>NC_137770.1:205288899-206489739 GCF_963455305.1 Plecotus auritus | reverse complement strand
AGAAATTAGTTGGTATCCAAACACATTTGAAACAAGTATTGTTCCCACTTTAAGCCATAGCTTAAAGGGATAAAACACTGGAACTAAAAAGAACTGGTTTTCAGGGGTAGTAAATGATAATAAATATCCCATGAACAGTTCAAATGAATAAGCTTATGGATGACAAGCATCTTAAGTCAGGTATCAAATTTATTTTTTGTATTACATTCATAATCTAATTTGATGTAAATGCTTATTGAGTAAATAATTAAATAAATGAATAGATGAATATATCAAAATAAATTACTTTCTCTCTCTATATATATATATGGCTATTACTATTATTATATACTTATTACTATGTGGTTATTCCTATATAGAAAGAGATATACACACATATGTACCCATGTGTTAATATGCATATGTAAAACTAACTTATTTACATATATGTACATATGTTGTGAAAGAGAGAATCTCATATCATTGAAGATGAGATCAACATGGAAACTCAACATGAAAAACAATTCAGATTTATTCATGCATTTATTAAAATATATATATTGAAAAAATGCTAAAAATCTATCACAAGCCTGGCATGTATATATTAGAACATATCAAGTTGTATAAGATGAATATCTTGCCCTCATTTTATTCTGTCTATTTTAATAGACCCTAAAGAATATCTTTCTCTCTCTCTCCTACTTTCTTGGGTAAAAATAGCTGTTAAAGAAGAATATATAAATAGGAAGCTTAAGAATCCATTTTGTCCTAAGGCTATAACAGTATGCCAACAATTTGACAACTTAAAAAAGCACAAAGTACATGAAAGATTTCCATCTTTGAACCAATGTTGAAATGAAAGCTATCAGGGTTCTTGTGATGCTTGAAAGTATATGTACAGCCAAGCACTGTTCCGCTTCTGAGGATGTGAGCAAAATCTGTGACTACTGCTGCTCTCTGCAGAATATCAAACTAGACCAGACTCCTATTGGCAGGGCAGATCTACCATAAAACAATGCAAGTTTGTCTTCCTGCCTCCTGATAGCCTCAAAAATGCTATTGGGAAAATCTAAGGTTAGTTTCTATTCAAATTCATCTTAGTGATTTTGAAACTTTTATCAGCATTACTGCTAGAGGCTACATTGCAATAACATGATTAATAAATTTCCAGATAATAATGCTATTTTTATTAATTTTACAGAATCTAGATATGTATTACTTCTCAACACAAGTAACTGTCTGCTAGCAAGGCTAATATCTGATAGCTGCTATGATGAGGAAGGCCAGATTCTGAAAAAGGATGTGTAGCTTTTCTCCATTGGCCTTTAGGCATAATAGTTTTACACAGTCCTATACAATTTTAAATGTTGGATTTTAATGTTGATGGTTTTTATAAAACAATAATTGCTGTTTACTAAATACAGCTTCCAAAATATGATTATTTCATCTCTTAATAACAAAAGATATTGTGAAAAGATCATGTACATGTATGTTTGCACATTTGGGTTAGTATACCTTAAGTATAAATAATAGACTTACTCTGTAGAGCAGGGGTGGGCAAACTTTTTGACTCGAGGGCCACAATGGGTTCTTAAACTGGACCGGAGGGCCGGAACAAAAGCATGGATGGAGTGTTTGTGTGAACTAATATAAATTCAAAGTAAACATCATTACATAAAAGGGTACGGTCTTTTTTTTTTATTTCAATAGTTTTATTCATTTCAAACATTTTAACAAGAAGAATGTAAACACTAATTATTATAATTTGAAACTTCAAAAAATGGAGGAATCATAGCACAATAACATACCTTATATTGAAGATGGCAAAGGCAAAATAAAATTGCCTAACAAAGGAAAGGTACAAAAGCTTTTCAAATTAAACTTAAATATAATAAAATAATTTAAAACTAAAACAAATAGAAAAGAACAAAATGTGTAAACAGTAAATTAAACATTTTCTTTAGTGCAACTTCCAAATTATGCCCGGGACGTAGATGTAGATGGCAGTGTAGACTGGGTTGAAAGGTTTTTGGTCTTTAAAACATCAACTTCAGTGGGAACAGTGTTGTTGGTCTCCTTTTTTAGCTAATGCATCAAAGTCTGGAGTTAGTTTTGTTGTGGCTATTCTCAGGATAGATCTGAGGTGTTCGTCAGTTAAGCTGGATCTGTGAGGGGCTTTGTTGATGTTCATGACGCTAAATGTCTGCTCACAAACATAGGTTGACCCAAACAGCACTAGTATCTTCTGTGCCATCCTCCGGATGTTTGGAAAAGTGGCTTCATTAAGTGAAGCATAAAAGTCTCTTAGTTCAAGAGAGCTGAATTTCTCCTTTAGGACAAAGTCAGACTGAAGATCGATGAGTTCCAGTTGCACCTCTTCTGGTGCTGTTTCAGGGTTTTGTGACAAAGGACAGGCCACCAGTTGAAGTGACTGGTCAATTTTTTCAACATCAGAAAACCGACGACAGAATTCTGCATGCAGGTCATCCAGTGATTTGCTGTATTTCTTCACGTTTTGGATGGTCTTCTGTGTGGCTAGTGTGGCAAAATGAGTGAAGACTTTGTCTGAAATTTGTCTGGAAAAGAAAATCAGCTTCGATTTAAAGGCTTTCACATTAGTGTACATGTCATGTAAAAAATGATCTTTTCCCTGTAGCTTCACATTTAGCTCATTCAAATGTGAAAATATATCTACAGCAAATGCAAAGTCACACAGCCAATTCTTGTCACTCAGCTCAGTAAATTCGTCAGACTTCCCCTTTAATTTTAAAAATGCACCAATCTCTTCTTTGAGCTCCCACACTCATTGGAAAACTTTGCCCAAACTCAACCAGCAGACACGAGAGTGGTAAAGTAAGTCGTGGTGATCCGCATCAGTTTCCTCCAGAAACTTAATAAACTGACGGTGCTGAAGTCCCTTTGCTCGAATGAAATTAACAAGCTTTACGACTGGATTAACAACATGATTAAGTTGTAATATAGACTTGCACAATGATTCCTGGTGAATAATACAGTGAAGAAAAATAACATATTGGTTAGGGTTCTCCTCTTTCACTTTATCCTGAATTCTTTTTAGCAGTCCAACATTTTTTCCAGTTAAGTTTGGAGATCCATCTGTCGTGACATTAGCAAGTTTACTCCATGGTAGCTTCATTTTCTCGATGACAGTAGGCACCCGGTCATACAAGTCCTCTCCCAGTGTTTTTCCTTTCAGTGGCTCCATGGCTAAAAACTCCTCCGTAATTTCAAAATTGTCACTAATCCCTCGGATAAAGATTAAGAGCTGAGCAGTGTCCTTTACGTCATTACTTTCATCCAATGCTAGTGAATAAAACTTAAAGAAATCTGCCTTACTATTTAACTTGCTGGCCAAGTCTTCATCAATCAGTTCCACTTGACGAGTCACTGTCCTGAGCGATAAGCTGAGTTTTTCAAACTTGCCTTTGCTCTCTGGACACAAGAGACCTGCTGTCTCTATCATACATTCTTTCAAAAACTCACCTTCAGAGAGAGGTTTGCTAGCTTTTGCTAATTTGAATGATAGCATAAAACTTGCTTTGGTAGTTGTCTCTTGAATTGCAGTTTGTCTGTGAAAGACATTTTGCTGAGCCTGTAATTTAGCCATCAACCTCTGTGCAGTAGCCTCCCGTTCTTGAGGTGACTGCTTGCTAGCATAGTTGCCATGCTTTGCGGCAAAGTGACGGCTGAGATTCTACTCTTTGAAGACTGCAAGTGTTTCCTGGCAGATCAGACATACCGGCATTGATCGGACTTTGGTGAACAAATATTTTGTTGTCCACTCCCTCTTAAACACTCGGCATTCGCTGTCCACTTTCTTTTTCTTTGGTCCACTCATGTTTAATATTGGGCTAAAACCAACAGTACCATTTTCTTATTAAATTCTTTACTAAAATAAGACAGTAAAGTATAAAAACA
Source organism: Plecotus auritus (assembly GCF_963455305.1). NCBI lineage: Eukaryota > Metazoa > Chordata > Mammalia > Chiroptera > Vespertilionidae > Plecotus > Plecotus auritus. Next base: position 206,485,824 of record NC_137770.1, on the reverse strand, counting down.
AGTGATTAAATTTGCTCTACTATAACATTTTTGGTCTTCTAAAAATATATATATATAACAAAATCATCTGAAAAAGTTCAGACATGGGACGAGGCACACCCTGACCATAGAGAACAACCCCTTTCCTCCATAGGAAACCTGTGTATCTTTCACACAGGCCCTTTGTTTATGGTAACACACATAGCTGCACATTGCTGTGTCTTCCAGACACACCTGTATGGGAGGTGCTAGGGCAGTGCAAAACATGGGTAACCAGTGGTTACCACTAGCACTTCCGTTACTGGCAAAAAACAGCCGCAGTGCACATAGTGTGAAAGAGCCCATTATCAATGTCAGATTGCATCCACTGGACTCTATAAAAACAACCAAGTGCCACTTTTAAATGCCCATTGCAACAGTTTTTCTTATTAAAAGCTGGAAATGGCAGGATATTTATATATATACCCCTACTGTGACAGCCTGGCAGAGCATTACAAAGGAGAAAACCCAGCATCTGGTGATGTCCATAAGTACACAACTTCAGGCTGTCATCACCAGAAAGGGGTTTCATCCAAGTATTAGATATGAACATTTGATTTTCAGTTTTTCATTTGTCCAATTACTTCTGAAACCCTGAAATTAAGTGATTTTGTAATAAAATCTTTAGTTCATCACATTTCTATACAATCTTTTTGTTCAACCCACTGAATTAGGGTTCGTTCACACTAGCCGTGCTGCCATTGCAGTGTGGTGCAGTACTGCAATGCAGCGCAGCTAGGGTTAATGCAGGGTACACAGGTTTCCATCATGTTTGTGTTGATGCTAATGTGCAGTGGTGCATGTTAACACAAATGCCCTGTAGCACACATTTTTACAGGGGGAGAAGCAAATGTAGCGCAAAATGCATTTGTTTTGCCGCTAACACATGCGGTTAGTGGCCACAGTAGGGTTACTGATACTGCATCCGTATCAGCAAAAAAATGCAGCCTCAGCATGGCTAGTGTGACATGTCCTCTGTGTGTCTTTTTCCCTGCTGCATGCGTCCGCAGTGGGAAAAAAAACTGCAGTGGATACAAGCCCTAAAAGCTGAAAGTCTTTGTTGTTTTATTCACAAGTCATTGTGATGTACAGAATGTGGGAACAGGAAAAAATTGTGTTTGAGTAGAGCTCTTAATCTTACCTCAGAAAGGCTCTGATACTGTGGTCTCCAGGGGCGTGTCTCCCTACATCACCACGATAACGTGTCTACGCATTCCCAGGGTGATGTCGGGAGAAGCGTCCGCAGGCATTACAAGGAGCCTCTGGAAGATTGAGAGGTTGTTCCTTCTACTGAATGGGCGGATATAAATCCACCCACTCAGAAGAAGGAGCTGCAGCCATGTTTCCCGATGTTGCCATGTTAACACTGCTGCTGGTGAAGGAGCGGAGAGGAGAGTAAGAGAACCCTCCCCTCTTTCGGCTCCGTGGGCCAGATAGAACAGCCGAATGGGCCGGATCCGGCCCACGGGCTGTAGTTTGCCCATGGCTGCTATAGAGAGACAAAATGGCGGCGGAATAGACAGATGTGTCCTGAACCTTGTCTGGAGCAAATAGAGTGAGTGGTTGAAATGAGTGGAATTCAGCCCGAATTGGCGAAGGAGACGCAGCTGGTGAGACAGTTTGCAGCTGGAAAGGGCAGAGGTCCCCTGGATAAAGGTGAAATCAAGGATGTAGGCAAGAGAGTCTGCCGATGTCTGTGCCCAGAGGGTCAGGGAGAAACTACAGGGTGCCAAGCCGCATCCCTGAGGACAGGCAAAGTGTCTGACTGTTAGAAAAAAGGGACCACGGGACTGCAGGAGGTAGCAGATTTTGGACCTTGGAGTCTAGATTTTGGATCTGAGCTCAGAGGTAGCCCTGAAGGGCTGGCCGGACCACACAGTGCCGGCAAGAGAGGAGCTTGTAGAGACACAGTCCCTCCTCGCTCTGGGGCCTGTGCCTTTTTTCACTGAACCTAGTTCGTAGGACCTTTCGGATACAGACACTTACCCATGGCTGAGGTGCGGGAGAAGGTGTAAACTTGTGGAAACTGGGGAGAGTAGGTGGTGGTCCAGGAGAGGTGGTAGCGAGTCTGGTGCTGAGTCATATCTAAGCCCCAGTCAACTTTTTCTCCTGAGAGATAGCCCCTCCCTCCAGGCTCCAGGCAACCAATATAGCCACATCCAGATCCCACCCTGAATAATACAAAAGAATCTGAATACTCCCTGAGGTCATAGGAACTGGCCTAAAGAGAAATCTTTAGCCCCCAGCAACCAAAAACTGAGAAACAGTACAGTACAGATGACTGGAATCATAAGCCAGCCAAAGGAACAACACCACTTTTTTCACTTTTATTTTTATTTTTTGTATTATCCCTTTTTTACTTTTTTTTCTTCTTTTTTTCCTCTTTTCTTCTTTGTTTTCCTGTTTTTGTTTGTTGCTTTTTTTTTCTATTTCTTTTTGCATTATTTTTTCCATCACTATTTTTTATTTGCTATTTTTAATTTTTTATACCATTTTTGAAATCAATTTTTTTTGTAAATTTATTATTTTTTCTTCTCATTCTCTTTCTTCTCATCCACTTATTCCCTTTCTACTTCCTCAATACTAAATTGAGGTCCTCCCCATATTCATCCAATTCTTAATCTTATTTTCACTATATAAGCTCAGCCTCTACAGATTCTGCCCCAATCCTCTTTGCTGGGTATGTGGTGTTTGTATTTTTTGTTTGTTTGTTTGTTTATTTATTGGTTCTGTGGTGTCTTACCCCCACATACATACATATATATATATATATATATATATATATATATATGTATATTCTCCTTTTATATCTTTGTCTTTTATCCCTTATCTTTTTCTCTCTCTTTGATAGCATTTGTGCTCTCTTTTCTCTGCCCTAATTCTCTTTGCTCAGGTGGTCACTTATATTGGGGTTATTGGTGTTGTGAGTACATTTGCGCTTAGTTCCCTCTGTGTTGTGTCTTGTTGAGGTGAATTTTATCCTGTCTGGTCAAGGGGCTTGAAAGCAAGCCACATAACCAGATACCTGGAGAGGAAACTCCATCCACGAATGGGTCAGTAACACCCCAAACCCAACTATAGAGGCAGAAGAATGCGGCAGTGAGGGAAAGAGCATGAGTGAGTGAGATAGTAAAAGAGGAGTGTGTGGTAAGGTGGGTTTTGTGTGTGTGTGTGTGTGTGTGTGTGTGTGTGTGTGTGTGTGTGTGTGAGTGAGGCACAGTTAGATCCCACAGGACCTTCAGGGGAAGGCTAATCAGGCTCGCCTAACTAGGCAGCTTCTGCTACCATTGCAAACAGTACCGGGAGGCCAGCTTGTCCTTAGAGGCCTACCCTTTTTGAAGGGGAGAGCTTCTGTAACTGGGTTCCTGTTCTGGGCTGCAAACATTGCACAGCTCCTCCATTGCCTGGGGACAGGATGCCTTAAGACAGAGGGAGATGGAGTAGGTCACCGAACAATATTGGAGTTTGGAGGGAGGTGGTGTTTCACGCTCCAGCCAAGTGTGCCCAGGCAGTGCACCTGTGCCCTGAGTTTCTTAGAAATGGGTGAAATAGCTTTTGTAACCTTTGGGTTATCATTGTAAATGTCCCAACTCCCTCTTGTGGTTCCCAAGTATAAATTTTCTGTAACACCTGTGGTCTGCACTGCAGTTTGGCCTTTACCATGGTGAAGTGCTGCAACTGTAGTCACTGGCCAGCTTAATAAAGGCTCATAAATTTTGATCTCTGTCTCTGGTGGTCATCACTTGCGGGTCGCCTCATAACATTCCCAGCCTCAACTCCACCCAGAGTGCCCTCAGATAACACCTGGGACTCTACAGCCACCCCTGCCAGGGATATGCTACCTAGGCTGTGATCCCATGGTCAACGAGGATCCAGCCACCCTGGGCGCAGGCTCCTGTGAGTTCAGAAGTAAGCTCCCCTCTGACCAGCCCAACACTTTAGCCCAGGGCACTGCAACCATGTGAACAGCAGACACGTGAGCAGCCCGCTCCTGTCCAAGGAGCAGCAGCCCCGTGAGCAACCTGCCACAGACCTAAGAGCAATAGCTTCACGTGGCCTGCCCCTGTCCAAGGAGCAGCAGCTGTGTGAGCAGCCAGTTCCCCCGTCTGAGGAGCAGCAACCACATGAGCATCCGAGGAGCAGCAGCCACTTTAACAGCACACCTATTACTGAGGAGCGGCAGCCCCACACAGCCGGCCCCCCTCTGAGGAGCAGCAGCTGCACGCAGCCCACACCCTGCACCTGTCCAAAGAGCAGCAGCTGTGCCACATGAGCAGCCAGCTGCCTTCCAAGGAGCAGCAGCTGTGTGAGTAGACCCTACCTTTCCGAAGAGCAGCAGCCACACGAACCACCTGCCCCCATCTGAGGAGCAGCAGACACATAAGCAGATGGCCCACGTCCAAGAAACAGCAGTCCTGTGCAGTCCTCACTGGTCCGAGAAGCAGCACTCACACGCAGCCTGCACCTGTCTGATGAGGAGGAGCCGGGTGTGTGGCCCGTCCCTGTCTAAGGAGCATCAACAGCATGAGCAGCTCACTCCCACATGAGGAGCAGCAGCCACATGAGCAGACCACCCCCAATCCGAATAGAAGCAGCTGCACAAGCAACCCGCACCCGTACAAGGAGCAGCAGCCCTGCAAGCAACATGCCCCTGTCCAAGGAGAGGCAGCATCACGAGTAGCCTGTCCCATCTGAGGAACAGCAGCAGCACGCAGCCAGCCCCCATCCAAAGAACAGCAGCCATGCAAGCAGTCCGCCACTGTCCAAGGAGCAGCAGCCACATGAGCAGCTGGACCCGTCCAAGGAACAGCGGACACAAGCAACCCGCCCCCATCCGAGGACCAGCAACCTCATAATCAGCCCACCCCCATCCAAGGAACAGCAGCTATACGAGCAGCCTCCCCCACCAGCCAGAGGAGGCACCACTGCTGCGAACAGCACCCACCAGAGGAACCGCTGCCAACTTAGAAGCAGCTGCTACCATAACCACCTGAGGAGCCACTGCAGCCAGAGAAGCCACTGCCACCCAAGAAGCAGCCCCTGCACAGCTTGACATCTAGATCAGTCAGTGAGACCAAAAATGGGTAGACAAAGATAACCCCAAAGGAAAGAAAAGGAGGAATCACCAGAAAGGCAGCTAAGTGAAACAGAGGCATGCAGTATGTCAAAAAAGAGTTCAGAATAAGGGTCATAGAGTTCATAAATGGGATGGAAGAAAAAATCAACACCTTATGTGAGAATCAAGAAGAAATGGATGAAAAAAATCAACAACTTATGTAAGAATCAAGAAGAAATGAAGAGTGATATAGCTGCAATAAAAAACACCATGGAAAGTTTCAACAGTAGACTAGGAGAAGCAGAGGACAGAATTAGTGAACTAGAAGACAGGGAAGCAAAACACAGCCAAACTGATTTGCAACTGGAGAAAAAAATTAAAAGACAGGAGGAGAGCCTAAGGGAGCTATGGAACAACATGAAATGAAGCAACATACGAATAATAGGGGTGACAGAACAACAGGAAGAGGAACAAGGGTTAGAAGAACTATTTGAAGAAATAATGTCAGAAAACTTCCCTGATGTGGCAAAGAAAAAAGTCACACAAGCACAGAGAGTCCCAAACAGGATGAACCCGAAAAGACCCACACCAAGACACATAATTATGATGGCCAATATTCAGGACAAAGAGAGAATGTTAAAGGCTGCAAGAGAGAGACAGAAAGTTACATACAATGGAGCTCCCACTAGATTATCAAATGATTTCTCAACAGAAACACATCAGGCCAGAAAAGAATGGAAGGAAATTTACAAAGTGATGCAAACCAAGGGACTGAATCCAAGAATACTCTATCCAGCAAGGTTATCATTCATAATTGAAGGGGAAATAAGGAGCTTCACCGACAAAAAAATGCTAAGGGAATTTATCACTACCAAGCCAGCAATGTAAGAAATGCTAAAGGGACTGGTGTAAAAAGAAGAAATAAAAAGGTAAGAAGGAACACAGACACAAAAAATAAAAATGGCTACAAATAAGTTCGTTTCAATAATAACTTTAAACGTAAATGGACTAAATGCTCCAATCAAAAGACATTGAGTGGCTGAATGGATAAAAAAACATGACCCATATATATTCTGTCTACAAGAGACCCACCTCAGAAAAAGGAACTCATACAGACTGAAAGTGAAGGGATGGAAAAACATTTTTTAAGCAAATGGGAATGAAAAAAAAAGATGGTGTAGCAGTACTTATTTCTGAAAAAATAGACCTCAAAGTAAAGGCCATAACAAGAGATAAGGAAGGCCACTTCATAATAATAAAGGAATCGATGCAACAAGAGGATATAACCCTGATAAACATATAATCTCCCAATGCAGGAGCACCCAAATACATTAAAAAAAAAAAAATCTCCTGGAAGATATCAAGGGAGAGATCGACAACAATACAATCATAGTAGGGGACTTTAATACACCACTGACATCACTGGATAAATCCCCTGGACAAAAAATCAGCAAAGAAACAGCAATTCTAAATGACTCACTAGATCAGATGGACCTAATTGACATCTTCAGAGCATTTCAACCCAAAGCCACAGAATATACGTTCTTCTCAAATGCACATGGGACATTTTAAAAAATAGACCACATATTGGGTCACAAACAAAGTCTCCCCAAATTTAAAAATATTGAAATCATATCAAGCATTTTCTCAGACCACAATGGCATAATAGTAGAAATAAACTACAATAAAAACATTCCAAAAAATTCAAACACTTGGAAGCTGAATAGCATGCTATTCAACAATGACTGGGTTATCAATGAGATCAAAGAAGAAATTAAAAATATCAAGGAGACTAATGACGATAAAAACACAACAATGCAAATATTATGGGACACAATGAAAGCAGCCCTGAGAGGGAAGTTTATAGCTCTACAGGCATACCTCAAAAAACAAGAAAAAAATCATAATAAATCATCTAACTCTACAACTTAAATAATTAGAAAGAGAGCAAAAAGAAAAGCCCATAGTGAGCAAAAGAAAGGAGACAATAAAGATCAGAGCAGAAATGAATGACATAGAGACCAAAAAACAATACAAAAGATCAATGAAACCAAGAGCTGGTTCTTTGAAAGGATAAACAAGATTGATGAACCTCTAGCCAGGCTCACCAAGAAGCAAAGAGAGAGGACTCAAATAAACAAAATCAGAAATGAAAGAGGAGAAATAACAACAGACCCCACAGAAATATAAAGGATTATTAAAAAATACTATGAACAACTCTATTCTAATAAACTAGACAACCTGGAGGAAATGGACACATTCCTAGAAAAATACAACCTTCCAAAACTTACTTAGGAAGATACTAAAAATCTCAATAGGCTGATAACTATGGAAGAAAATGAAGCAGTAATTAAAAAGCTTCCAGCAAACAAAAGCCCGGGGCCAGATGGCTTCACAGGGGAGTTTTACCAAACATTCAAGGAAGAACTAAAACCTATCCTCCTCGGACTATTCAAAAAAATTCAAAAGGAAGGAACACTTCTAAGTTTATTCTATGAAGCCAGCATCACACTAATACCAAAACCAGATAAAGATAACACAATGAAAGAGAATTACAGACCAATATCCCTCATGAAAATAGATGCCAAAATCCTCAACAAAATTCTAGCAAATCTGATCCAGCAGTACATCAGAAAGACCATACACCATGACCAAGTAGGATTTATCCTGGGGATGCAAGGATGGTACAATATTTGCAAATCAATAAAAGTGATACATCACATAAACAAATTGATAGATAAAAATCACATAGTCATATCAATTGATGCAGAAAATGCATTTGACAAAATCCAATACCCTATCTTGATAAAAACTCTCAGCAAGGTGGGAATAAAAGGATCATACCTCAACATAATAAAAGCCATATATGACAAACCTACAGCCAACATCATACTCAATGGGCAAAAACTAAAACCATTTCCCCTAAGAAAAGGAACAAAACAGGGATGCCCACTCTCACCACTCCTGTTCAACATAGTGCTGGAAGTACTAGGCATTGCAATCAGACAAGAAGAAGAAATAAAAGGCATCCAAATTGGAAAAGAAGAAGTAAAACTGTCCTTATTTGCAGATGACATGATACTGTACATAGAAAACCCTAAAGACTCCATCAAAAAATTATTAGACTTAATAAATGAATTCGGCAATATAGCAGGGTACAAAATTAATGCCAATAAATCTATGGCATTTTTATACACCAATAATAAACTTACAGAAAGAGAGACTAAAATAGCAATCCCATTTACCATCGCACCAAAAAAATTAAGATACCTAGGAATAAACTTAACCAAGGAGGTAAAAGACCTATACTTGAAAAACTACACGACACTGAAGAAAGAGATAGAGGAAGACATAAACAGATGGAAAAACATACCATGTTCATGGATTGGGAGAATCAACATCATCAAAATGTCCATACTACCCAAAGCAATCTATAAATTCAATGCACTTCCCATTAAAATACCTGAATAGCTATAGCAATCCTGAGAAAGAAGAACAAAGTAGTTGGGATCTCAATACCAGATATCAAGCTGTATTACAAAGCCACTGTTCTCACAACTGCCTGGTATTGGCACAAGAACAGACATATAGATCAATGGAATAGAATAGAGAACCCAGAAATTGACCCAAATCACTATGCTCAATTAATATTTGACAAAGGAGGCATGAACATACAATAGAGTCAAGACAGTCTCTTCAATAAATGGTGTCGGGAAAATTGGACAGATACATGAAAAAAAATGAAACTAAACCACCAACTTACACCATACACAAAAGTAAACTCAAAATGGATCAAGGACTTAAACATACAACGGGAAACCATAAAAATACTAGAGGAATCCACAGGCGGCAAAATCTCCACTAATACTGCTCCTAGGACAATGGAAACTAAAGAGAAAATTAACAAATGGGACTACATGAAAAAAAGCTTTTACACAGCAAAGGAAACCAACAATAAAACAACAAGAAAGCCCACTGCATGGGAGAACATATTTGCCAATGTTATCACCGATAAGGGCCTAATCTCCAACCTTTATAGAGAACTCATACAACTTAATTAAAAGAAGATAAACAACCCAATCAAAAAATGGGCAACTGATCTAAATAGACACTTTTCAAAAGAAGACAGAAGGAAGGCCAAGAGACATATGAAAACCTGCTCAAAGTCACTAATCATCAGAGAGATGCAAATCAAAACAACAATGTGGTACCATCTCACACCTGTCAGAATGGCTATTATCAACAAGTCAACAAATGACAAGTGCTGGCGAGGATGTGGAGAAGAAGGAACCCTCGTGCACTGCTGGTGGGAATGCAGACTGGTGCGGCCACTGTGGAGAACAGTATGGAGTTTCCTCAAAAAACTAAAAATGGAACTCCCATTTGACCCAGTGATCCCACTTCCAGGAATATATCCCAAGAAACTAGAAACATGAATCAGAAAGGATATATGCACCCCTATGTTCATAGCAGCACAATTCACCATAGCTAAGATTTGGAAACAGCCTAAGTGCCCATCAGCAGATGAGTGGATTAAAAAACTGCAGTACATCTACACAATGGAATACTACGTTGGGGTAAAAAAGAAGGAGTTCTTACCATTTGCAACAACATGGATGGAGATGGAGAGCATTATGCTAAGTGAATAAGCCAGGCAGAGAAAGATAAATATCACATGATCTCACTCATTTGTGGAATATAATGAACAACATAAACTGATGAACAAAAATAGATCCAGAGACAGAGAAACATCAATCAGAACGTCAAACCTCAGGGAAAGTAGGGGACAGTGGGCGTAAGGGGGAGAGATCAACCAAAGGACTTATATGCATGCAGACCACAGGGGAGTGGGGGCATGAATGGGAGTTGGGGTGTAATGGGGGAATAAGGACACATATGTAATACCTTAATCAAGAAATTTTAAAAAAGTATAAATAATAGAAGTAAAATTCCTGGGTTAAAGTAAAAATACATTTAACATTTTGATAAATAGTAACATCTCCCTCCTACATAGTTGACAAGGATGGCCTTGGGAATCAAGGGCAATGTTTATGTTCACAAACCATCTGAGAACTAATACCATTTTAAATAAACAACTTGAAAAAATATTTTTTTACCAAAAATTGTCAATATATTTTATTTACTATGTGGTTTTAAAATGTTTTAAAGAGAACTATAATATCCTGGAACATTAAAAGTAAGAGAAGAATCACAGTTTGCTAATAGGGCAGGGGAGTAGTGAGTGACAGGCAATTTCAAACCAAATGATTGCATCTTTTCACAGAGCTGTCATAGCTTCACCACCAAGGACACTGTCACATCTTCAGAGAAGCCCTCATTTTAAAATAGTTCCTGTCAACTTCCTTCATTTTGTTTTATTTCATCTGACAAAAGTATTTACCTCATGTGCTAGGAACAGTTTCATAGTAGTAATTAAGAAAATATCATGAGCAGAGGTTGGTGGCAAAATATTTTTTTTGTCATGTCTTTTCATCGTACATACAACTTATAAATGGAAAATATCATTGTGAATATTGAATAGGATCTCTAACAAAAACCATACTACTTAGTAAGTAAAATCTCATGAACAAATTCTATTTTTCAAGGAAATATATTCCTTAATTGTGAAAATCCCAGAATTGAATTCAGTACACTAGTATCACCAACTTATATTTTCATTTGAGTCATTGCCCTCTTTTCATCAACTTAACTACATATTTTTTGTTACATTATATTTTACTTTCCTTCCTCTAAATACATATATCACAGCCTATATTTCCATGACAGCACTGCCAGTAATCAGAATGAAAAAAAATGGGACTATATTATTTATGGTTAGCTAAAATGAAACCGTCAGCCATGGATGAGACACATACTGGGAGGTATCTTAAACCATATGCTAATGGAAAGCCTGAATGTAGTGAAAACAATATAAATTTTAATACAATCATCTAAGTACTTTATCAAACCAAATTGTATTTTGGAAGATCACTCAGTCGAAACACTTACTACGTAACTGTTAGATCAGGATATCTCAGTGTTTGTTGTACATTGAATTTGTGGAATATTAATAATCATCGCAGGTTAAAAAAGTTTCATGCATGAAGATATTTGGAAATGTTTATTGAAGTAATGAAAATCACTTTTAACTGAAGAGCATTTTCAAAATCGGTGAAGGTCTAGGCCTTTACCTTACTTGAAAGGTAACAAGTCAGCCTGCCACCGTCTCATGGATGCTACAGAAGGCATGAGACTCCTGGGTCAGAGACAAATGGCTTTGTTACTCATGGCACAGCAAGCAGCAAGAACATCAGCATATTGCTTCAGTTCCCCTTTTCCTTATCTCTGTGGAGGGAATGTGAATGGGCCCCGAGGAAATCAGCACGTGCAGTGGGTTGCAATACAACAGAGGAACCCTGAGTTTAGGAAAATCAATTTTTTTATAATGGACATTAAACATGCTTCTCTTTTGCTCCTATATTTCAAGGCTGTTCACCATGCAAATATACTTGAAAACATAGTCCAGATTAAAGACATCCTGTGCCAACTCACATAAAATATTCAGAAATGCAACATGCCATGGAGAATTGTGTCCTAAGAATCTTTTAAAATGCATATTTTCATTGTGAATCTGAAGGATGTACTAGTGAGAAGGCTAAAGGGCTAATTCCAATGTAACCCTGATGTTTTTTTTGGGGGGGCGGGGCTAGCAATTTGAATCTGTGCCAGTAACCTAACATACATTCCTGATAACCTCTAATTAAGTCACTGCCCCTTTATCCACAATCTGGTCTTGCAAGACCTGTTTACCTAAAGTACCACTCCCATTTTAGAGGCCATAAGCTGTGAACAATACACAACCCCCAGAAGGGGTTATCAGTGCTGGTGCCAGGCCAGGCCCTTAGATATAGTCTCAAGGCCCCCATCCCAACGCACGGGGCTTTTTGCAATGCCCACAAAAGGTCCAGAAGTCCCATCCATATTTGGGGGACAAAGAAACCAAAGGGGATAAAAGAAGGGCTTCCACCATACTGGTTTGCTCAGACTTTGGAGGCAACTCATCTGAGACTGTCGGCGTAATAAAACTGTGCAACTCCATTTCTCTAAGTGTCGCTTGGGTTTCTACAACACTAGGATTTCCCAAATCTAATTTGAATATGAAAATCATGTATTTGTGTGTGTTTAAAATTGCTAGAGAATGTAGAAATCATAAAATAATTGAAGTTTTCAATTTCATATTGAAACGGAATTTTTGGACTGGAATATAGGCAGGCTTAGGGAATTTTTAGAATTGGGGTCCATGGAAAAAGACAGGGTTACAGATTTGGAGAAGGTACGTCTCCATAACACAAGGAAGCCAGGTGCAGGGAGCAGCAACAGTTGCATTTACATAAGACAAGGGAGCTGGAAGTAGCCAAAAAGGTCTATATTTACAAAATAAAGAAGAAGGAAGAAAGCCAGAAAGAAAAGAACAGTGAGGGAGGAGGGCATCACATGTCCCATGTGGTGTTCGACCTTTGAGTTCAGGAGTTGCTATAGTGGCCAATCAGAGGGGATATCCAGACACAGGGACTTGCAGCCTTTATAAACTGTGGAAGAAAGGACAGGTGGGACCCTTTCCCCCTCCCCACATGGGAGTCCATTCTGTGGGACTCTTTCCCTCTCTCCATGTGGAGTCTGTACTTGTTCTTCAATAAATCTCCACCTTTGCTATACTACTCTCTGTGCATGGATTCATTCTTCAACTCTGGCAGACAAAGAATCCGGGTTCCAGTACAAAAATTCCATTTCAATATGCTGGCTTAGATTGCCAATCAACTTGACATTCTCTTACCATTGAATCCTTAACTATGTTAAGGTATAATAGGAAATAGAACTCTTTCCTGACGTTTAATTAAAATGTTTACTTTGATATAATGGTCTTTATTTGAATCCCAGATCCAACACTTACTGTTTAGATATAGGAAAAAGAGAGGGGGGAAAACTCTCAGAACTTCAGGGTATTATATGTACCATTTTACCTTGTGAATTCATTTTTTAGTTAAAATAATATATGTAAACATTAATATTTATGTTCATAAACTATGATCCTATTGTCTAATAAATATGCATTGTATAGTATTATATCTATTATATATTTTTATTTTATAAAATATTAAATTATAAATAACTATAAAATGAATCTGAATTATATTAATATAGAAGTGCTAACAAAAGGCTGAAGGGAAACTGAAATAAGCAGTGTATACATGCATATGCACAGACACAGATAAAACATTTACTAAAAGTGACAAATGCTAAAAACTAAGGAATTTTAAATTTCAAATAAAAATCAAATTTATGATAGAAATGGTAAAAATAAGGACCAAAAAACATTTAATTTTAAATATTTCACATTTGCTTTTAAATTACGTGTTTTAGTGTGATCAGAAAGCAAAGTTGTTAACTGTTCCATCATACTTAGAGTCTGGAAGCAAAAATAGAGATATTAATACTCCATTTAAAAGATGTAAACACAGTCCTAGCCAGTTTGGATAGAGTACCAGCCTGAGGACTGATAGGTTCTGGGTTCGATTCAGGTCAAGGGCATGTACCTCCCTTGCAGGTTCAATCCCTGGCCCTGGCGTATGGGAGTGGGAGGCAACAGATCAATGTGTGTCTCTCACATCAAAGGATCTTTCTATCTGTCTCTCCCCATCCCTTCCACTAAATAAAAAAAATCATTGGAAAAATATCCTCAGGTGAGGATTAACAACAACAAAAAAGAAAGATGTAAGGACAACCTCTTGGGAATGAGATTGATGACATTTGTTTCCTTCCTGGTCTAAATAGTTGCATCATGTGCCCAGAGCATTGGTCTTTCTCCCTATTAGCCCATATGCTCAAGATTATATGAAAATAATGCCAACAGTCAAGTTTATATTCATTTTATTTAGTAAGAATTAATATTGTAATTCATAGGAGCCACAATCATATTAACATTAACAATTTAGAAATAATTTTGTTTTATTACTAGAGGCCCAGTGCACGAAATTCGTGCACAGGAGGGGGGTCCCTCAGCCCGGCTTGCACCCTCTTACAATCCAGGACCCCTTGGAGGATGTCCAACTGCCGGTTTAGGCCCGATCTAGGCCTAACTGCTTGCCTGCCTGCCTTCCTGATTGCCCCTAACCACTCTGCCTGCCTGCCTCATTGCCCCTAACCACTCACCTGGCTGCCTGATCACCCCTAATTGCTTGCCTGTCTGCCTGATTGCCTTGCCCCTAACCACTCTGCCTGCTGGCCTGATCACCCCTAACTGCCCTCCCCTGCAGGCCTGGTCACCTCTAACAACCCTTCCCTGCCGGCCTGGTCACCCTAACTGCCCTCCACTGCAGGCTTGATTGCCACCAACTGCCCTCCCTGGCAGGCCTGGTCCCTCCCAACTGCCCTCCCCTGCAGGCCTGGTCCCTCCCAACTGCCCTTCCTTGCTGGCCATCTTGTGGCAGCCATCTTGTGTCCACATGGGGGCAGCCATCTTTGACCACATGGGGGCAGCCATCTTGTGTGTTGTAGTGATGGTCAATCTGCATATTACTCTTTTATTAGATAGGATAGAGGCCTGGTGCACGGGTGGGGGCCAGCTGGTTAGCCCTGAAGGGTGTCCCAGATCAGGGTGGGGGTTCCCTTGGGGCGTGGGGCGGACTGGGAGAGGGGCCTATTGTGGTGTGCAGGCTGGCCACACCCCCTGGCGACCCAAGTGGAGGCCCTGGTACCTGGGATTTATTTATCTTCTACAATTGAAACTTTGTAGCCTGGAGCAGAGCCAAGCCTTCTGTTTGCTCCATGGCAGCAGCCATTTCTGTTGGGATTTATTTATCTTCTATAATTTAAACTTTGTAGCCTGAAGTGGAGACCTGGACCGGCCAGGGTGTGCGGAAAGCTTGGCTTCCTCCATTTCTGGGGAAATCAAGCCTCCCTCCTGCTCTCTCCATGGCCGCAGCCATCTTGGTTGGGTTAATTTGTATACTCGCTCCTGATTGGTTGGTGGGTGTGGCTTGTGGGCGTGGCTTGTGGGTGTAATGGAGTGGTGGTTAATTTGCATATTACTCTTCTATTAGATAGGATAATGTATTGTAATATGTGTTGAAATATTTTATAATTAGAAAAATAATTTTCCTTTATTAAAATATAAAACAAAAGAATATACTGTTTTAACCAAATTCATTTTAAGATGCATGGGGCTTACATTAAAAATAACTTTAGTAGGATCAAAATAATAGCATCCAAGTATATTATTCGAACTTAATGTGCTCACTACTTGTGTAGTACTCAATTGTTTTATTGTGTGTCTATATGTGGATAGTAGGTAATTTTTAAGAGAGGAAGAGCATTTTTTTCTATTTTACTATTGATTGCCTCTGCCTACTTATGTTACCAAATCAGCTAAAGTAAAATATATTTTTAAGTATGCAATTTAAAAAATTATTTAAAGAAATTGGTCTTGCCCATGTGAAATGTATAAACTACCAAAGTTTCAAAATACCTTGGCAGCATTACCTTAGTTAATGAATTTGGCATAAAGATTCTTCAGATGAGATATTAAACTAAAATGTTTTCTGTAAAATCAAATATTCTTACATGATTCTTTCCAGATGGCCTTATCCAGGCCATCATTTTTCAGCTGTCCATGAACAAATGCTAGGCCATCCATTTGTTTGGGAATTACTTTGCCAGAATCATTAAACCCATTTTGATGTTAGTGAGGTGGGAATTACATGAAAAATTTGAGACATGTTTGGAGATATTAATGAAATATTTGAACAGGTAAAGTGCTTAAAATAGAGACTATCTGTGCATGCAAGAATACTAATTTCTCAAACAAGGCTAATTTGCTTGGCTACATGGCCTTAGTTTAGTTAGCTATAATTTTGTTCAACCCTCTATAGGTTTTTTTTTAATATTTTCTTAATAAAAGAAAATGAAGCATATTATTTTTAGTCAAAATTATCATATGTAGGGCAATTTTGGAGACTTTAAAGCAGTATTACAAGTAAAATGTGAATAAAGTATTTTCAAACAAAAAAAAATGAGAAACATATCTAACAATGATTGTTCTTAAGATGTGTGTATTTGGCTACTTTAAAAAATGTTTCTGCTAAGGAGAGGTAATAAGTCTATTACTCTTGAAAGCAAATAATCTTTACAAACATATGGCTTTAGGCTCTAGAGATAAGGTAATCAGGGAGTTAGATATAGGGAGAATAAGAATTTTTGAAATGTAATATAGTTTCTTATCCTTTAATATATTTTAGACCAGTGGTCAGCAAAATGCGGCTCTTTGGCCCCTTGAGAGTGGCTCTTCCAAAAAATACCATGTGCGGACACGCACGTACAGTGAGATTGAAACTTCGTGGCCCATGCGCAGAAGTCGGTTTTCGGCTCTCAAAAGAAATTTCAATCGTTGAACTGTTGATATTTGGCTCTGTTGACTAATGAGTTTGCCGACCACTGTTTTAGACTATGTATCTGTCTCTATCTCTGTCTATCTATCTATGTGTTTATGTGTATGTTATGTGTTCAACTACTATCATTCAACCTTTTTTCCAACTTCTTTTTCTTAGAACTTGAGTTAGTCAAAGGCTCTGAAATAACTACTTATTTATTAAATACTACTGACCCAGTGCATGGATTCATGCACATTGAAAGGAAATTAATTAGAAGAAATATTTTAA
The DNA here is from genome assembly GCF_963455305.1 of Plecotus auritus. Classification (NCBI taxonomy): domain Eukaryota; kingdom Metazoa; phylum Chordata; class Mammalia; order Chiroptera; family Vespertilionidae; genus Plecotus; species Plecotus auritus. Next base: position 206,469,036 of record NC_137770.1, on the reverse strand, counting down.
TATCACTATTTGCCCTTTCTCTATAATAGAAGTGTCAGAGATGAAAGAAAATTAGTAAAATGTATATGAAAATAATATATAAATTGATTAATAAATAAACAATAACATGATATAACAACAAAGACATGACATAAAACAACAAAAATATGATATTAAAACAACATTGATAAAAACAATGAGTGATAAATTGATTAAACTTATTCTAATATTTCCCTGTATACCACATTAAGAGTAAAAACATGTTCACAGTGCTTGAGTAATTTCCCTTGTGATGAACTATTTACAACTTTAACTTTAATGTCACATGCTCTTTGAACTCGAGAGAAAGCAATATATAACTGACCATGTCCTGAAAATGGGTTCAGGTAGGAATGTTCCTACTCTGTCTAGAGTTTGTCTTGTGATTTATTAATAGTCTTTGCAAATGCTGACATCACAGGAAACTGTCTTTGAATTAATTTAAATGGGAGGCCAGTGTCAGCTGGGGACAAATATTGCACATGCACGAGTCGACATTTATTTGTAAATTGCCAGTGCTCGTCATATGTACTTATTGGTTGGTCAGACAGTCGGATAGATGTATGGTCGATCACTTAACCTTTTATATATATAGGTAATTAGGGTTTTAATTATATCCTTGGAAGTGATAAAAAAATCACTCTAGCAATATTAATATATACCATATCAAAATTAGTGAACCAAGTCAGGTTCTTTTTTATGAAGCTATTTTATTAATCAATTTTATTATCTAAATAAACAAATTTAAGTAAAAAACCAAATACAGTTGAATTTCAGTGAAACTGCTCTATAGAAACAAACTAAAATGCAGTCACTTATTTCAAAGACAAAATGGAAATGGTTAAATTATGCACATAATAGAAACTTAAACTTACAGGAATATACAGCTATTCCCATGAATTAGCAGAACACCAGCCAATTCCCCATGCTTGAAATAAAGTCATCCTTCTGTTTTATTTCTTTCAGTATGCAGAGTTTGGTATTTGACAGTTCTTACACAACAAAAATATCCATTTTTTCACCATCAGTTGATATTAACTATTCCTAGTAAAAGTTAAAAATATAAGAATATAGAAAAGAGACATACCTAGTGATTATTAGAGAGCAAAAACAAACAAAAACTCTAGTGATAAACTTTACCAAATCAGAATTTTAGTCAAATTGGTACAAAGATATAAATTAATTTGTGTAGAATGGAGACTCTAGGGAAATTGGTTAGGACACTAAAATTGAGCATAAGTGAATGTGTATGTTTTCCATATATTCATTCATTCAAAAAATTTTGGAGCCATAGCCAGTGTTGCTCAGTTGGTTGGAGCATCATCTAGTACACCAAGTTGATAATCTGCTCAGGGCATATACCCAGGTTGCTGGTTCCATCCCTAGTCAGGGTGCGTACAAGAGGCAACCAATCAATGTTTCTCTCACACATCAATGTATCTCTCTCTCTCTTCCTCTCTCTCTAAAAATACAAACTAACAAAAAAACATATCCTCAGGTAAGAATTGAAAAATAAATTTATTGGCTACCTGTAATTGGCGAGGAACTATGCTAGGCATTGGTGGCACAATGGTGAGCAAACATTAGATAAATAGGGCCCCTATTTTTATGGATAGACTAGTGGGAAAAACAGAGATTAATATTGAAAAAACATAAAAGTTTAACCATGAAATATGCTACAATAGAAAGGTAGATGGTTTCATAAAATCATAAGGCTAAAGAACTTGGAGATACCTTCCTTGAAGAACTATTAAATGAGTGGAAATATTAAGGATCACTAGGAGGAATCAGACAAAGAAAATAAAGAGTAATCATGCAGAAAAAAAAAAAAAGTCAATGTTCTCAAGTAGGAAGTATCATGGTGCATCTGAGAAAGTGAAAGAAGTCCATTGTTCCCGAAAGGGAAGTTGGAGACTAAGAGAGAAAGGTAGGAGAGAGGCCTTGCATGTCATGTTAACAACTTTAGTTTTCTATCCCACAAAACAATATACAGATGATGTGTTATAGAATTGTACACCTGAAACCTATGTAATTTTATTAGCCAATGTCACTCCAATAAATTCAATAAAATAAATTTTAAGAAATAAATTTTGTTTTCTAATGTAAGAGAAGTAGAAAGCCACTTAATGCTTTAATTGAGGCAAGTTGTGTCATAATCACACTTTCATTTTGAAAAGATAACTCTAATTACATTCTGGATGACATAGTTGCAGGGAAGTTCTTGCAGCAAGCCAAATATGGACTATTTTAGAAAGTTCTTGCAGCAAGCCAAATATGGATTATGTAGTTGTGATGGATGGGGAGATCGAAAATTATTTAAAACATATTTCATTGATAAAAAGAGAAAATTTGGTGAGGGATCAGATAAGAGGTGTAGAGATGAGATGAAGTTTCTAGTTTTTATAATTAGCTAGATGGTGGTACTCTGAGATAGAGAAGCCTGGGCTAGAACAACTGGGGGTAATGGGGAGAGATGATGAGTTTAACCCTGAAAGTATTGAGATAACCTTGGTGTTTTTCAAATATCCAAGAGGAACTATCAGAGTATCTGACAAATACATAGATATTTTGCCCATAGGTGAGGCCTTAATGGAGATTTACATTTAGAAGTCATTTGTATATAGTTGACAATTAAAGCTGTGATTAACAATGAAATTGCCAGGTGAAGAAATATAGAGGAAAACAGTGAAGAAGCCCCTGGAGGAACTCAGAGATTTGAGAGAAATAGACAAACTGTCAAAAGAAATTTACAGATGTTATCTATTTGGTCTGCAAACTTCAGCTCACGAGTCACATACTGCTCTTTGGCCCCTTGAGTGTGGCTCTTCCACAAAATACCACGGCCTGGGCGAGTCTCTTTTGAAGAAGCGGTGTTAGAAGAAGTTTAAGTTTAAAAAATTTGGCTCTTAAAAGAAATTTCAATTGTTGTACTGTTGATATTTGGCTCTGTTGACTAATGAGTTTGCCGACCACTGTGGTAGGAGAAAACCAGGGTTGATGACACAGTGACCATAGTTAACTACTGATTCTGAAATGGTAGAGAAATGAGGATGAAAACTAAATACACCAAAAGTGTTTGGGTATATTAATATTAAATTAGGCTCAGAGAATTAATGTATTTACTTTATAATTTTAAGTGGTAAAATTTTTCATCTCATCAGACAGAAGAGGGTCCTTCTAATATGTTTACTCCTTAAAATTGAAAATTCTCAAGTATTCCAGGCACATAATTTTATACAGCACAGGAAGGGGATAAAAATATTAATCCCACAGCATGTCTTCTTAGAGTATATAAGACAATATTTTTCAAGTAGTGTGGCCTCAAAAATGTATTATTTCAATCTCAAAAAAATATGTGTTAGATAAATTTATTGTTTATTACATGTTTAGACATATCTAAAAAGCTTCTAATTCAGTACTGCCATGTGTCATTGTGTTCACACAAAAATTATTTCTTCCAATGGCTTTTAAAAATTATAATTAGCCTGGCTGGCATGGCTTAGTGGTTGATTCCTGGCCTATGAACTAGGAGGTCACAGTTGGATTCCCAGTCAGGAGAAATGCCTGTGTTTCAGGCTAAATCCCCAGTGTGGGCATGCAGGAGGCAGCAGATCAATGATTCTCTTTCATTGTTGATGTTTCTATCTTTATCTCCCTCTCCCTTCTTCTCTGAAATCAATAAAATAAAATATATTTTAAAAAATTATAATTAATTGAAATAGTTACTAGTACAAAGCAAACCAGTTAGTATTGATAGTTGTGTCCTATAAACCATGTTGAATCACTCTCATCTACACATTTATCTGAAGTCACCATGTTGACCAACTATTAAATATGTTTATTTGTTCTAACTCTTTTCAAAACCCAATTGTATTTTCCCTTCTTTCCTAGCTGCTTTGTTTTCTCCTACTGCTTCTACTTTGAGTCAGTTAAGGATGGTCATGTTTCACTCAGTGCTAAAGGCTACACACAGACTTAGCTTCATAAATACCAAGTTGAAACTTGATAATCACTGTTCCCCTCTCCAGATTGATGGGCCCTTTCTAGGAAGCTTTAATGTGCACATAAAATGCCAACTCTGAAATAATTTGCAGAAGATTAGTTCCATGGTGATTCAATTCGATAAGAATGGGTATTAAGAACTACCTCGGTGGACTTATTGGTACTGACTTATTGGTCATTTTCATAAAAATCACTGAAGTGTAGATGATAAACTAGCAGGAGGAATATCTCTCAAACGCCCAGCCCCCAATGATTCCAACCTGCCTGTCTTTGGTTTCTGAATGCTTTTAGTTTGCTTAAAGTATTTCTCTGTTACATTTATGACCCAGGATTCAAATTTGCAGCTATCATTGCTGGCCTTTGGCCTTGAATTCTTGCACCTGAATTCCAATTGTCTTCATTATATTTTGTTTCTAAGTGAGAGACTTTACTATTATTTGTCATCTTAAAAGTAATAAACTGGAGGCAAATATGTCAAAATAGAAGACATTTTTTGCCTGTGACTGGTGGGATTATGGGTAACATTTCAGTTTCATTTCACTTTTTTATTAAATTTTCTTTACTTTTCAAATTCTTTGGTCAACAGAAAAAAATAAAGTGAAATAGATTTAAAATGATGAATGTATACCAATATATCAGCCAGAGAAATAATTTAAAATACCCAGAAATAGTAAAACAAGAATTTCCCTCAAACCCAGAAAAGATCCACTGCTATTTTAGTTGAGACTATGACTATCAAACTATCCACTGTTATTTTAGTTGAGACTATGAGTATCATCAAACTATCAACCTTAATATATGAGAAAAAGTGTTAGATAGACACAAAGAACATTTACACATAAGTAAAAGAATATAAAGAATATTTACTAGTATTTCAGTGTAGTAGATTTTAATCAGAGAATCCAATGATGGAAGTATATGCTTTTCAATTAATACTTAATGATTTTTCGGGAGTGGAGTTTTTGTGAAACATTTTTTTTTTTCCCACTTTCTAAAGTCTTTGGAACAAAGCTCACATTCTTACCTTTACTACTGCTTTTTCACTTCCTGATTTATTCTCTTTGAGCTTAAAAAAAGATTATCTTTTTAAAATAAATTTTATTTTTTCACACAACTCTCTTCCAACATTACTCTACTTAAATGTTAGGAAATGCATTGAAATAGATTCTACAAAATCAGATAAACTGAAGGACAAAATTAAGCCTTTAATATATTAGTATTCAGTACTTCGGTGACAACACTGGAGTCACTTAGAAATGGGTTTTTAATATTAAATTTAACCTGATGGGAATGAGTGTGGTGACCAAGATCCTAGATGAAAATACTACATGGTGGTTATGTGTACGTATGGGTACAGATGGAAGATAAATTAAGGGAGAACCTTGTTTGTAATGTATGTTTGTTTATTATCTTCCTAAGTAGAAACAGCAGAGTTAGTGCCCAAGTGTTTTGGTGTTTCTCTGGTAGATTTTTTTTAAAAGCACATGAAGTCCAACCTCTTCCAAGTGGTACCGGTACTTACACTGCAGAATTACTCCTTCCCTTGACCCATGACCACTCCCACTGTTTCAGGGAAGAGCCATTGTTATCTCATAAATGCACTACTGGCCCCAGGGCACCGCTGCAGCTGCTGCTCCTCTTGTGACCTTGCACCGTGCTCCATTCCTCAATGTGCTAGAGACATGTTTGGTACATTGAGGTCAGAAGCTAATGATTAGTTATCTTTTCTTCTATGCTTTGATAACGTTACTTTTACTCTTAATCCCATCTCTACCAAGATTTCAGTGAAACCACTGTTGCAGATTTATAATGAAAACAATATAACTATCCATGAGTTCATGAGGTGGGCTAGAGAAGGATTTGAGTGGCAAACCACAGGATACTAAAATCATTTCTTCTCTCTAAACTTGATACTCTCTTATAAAGTCATGCTTGATCCCACTAAGTCCACCTTTATTTAAAAGCATTTATAAAGCACTTAATTTGTGCAAAGCATGTTCCAAATACTTCATTATCATTAACCCACTTAATTCTCACTGCAATTATAAGAATCAAGTACTGTTATTAGACTCATTGCACAGATAGGAAAAGCACAGCAGCAAAAGGTTATTTGCTCGAGGTCATACAACTAATAAAAGGAAGGCTCAGGCTTCAAACCCAGGAATGCTGGCTCCAACCCCGTGCTCTTACTGCTCCACTGAGGCAGGCTGCCTCTTTCCTCATGGAAAGTAATTCAGTATCTCATGTAAATAAATACCTTGCAATCCTGACCTACCAGTTCACCATACACTCCAAGTTAGTCTGAAACCACAGCCCACTACATGGACATGATGTTCTTGAAAGGTTTCAGTCATAAGAAATTTACTGTGTTTCTCAGTGCTTATCCTTTTGTCTCAAGGCTAAGGAAGTTGCTCTATTGTATATGTATCATCATTCCTTGTAATTCTAAACATTCCTTTGATAATCACACTATAGGCCCGGTGCACGAATTCGTGCACCAATGGGGCCCCTAGGCCTGGCCTGCAGGATTGGGCTGAAACCGGCTCTCAGACATCCCCCCAAGGGTCCCGGATTGCTTGAGGGTGCAGGCCAGGCCGAGGAATCCCACAGGTGCATGATCGGGGCTGGGGAGGGAGGCAGGAGGTTGGCCAGCTGGGGAAGGACCTTGAGAGGGTTCCAGGGCATGCCTGGTCTGTCTCACTCAGTGCCGATCAGCCAGACCCCAGCAGCAAGCTAACCTACCAGTTGGAGTATCTGCCCCTGGTGGTCAGTGCACATCATAGGGAGCATATCATTAGCATATGCTTTGATTGGTTGAATGGACAGCTGGATGACCAGACACTTAGCATATTAGGCTTTTATTATATAGAATTCTCTTGTTTTTGTGAAATGCTAGGCAGGAAGCATAGAATTTTGCAGAAAGATTGCCTGGGTATGAATCCAGACCTTTACTTTTCATGTAACCTTAGGCAAGTTACCTTCTTTGTAGCTCAGTTTAGTTATGTACAAAATAAGGATAAAAATAGAACTTATTTTTAGGGTTGATATGGGAGTTAAATTAATTAAAGTGTGTAAAGCACCTCAACAATGCCTCGCATGTGCTAAACATATGTTAGTGTATAGGTTATATAAAATGTGTATAGTATGTTACCGTTGTTTATACTATTTGGCTTTTGCCAATTATTGGACAGTTATTATTCATATTTTTTGTAATTCTATGGGGGGCACTGAGAGTTTGTTCCCTAAGTATCATAAGTATAGTAAAAAACAAAAACAAAAACAAAACAAAACAAAACAAAAAAAACAGCTACTTATTAAATCCATTTACCCATACATTGTTAAGATACCACTTAAAACTTGAGGACAGCCCAGCCAGTGTGGCTCAGTGGTTAAGTATTGATCTATGAACCAGGAGGTCACATCTCCATTCCTGGTCAGGGCACATGCCCAGGTTGCAGGCTTTACCTCCAGTGTGAGGTGTGCATGAGGCAGCTGATCAATGTTTACCTCTCATTATTGATGTTTCTATCTCTCTCTCCCTCTCTTTTCCTCTCTGAAATCAATAAAATATATATTTAAAAAAACCAAACTTAAGGACTTAAGAAAAAAAACCTGGAATATAGCACAAATTACTATGGGTTGCTTGTAGCCCTGGCTTTGTGTAATACCTCCTAGATTTTAGATTGTCTTCTAATTATGTAGGAATTACACATACTAACTAATTTATATATATTTCCAAAGGTAAATATCAATAAGATATGGAAATTTTAATCATTTATGTTAACTGTTTGGTTAATTCACAAATAGAATGAGATCAAACATATTTAAATATTCAAAACACTACATATGATGGCCCATATTTCCTACATTTTAACCACTTCATGTATAATGGGTCGACACTAGAAACAACAGGCCAAATTATATATATAATTTTACATAGCATATATAATCATGACACTAGAATAGCTATTTTGTCATGGAGATGTTTTATCAAGTGGCATTTTAAAACTGATAAAGTAGTAAGATTTAATCATGTGATTACAAATACACTCATGAACTAAGGTCAAATGTAAGATGATTAATTGAGTTATCCTATATAATAAAGAGGTAACATGCAAATTAACCATCACGCCCTCACAAGATGGCTGCCTACTACCAGGCTGGCAGGGGGTTAGTGAGGGAAAACCAAACGACTGAACAGCAGGCTGCGTGGGGTAACCAGGCCAGGGGGGGGAGGGGGCGTAAAGGCAGCAGTTGGGGCAGGTAGGGGTGGCCAGGGCAGCAGGGGGAGCATTTAGGGGCAACCAGGCTGGCAGAGGGGTCAGTTGGGGCCAACAAGGCCAGCAGGGGGGGCAGTAAAGGGTGACCAGGCTGGCAGGGATGGGGCAGTTGAGGATGACCTGGCCAGCAGTGGGGGCAGTTAGGGGCGACTAGGCCGGCAGGGGAGGCAGTTAGGGGTGATCAGGCAGGCAGCAGGTGAGCGATTAGGAGTCGGTGGTTCAGGATTGTGAGAAGGATTGGGCCTAAACTGGCAGTCGAACATCCCCCGAGCGGTCCCGGATTGGAGAGGGTGCAGGCTGGGTTGAGGGGACCCTACCCTCGTGCATGAATTTCATGCACCAGGCCTCTAGTATCTAATCCTATCTAATAAAAGAGTAATATGCAAATTAACCATCACTCTGCTACACCCACAAGCCACACCCATCAGCCATGCCTACCAGCCAATCAGGAGTGAATATGCAAATAAACCCAACCAAGATGGCTACAGCCACAGAGAGCAGGAGGGAGGCTTGGGCTTCCCCAGTAATGGAGGAAGCCAAGCTTTCCGCCTGCCCTTGCTGGCCTAGGCCTCCACTCAAGGCTACAAAGTTTCATGATAGAAGATACATAAACCCAAACAGAAATGGCAGCAGCCATGGAGCTGGAAAGAGCAGGAGGCTAAGGTTGCCCTTGGCGATGGAGGAAGCCAAGCTTTCTGCACACCCTGGCCAGCCCAGGCCTCTGCTTAAGGCTACAAAGTTTCAATTATAGAAGATACATAAATCCCCCCAAAAATGGCTGCCGCCACGAGCAAGCAGAAGGCTTGGCTCCACTCCAGGTTACAAAGTTTCAATTGTAGAAGATAAATAAATCCCAGATTCCAGGGCCTCTGCTTGGGTCTCCAGGGGGCGTGGCCGGCCTGCAAACCACCACAGGCTCCTCACCCAGGCCACCCCACATCCCAAGAGAACCCCCACCCTGATCCGGGACACCCTTCAGGGCAAACCAGCTGGCCCCCACCCATGCACCAGGCCTCTATCCTATCTAATAAAAGAGTAATATGCAGATTCACCATCACTCCAACACACAAGATGGCTGCCCCCATGTGGTCAAAGATCCTGCCCCCATGTGGACACAAGATGGCCACCACAAGATGGCCAGCAAGGGAGGGCAGTTGGGAGGGACCAGGCCTGCAAGGGAGGGCAGTTAGGGGTGACCAAGCTGGCAGTGGAGGGAAGTTGGGGGCAACCAGGCCTGCAGGGAAAGGCAGTTGTGAGGGACCCAGGCCTGCAGGGCAGAGCAGTTGGGGGGGTCCAGGCCTGAAGGGGAGGGCAGTTGGGGGTGACCAGGCCTGCAGGGGAGGGCAGTTAGGGGTGACCAGGCCTGCAGGGGAGGGCAGTTAGGGGAGGGCAGTTAGGGGCAAACAGGCTGGCAGGGGAGCAGTTAGGCATCAATCTGGCTGGCAGGGGAGTAGTTAGGGGGTGATCAGGCTGGCAGGCAGAAGTGGTAAGGGGCAATCAGGAAGGCAGGCAGGTGAGCAGTTGGGAGCCAGCAGTCCTGGATTGTGAGAGGGATGTCCGATTGCTGGTGGGATCGGGCCTAAACAGGCAGTCAGACATCCCTCGAGGGGTCCCAGGTTGGAGAGGGTACAGGCTGGGCTGAGGGACACACACCCCCGTGCATGAATTTCGTGCACCCGGCCTCTAGTATTATTATAATCCTGTGCTATTTAGAAATGCCAACTGAGCAGTAATAAAAAATTGACACTCCATTTTCTTATCTTTTTAAAAAATATCATACCAAACAGCAATATAGATGTGGTCCAGAAGGTGTTTTGAGTTGTTTTCAGACTAAGATTTCATAAATTGAAGTAAATATGTATTTTGGTCTCATTTTTGTGATAACATGTTGTCTTATTTCAGTTACACATATAGCAAATAAGTTGAACTAGAGCATGAATGAGAAAGACCTAAAGAGGCAGCAGTGAAAGAAAAGAGAGAGCTTACTGCCTCCAGTTCTGATGCCCCTACCATTCAAGCTCCAGTGTCAATTCTCCATGTACGTTCAAAGGGGATAAACCGGTGGAAGGATTGTTTGTTCATATGTTCTTTATTTTCTTCATGTTATTAACACTCCCAGATTTAGAATTCAAATGCAATTCAGATTCTGGCTTTGGGAGCTCCTGACATACATTTACCAGATTTCCACTGGTTATATAACTCCCTTTATTCATGCAATATATATTTATTGAAATTTTTATAGGTGACAATCTCTGTGCTGGATTTTGAAAGAGTCTTCACTATAGAAATGCTTACAGTTCACTGAGGAAAATATGCAAGTTATCAAACTCAGTCATGATAACATTATGTTGGAAATATTTGTAAGATGTGATGGAGGCTCATGGGAGAGGCACCCACTTCAGAGTGGGGCACATAGAGAAGGGATCTGGAAAAAGTAGAGACAACGCATCTGAGCTTGAAGTCTTGACAAGAGCTACTTGCAAGTCTTAAGAGTGTGGTAATGACAAACACAAACTTTGGAGTAATTGAATCTCATTTCCACCAATAAAAGGGTACATGACCTTGTAAGTATACCATGCAGAGTCCACAGAGTGTTTCCTGTACCACGATCTCTGGTGAAAGGAGCAAGTTACTGTGAACACCAGCCAGAGGTCTACTTACTAACGCATGGAAAGGACTGTGGCTGTTTAGAGGGGGCACATTTTTTTTCTAATTCAGGGGGTTAAAGACAGATTTGATTTGATTAATTACTTAACTTCATTAGTCCTCAGATATCTCAAATGGTTGTAATGGCAGTTATTTCATGTGTTATAAGGATTACAAAAAATAAGTTTTATCATTTTCTTTGCATGTACCTAGTAACAGCACAATGAACATTATTGTAAATAGAATATATTTAATTCCTGAGAACTAAGGGCTGCAAGACTCTATTCTACATCTACTGAATGCAAATCAATCACTAGCAAAGATGAAAGGGGGAAGGTAAACGTGGGTAAGAGTGGTTACCAACACCACTACCTTCCAGGTTGAAGTCTCACAATATGATAAAGAAAGGTAAAATATTCTTAGGTACAGGAATCCCAAACATGAACTATATGTGACATGCTGAATTCAGAATAAGTTACTTTTCACTAAATGAAAGCTTTTCTTTACTTCTTCTATTTTTCCTTCTATCCACATTTCATTTCTTCTTTTCACTTTCTGTTTCTTCACATCCAGTATGTAACAGCGACTTGCCAGTTTTGCTCATGAATATTGCTAGTAGCAACTAAAAAGCTTCAAAGTCCCAAAATATCCATATGGTTAGCCACAAACTTATTTTTATATGCAAATGGCTTTGAACCTGCTAATAGATAAATTAACTTTCATTTTAAAATTTCAACAAAATATAGAGGGAATGTTATTTCAAATGCCATACACTTTGCCCCTGCTGATTCTATTTCTTCCTCCTCAACCACTCAGACCAGTGCCAGTGCCAAGGAAATAACTCTTTTGATTAGAAAATAAATGAAAATTGAAGATCTGTCACAATGTATCCAGTAGAATTGCACAAAGCAAAATAATTCTTCAACTCTGTGATGAAAGGATGAGCTCCCTCTGTGATCATCACTTCCTGGGATAGAAGAGTTCATGGTTGTATGGTTTGAAATTAAACTGTGAAAAGTGTGAAAGAATTTTCTTTACTGTTAATCTCCTGGGGGAAATCTGAAAGGACCATACCAATGGAATATTTGGATTACTATGCAGTGTAATTCATTATTAATAGGTAAATAAATGGCAGTGGTTATTAATAATGCCTTATATTGTTATACTACTCAGGAGTACATAAAATTAATACAGAAATTATTATGATGTTAACCTATATAGTTTGATCTTTAGTTTTCTGTTACATCATATATTTATGCTGCCAAAGATGTATGAAAACTTCCTGAACATATTATAGACTATGACAGGTAGCAATTATGGTTAATTTATATAGAATAAGAAATAAAAATAACAGGGAACATGGAAACATCTTTATTGAGAAGACTAACCCCTATTTTGTAAAACTACTGTTTGGAATTCTCTGCTGTTTTTTTTGTTTTTTTTTAGATGCCCTCTTATTCTAAAAAAATAACTTTGCTTTCTAGCCTGCTTTAGCCTGCTTGAATAATAAGGAAGATAAACTTAGCTATCTGACCTTGTAGGCCAGAGACTAGATATGCCCATAATTTCAATGCCATGCCAGGTGCATTTTTTAATTGGATAGAACTGTGTTGTTTTCAAGGCCAGCAGTGAGATAACCACTAAGTGCACATAAGGCTGGCTCTTTAATAAAAAGGGAAGTTATGCTTGTAGCCTTGCTCAGAATTTGAATTCATTTTCTCTAAGCCCAGGGGTGAATAAAGTGTGACTCCAAACTCTCCGAGCATTGCTTGATTCATTCTGGTTCTCTGTAACATTATCATAAATTAAATGATGAGTAAAAAAAGAACATATTTAGGGAACTTCCAAGAATTTAATTATAAGATAGAAAAACAAGGTACTAGTCATAAAAAGCATATCATGTCATGGGTGGGAGATTACATGTATTCCCCCAAAATTTCTGCAAAGGAAGATACATATTAGTAGGAAACATATAAAATAATAACAGCAAGTGAATTCTGATAGTAAATTATGTCTTTATTTTACAAAAGTGAAAACTTATTTCAAATTCAAAAATAAATTAGAATTTATTATAAAAAATAGAACACAATCCTAAATTTCAGTGTATCACTTTCTTACCTGCAGTTATCCATTATCTCAGTCATGATCTTTTATGGCTCTATTTCAAATCAGCATTTGTTAGAAAATAGTTGGGCTAATTATTGATCTTTTGTTTCTTGATTCTAATGCATTTTCTTTCTTTCCTCCATTTCCTTTTAAGTTTATATAAGGAGTATTGGTTAATTTTATAATGCTGCCTTTAGTTGCATAATATTCAGGTGGGATTCCAACTAAACAAGTGAAGGAAGAACATGAGCCCTATGACAGAGACCAAGAAATGAATACCATGACCATTGGGAATTTATATTCTTTGCAAAGAGGGTGCCAGAAACATAATCTGTACCAAGGAGAGTTGCATTTTGTTAGGCAGAAGTATATTGTTTTGTAACAGGAGAAGATTTGACTTTGGGTGGTGGGCACATATTGCAATATACAGATCTTGAAACTCATACATGAAACCTATATGTTCATGTTGACCAATGTCACCCCAATAAATTTAGTAAGTAAAAAAGAAGTATATTGTTTGTATTTGTCATATCAACTGAACATAGTTGTAGAATGATACATTCCAATATGAAGTAGCTGAAGAATGTATTGGTTATTTACCAATTTTCTCTCAGTGCCAAATAGAAGATGATAGAATAAAATTGGAATGCAGGAAAAGAGGAGATTCTTCTAACTCTTTGTTTGTTGTCCCTAATAGTATTGTCCAGTGGTAGCTATTTCTCCCAGTAGCTGTAGGCAGCTTTCCTCATTTCTTTTTTTATTTTTTAATTTAAATTTTTTATTGTTTAAAGTATTACATAAGTCTCCTTTTTCTCCCATTGACCTCTCCCTGGCCACCCCCACACCCCAGCACATGCCCTCACACCTCCCCACCCCTGTCTGTGTCCATTGGTTATGCTCATTAGCAGGCATACTAATCCTTTGGTTAATCTCTTGCCCCCTTGCCGTCATAGGTTGGACAGTCTGCTCAATGCTTCTATGACTCTGGTTCTATCTTTGTTCATTGTTCATCAGTTTATGTTGTTCATTATATTCCACAAATGAGTGAGATCATGTGATATTTATCTTTCTCTGACTGGCTTATTTCACTTAGCATAATGCTCTCCAGTCCCATGCATGCTGTTGCAAATGGTAAGAATTCCTTTTTGTACAGCAGCGTAGTATTCCATTGTGTATGTACCATAGTTTTCTAATCTACTCATCTGCTAATGGGCACTTAGGCTGTTTCCAAATCTTAGCTATGATAAATTGTGCTGCTATGAACATGGGGGTGCATATATCCTTTCTGATTGGTGTTCCTGGTTTCTTGGGATACAGTCCTAGAAATAGGATTACTGGCTCAAATGGAAGTTCTATTTTTTTAAGTTTTTGAGGAAATGCCATACTGTTTAGAGATAAAGACAGTACAAATAAAGAGAATTACAGGCTAATATCCTCAAACTTCTTTTGATGATCTTAGAACTTGTCTCATCATTCTTCAGTGGGACCAGCCACAGACACATTCCATTTCTTTCTCCATGATTTATGTTTTAGATCAGTGGTATCATGTTTTGTTTTCTTTTTAATTTTGCAGTTATTATCTCTGGATTATTTCTGTGTTCGTTCTTTTCTCATAGAGCTTTCCATCAACATCATAACAAATTCTCTATACTGAATATGTTCTGTTGAAATACCTGGTAGAGTTTCTGTTTTCATGTTGAATGTGAATCAATAGAAATATTGAAATAAAAATATCTTCTTATTTTTTTAAAAAGAGTTGAATTTTTATTAGAACCTTTTACTATACCATAAATCTAGCATGTACTTTGAAAAATCACAAAAGGAAAGTGCTACATGATACCAACCATAAATTTACTTTGAAAATTAAAGTTCAATTTACCTCATAATTTCATATGAAATTTTGATATTTGGATGCATGATGAATTTAACTTACTGTTACTCATGAAGACTTTTGTAATCCCTAAAACAAATCCTTGGTAGAGAAGAACTAACTAAATACAGAAATTCTATTTAAAATAAGTAAAAAATAAACAGAAAATGTCAAATAAAGACATTTGTTTGAAAACATTGTGATTTGGAAGTGAATATTAATTTATTATGAAATTCTCTAAAAAATATTCCCTCTTTACTTGAAATAGTTTGGAGAAAATAAAGTGATGAGGGAGTTATTTGTTAAGAAATTTCATTTCTTAAAAATTTTATTTGCAACAAAAAATACAACTTAATTCTATGAATAAAGAAAATTGCAGAGCTGTTAGAAAACAGAACAAAGTAAAAGAGAAAAATATTTCAAGTTATATGTTCATTAACTAATTCTTTGAAAAATGGACAAATCCAAATAGGAGTGGAAAAATGAAGACTGGGTTGTTGGAGTTGTCATGAAACAATGTTTTCTGAAGTATTTCACTAATATATGATTAGAAAACTAGTGGGTGGTAAAATAACACTGTAAGTTAGAAATAATAAAAATGCATGAAGTGCTATTATAATTAAAGAAAGATTCTTGGATTGCATTAATGTCAAAGAGACTATTGGTACCAACTTACACATGGTTATAAAAAATAAATTCCCCCAAACCAAAAGCAACAAACAAACAAACTGTGATTGATTTAGTAAAAAGCACAGGTTTGCTTGTGAAAATGACAATGGAAAAATTAACTTTGAAGGACCCACTTCTAGCCAAGGCCTAGGGGTGGCATGGTCACATTAAACTGCTTTCAGATAATAATTACAAACATTGGATTAAACTTTAAAGTACTCTTTAAAGTGTACAAAAGCAGACCAAGGCTGTAGAAAGAGTGAATCTCAAAAACTGCAACTGAAGGAATTACAAGAATTATGAGATTATTTCTTTCTTTTGGGAATTTGCTAGAAAGTATAGAGTCAAATGGCTCCATCAGCAGCAAATGATTGGGAAACAATGGTATGTATAAATTTATAAATACCCAATATTATTTGATTGACTACCCTTTATTTTTCTATATATATATACTTTGATTTGTACATTTGTACAATTGATGAGGCAATCCACATTAAATCTTTCTTGGGAATAATTTAATAAATAAATAAATACATTAAAAGCATCCTGAGCCCTAGCTGATTTGGCTCAGTAGATAGAGTGTTGGCTTGCAGACTAAAGGGTCCCAGGTTCAATTCTGGCCAAAGGACACCTGCCCAGGTTGCAGGCTCAATCCCCAGTGGGGGGCGTGCAGGATGCAGCTGATCAATGATTCTTTCTCATCATTGATGTTTCTGTCTCTCTCTCCCTCTCCCTTTCTCTCTGAAATCAATAAAAATATATTAAAAATGAATAAATAAATAAATAAATAAGCATCCCGAGTATCTCAAAAGAACTAATAAAATGAGTCTATTGACATTAAAAGAAGGTAGAGGTTATGCCCTGGGACTCATACTTATTACTGGTAAGAATACTCATTACATCTCATTAAAATGACAGCTTTTCTGGCCTTTCAGTGGTCAGGTAAATGAACCCTCATCAGTACCTCAAACCGAAATAGCTCTCTAACTTAACTCACCACCCTCTTCTTACTTGAGTCACCCCTATCTTACACCATCCATAATGGGTTTTCTCTACTAAATAACATAGCTATGTTATTTTCAAACTATTCTTTTAATCAATCAACTTGATCATCTGCTACCTACACTTTTTTTTCAAACACTGTATCCAATACATCACCCTTGGGCATTTCTATTTTTACCTCTATTTGTTCTTATTTATTTTAATTTAACAATGAATTATTCATATACTCAGCACCTTAACCTTGAGTATTTATTTCTAAAATACCAGGTTTCAGGCCAAATATATGGTGACAGAATATGATCTGACTTTGAGTGGCACACAACGCAATATGCAGATCATGTATCATAGAAATGTACACTTGAAACCTATATAATATTATTAAGCAAAGTCACCCTAATAAATTTAATAAAAAGTAAGGTAAAATACCAGATTTCTTGTTTTAAAATGTTTTAATGCCTTAGATTAAACTCTTCCTATGGTTGCCCAATGCCTATATACACGGCAAGAAGATTAATTCTTCCACTACTGTCTATATTAAAGAGTTAATATTCTCAAAGGCAAACTCAATTCCCACTTGCTCTGTCATCCTTTACCAAAATTCATTTGTCACAATAATAACACTATTGAATGTATTTTCTTTATTATTTAGTTGATTACTTAATTACATGTGGATTTATAGTCTTTTTACTTAATCATCACTCTCTCAACTCTCTAGCTTGGTGGAAGCTGCTAAACAAAATTCTTTGAAGTAACCTTTTCTTACATTTACATATCCTCTCAGTGACTAGTAAAATGCTCTATGTATAGAGGGCGCCTAGCAAATATTATCTGCATAGACACAGTTCTTACAGATTCAACTAACAACATTTGACAACAACTTAATTCACTTTGTTCAAGCATTCTTTAATTGTACTGATTTGGATGGACAGTCAAATGAGTATTTTGAAATAAATTTCTTTTAAAAATTGAAATTATCAAATGAAAAGCTACAGCAAGTCTTCCAAATGTGCTTTAGGAGAAAAAATTGCATATGATTCTAACAACAACAAAATCCAATTCCATACAATTTTGTGGGCCTAACAGATTGGAGTTTTAGCACAAATATGTTGGTTAGCTAACGAATTCATTTCAGTGTAATTAACTTCTGGATCGCAGCAAACCTGTTTATGAAATTATGGTTTAGAATGACTACTAGCTTGTAAATCAATTAATTTGGTTTGCTATATAGAAAATCTACTGTGTAAAAGATATGAAAGCCACTTGTAAAACTATATATAATTCATATGAAATGGATATGTGAATTTGTGTTGATTTTGTAAATTGGCTGACAACTTATTTTGAGACATATGTCAGAAAAAGTGTTTTATGTAACACATAAAAGAGGATTTAAAATCCTAAACCTCATTTAGTCCAAAGGTTATAATCAAAGGTATATTACATTATCTCCCTTGAATTGTTTTTTCAATCCTTTATTTTAAAGATTTAAAAAAAATTGTGAAAGAGCCACTTGAAATATTTTTTTAATAAACCTATGTTCTTAATATGTAGAATATTTGTGCTATCTGCATCGCATGACTTTTAGGAAGTGGTAGTAGCATTCAGACATCTTCAGACCAGTGAAATCTGTGCAGCACTGGGTGAGAAAAGAAAGACTTTGAACTGAATGTTTACAAGGTTTTTTTTTTATAGCAACCATTTTCTTTAGTTTTACCTATAGAATTCCATTTGAGTTAGTTAGACTATTTGTAAAGATTTCAATTTCTGAGACTATGGAAGAAAAGCAATCCTAAAAAATTCTCCTGACAAGAAAGCAACTCAACATGTTTGATTTCATGTGTAGTTTTTAAACTAATTACAAATCAATAATAAATATAGAATGTGAATTACTGATTTTCTAACATAGCCCTCTATTTCACTGTAAAAATACATGTCTTTTCCACCAACTATTATATACCTTGAATGTAAATCTTCCCCCCCATTGCTGTGATCTTTTTTTCTTTTCTATTAGTGTTAGTTTTCCATTACAACTTGGGTACTATGAAGTGATTCTCTATAGTACCCAAGTTGTAATATGTTTTTGTAAGAATGATGTGACAAAGGGAAAGTACTTCAACCCATTTTAATATCAAAGGATGGAATACATTTTAGTTGTGTGTTTTTATCCTCCTCACTATAAACCTTGCCAACCAGCAAGAATCAGGAAGAGCTAGAGGTAAATAATTTAATAAATACTTAGTGAGGGTTGATCATGTGTCTAATAATCTCTTAAATTTTATAATGAAAAAGTATAGTAAATGTTTACTTACATAGTTCCCAAAGGTAATAAATAGCGTTTCCCCATTTGACTTGATATATTTTCTGGTATGTTTCCAATAGTGTCAAATATTTGCAAGGACTATACCCTATACTAGCATAAAGTCTGAGAACCACACATTGATTTTGGCAAAAATACAATGCTTGTTATCATGGAGTGAATGATATTTCTTTTTTTTTTAACTAATTGAATTTTAAATAATAAATCTTATCAGTACCTAACTGCCATTTTTTATTCCATTTACTAAATACTGTTTAAATTGAGGGGTTCAGAAATTTGTCCTGACTCAAAAAATTTGGATAAAGAATATCTGCATGTGCTCAGAAATAAAACTAGATATATCACATGAAAATCAGAAACTTTCCCATGAGTCTGAAAGACTATGAGAATGATTGTGGTTTTAATAGAAGTAACACAGTATATTGTTTAAGACAAATTTTTATAGTAATTTAGATTCACAGCATAATTATGAGGAAGGTACAGAAACTTCACACACTCAGTGACCCCTTTCATGCATAACACCCCCTATTACTAAAATACTCCAAAGTGAAGGAAACATTTGTTACAATTGATGAACCTACATTGAAACATCATAATCATTCAAAGTCCTTAGTTTACATTAGGGTTCACTCTTGGCATACATTCTATGGGTCTCGACAAGTATATGACGTGTATCCATCATTATAGTATCAGAGTATTGTCACTGCCCTAAAAATCCTGTTTGCTTTGCCTAGTCATCCTTCTCAACCCCCTGCCCCACCCCCTGGAAACTGCTGATCTTTTCACTGTCTCAGAAGGACATATAGTTGGCATCATTCAGTAGGTAGCCTTTTCTGATTGGCTTCTTTCACTTAGTAATATGCGTTTAACTTTCTCTCATGCTTTAGTGTTTGTTTTTATATGCAATCTTCAAGGGAGGTAAACATTTTCATTGAAAATTTTAGAAGAATAAAATAGAACAATCCATATATGCATTCATAAATTCTGATGATGTAGACAATAGTGATGTAGATAATAGTGATGGAAAAGTTATGCTAAATTTAACTTTGCTCCTTAAGTCATAGGCTCTCATTTGCTCGGGGCAAAAGACACGCTCCCTGAGCAAGAGAGAATTCATTAGCAGACGGCTTTTGGACTTCATCTGCATGGTCACCTCTCCAGGGCCTCCAGCCTGCTGGCCTTTGGCCTGGAACTGGAACTCAGTTCTCCTGGATCTGCAACCTGTCAACCCACACCGCAGGTTTTGTACTGGCCAGTATCCTAGTCAGATGAGTCAATTCTTTATGATAAGTGTGTTTCTCTATATGGTCACATCTTATTAGTTCTTTTCACTGAAGAATACTAATGCACCTGTCCTCTCATTAATATATACTCAAAACCTGGGACCTGTATATATATTTATGTGTATATGTGTATATATGAATGTGCACACATGTTTATGTGTGTGTATATGATGGAAGAGATAGCAATAAAGATGGAGATAGAGAGATAGATGTAGCCAATGATCTTCGAACAACCCATCCTCTAGTGGTCTAGGGGGTTTCAGGCTTTTTCCAGGTGATAATGCTTTGTCATCTATAAACACTAGGAATTGGTAAATTGTCACAAAGAATCTTGATAGTACCAGGCATAAACCATTCTATTCCCATGAGGCAATTTAAGTAAGCTATCGTAAGGAAATGGAATGAAAGCACACAGTGTTCCTTTGTTTTGGTTTTCCACATTATGTCATGAGAAATTCTTTTGGGCATACCACGTTTTGATACCTCTGAGAGGCCAGTGAAAGGGCGGGGAGAGACTGACTCCATGTTCCCTTTGTTCCATGTCCTCCACCTCGTGGAGTCAGGTTCCCGCCCTAGAACCTCTCCAAGAGCCCAACCCACACTTTTGAATTAGCCAATAGAAATGCAAGAGGAAAGTAAGCCCCGCCCTGCCCTCATGTGCAACCTGATCCCGACCAATCAGAGGAGGCCACACTACCTCACCCCTCCTACCTCTCCCAGGCCCCCTATAAATCAGGGCGTTTGGGGTCTGGGGCTCTCTCTCTCTCCACCTCGCCGCTTCGCTGGTGTGTGTGTGTGTGTGTGGGACTGAGCTCGAGCTAGCTCGATTAAAGGCTCTTTGCTTTTGCATCGGACTTGGCTCCCTGGTGGTCTTTGGGAATCATGAAATCTGGGCATAACATTTGGGGGCTCGCCCGGGATCCCCAAGAACCTCAAGGGACCCCTGATCCGGAGAGTCTGACTGGCCACAGTAGGTGTCTGTCTGTTTCTTGTCTCTCTGTGTGAGCTCATATCTGTATCTCTGGCAGTGCCTGAAGTGGTCTAGGTGGACGCACTGGAGGACCACGGGCTGGAGGAATCGGGAGACGTCCCGATCCTCCTTCAGGAGGGACGTGTATTCCCCTCGAACTTCTGGGACGAGGTGGGTCGCTCCCATCGATGGGCGTGAGGCCGTCGTCCGCACTTTCGGTTTTGTCAGGTTTGTTCCAACGGACACGCGTTGGAAAGCTTGTCTCAAGGGCCCTTTGTTTGTCTGCGTCTGTGTTTTTCTGTTTTGTTTTGTGGACTCTCTTGATGGACATCATGGGACAGACTCAAACCACTCCTTTAAGCATTATGGTTGATCATTTCAAAGAGGTTAAGGGAAGAGCTAGCAACCTCAGTGTAGAGGTCCGGAAGGGCCGGTGGCAAACTTTTTGTTCTAGGGAGTGGCCGACTTTTAGTGTCGGGTGGCCGCCGGAGGGGACCTTCAACTTCCCCACCATCCACCGGGTGAGGGACATCGTCTCTCAGCCCAAGAAGGGACATCCTGATCAACTCCCTTACATTATTACTTGGAAAGACCTCATGGAAGATCCACCCTCCTGGCTTAAGCTCTTTCTGTCCCCGCGCCCCCTGGAGCTGAAACCCATACTTGCTTTGCAGGAAACGGAGGAGAAGAAGAAGAAGGCCCTCACCCTGCCATCAGCTCCCCTCTACCCTGTCTTTCAGGGGGGAACTGAAGAGGAACTAATCTTTCCTCCCTCATATCAGCCCCCTAGGAGTCCACAGGGGGGCGATCCTCCCATCCTCCCACGAGAGGGGAAGCGGACGCCACGGGAGCAGAGTTCCGGGAGAGGCTGGGGGCGGAGTTCCGGGAGCGGCTACGGTTCCGTGAGAAACCCGCCTCTTACTAGACAAAGGGCTCAGAGGGAACTGTCTGTCACAGCCCCCGACTCCACTATTAAAACCCTACCTTTACGAGCCACGGGGCCCCCTGATGCGGATGGCAATCAACCCCATCACTATTAGCCTTTTGCCACTAGTGACCTTTACAACTGGAAGGCTCAGAATCCTAAGTTCTCTGAGAAGCTAGCAGGGCTTATTGATCTGTTAGATTCTGTCCTTTTCACCCACCAGCCCACGTGGGATAACTGCCAACAGCTTTTACAGGTCCTGTTCACAACTGAGGAGAGGGAAAGAATCCTCAATGAGGCCTGGAAAGTGGTTCCAGGCATGGACGGGAACCCAACCACCAACCCAGTCCAGATAGATGTCTCTTTTCCCTTAACTAGGCCTGAATGGGATTTCAACACGGCAGAAGGTAAGGAGAGGCTCCGGGTCTACCGCCAGACTCTAATGGGGGGTCTCCAAATGGCTGCTAGAAAGCTAACTAATTTGGCCAAGGTAGGGAATGTTCAGCAGGAAAGGGATGAGTCTCCAGCTGTCTTTTTAGAACGGATCATGGAGGCATACCGCACCTACACCCCCATGAATCCAGAAGCTCCTGAAAACAAGGCAGCTGTGATCATAAGCTTTGTAAACCAATCGGCTGCGGATATTAAAAAGAAACTGCAAAAAGTCGATAGGTAGGGGGAGAAGAGTTTAAAGGACCTACTGGAGGTAGCCGAGAAGGTGTATAATAACAGGGAGCCCCCGGAAGAAAGGCAGGCTCACGCTGCGGCGGCTGCGAGCAGCAAACAAACCCACCCGAGACCTAGCTAAGATCCTGCTGGCCACCACCGCGGACTCTTCCAAGGAACGGAACCGCCATCTCCGCCAACTCGCCGGCAACCAGGAGGACGGTAAGGGGACCGCCCGGGGCGGGAGGCGGAAGCTGCAGAAAGATCAGTGTGCTTACTGTAGGGAGATAGGGCACTGGAAACAAGAGTGTCTGAAAAGGGCCAGCAAAAAGGGAGGCTAAGCGGATCAAGTGAAGGTCCTGGAGCTAGATGAACTGAGTGATTAGGGGAGTCGGGGTTCGGACCCCCTCCCCGAGCCCACGGTAACTCTTAGAGTGGAGGGGACTCCCATTGACTTCCTTGTTGACACTGGAGCACAACACTCGGTCCTCTGTACGCCTCAAGGAAAATTAACAAATAAGTCTTGGGTACAAGGGGCAACTGGTATGAGCCAGTATTCATGGACTACCCGAAGAACGGTGGATTTAAGGACGGGCTGGGTATCCCACTCTTTTATGGTAATTCCGGAATGCCCCTACCCACTGTTAGGACGAGACTTGCTCACTAAGATCGGAACTCAGATAACTTTCAGACAAGGGGAGCCTCAGGTTACTGAAGGCAAGGGCCACCCCATTCAGGTCCTGACCATAAGGCTGGAGGATGAGTACCGGCTTCACCAAAAAGCCTCTCCAATAGAGGGCTACAGTGGACAACTGATGTGGACTTGGTTGCCTTGGGTTCAAGAACTTGCCCACCATCTTCGACGAGGCCCTGCACGAAGACCTGGGACCAGCCCCTTCCAGATGCAGACGTCACCTGGTTCACGGATGGAAGCAGCTTCGTACGGGACGGGAGCAGGTATGCGGGTGCGGCTGTAGTCACTGAAACGGACACTGTATGGGCAGAGGCTCTGCCTCTGGGACGTCAGCCCAGAGAGCAGAGCTTGTGGCCCTCACCAAGGCCCTGACACTGGGAGCTGGAAAGCGGCTCAACATCTACACAGACAGCCAGTATGCTTTCACCACCGCTCATGTTCATGGTGCAATCTACCAAGAGAGACGGCTACTAACAGCAGAGGGGAGGACTATAAAGAATAAACAGGATATACTCAGCTTACTCTCATGAGGCCTTATGGCTCCCTGCCAAATTGGCCATCATACACTGCCAAGGACACCAGAAGGCTGACGACCCAGTGGCAAGAGGAAACCGCAGGGCTGACCAGGCGGCCAAGTCAGTAGCCCTTTCTCCGATCCTCACCGTGGCCCTACAGCTCCCAGACCCAGGAGACCCAGTCCTGCCAGTTCAGCCAGGATATTCCCTGGAGGAGTTACAGCACATTAGGAAGCTTCCCCAAGCAAAGGAGGAGAAGGGGTGATGGTATATGCTGGAAGACATCTTGCCCAGGTACGGTTTTCCCGCTGAGATAGGGTCAGACAATGGACTAGCTTTTGTCTCGCAGGTAACGCAGGCAGTGGCCAAGGCCATTGGGGCAAATTGGAAATTGCATTGCGCTTATAGGCCCCAAAGCTCAGGGCAAGTAGATAGGATGAATAGAACTCTAAAAGAGACCCTTACCAAATTGACCATGGAGACTGGCGGGGACTGGGTGGCTCTCCTTCCATATGCACTTTACCGGGTTAGGAACTCCCCCTACAACGTGGGTTTTACTCCTTATGAGATCATGTTTGGCCGGCCACCCCCTATTATCCCTAACCTTAAAGCCGAATTTCTTACAGAATTTGAAAGTCAAGAACTGTTTCTTTCCTTGAGAAGGCTCCAGAGGGCGCACAAGGACATTTGGCCGCGCCTCCGCACTATCTACGAGACTGGCCCAGCCCCGACTCCTCATCAGCATAAGCCCGGGTACTGGGTCTACGTCAAGAGACACCGCCGGGAGACCCTTGAGCCACGTTGGAAGGGTCCCTACGTCGTGGTACTGACAACCCCCACTGCTCTCAAGGTAGACGGCATCGCAACCTGGGTCCATCACACTCACGTCCGGTCAGCGGACCCATCTGTGATCCGGGAAGACTTGGGGACTCCGATTTTATCAGTGCAGGGAATTTGGGATGGTGTACCCTCGTGACCCAGGAATGTTGTTCAGTAGAAATACAAACCGACCCATGATTGGGCCTGTAAGTTTCAAGACAAGGGGGGAATGAAAGAGCGGGGAGAGACCGACTCCATGTTCCCTTTGTTCCATGTCCTCCACCTCGTGGAGTCAGGTTCCCGCCCTAGAACCTCTCCAAGAGCCCAACCCACACTTTTGAATTAGCCAATAGAAATGCAAGAGGAAAGTAAGCCCCACCCTGCCCCCATGTGCTGATCCCGACCAATCAGCGAAGGCCACACTACCTCACCCCTCCTACCTCTCCCAGGCTCCCTATAAATCAGTGCGTTTGGGGTCTGGGGCTCTCTCTCTCTCCACCTCGCCGCTTTGCCGGTGTGTGTGTGTGGGACTGGGCTCGAGCTAGCTCGATTAAAGGCTCTTTGCTTTTGCATCAGACTCGGCTCCCTTGTGGTCTTTGGGAATCACGAAATCTGGGCATAACACCAGCCCCTTAGTGATGCAAATGAGAGTGAAAAGTTGTAATTAGATGTCAGGACAGTCAGTCATTTTAGGCATAAATGAGGGAGGGTTATCTCATGGGGGAGAAGTAGTGTGTCCATGGAAACACAACCTCTTTGTCCACCATTCCTCAAATACAGGGTTTGGAATCTAAGGTCAGCAACCTTGGAACTGTATGGCAAAAGACTTCATTGGACGACAATGAAACAAGGGCCAGTGGTTGTATTTATCACCCCATGTTAGCTTTGGTAGGAGAAGAAAACACCCACCTTGTGATACCGAATTTTTGGACTGGACCCCGGATTCTTTGTCCACTGGAATCAAAGAATGAATCCAAGGACAGAAAGCAGTATAGCAAAGATGGATATTTATTGAAGAACAAGTAGGGAGGGGGAAGAGTCTCTGAACTGACTCCCACGTGGGGAGGGGGAAGAGTCCCACTGGGTTCTTTTTCCCCACGGCTTATATAGGCTGCAGAACTTGGTGCCTTGATATCCTCTCTGATTGGTCACTATTCCCTTAGACTGGTTACTATAGTAACTCCTGGGCTCAAAGGTCAAACCTCACATGGCACATGTGAGGTTCTCCCCCCTCCTTCCTTAGTGTTTTCCTATTCCCTTTGGACTTTCTGCCTCTCCTTCTGAATGAAGGGCTTCCTTCTCTTTATTTTGTAAATATGACCTTTCTTGGCTACTTCCAGTTCCCTTGTCTTATGGAAATATACCTGTTGCTGCCTCTTTGTCTTATGGAAATGTAACTGCACCTGGCTTCCTTGTCTTATGAAATGTACCTTCTCCCAGTCTGCAGCCCTGCGCTTTCCGTGGACCCCAATTCTAAAAAACCCTAAGCCTGCCTATGTTCCCCTAAAATTTCTGCTTCACTTGGTTTAAAAAAAGTTGCTTCTGACCTGCATCTCAGCTTTTCTGATATCTCAAGAGTTCCAATTGGCAAAAGAAACCAATATTAATAGAAACTTTGGAAAAAATTTCTTTTCATAATATTGGCCAAAATCCCCTTAAAACAATATGTTTGTCCTTACCTCTAAAAACAAAACTTGTGATTTTAAGAGATTAAATAACTTGTCCAAGGTAACCCAGCTTCTCAGTGTTCACACTTTCAGTTCTAAAGAAGTTGGATTCCCAATTGCAGGCCTTATTTATGGATGACTAGAGTACACTTACCACAAAGCCACCTCCTCTTTCTTCCCCTCCCTGTTGGAATGTAAGTGCCACAGGGCAGTGTTATGTATGTGTGTGTATAAACATATATACAAACACATGTACATATATATGTACATATATGAGAAATACTATTTCAAGTTAATAAAAAATTATCTGTATCTTTCTGTTTTCTAATCCGTCTCACTCGTTTTCCATGCGTAAATCAAGAAAACACACATAATTACTATTTTAAACAAAATAATGTACTGTGTAAAGTCCATGGTTGATTCAGGCCTTTAATCTTTTCCCTGATATCAGTCTTGGGCACAAGCCATTGAGCAGGCCAACCCTGAAAGGAATGTCGTTTACTTTTGTCAACATTTACTACCTAAGCATGTAAATATTTCATGTGAGACTTAATTGATATTAGAATACTTGAGATTGTTGTAGTGTAACCCCCATCTTACAAAGGACGCCTCAAAAAGTCGAATTATGGAGTCATTTATTAAAAGCCGGCGGCATACGAGGGAGCAAAAGCGCTCCAGACCTCGCTGTCCCGAACAGCTTGCCACTTCTGGCTTATATGCAGAATATCACAAAAGTATCAATTACATCTTTGGGTCTGGAATGAGGAACCTGTTTCGCCGAAAAGCATTCTTTACAGAAGCAAAAATTGAGCAAGTTAGTTATCTAAAGTAATTACGAATCACTGAATCAACAGAAACACATTATCTGGGACCACCTGGGTAATTTAGAATAATTGTGCTGTCCAGATTCTGGGATCACTGACTCAGTTATCTGTAGCTACTGAAACAATTTAGGATAATTGTGCTGTTCTGATTCCCAGAAGAATGTGCTTCAGTAACCAGTGAGATCACAATCAATGGGATATTCAAACCACCATCAATGGAGTATTGGGATAGCATACATAAGTTCAGAAAATCAAAATAACTTCCTATTGTTTTAGCAAACAAATAAGTACAGAACCCAAACAGCAGTTTCTACCTGAGTTGCTTGCTATCATACTTCAAGATCACTTCTTGGTGCTCCAAATGCAGTCAATGACCTGTGATATTTGCTGCTAGAAAGATAAAAATAAAATTAATTAATTAAAGTAATGATAGCCTGAATCCCTACAGTATTTTTCCTTTTAATCCACTATTAGAAACTTTTTTTTTCTGTAAGTTCATTCACTCACATGAGGCATCTTTTTTCCAATACCACAGCAATTTAGTCTGTGTGTAAGAACTACGTTTTGGTTTAAGAACATTATTAAACCTCGGTTCTATGTTTAAATGTCAACCTTGCAATGTATTGCACTTCAAAAAATCAATAGCGTTTCAATTTCCTTTTGGTAAATATATCTTCTATTACAAGAAAAATAAGAAACTGTCAGAGGACCTATTCTCATGTGGTCACTAATATAATATTTCTTCTAATTTATGTAGAACCTTATTGAAGCACCCATCTTATATAAAAACTGCTGTTTGAATTTTAACCCTGCTATTTGGCTTCTGTAAATGCTTGCTTGCTTAAATAATACGGAAAATAAGACTACTCCCACTTCAGAGAGGCCATTAAACCTTCTCTGGACAAAATTATCAGTGCTGGCACCAGGCCAAGCCTTTGGTTGAGGTCTCAAGCCCCAGCACGTAGGGGCTCTTTAAGAACTTGCAAAGGGGGTCGGAAACACCCCATATTTGGGAGACAAAGAAGGTAAAAACATATAAATAGGGAAAGTTCCTCCATGTTGGGGTCCAGAATTTGAGAGACATTTTCCTCTGGACCCGCGCGTAATAAATGTAACTCCATCTCTCTAAGTATTGCTTGGTTCTTCTCCAGTTTTCTGTAACATTATAACACACACTCTCTGTTGGTCAGTGTCATTATTTTGGATTTGTGTATGTGTTTTTCCAAGTTCTTGAAAATCAAGCAATTCAAAGGTTTCTGCTTAATTATGAGGTTGTTGGCCCGGTGTCTATTTGTCTGCTTATTTGTTTATTATTTATATATTTTAGTTAGGCCATATAAGTCTTATATTCAGAACCAAAGTGATATGTTAGATACATTTGTAATAGTTTATATATTAGATACATTTGTAATAGTTTATTTTCTAATTATTTTATCACTTGGAAACACATGAATTATTGTTTTCCTTTGTTGTTGTTGTACCGCACGTGTGTATTTATGTTGAGGGGAGATCAGGATAACCTCTTAGGCATCCAGCAAGATGTGTTTTTTTTTTTTTTTTTCAGTTAAATAATACTGTTGTCTGACTTCAGTCTTTTTCCAACAACAAAGAAATGTCAGTCCATGGCTCAAGAGGGAAACAATTTGGGGAATTGTTTCTTTTGATAAACCTGCAGTTGACTCTCATGGTCTATTTTGAAGAAATGGGTCAGATTGGTGAAATGTTATTTTTGTTGTTTGTCTTTTGCAGTTTGTAATCTTGGAATGCTGCAGAAGTGTAAGAGATAAGAGCAAAGCTGGGAACAACTTAAGGTTACCAGCATCTTAACACAAGCCCAAAACAGGATGGTAGAGCTCAAAACACCTTAAGTTCAGAGATAAAGATATTGAGAAATTTGTATGCCAAGTTTTCAGCTGCAATATTTATGTGAAATTATTCTACTAACTTAAACCATTTTCATTTGATGCTGTACTTCTGTAGCTCCTGAAGTCATCTCAAAATCTGGAGCACCTGTCTAAGCAGCAGATGTATGCTATGTATTAACTATATTTTATGGATGTCAACACTTGGTTTCCACAAGAGAACCTCAGGTGCCTCTGAGGATTTGCAGATGAAGCCGACTCTGCCAGTAACCCTGCCCCAAACACAAACACACGGTTGTAACTATGTTATATCCTGAGGAACTTTTTATGAGGAACACAATTAACCTGCTCAAAATTAATTTTTAGAGTGTTTTGCATTCTCTAGCAAGTCTGTATAACTACCATCAGTACCATCTTCATCATGACTATTTATTTTATTTCTTAGGGCTGTTCCAAGGTCTTTAGCTATAATATGTTATCTAATCTTCAGCAAAATGCTATGATATGTGAATTATAATTGTTCTCATTGTACAGATGAGGAAATAAGGATGAAAATGCCAACTCACTTGCTCAAGTTCCAACAGCTAATAAGTATAAAAGCAAGACTTGAGCTCAGGAATTCTGGCTCCAGTGACAAACCTGCTTCTAAATATGAACATAACTATACATTAATTGAAAAGTAGATTAGTCTTCTCGGGCTGCTAAAACAAAACACCACAAACTGGGAGGCTTAAACAACAGAAGTGTGTTGGAGGCTGGAAGTCTGAGACAGGTGAAGTATGGTAGCAACCATACTTGGGTAAAAATTGCTGTTTAATATTTTAACCTTGCTGTTTTGGGTTCTGTACTCATTTAAAAGTTATTTTGATTTTCTGAACTTATGTATGATTGAATACTTCCTTGATGGCGGTTTGAATATCCCATTGATTGTGATCTCACTGGTCATCGAAGCACATTCTTCTGGGACCCAGGACAGATAGTGATCCTAAATTGTCTCAGTAGCTACAGATAACTGAATTTCGGTTGACTCAGTGGTCCCGGAATCTGGACAGCACAATTATTCTAAATCATCCAGGTGGTCCCAGATAATGTGTTTCTGTTGATTCAGTGATTCATAGATACTTTAGATAACTAAGTTGCTCAAATTCTGCTTCTGTAAAAATGCTTTTTCGTGAAACAGGTTCCTCATTCCAGACCCAATGATGTAATCAATACCTTTGTGATATTCTGTCAATATAAGCCAGGTGTGGCAAACTGTTCAGGGCTGCGAGGTCTGGAGCCCTTTTGCTCCCTCGTATGCCACCGGCTTTTAATAAATGACTCCATAATTTGACTTTTTGAGGCGTCCTTTGTAAGATGGGGGTTACACTACAACACAGGGTGCCAGCACGGTCAGTTCCGGGAGGTCTCTCCCCTCCACTTGCAGGCAGCACCTTCTCCCTGATTCCTCACAGGGCTTTTCCTCTCTGTGCACCTTTGGAGAGAAGGTCTCTCATGTCTTTTCTTCTTTTTGTAAGAACACCAGTTCTGTTGAATTCAGGTTTCAGCCTCCTAACTTTTTTTTTAACTTCAATCACCCCTTTCAAGACCCTACCTACAAATGCAGTTACACTAGATGTTAGGAATTCAACATGAGAGTTTTAGGGAACACAGTTTAGTCTACGACAAAAAAAAAAAAATTCAATACCACCCAAAAAAGGTTGCTCTAGAAATCTAAATATCAGATTACACTGATTGGTTCAAATTATTTTATTTTCAACCAGATTAAAAATATCTTATGCTCCATTAATGCAAAAATCTAAAAAAAATCCTTATTGTAGTGACCTTATTTTGCAGGCATATAGACCAATGGAACAGAACAGAGAACCCAGAAATTGACCCAAACCATTACACTTAATATTTGACATTGGACATAAGAACATACAATGGAGTAAAGACAGTCTCTTCAATAAATGGTGCTGGGAAAATTGGACCGATACATGCAAAAAAAAAATGAAACTAGACCACCAATTTTACATAATATACAAGAATAAACTCAAAATTGATAAAATACTTGAATGTATGTCATGAAACCATAAACATCCTAGAAGAATACATAGACATCGCATGTAGCAGAATTTTCACAGATACATTTCCTATGGCCAGAGAAACAAAGGAGAAAATAAACAAATGGTACTACAGCAAATGAAAAGGCTTCTGCACAGCAAAGGAGATTAGCATCAAAATGGAAAGGGAACCCACTGTATGGGAGAACATATTTGCCAATGATATATCTAATAATAGGTTAATCTCCAAAATATATGAAGTACTCATACAACTCAACAAAAGGAAGACAAACAATCCAATTTAAAAATGTACTATGGCCCTAGCTGGTTTTGCTCAGTGGCTAGAACATCAGCCTGTGGACTGAAGGGTCCCAGGTTCAATTCCAGTCAAGGGCACATGCCCAGGTTGTGAGCTCGATCCCAGTAGGGGGAATGTAGGAGGCAGCCAATCAATGATTCTCTCTCATCATTGATGTTTCTACTCTCTTTCCTTCTCCCTTCCTCTTTGAAATCAATAAAAATAAATTTAAAACAGTTTTTAAAATAAATAAATAAATAATGTACTCTTATTTATGCTAGATTAGCAAAAGATATCATAAGGAAAATGGCTTAGAAAAGTTGAAATCATCTGTTCATATAAAACATATATTTGTGGTCTTTAGAATTTATTGCTTTCATTTAAACTTGGACTTTTGCTTTGACTAATTCAAAATAGTATATTTGATTCAGAGACAACTTAATCAACAATATGAAGCAAATACTGAGAAAAACTTCAGAAATTAATCATCCCATTAATCAAAAATTCTAAAACTGATCTACAGATAAAAGTGGACTAGTGGAAAAATAAGAAAGAGCAAATTAATATAGAAATGGAGTATGTTACCTACATTGATATAAAAAAATGAACTATAGTCAGTTCTAAATTCCTTCAGGGCAGGGATTCTCCAGAATTTTTTCTTTAATATTCCCATTGCTTACCACAGTTCCTGGCTCATATGGTGAAAAGTAATATTTGGCAAAATAATTAGTAAAATTTTGGTAGGAAGTTTCCTAAAATAAAGAGACAGGTTCAAACTTTTACAGTTTTTTCACATAGAGACCTCCAAGTCGCCATGCTACCTGGTCTGTGGATGGGACTCAAGGATGTTCTCATAGCATTAGCTGATACTCTAAATCAGTGGTTCTCAACGTTCCTAATGCCGCGACCCCTTAATACAGTTCCTCATGTTGTGGTGACCCCCAACCATAAAATATTTTTCATTGCTACTTCATAACTGTAATTTTGCTACTGTTAATGAATCCTAATGTAAATATCTGTGTTTTCTGATGGTCTTAGGCTCTACAGCAACGGTTTTCAACCTGTGGGTCGCGACCTGTGGGTTGAGAACTGCTAGCAGGGTCGCCTAATACCATCAGAAAACACAGATACTTACATTACTATTCATAACAGTAGCAAAATTACAGTCATGAAGTAGCAACGAAAATAATTTTATGGTTGGGGGTCACCACAACATGAGGAACTGTATTAAAGGGTCACAGCATTAGAAAGGTTGAGAACCACTGCTCTAAATGATTGACTTCGTTATATATTTTTTTACTGACATCAGGCTGTTTCTTTTTTTTTTAATTTAATAAATCTTTACTGTTCAGATTATTCCAATTGTTCCTCTTTTTCCCCCTTAGCTTCCCTCCACCTGGTTCCCACCCACCTTCTGCCCTTACTCCCCGCCCCCCGACTGTCCTCATCCATAGGTGTACGATTTTTGTCCAGTCTCTTCCCGCACCCTCCACACCCCTTTCCCCCCAAGAATTGTCAGTCCACTCCCTTTCTATGCCCCTGATTCTATTATATTCACCAGTTTATTCTGTTCATCAGATTTTTTTATTCAATTGATTTTTAGATTCACTTATTGATAGATATGTATTTGTTATTCATAATTTTTATCTTTACCTTTTTCTTTTTCTTCCTCTTCTTAAAGAATACCTTTCAGCATTTCATATAATACTGGTTTGGTGGTGATGAACTCCTTTAGCTTTTTCTTATCTGTGAAGCTTTTTATCTGCCCTTCAATTCTGAATGATAGCTTTGCTGGGTAGAGTAATCTTGGTTGTAGGTTCTTGCTGTTCATCACTTTGAATATTTCTTGCCACTCCCGTCTGGCCTGCATAGTTTCTGTTGAGAAATCAGCTGACAGTCGTATGGGTGCTCCCTTGTAGGTAACTGTTTTTCTCTTGCTGCTTTTAATATTCTCTCTTTGTCTTTTGCTCTTGGCATTTTAATTATGATGTGTCTTGGTGTGGTCCTCTTTGGATTCCTTTTGTTCAGGATTCTCTGCGCTTCCTGGACTTGTAAGTCTATTTCTTTCACCAGGTGGGGGAAGTTTTCAGTCATTATTTCTTCCAATAGGTTTTCAGTATCTTGCTCTCTCTCTTCTTCTGGCACCCCCATAATTCAGTTGTTGGTACGCTTGAAGTTGTCCCAGAAGCTCCTTACACTATCTTCATATTTTTGGATTCTTTTTTTTTTTGCTTTTCCAGTTGAGTGTTTTTTGCTTCTTTATATTTCAAATTTTTGACTTGATTCTTGCAATCCTCTAGTCTGCTGTTAGATCTCTGTATAAATTTTTTTTATTTTAGTCAGTGTATGCTTAATTTCTAGTTGGTCCTTTTTCATATCCTTGAGGGTCTCGCTAAATTTATCGGCCTTTTCTAGAAAATTCTTGAAAAACCTTCTAACTGTGGTTTTGAACTCTATACCCAGTAGTTTGCTTTCCTCCATTTCTTTCATTTGTAACCTGTTTCTTTGTCTCCACATTTTGGCTGCTTCCCTGAGTTGATGGAGTGGCTTTGTGTGCTAGGTGTCCTATAGGGCCCAGTGGCTCAGCCTCCCCAGTTACCTGAGGTAGACACTCTTGGTGTACCCCTTTGTGGGCTGTGTGCACAGTTTTGTTGTAGTTAAGCCTTGATTGTTGCTGGTATCACTGGGAGGAATTGATTTCCAGGCCAATTGGCTGTGAGGATTAGCTGTGTCTATGCTGGGAGAACTTCTGTGCTGGAGACATTCTTATGACACAAGATTTGCAAAAGCCTCTGTGCTCAGCTTGGATGGGGCAGAGTCTCAGGGCAGAGCAGACAGCATTGGTTTCCTATCAGCCCTGCCCTAATAGGCCCCTGTGTTTCAGTGTCCCATGGTAATTGCTGCAAGCACCTCTGAGAGAAAGCCGCCCTCAATTTCTGCCCCCTGCCAAACAGTCCAGTTTCTCCCCATATGAGTCTGAGTTCCCAGAGTCTCGCCCAGAACTGGAGTTCAGTGCAG
The DNA here is from genome assembly GCF_963455305.1 of Plecotus auritus. Lineage (NCBI taxonomy): Eukaryota > Metazoa > Chordata > Mammalia > Chiroptera > Vespertilionidae > Plecotus > Plecotus auritus. Next base: position 206,434,543 of record NC_137770.1, on the reverse strand, counting down.
TCGGGAGCTTTTGTCTCCCTCCTCCTTGAGAAAGCCAGCCGTTTACTCAGTTGCCCGCCCTCTCCACGTGCACGCCTCAGTACCTCTGTCTTTCTCAGTTTCTGAGTCTCAGTGTGCTTTTCTCTTTCCTGAGAGTCCAGTTTCACCCCGTATGAGTCTGGGTCCCCAGAGTCTCGCCCAGAACTGGAGTTTAGCATAGTCAGGAGCTTTTGTCTCTCTCCCGCTTAAGAAAGCCAGCCATGCACTCAGTTGCCAGTCCTCTCTGTGCATGTGTCTCAGTACCTCTGCCTCCTGCTGCTCCTCTGAGTCTCAGTGTGCTTTCCTCTTTTCTTCTAGTTGTAGAATTTCTACTCAGCCAGCCTTGCTGTGGTTCTGGATGATGTCCATTTTGTCTTTTAGTTGTAGTTTTGAAACTGTGCAAGGCAGCAGTTTAGGTGTTTACCTATGCCACCATCTTGGTTTCTCCAGGCTGTTTCCAATGATGTATCTGTTTTATCAGCAACTGATGACTACAGACTGGCAGATTGAAAATATCCTTAGGACTGTAAAGTATGGAAACAAACTATAGATGCCAGTTGAACTGTCCAGGTGACTCATGTAGATGCCATGGAAAGCCAATTATCTGACAGAGCTGACTGAAATCAAAGCTTTAAGTCTTCACTCCCCAGATTACCATCTTTGCTTCCTGGAATCATCATCATTCCAAAGAAGGCAACACATTTACCATCACAAACTAGGCAGAAAGAAATCTGTTTATGATGCACACATCACTGTATGCCAGTCATATGACTCCTGTCAGAAGTTGACTCTTTAGTGTCTTCATAAGAAAAGGAGACATTTCAATGTGGCTTCTAATTGCCCCTGGCAGATTTATCATATTGGACCCTTCATTACCACCACCACCTCTCTGGGCTATAAGTGGAATTTCTCTGCTGCTGCCATATTTTCAGATGAAGCTGTCATTATTCCAAACGTATAAGCTCACTCTAGCCCTCTGAAGCAATATCTTATTGCTGCTATAACAAATTACCAACAACTTAATGGCCTAAAACCACACAAATTAATTCTCTTTGATTTCTGGAGGTAAACAATTCTGAAAAAAAAAAAAAAAAAAAAGCTTAAGAGGTAAAATCAAGGTGTCAACATGGCTAGTTTCTTGTGGCACTTCAGGAAGAATCTGCCCTTGTCTCTTCCATTCTCTAGAAGATGCCAGCACTCCTTGGCCTATTGGCTATGGTTGCATCACTATAATCTCTGCTTCCATTGTCACATTGTCTTCTCCTAATCTGCTATAGTAGCTCCCTCAGCCTCACTCTAATAAGCATGCTGTGATCATATCAGTGGGCCCACTTGGGTAATTCAGGGTAGTCTCCTCATCTCAAAATTATTTACCTAATATTATCTGTGAAGTCCCTTTTGCCATATAAAAAAACATATTCATATGTTCTTGGGGTATAACATATTCTTAGGGTCTGGGCATTTTAAGAGAAACATTACTCTGTGTACTACACCCACTGTTTTGACTCTTAAAACTAACCTGTGTTATGTTTTTGGCTTTCTGGACACTTTTCAGTCTGGTAATGGTATTGCTATTATCACAAAAGCCACTCAACAATTTGCTGAAAATTGATCATTTAATGCTACCAATGCTTTCTACCAACCACAGTAATCTGGTATTGTTGAGTGTTGGAAAAGCCTCTTCAAACATTGACTCAAAATATTTCTGACCTTTCTTCCCTTACTTGTTCCTGAACCATACACTTCTGTAAAGCTTTCAGTCATTAAATATGGCTATCTTTAGAAAAAAGGATCTTCTCGTTTCTATTTTTGAGTAATGATCATTACAAAAGGGGTGGAAAATTATATTAACCTATTTGAAAATTCAGGACTCTCCTCTGACCATTCCTGGCCATGTTTCCTCACTCCCCACCTTCCGGTGGCAAACCAGGCTGACCTGATTCATACATGCAGTCTAAGGTATATAAACTTAATTCTGATTCAGCCACTTGTACTCTCTTGTTGGACTGACATAATTCTGAATTATAAAGATAATGGATCTTTGGCTGAGTACACTGCTCACCGAATGTGAGCCAAAGAATGTAAGTAACCAGTTTCTGTGCATTTTATAAAAATGCCCTTGTTCCTCTTGCCCCTAATCTTTCTGGATGGAAGATATGAGTGTGAGTAGGAGATGGTTAAAAAAAAAAGGTGAAGTTATGGTTGGAGTAACACATCAATTTTATGGAGAGCAAAAATTATGCCACGTGGAGAAAAAAGTACCTTCGACGCAGAGAGGTATAATTATGAGGAAAGACATTAATAATTATTTTCTTTCAGAAACAACCCTGGAGGCTTCCTCAAGAAACAGCAAGGTATGGTCCAATTTCCTGTTTCTCCCATGCAAATGCCAGAACCCTCCAGTGTCTACCCCACCCCATTCCCATAGCTATCACATAGCTATTCCATGTATGGACAAATATCATCCAGTTAGTGAACAGACAAACAAGACATGTTTCATTGACTGCCTTTAGGCAGTTTCCCTCCCCCACCAAAAAAAAAAAAAAAAGTATAAACTGAATGTGATTATTCTAACTGAATTGGAAACTCTAAGACTTTCTAGCCAGCTAGAGGCCATGTTGAAGGTAGAACCTATTTGCACTCCCTGAGTGATGTAGGTCAGATCTGCAGATCAACAATTATCAATACTTTCAGTTCATGGGCATCACATATACCCCCAGAACTGTATTTCTTGTGGGAAGCAAGGAATTAACTTGTCTCCATCCTGGAAACATGGTGAATGCATCTTAGTGGTGGTTCTGACAGATCTTCAATTGTTTAAGGAAACACCATAATAGATTATGTAGCCCTCAACTCTCCGTAGAGATAATCTAAAATATAAAGCTATACATGGTTATTTGTTATACTTAGCTGAATAGTGACCTCCAAAAGAGATATCCACTTCCTAATCCCCAGAACCTGTGAAATTTTCCTTATTTAGGAAAAGGGTCTTTATAGATGCAATTCGGTTAAGAATATTGTGATGAGGAGATTATCCTGGATTGTCCAGGTGGCCTTAGCTCTAATGGCAAGTGTGTCTATAAGAGAAAAACAGGGGGGGATTTGATAGAGAGAGGTGAATAAAGCAATGTGACCCGAGAGGCGGAGATGGGAGTGATTCAGCCACAAGATAAGGAAAGTCTGGAGCCACCAAAAGCTGGAAGAGGCAAGAAACAGATTCTTCCCTGGAGGCTGTAGAGAAAACACTACCCTGCCAAAACCTTGCTTTTTTTAGATTTATGGCCTCCAAGATTGTAAAAGGATATATGTCTGTCATTTTAGGTGAGCAAATTTGTGGTAATTTGTTATAGTGAGCATAGAAAACCAATACATTTGAGAAAGTTTTCTAGAAGGATGACATTAATTTTGTGATTCTTATAGACAGTCATCTCAAAGAAGGGAGTAATTTAATTCCAAAAATATATAAAATCAGTACCTAATTTAGTCAACATAATCAATTACACAGCTCGGGCCCTTGGAGACAGGTCATCCTCAATTTACTGGTGAAGGTTGTTATGAATGACAGAATGGCTCTAATTTCCTCTCTGTGAACCAAGGCAGTGGCTGTACAATCTTCTTTTCTTGGAGTAATAACTTCTGCCAAGAGGAAAGTCAATTCATAAACCTAAGAAAAAAGCCACTTGGCAATCTAAGGACATAATGGTTTGGTTTATGCATTTGTTTCCCAGATTTTATTTAGGACTCTAGAGTACCTTGTTAAGGTCAATATGGCAAGCTAACCCCATCATTCTGCTTGGGATCTATATATATATAAAAGGCTAATATGCAAAGTGTTCCCTTGGGAGTTCGACTGGGAGACCGGGAGTTTGATCGCTCGCTATGATGTATGCTGATACCAGGGGACAGTGCTGAACAAAGGCAGGCCCCAACCAGCAGCCAGTAGCTTGGGAAGGAAGACCCCAGCTGGCAGCTGGCAGCTAGCAGCCAGGGAAGGGAGGCCCCAGTTGCTGGCAGTCAGCAGTTAGGGAAGGAAGGCCCTGGCCAGCAGCTGGAAGGCCCCGATTGGCCCTGATCACCAGCCAGGCCTAGGGACCATACCTGTGCATGAATTTTGTGCACCAGGCCTCAAGTTTTGTTTATAATAGTCTTAATTAAATACTGACTAGATATATTGAGCATATTTGATTCCAGTCTCTGTTGTTCAGATTCATCAGAATGGCCTACCAAATGGTCTATCCATGTGAAAGACATGGAAGATAAGATGATGTAGCAACACAGAGTGGATATTGGTGAGAAACATTTCTCTGAGGATCTCTCCTGTCTCTAAACATTTTACAAGCAGAGGCATTAACTGTCTTTTATTCTAATAATTTTTTCAAGAGTATTTATAAAAAAATAATCTTAAGAGTTAGAGATGGTATCTCCCTCCAGAATAGAGGGCAGATATATATTTTTTTAACTATCTAGTATAATAAAGATAAAGTCTCTCTATGGGAAAGGGTTGACAACCATCATAAAATATTCAGGTTTCTTAAGCTGGGAGTCCTTTCTTGTAATGTGTTTCCCTGCATGTGCAAGTATCATCTGGCCCTCTTCTCATTGTGCTGTGGGGGTTGTGGTTCAGAAAACTGGAGCAAATATTACTATTGTGAGTAATAAAGTCCATTGTTTCTGATTTAAGAGTCTCTTCTGCCAGACTAACTTTTTAGCTTGAAATTAGGGTAAAACTTCAGATTTCAGACTATTCCTTGTTCTTGCTACTATAAGACAACAAAAATGAATTTTATTGTACACATATATACCTCATTTAAAAATAATAGGACAAATTGAAAATAAGGGAGTAATCTTTTTGTTTTGTTTTGCTGTGTTGTTTCTTTTAAAAAAATAAACATGGTTCTTTTTAAATTAAATACAAATTATATTTGTTAGTTCATTTTTATTAATATTAATCTTATTAAGTTTAGTCCTAGATTATGTGTGTATATATATATATATATATATATATATATATATATATATATATATGTGTGTGTGTGTGTGTGTGTGTGTGTGTGTGTGTGTATCATCATTTATTCAATAAGTTTATTATAGTGTACAGGGCACAGGTAAATTTTGCTAAATTGCATCAGATTGATCAGTGTTACAGCAGAAGTATAAAACATAGTGTTTGCTCTAAAATTAAATATAAGGGGTAATAGCACTGATGTGTACTTGGTGGGTGGAAAAGGGGAGGTGGCAATTACAAAGGGCTTTCTGACTGTTATTACAATGATTTTAGAAATTGTGACCCAAGAATTTCCAAAGATATATTGAATCAAATAAGCTGTCATTTAAATGTATATAAAATTATAAAAAGGATATTAAAGTAATGCATCATAAACTAGAATAATAAATATATTAGTTGAATCCAGTTAAGTAGTATAGCTACAGGAAGTTTTAGTCTTGGGTAGTGAAACTTGAATTATGATGGTATTGACTATTAAACTATCCTTTTGGACTCTAAGTGTTCTAATTTTGTAGACATAGTAGATGAAGGCTCAACATAGCAGTTTGAGCTTGGGAAAACTGGCTTAAATTTCTGGCAATGATGCAAATATTCTGAGATGCTATCATTGGAATTTGCTTGGGGCTTGTATTAGTTTCATATTACTTCTGTAACATCACAAAGTTAACCACTTAAAGAGCACAAATTTATTGTCATAATTTTGCAGGTTATAACTCCTACACAAGTTTAACAAAGCTCAAATAAAAGTATTAACTAACACTACATTTCTTTCTGGAGATTTTAAAGAAGACTCAGTTTTCTAATGCATTCAGGTTTTTGGTAGAAGTCTGATTTTAGTGATTTTCAGACTGGTTATCAGCTAGTACATTCCCAGCTTCTAGAAGCTACCCACATTCTTCGGTTCACATTTTCCTTCTTTTAGCTTCAAAGTCTGTATTAGTGCTTCTCAGGTCACATCTCTCTTCCCTTCTTCCATTGTCATATTTCTCAAGGCCAGGCCAGGAAAGACGCTCCCTTTTAAAAATTTATGTGATTATATTGAACTAAAGTAGAAAATCCAGGATTATTTCTCCACTCTGGGTCCATACCCTTAATTTCTCTGCAAAATCACTTTTGCTACCTCCAGTTTCCAGAGATTAGGGTGTGGCCATCTGGAAGAAGGGGATTTTATTTTGCCTAAAAAAGGTGGGTTAGTGTATTTTACCCACAGGAATATTTAGAATTTGGTGTAGAAATAATGCAATAAACACATAAAAACTGCTTTTATGTTAAGGAATATCTCCTGTGCATATTTGGTATTATAAGCATTGTATAATGCTTAAGAGAATTTGGCTTGAGTAACAGTTCTTCCCCAAATATTTTATGATAATATGTAATTATTATTATCAGTTGAAATTTTACTCAGGTTATAAACTTCACTGGAACACTTGAACTTAAGAGTAAAGACCTTTATAAGTTTAATTGATCAGATTCATAAGTATTATTTAAGTACTTGAGAAGATTTATTGGAGTACTTAATAAGAAAACCAAATGTATTAAATATGTAAATGCAGTTTAAGATTTTACTGAATTATTCTAAGTTTGTAGATTAGAATGGATATTAATCAAAGAATATTTAACGTAATTGCTATATTTTGCTAGTTTTATAAATAGAGGAGTAATATTTATAAGGTGTAAATAAACATTTAAGAAAAATATAGAACCCTGGCTGGTGTTGCTCAGTTGGTTGGAGTAACGTCCCAAACACCTAAAGGTCATGGGTTGGATTCCTGGTCAGGGCACATACCTAGGTTGTGGGTTTGATCCCTGATCAGGGCACATGCCAGAGGCAGCAGATCAATGTTTCACTCTCCCATGGATCTTTCTCTTTCTCTCTGTTTCTCTCCCTTCTCATGTCTCTTTAAAAATTAAGAAAAAAAAAAACATGTCCTCAGGTGAGGTTTAAAAAGAAAAATAGAGTTTTGAGTTTAATTACTGGAATTAATAAAATGAAATTTATTTTTCTATAAAAAGAAATATCTGAGTAACATTTTCTGTATATAGGATATTTAAACACATACATGCATTCTTAACAGGTTATCACATACTATATTATATGTCTTAGGTACCCCAAAATGTATGAATTAACTGTGCTTAGAACAGGAAAGGATAAGAAGGAGAATGGGCTCATAGTAAATTAAGTGGAGAAAAAGAGAAAGGTTGATTGTTTTAAGCTAACAGAACAGCTTGCATAAAGACATCAAATAAGAAAGCAAGGAGCATTCTTTACCCTAAGCTATTGGATCTCTTCTTGGTTAATTAATTCTAACAATTCATTATAGGAAGAAATGATACACATACATATATTAAACATTTTATTTTAATTTCAAATATATGCAAACATTTATTAAGGATATTTTTTTAGAATATAGGGGCCACGAAATGTAATTCCATGTAAATTTTTTCATAAGTCGTACTCATAATTCATGATCTATACTTTCTAATTGTGCTTTTCTTTAGAATGGACCTAAAATGTAAAGACATTTGTAAAGAAATATAAATTAAGATTTCTCCCTGTTATAGTTATCCATTTCACTTACTTTATTAACATAGCTTCATTCTTTATAAAATATTTAATTTAATTTCTATAGTCTTTTTCTCATGCCAGTTTTATTGGTTTACTCAAAGGTTAATTAAATTGTAATAACAACAACATGATTACTACATAAAAAGGATTTTGAAGCAAATATAACATACTTTTGGCAAGGATCAAACTCACTAGATAGGAGCAGAAGTCACGGAGATCTGTCTGTGTGATTTGCAGAGAGAGTAAATAACCTTAGTAAATCTGTGAAGAGGTAAAGTGGAGATTGTTTATTTAAAATATTAACTCCATTTTGTTATCAAAACAGTATGGAGTTTGGGAGGGGAAAAATTGAAATTAATAAAACATCAGATAAAGGCCTTGTGTGCCATAATAAGTAAGTTAGCCTAATGAAACTGATGGGGAAAATGAGACATTTTTAGGGGGCTAGCAATCTGAATCTTTGCCAGTAACCTAATGCACATGCTTGTTACCCTATAGTCTAGTCCAGGGGTGGGCAAACTTTTTGACTCGAGGGCCACAATGGGTTCTTAAACTGGACCGGAGGGCCGGAACAAAAGCATGGATGGAGTGTTTGTGTGAACTAATATAAATTCAAAGTAAAGGAGTGGAGGGGAGAGCAAGAGAACCCTCTGCTCTTTTGGCTCTGCGGGCCGGATAGAACAGCCAAACTGGCCGGATCTGGCCCGCGGGCCATAGTTTGCCCATGGCTGGTCTAGTCACTGCCCCTTCTTTAATTATCTGGTCTGCAAGACCTGTTTACTAAGTACTACTCCCATTTTAGAGAGGCCATAAACCATGAATATTACACAACCCCCAGACAGGGTTATCAGCGCTGGTGCCAGGCCAGGCCTTTAGGTGTGGTCTCACGGCCCCCATCCCAACACATGGGCTTTTTGCAAAGCCCGCGAAAGGTCCAGAAGTGTGATCCATATTTGGAGAACAAAGAAACCATAGGGTATAAAGAGAGAGCTTCCTCCATATTGGCTTGCTCAGGATTTGGAGAGAAACAGACTTGCCTGAGTCACTATACTGGTACATGTGAAACATCTGAAAATAAATGGGTTTTTCCTGTGTCTCCAAGTACTCCTGTGTGTTCTTCGGTTGCCTGGTAAATTCTGTAACATAAAAATGCTTCCCTGACTGAGAACTTGCCCTCTTGAGGCACTGCTGCGTGACAGCAGGCGTGTGGGTCCACTCAACTGAGCCCATGATGACAGGAAGGCTAGCCTCCAGTGATTTACTGGGTCCCAGTCCTCATTGGGCCTTGGCAACTGGGGCCCCTGCTAGTGCTCCAGTGGACTCCAAGGAGGACAGGAAAGCCCTTTTCTGGAAACAGACATCTGACCGGTGAGTTTTCCCCCCAGGGTACCAGTCCGAGTTCAGGCCTGCCTTTAGGGGCAGAAGAAGTAGCTGATCACTACTTAGGCAAATTATTTGCCTCAGTTCAGGACTTTCCATGGGTGGAAGTCAAAACCTGGACTGACTGGTGTATGAATGTGAGTGTGGGAGCCTGAGTGAAGTGAAAGCTACCTTGTGTTGTCCTGTGTCTGTTAACTGGGAGGGGATTGCACAGTCTGGCTGCAAACATGGGAAGCAGTTCCTCTAAACCTGCTGCCTTAGAATGTATGCTAAAGAAAATTAAGGAGGGCCTCGACCGCTGCCTGAAATGCAGATGTCTCTCTGTGAAATCAAGGGCCCCCAGCTTATGGCCGAGGATGGAAAACATGAGAGTGTTTCTTGATGTGTTATGTCTTTTTGTTGTTTAATTTGTTTAATGATAGGACAAGTCCCACTTTGGGGGAAGCCTACCTGTGTGTGCGGTGAGGCTGACCACGTGACAGATTGCAGGATGTCCCAGCAGCTGTCAAGAATCCTTCTTCTTGGGGATCATCTTTCTTTCTGTCAGGGTATTAGCCCACCAGAAACTCTTAGCTAGTGAGATTTGTCTTTATATCTGTAAAGTAGGGACTTTAATTTGCCTTCCCTGATTTATGATTTTCTGTGCTGAGTTAAAATTTTAAGATTTTAAAGTTAATTTAAATGTGTAAAATTTGTAAAAGTTGCAACCCAGAGAAGTTTAAAACAAAGGCTGGCTAGTTCCAAGACTGCTTGTGATTAACAAGTCACTATCTTCCCCACCTGAGGCAAAGCGAGAGAAAGAAAAAAAAGAAGTCAGAGGTTTCCAAGTGGCAGAATGGGTGGGCAGTAGGCGTGTCTTCCCAACATTTTCTCTACAATTCAAAGTATATTGTGGAATCATTAAAATATAGCAATTTATTAGCCATATTAAAAAGGAATTAATTCTGTTGTCAAGACCAAATCTTTAATGTTACAACTGGTTTTTTTTAATAATATTTAAATTGGGTATACTTGACAGCTTTTCTGAATATAATATTTCAAGAATTTAACTGAGAGATAACTTTGTGACATATCAAAGGCCCTGAGGTGATGCAAAATTTATTCTCTCACCCTAAAAAAAAATAGTTTTGAACTAAATTAAACCAATACAATATACTTGAAATTACATAAGGAAGTACTAGTAAACTATGAAGGCTGGGTTGGGTAACAATATTTATGCTTCCATGATAATGGGTGGTTCTTGCTCTGGGGTATACAACTCACAGCTAGATTAGTGTGTCCTTTCCTTGAACAGAAAGGGCAATCATAGTTATTGGTCAAGAAAATGCTTTAGGTAATAATTGGCTTTAAAAATCTCAAAGTTGTTAAGGTATAATAAATAGATGTAACTAAAATGAAGAATTCTAATATGTTTTTAAGAAGAAGGAAAAAAGATCTGTACAAATTGCTGAAGCTATGGCAGAAAGAAAGAATATTAGAGTGGAAATACTTAATGGAAGATCTAAGGCATGGTTATGCATTTTTGAAGGACATTGAAAGAAGGTTTGAAGGCTAATTTGAAAGTGTGAAAGTTGTGCAGGTTGTGTTTGTGATGTTGAAAGAGAAATGAGTTCTAAAGTTAACTATTTGCAAAAGTTGCAAAAGGGTCATAAAATCTCAGGGAAATTTAAACAAAGGCTAGCCCACTACCCTTATCTCCTCTGTCAGGGACAGACTAAATGGTTAATACAGAAAGGGAGGGCAGGACTTGAATACTTCTTAAGTATAGGTCAAATGTATAAGTTTGCTTATTTTACTTTTTCAATAAAGATACCTACTTTAATTACTTAATAAGTTAGCTTTTTACAATATAATCAAGGTCTCATATAAACTCATTTATATGAGAAGCCAATATTTTATGAACAAATTGATTCTAGTAAAGTCCAAAGTAAAATTTGCATACATATGCAAATAAGCACTAGCCAAAAGGAATACTGTTTGAAAGTAAATTTAAGCTTAATAAAATGGAGAAATTTTAAAATCTCTCTGAAAATATTTATAAAGTAAACTAAAAATTATTATGCAAGCATTAAATCTCACCATTAAGTAAAAAGAAAGTTACTTTTATTTGAAATGTATGCATTGCAGTATAGGCCAGCATTACTCTCTCATACCTATTTTTCTGAAAGGCAACCAAGTTGTTTAAAAGAAAGTAAAAGTCTTTAATATAGTGATTTATGGCAAGCCCATCAGAAAAGCAGACTTTAGCAATGCTTACCCAATTAGAAAAGAAGATCCCTAAATGGGTCTTAAAGATTGCTCTGGAAAAAATACAAAGGGTAAATAGCTTATGCCAAAGTACTCAGGGAGACTGATGGAAGAAATCCAATTAGTGTCATTTGTTGTCCACACCCAAGGACAAATGAAGTTAGAAAATAAGCCTCATTTTGCTCAGTTCTTTTTTAGTAAAATAATTATATTATATTAATCAGGTATTTAATAAAAAAAAAGGACCATCTTTTAATCATAGGAACTGAAGTTTATTAGCCTATGTTCCTTTCTAATACACTTTAATATTTAATATTTTGGTAAAAATCAAGTTTGACAATCCTTCAAGGGTTTGAATTTAAAAAACAACAACAACACACACATAAAACTTTCTCTTGATCTACAATTGGCTTTAGATCATACCAATAGGCTCTGAAATGCCTCAAATTTTTGTTTTTTCTCTCATGAAGAGAGAAAAGGGTACATAGGAACCTTTGAAGGTACATAGGAACCTTTGTCAAATACAGTTATAACTAATGGTTATTAGTTATAATATTATAGAATGTTGGGTTTTACAGAAAGGACAACATTCCATGTCATCTGCATTATAATGAAATCCATAACCGTATCATTTTAAATTTCTTCTTGTCATTTGGAGACAGTTACTGTTTTGTTATAATGCATTTGGAAAAATATTACTGTGAAGAGTCCATGGAAAGGACTGGCAAGGAAAATCAGAAGATCTTAAAGCAGGTCAGTGTATTTTTCTCCCTATATGATCCATCCAAAATTTGGCAATTCTTAATGAATGAATCATGGCAATGTATTCCTTTGCATAAATTCAATAAGCCTGGTTTCCAATAGTGGTTTTATTACTGAAAACTTTGACTGGAGTGTCATGTTTTTAAAAAGCCCTGTCTGGACTCTGAAGACTTGAAGCCAAAAAAAGTGCCACGGAGAAAGCCTGGTATCCTGTGTGGAAGCCCTGAAAATGGATGGCGCGGGAGTGTCAGGCCCATACCTTGTCATCTCTGGCGGTTGCTCAGAGTGGAAGGGGAGCAACGAGGGCACCTCTGTGTCCCTGCGGAACCCCCACACACTCTAGGCTGCAACGAGTAGGAGGGATGCTGAGATGGGCCTTGAAGCCTAGGGTGCAGGGCCAGATGGAGTTGCTGCAGGTGAGGAATTCACCTAACCAAGCAGATACTGCAGGCAGGCCTGACGGCAGCTGGATGGTTTGCTTCCCTGCCCTATGGGGCACAATGAGATTCAATCATGAAATTCCAGCAAAGGTGGTCAGTTACCATTCTTGTTGTGTTTATGCAAACAATCAAGCCAAATTGAATGCAATAGATAAATTGGTCTTAATTTGACTCTTTAATAAATATAAGGGTGAATTTAAGGAGAAAAATTCTATTTTAATAGAAGTTATTAGAACTGAAATGTCCTAATTACTCAATAATACTAAATTTTATAATACAGTTTGTCTCTGCCAGGTAATAAGCCCACCTCCTTCCATGTCCAGGCCTCATCGTCCCTCTGACAGAGAGCAAGGATCTCTTGGCTCTGAAAGAAAACTCCATCCCTCTTCAGCATGAAAGTAGTCAGAGGAGCCCTTCGATGTCCATTTTCTCTGAAAGAATTCAGAGCCAGTTTCTTTGAGGGGATGAAAGAAACTGGCTCTGAATTCTGTAGAACTGCTGCTCCACAGCAGCGGTTCTCAACCTGTGGGTCATGACCCACAGGTTGAGAACCGCTAGCAGGGTCACCTAAGACCATAGGAAAACACAGATATTTACATTACGATTCATAACAGTAGCAAAATTACAGTTATGAAGTAGCAATGAAAATAACTTTATGGTTGGGGGTCACCACAACATGAGGAACTGTATTAAAGGGTCGCGGCATTAGAAAGGTTGAGAACCACTGAAAGGGAAAGCTTCCTCCATATTGGCTTGCTCAGGATTTGGAGAGAAACAGTCTCCCCTGAGTCACTGCACCAGTACATGTGAAACATCTGAAAATAAATGGGTTTTTCCTGTGTCTCCAAGTACTCCTGTGGGTTCTTTGGTGACCTGGTAAATTCTGTAACAGAACATTTTTAATATTATCTTTTCCACACCTTTTATCATATTGAGTATCCAGCTTTGTGCACAATACATAATTAATAAACAGCTGCTATATTGCATCTAAGTGAGGTACAATCAAGAAAGAAAACTTGAACAGAGGACACATGCTTCTAGAAAGTTATACTATGGAACTTTGAAGGCCTAGTAAAGTTAAAAACAGCATGTACTAGTTGCTATAATTCACTAATTTGTGAACTGTTGTTATCCTCTCAGATATTCAGGTTATTGTAATAATATCTCCTCAAGTGAAAGAAGAAATGATGTGAAATCCACAAATTCCACCATCACTAAAGCAATTGAAATACCTGATTCTCCTAAACCTATCAATTATCTCCTCTCCTGTTGATCTAGCTTGATTACATTCCCAGCCTGAAAACTGCAGTTGTCTTTGGCTCACCATGGAGCATTATTGAATCTAGTTCTCATGAACTAAAATCAAGAGTTAGAAACTCACATGTTCGCTCTTTTAGAGTCAATGAGGCTGCAGGTATGTAATGAAAGATGCTCCCTAGAAGAATCGACCCCTCAGGAAATAGCTTTCTTTTTTCTTTTTTTTTTTTTTTTTAATATATTTTATTGATTTCTTACAGAGAGGAAGGGAGAGGGATAGAGAGCTAGAAACATCGATGAGAGAGAAACATCGATCAGCCACCTCCTGCACACCCCCTACTGGGTATGTGCCCGCAACCAAGGTACATGCCCTTGACCGGAATCGAACCTGGGACCTTTCAGTCCGCAGGCTGATGCTCTATCCACTGAGCCAAACCGGTTTCGGCAGGAAATAGCTTTCTACGTAGGTATCTATTTTCTAAAGCTTTCTTTTATATTAAGACAAAGCTCAATAATTAGCAGTGCTTTGCATCCCATACATCTCATATGATTGGTGAAGTCTCACCATTATACTAAAATATAATAACCAATGCATCAGGGTTTAAGTATGTGAAAGTCAGTGAGAGATTAGCAAGAAGAAGAAGGGAACAAAGAGAAATGAACAAAGAACAAATCTAAATGACTTCAGGCTAGGTGAGGTTTTTAATTTAGCCAGGTGTTATCTCATTAGCAAGGTGTCCTTATGCCTACAAGTGAAGCTGTCTTCCTTCTTCTTCTTTTTTTTTTTTTTTCCTATTAGAAACAAATTACTCAACTGGTCCTCTTGTTATACAGCTGCATCATGCAGTAGTCAATTATGAGTTTTCTTGTGATTTGCAACATGAGGACAAGGGGGCAGAAGGGTTGCTGAAATCCATCATGAATAGTGTTCCATACAAATTATGTTATTATATTTCTAGGAATGTTGACCTCTCAGTGCAAGTAGAAGATTTTCTCTTTTCAGTTGCAATTTTTTCATCAAAATGATTTTAAAATGTTGGATGTGTAGTTCGTTTCAAACATGACCATGGGAGCAAACTACTGCTGACTATTTAAAGCCAACTTTCTAGTCAGAAATATTCTGTCCTCATGCATATCACTATTTCATAAAACCAGGACAGTAATGAAAAAAAATATGTGTGAAGGAGAACTGTTTTAAGTGAATGGAATATTTGTTATGTTAGTGCTTCATTAGTCTTGCTATTTTTAATTGTATGTTAGTCTCCAGATACACATAAATAGCACCTGGATGTTTTAAATTTCTGTTATTCAGAATAGGCTGAGAACTTTACTTTCCGATATCACACAGATCCCTTTGTAAACACTCCCACAGAATGTTGATCTCCAATTAAATGTCACACAAGCTCATGCCTGAGAGAACTGCAGACTGCCAACATTCCCCCCCTGAACTTGCAGCTGGTGTGCCACAAGAAATACAAACCATCCAATTTCACAGAAGTTTTAAAAATGGTTTTATATCAGAGATTGCCCTCTATTTTCTATCTAAATAATAGCATTTCTCAGCCTCCACTTCCTGGTACATTCTAGGCATAATTTATATGCAAATAACCTTCTTATTATAAACCTTGATCGTTCTTAGATGAAGCTTGCAGAAGATTTTACATGTCCTTTTGGCTTGCTGACAACAAACGTGTTTAGAAAAGAAAGACTGCAACTCACAAAAGCTTCCTTACAAAGGCTAAACTCATTTCAGGGCCTCTGAGCTAATCATATAGAATTAGCAGGGAGGAGGGGTAGATGAGGAGGGAGGAACTTGTTAAGTGTTAAGAATATCATGGTGGTTTGCTTCCTCTCATGGCCTGACAGCCTTGATCAGCTAATTAGGAAACCTTTACCCAAACAAGTGTTAATTTGTTATTTAACCCCCATGGGAAATTTTCACAGCTAGGAGTCACGTGTGTTAGAATATGTAGAAATATTTAGTTTGAAAACAGGGAGAACCTAGAAAGATATGGGAAGATAAAAGGAATACATGCCATACAAATTACCTTTTTTGTTATTTTATGCCATGTAAAGGATCATCTCCAAAATGAGAAGAGACATTCTTACGCAGCGTGTCAACTTTTGATCATTTGACGTATAATGTGAATCATATGGATGATTAAATCCATCGCTTATGCTAAGCATGAAGCTTAATTATATCAAAATTCGCTGAAGCCCCACTGGCTGTTTGAGCCTGACTGACAGGAACAGTGTTTACTGTCAGGTTCCATCTCAGCCTGGACTCACTCCCCATGTCTCAGGTCTTTCATCCAGCAGACAGCAGGAATGTTAGACTCATCTCTGGGGATGGAGTTTCTCAAATAATGAGATACATTTTGTCTAACGATTTACTTACATTTTTGAAAGCTAACTACAATGGGCACCAGCACAGAAATAAATGCAGTAGCTTGCTTGGAGGCCTGATCTTTATTTTAATGAGAGCCACAAATGTTAAGGGGTGCTGCTTTTCTGTATTACACATGCTTCATTTCTGGGTGGGGGGGGGGGGATGGTCTTGCACAAAATCCAAATATTTAGAGAACTCTAGCATATTAAACAGTTCCAGAAATAAAATACTTAACTCAAATATATTTAAAACTTATAGATTTTATTTCCCTTAAATTAAAAAAAAATAATTTAAACAAAAACATTTAAATTTCACTTCTAATCTTTCACAATATTACAAGTGAATTTAAGATGACTTGAAGAATTCTAGTTTAAGATAATGAACACAATAAAAGCTAATATATATTACTCACATATATTAGATGAAGGAAACTGGAGTACATCACTCCAAAATATTTCCCTCTGACATAAAATTATTTTGACTTGAAGGCAATTAGGAAGCAGTAAATGCGGAAGAAATTCCCCCTTTTCTATGTAAGGCAGGAAGTAAATTTTTCTTTTACTGGACACAGACTCTTATCAGCCCAGAGATGGTACCAGAGGAATCTGCAAACAACCTTGTTAAACTAAACTGAAGGAAGATAAGGACCACACAGCCCTAGACTATCCCTGGCCCAAACCCTTTGTCTTGTCAATTCTTCATGAATTTATAGTTTCTCTGTCTCAAAGGTTAAAAAAAAAAAAAAAAAAAAAAAAAAAAAAGAGGCCCTAGATGGTTTGGCTCAGTGGATAGAGCGTCAGCGCACGGACTGAAGGGTCCCTGGTTCAATTCCCATCAAGGGCACTACCTTGGTTACAGGTTCCTGGCCCTGGTTGGGTGTGTGCAGGAGGCAACCAATTGATGTATCTCTCTCACATTGATGTTTCTCTCTGTCTCTTGCTTTCCCTTCCACTCTGTCTAAAAACCAATGGAAATATATCCTCGGGTGAATATTAACAACAACAACAAAAAAGCTTGTTTTTGTTACTTCTTCGGGTTTTCATTCTCTTGTTGAGGCTCTTATGAATGTGTAAAAAATTTTTAGGCTTTTCTACTTTCAATCTGTTTTTCTTTGTTTAATATTCAGCCCAGCCAGAGGTCCCAAGAGAGTGGAGGAAAACTTTTTCCTCTCTTACATGTAAGCACTTTATGTGTACTAAATATTTTATTTATTCATTTATATTTATTTATTTATTTATTTATTTATTTATTTATTTATTTATTTATTTAAATAAATCTTTATTGTTCAGATTATTACAATTGTTTCTCCTTTTTCCCCCCATAGCTCCTCTCCACCCGGTTCCCACCCCACCCTTTGCCCTTACCTCCCCCAACACTGTCCTCATCCATAGGTGTACAATTTTTGTCCAGTCTTTTCCTGCACCCTGCATACCCCTTTCCCCCTGAGAATTATCAGTCCACTCCCTTTCTATGCCCCTGATTCTATTATATTCACCAGTTTATTCTGTTCTCAGATTTTTAATTCACTTGATTTTTAGGTTCACTTGTTGATAGATATGTATTTGTTGTTCATAATTTTTCTCTTTACTTTTTTCTTCTTCCTCTTCTTAAAGAATACCTTTCAGCATTTCATATAATACTGGTTTGGTGGTGATGAACTCCTTTAGCTTTTTCTTATCTGTGAAGCTCTTTATCTGACCTTCCATTCTGAATAATAGCTTTGCTGGGTAGAGTAGTCTTGGTTGTAGGTTCTTGCTGTTCATCACTTTGAATATTTCTTGCCACTCCCGTCTGGCCTGCATAGTTTCTGTTGAGAAATGGGCTGACAATCGTATGGGTGCTCCTTTGTAGGTAATTAACTGTTTTTCTCTTGCTGCTTTTAATATTCTCTCTTTGTCTTTTGCTCTTGGCATTTTAATTATGATGTGTCTTGGTGTGGTCCTCTTTGGATTCCTTTTGTTTGGGGTTCTGTGCGCTTCCTGGACTTGTAAGTCTATTTCTTTCACCAGGTCGGGGAAGTTTTCTGTCATTATTTCTTCCAATAGGTTTTCAGTATCTTGCTCTCTCTCTTCTTCTGGCACCCCCATAATTCTGATGTTGGTACGCTTGAAGTTGTCCCAGAGGCTTCTTACACTATCTTCAACTTTTTGGATTCTTTTTTCTTTATTTTGCTTTTCTGGTTGAGTGTTTTTTGCTTCTTTGTATTTCAAATCTTTGACTTGATTCTTGCAATCCTCTAGTCTGCTGTTGGGTCTCCGTATAATATTTTTTATTTCAGTCAGTGTATGTTTAATTTCTAGTTGGTCCTTTTTTATATCTTTGAGGGTCTCGTTATATTTATCGGCCTTTTCTAGGATATTCTTGAAGAGCCTTATAATCGTGGTTTTGAATTCTATATCCAGTCGTTTGTTTTCCTCCATTTCTTTTGTTTGTGATCTGTTTTTTCGTCTCCCCATTTTTCACTGCTTTGCTGAGTTGGTAGAGTAGCTTTGTGTGCTAGGTTTCCTATATGGCCCAGTGGGTCGGCCTCCCCAGTTAACCTGAGGTGGACACTCTTGGTGCACCCCTTTGTGGACTGTGTGTACAGCCTTGTTGTAGTTAAGTCTTGATTGTTGTTGGTATCACTGGGAAGAATTGACCTCCAGGCCAGTTGGCTATGAGGATTAGCTGTGTCTACACTGGGAGATTTTCGGTGCTGGAGACAGCCTTATAGGATTAGCCTTGCCAGATTGCAAAAACCTCTTTTCTCAGCTTGGAAGGGGTGGAATCTCAGGGCGCGGCAGACAGTCTGGGCTTCCCGTCAGCCCTGCCCTTGCGCAAGTCTCCAGACCTCCGCCCTCCGTGGTTCCCGAGTTTCCACTCTACAGTCCAGACTTCCCAGTAAGAGCGTGGGTCCCCAGGGACTCGCCTGGAACTGGGGTTCAGTGCAGTCAGGAGCCTCTGACTCCCTTCCCCCAGGGATAGTCTGTGGTAACCTCCACAGTCAGTCCCTGTGCACACTCGTGCCTCCAGACCCCTGCCGCCGTGGCTCCCCTGAGTCTCCGAGTTTCCAAGTCTCCGGGTGCCTTTCTCTCTACCTGACAGTCCAAACTCCCCCTGTATGAGCCTGGGTCCACAGGGTTTTGCCCAGAACTGAGGTTCAGTGCAGTTGGAACTGGGGTTCAGTGCAGTCGGGGCTTCTTTCCCCCTCCTGCCAGAGAAAGCCAGCCAGGCACTCTGCCGCCCTTCCTGTCTGCGCGCACGTGTCTCCGTACCTCAATTCTTTATCGCTCCTTCTCCGTGAGATTTCCTCTTTCCTTCTAGTTGTAGAATTTCCACTCAGCCAGCTTTCCTGTGGTTCTGGATGGTGTCCGTTCTGTCTTTTAGTTGTAGTTTTGAAATTGTTGTGCGGGGCAGCACTTTAGGTGCTTACTATGCCGCCATCTTGGTTTCTCTGTACTAAATATTTTAATTCTCACAACCATGTGAGGTAAGTTCCTTACTACCTCTATTAGGGAAGTTTAAGGAAAACCGTATGAGGAACATATTTGGGCGATGAATGAGAAGTTCTGACTTGGGGGCATGTTTGTGTTGGAGGTACTCTATTAAACTTCAAGTGCAGATATCTAATAATAAGTTGGACAGCATGTTAAAGACACAGGTCTAGGATGGAGGAATAGATATCATCTGAATATGGATAAATCATGAGAGGGAACAAAATTACTGGGGGAAGACAGGAAGTCTGAGCAATAATCCCTAGGGGACTGCAATATGTGCAACATCCAAAAAAACAAAACCCAACTAACAACTAATGAACAAAAACCAATTGAGTTAAATTATCTGATAGGCCAACATAAAGAAAATAGGAAAACAGCAACAACAACAAAAAACAAGCAAAAAGAAACAGAGAGAGCCTGGATTTAGCAGTGAGGAGGCTGTTTTTGAACAAGAGATACTTAGGCACAGTAGTGGGGGCAGGGGGAAGCCCAAATGAACTAGATTCAAGGGAGAAAAGTATGAGAGAACTAAGAAACAGTGATACCATAAAACTATCTGGAAATTTTGTTGCAAAATGGAGCAAAAAAAAAAATGTGGTAAGAGCCAGATATTCTCAAGAAAAACTTATTTTTCATGAAAGATACTGTAGCATGCTTCTATGCTTTGGAGAATAATCTAGCCCATTTTGAAATAAATTAATGGTGCAACAGAGAGTTGAGGCCAATTGCTAGAGTACTGCCTTTGAGAAGGAAAGGGAGCATGAACATCAGTTCAGAGTGCAGAGTTGGGTGGAGGGTCTCAATGCCATCAGGCTCACTACTTCTGTTTATATCAAACATTTGGTACCTTCTAAATATTTTACTACATAAAAATTATACTCTTATAAAATATATCATCTTCACACTTAATTTGAAAACTATAAACAAAATGTCCTAACTAAAATCAAAATGAGAAATAAAATAATTTATAACAAAATAATAATTATTTAATTTAATTTCTAGAATCTAATTGCACTGGAAAACTTGCAATAGTTAACTGACTACTTGACAAGGACAATCCATGATAATAGAACAAAAACAGATATGAAATCGCACATTTGTATTATATTTACACTTAAACATCTGAAATACAATGAGCTCTTTTGTTGGGTCGGGTAACTTCATTTTCAAAAGGGGCGAATAGCTATTGTAAAATTTATGAACAAATTAAAGTAAAATCTTCTCTCAAGATTATATACTGAGTGAAATTAACTATAAATTCAGTGTGTATTAAAGATACTTAAGTTTGTCTTTGTGTTTGCTTTCTAAATGTTCTAGATTTTGACATACATGGATGCATGGTAAGACATTCAAAAGTTATAAGGCACATAGGAAAACACTTTTTTGAGGGCATGCCTATCCCATGTGTTACTGTTTTTATAGGAATCTTGGTCTCTGCCACTTAACTCTAGTGTCACCCCTTTTTCTAATTATTTTGCATATGAAAATAAATTCAGGAATTTCTAGGAGGCAGTGGGATTGATGCTTGAGAATCACTCATCTGTAGTAACAAGTATAATGGCAGAGGAAATGAGTGAAGGAGCAGGTTGGCTGGTTAGGGTGGAGGTGGGAGCAAAGTTAGTTGCATTCTCTACATGTGAGAATGGAGACACATTAGAGGTTGTAAAGGAGAAAATATCTCTGAATAAGAGAGATGATGATTTCACTGAATATAATAAGACTTCTCAGAAGTGTTCTGGGCTTGAATAATGCTGGTGACCCAAAAATGAAGATCAGCCATCATGGCTCTGTCACCTTTTCCTTGCCAAGCTGCACCAGTTGGATTTAACCAGACTTGTTTTTTTTTTTTGTTTTGTTTTGTTTTGTTTTCAGGTGAGGACTGATGGGGTGGGGTGTTGTAAATAAGATAGCAGCAAGATGGAGTATAAAGTGGTTTAGTTCTGTGGCATAATCTTAAAACTGGAATTTTTAGAGTGGAGGAAGGGACAATAACCTTCAGGTGGCAATAAATACCGAGCCTGGTAAAGTAAATGGTCAGTACATTATGAGAGGACCACAGTGGGAGCAACATCCTCAAGAGAACCTACCCGCAGTCAAAGCAGTCAGGTTCAGAAGGAAGAGTTCAGAGGATAAGGACATTGGGATATTTCTGAGATCAAACTGTAGGTTCTAGAGGAAACGGTGATCACGGGAATGTGCAGTCATGGTGTTGACAACAAATAGATGACATTTGGGGCCATCTGAGTTTGGGAAGAAGATCATTTAATAAAGAGACTATTTATACATGTCTGGGGAGAACAGAGGGCAAACCATATAGCAGAATGACAGCAGGATACTATTTCTTCCACCATCCTTTAAGGGGCAAGAAGAGAGACCCAGAGGATGAAAAAGAATTGAGTGAAGAGGCCACCTAACAAAAGTAAAGGTCTTTGGTGTAGAAAATATCAACCTATAGTGACCTCATAGGGATGGAGCCTGAGGGATAAATATACCAACCTCACTTTTTCTTCTCTCTAATCTTCTGCAAGTGATTCCCATGAGCTGAATCCAATCATAAGACGAGGTACAAGAAAAATGCTGATGTAGTCCATGTTGGTCAGCCTCCTGGAGAAGTCTAGGGGATGAATGAGGTCTAGAAGTGGAGAAGTCTAAGGGATGAATCTGAAGGCATGGGAGATGGGTCAGGCAGGTTGGGGAAGCATGGACCTCAAAGTGGCTGAGAGTCATCCTGTTATGAGGGATGACCTGAGAATCCTGAGGTTCCATGTAGCCTTTTCAAACAGAGAAAAGTGTATGATGAGAGTAGGCTTGATGGTCTTGATAAACTCTGATGGGGTAGCTGTGAATGTTGAAATGGGAGGTGAAGAATAGAGATAGCAAACTCTTTGAGAAGCATATGGAGCTCTTGACCCCTCTCTTCAATGTATTATGCTTAATATAGTAGTTTATATATGTTTAGTTCCAAATTTTTCTGACAAATCCAAATACAGAATTCTATTTAATACTTAAATAACATAATAATCCTACCTAATAAAAGAGTAATATGCAAGTTAACCATCACTCTGCTACACCCTCAAGCCATGCCCGCCAGACAATCAGGAGCGAGTATGAAAATCAACCCAACCAAGATGGCTGTGGCCATGGAGAGAGCAGGAGGCTTGGGTTTCCTGGAAATGGAGGAAGCCAAGCTTTCTGCACACGCTGGCCAGACCAGGCATCCACTCAAGGTAACAAAGTTTCAAATATAGAAGATAAATAAATCCCAATAAAAATGGCGGCAGCCACAGAGCTGGAGAGAGCAGGAGGCTTGAATAAATCCCAACAAAAATGGCTGCAGCCACGAGCAAGCATGAGTCTTGGCTCCACTCAAGGCTACAAAATTTCAATCATATAAGATAAATAAATCCCAGATACCAGGGCCTCTGCTTGGGTCGCCGGGGGCATGGCCGGCTTACAAACCACCACAGGCCCCTCTCCCAGGCTGCCCCACACCCCAAGAGAACCCCCACCCTGATCCGGGACACCCTTCAGGGCAAACCAGCTGGCCCCCACCTGTGCACCAGGCCTCTATCCTATCTAATAAAGAGTAATATGCAAATTGACCATCACTCCAACACACTAGATGGCTGCCCCCATGTGGACACAAGATGGCTACCACAAGATGGCCAGCAGGGGAGGGCAGTTGGGAGGGACCAGGCCTGCAAGGGAGGGCAGTTGGGGGCAATCAAGCCTGCAGGGGAGGGCAGTTAGGGGTGACCAGGCCGGCAGAGGAGGGTAGTTGGGGGCGACCGGGCCTGCAGGGAAGGCAGTTGGGGGGGACTCAGGCCTGCAGGGGAGAGCAGTTGGGGGGGACCAAGCCTGCAGGGGAGGGCAGTTAGGGATGACTAGGCTTGCAGGGGAGAGCAGTTAGGGGTGACCAGGCCTGAAGGGGAGGGCAGTTAGGGGCAAACAGGCTGGCAGGGGAGCAGTTAGAGATCAATCAGGCTGTCATGGGAGTGGTTAGGGGGTGATCAGGCTGGCAGGCAGAAGTGGTAAGGGGCAATCAGGAAGGCAGGCAGGCGAGCAGTTGGGAGCCAGCAGTCCTGGATTGTGAGAGGGATGTCCGACTGCCCATTTAGGCCAGATCCTACCAGGATTGGGCCTAAATGGGCAGTCGGACATCCCTCGAGGGGTCCCAGATTGGAGAGGGTGCAGGCTGGCCTGAGGGACACACGCCCCCATGCAAGAATTTCGTGCACCAGGCCTCTAGTAATAAATAAAATTTGTGTTTAGCACTCTTTAGTACATTATATGAATTAATTCTTTGATCTCACACACAAAACTGTATAAAGTATATGTTATCATTCTCTTTTTTTGACTAAAGAAACTGATGCATAAAAATTAAGTGCCATGTTCGCAGAGGCACTTACTAATAGAGCCAGAATGCAATCTCACCTTGTAGCCACTATATCAACCCTATCAACATGAAAAAAAAAATTATACAATCATATTAATTCTCAAATATAAAAGAAATAATTAGTAAATAAAAAATTCTTAATTAAAAATATATTTAAAAATGTAATTTCAAAAATTACTTTTTTAAATTAATGCATTAGTAATCTAAATCATTAATTGATTTATTTAATTTAATGAGTAAATTCTTTCATAATTTAAAAATTTACATTTGAAAGTAATAGAGTAAAATGGCGATGTGTTCAAAATACAAAACTGAATTTTCTTCAATGAAGTTCCAACTCTGCCAGTGAGGTCTTGGATAAGCTAAGTTTCAGAGTTCTTATCTTTGAAATGAAAATACTAATAGTACCAAAAACTTGGTGTTGTGAAAAGATATAAATGAGAAATGTAATGTAATGCTCTTAAGAGACTGGCCCATACTAACTGCTCAATTCATGCTGTCATTAGTTTCCTGAAATCATTACGAATTTTAATTAGATAAGTGTTGAAGAACATAGCAATGATTCAGGAGTTTATATCCTCAAGGGTTGAAGAGAAATTCTTATAATAATAATTAATAATCCTATCTAATAAAAGAGTAATATGCAGATTGACCATCACTCCAAGACACAAGATGGCTGCCCACATGTGATTAAAGATGGCTGCCCCCACATGGACACAAGATGGCCACCACAAGATGGCCGGCAGGGGAGGGCAGTTGTGGGCAGTTAGGGGTGACCAGGCCGGCAGAGGAGGGCAGTTGGGGGAGACCAGGTCAGCAAGGGAGGGCAGTTGCAGGGAACCCAAACCTGCAGGGGAGGTCAGTTGGGGGGACCAGGCCTGAAGGGGAGGGCAGTTGTGGGTGATCAGGCAGGCAGGGGAGGGCAGTTAGGGGCAATCGGGCCAGCTGGGGAGCAGTTAGGCGTCGATCAGGCTGGCAGGGGAGTGGTTAGGGTGTGATCAGGCTGGCAGGCAGAAGCAGTTAGGGGCAATCAGGCAGAGGCAGGCAAGCTGTTGGGAGCCAGCAGTCCTGGATTGTGAGAGGGATGTCTGACTACCCGTCGGACAACCTTCAAGGGGTCCCAGATTGGAGAGGGTGCAGGCGTGGCTGAAGGACACCTCCCATGCATAAAATCCATGCACCGGGCCTCTAGTAATAATAATAAACCCACCAGTTTGAACATAGAATTGGTGGTAGAGTTTAATAGAATTTTAATAAAATATCAGACATATCTGAATTAGTGAAGTTATGTTAATTAAACTCATATAATCAGTTTAAATTGTCAAATAGAAATGAATTAGATCGTGATTATTTTGTGGGGGTTGAGATTGTACAGTTGTCAGAGATCATCACAGTACAAAATAAAGAAGAAAAAATATATAAGTAGTTCATTTGAAAAATGGTGTGGAGTCACTTCCTATATGTATTCCCCCCCCCCCCCACAAAGCTTTTTTGCCAGAAAAAGTAAGCCTTTTGTAATGGCAAAATTGTCAAGAACTTATTAAAATTGAAGTTCTAAGAGAATATTAATTTTATGAAAACTACAGTAAGTCATGAATGAACTTTTCAATTTATTCATTTACTGAACTTTATTATATGCTTCCAATTTACTGCTAACATATGTAGACACTTTAACTCCATAATGTTACTTTGTGTCACCAACCTACAGCTGGTTGGTCCATTTTCAGTGGCTTCTAGATCACAGGTTTCACACTCAATGTGTCTGATTTCTCTAACCTCCTCCCTCCAAGTAAAGACTCTCAAGAGCTGAGCATCATTACTCCTTGATGTTTCTAGGGCCAGATAGCTGTCTATTTTAATTATGATTTGAATCTATGTATGAATAACCAAAAGAACATAATGGACTACGATAATGTCTTTTGTTCCAGGAGCCGCTCTTATTAACATTTTGCCTTTCGTAATAACATCTGATTTTACATTGCCTTCTCCATTTCTACTTTTATGTAAATATGGCTGACCTCCGGCATTAGATGTGTTATTAAAAATGCACACTTGGAAACACACATGTTTACTAATTAGAATTACTCAGAGGCTTTGCAGGAACAGTAGAGAACAGCATTCATGATGGCTAAGTTTTTCCCCTTCTGTTGGTTAAATTTCAAAATGTTATTCTTTGTTCAGCTGAACTCCATCTATTTTCAAAAATAGCATTTTAACAAACAGCACCAAAGATGCTTAGCAAATAATTTAAGGAAATGTTGCTCAGTGGACCCAAAAGATTCCAAAAGCTCAATAAATCTAAAATAAATTTGAAATCTGACATTTTCCATTAAGTTTATATGTCGGAGAACTTGGACATTTTTGTTATTGTGCAGAGGCTTAAATTTAATACCTGTGATCTCATGAAGTTATCCTTTAGGCTTTTTTCTATTCCAATTGATTTTAAATTGATTTTTGCTGCAAAAATATTGAAAAATCTTACCTTTGAGTCTCTAACAAAAATACATAATTAATATAGTTACTTCAGATTAAATATTAACACTTTGGGATTTGATTAGCTTTTACGGATGATGCCTTGTGTTATTGAGAAGAAAACATCTCTCTGGACATATTTTAATATTGATGATTTGGTAGAGACTACCCTTAAAAATGGTAATGCAATATTAATTACTATTATGTAAGTTTTTTGAAAGGATACTTTTAACATTCAATTTTTTTTTCTTTCATCTGATCAAACAAACAGAATATGAACAGATAATTGAGTTTATTACAATTACATTTGGACATTTGTGAGTATTGCATTTGATAATATTAAAAGTATAAAAATATTATACTTTTAAAAATAAAAATATAACATATTCTCAGATTTAAAAAAAATGCAGAAAATAACTTGTTAAAGAAAAAGTTGTCCAGAAACTAACTACCTAAAGTTAATTACTTTTAGTAATTTGTTACATAATCTCCCAGACTTACTTCTGCATATAGGTATGGGTGTAAGAATCTTTCTCCCCCTCAAAAAAAAAATGGTAGAGCTTCCATAATATTTTATAATTTAACAGTATATGGTGAATAGTTCATAGGTTAATAAAAATTGTTATTATCCTACAATGATTATATAGCTTTATATTATGTTGAGGTATTGTAATTTATTTAACCAAACCCTTCCTAATTGACATGTTAGTTACTGTTGCTCTTTTGATAGCATAAATAATACTGTGAAAAGTATTTTTTTTTACATTTTTGTATTTTTTTTCAGTTACATTTCTTTGCATAAATCACTAGAGCTGAAATTGCTAGGTCAAAGCATAAGCACATTTTTAATTTTTATGCTTATTGCCTTACAGGATGGTTGAACAAATGTCTACACTGGTCAATAGGATATAATAGTCATTATTTCTACACAACGTCACCAATTAAAGTGTGTTAAAGTCCCAATAAGAGAAATGATATCTCTTTATTTAACTTGCCTTTTTAAAATATTACCGATGCTTGCAAGCACCTTTACATATGTATATTGTAGTTTTATAAGACTTTAAAAAATAAAATTTATCTGTCAGATGTGGGGTAAATTTTTCCTTGTTATTTTCTTCTCAATATTGTTTAAAAGTGATAGGTATTGTTGTTGTTTGAGAGGGGGAAGTTTTACATTTTTATGAATTACTAGTCAATTAAGTTTTGAAGTACAAATAACTGTGTTCACCATTACTTCCATGGAGTTATTTTTCCTCTTACTTGTTATTTAGCTTTTTTTAAAATTCCAAGCGGTCCTTTTCAAAACAACATAGCCTGTATTTTCAGACACTATGGTTTAAAGCCACGAAGAATATGCCCGTCTCTCTGAAAAACAATTGCAGTAAAAATTATGTGCTTTAGCTTCTCTATACTCACCTCCCAGAGCAGAAAACCTCTCACACTCCAGTTGTCCTTTCTCTCTTATGCCAATTTCCAAGATTTGTGAACGTGTACCAATTAGGTATAGGTATCTCCAACCCATGTATATTTCATAGATATATTTTGTATTTGTTGTGATAGAACATTTTCTTGAGAAATATTGCTCCAGTATCTACTGGAGACGTTAGGGACTCTGTCTGAAGCCTGTATAAATGAATCGCAGTGCAGACTTAGGACTTGGGGACCAAGCCTTGCCATCCTCTCTGGATAACTGCGGTCTGTTTGAGAATCAGCTTTGGTCTGCCACTGACCTTTAGTAGAGATTGAACACTTAGCCAGGGGCCATCATTACTATGCAATCTGAACTGTGAACTGGGTGTTATCTGACCCATGAACCATAAACTCATGTACAGCAGCGCTCCATCATCAAACAGAATTAGCACATATAGTATCAAGTAAGTTACATGAATAGTAAGTTACATGAATAGTAAGTTACATGAATAGTAAGTTACATGAATAAGTGGCCCACACGCCATGGTATCCACTCCTGCTGCACTGCCTTCTTTCTCCCAACCCTCACCTGTGGCCTCATGGGGAGTCTCCATGACAGGGGACAAGAAGACTCAGGTCCACAGATGGTTCTGCATGAGCTGCAGGCACCACCTGAGGGTAGACAGCTGCAGCACTACAGATCCTTTTCGGGATAAAGTACAAAGTTGTCAAAGACGGGTGTGTTCTACTTAATTTATGTGTTAACTTGGCTCAGCAGCGGAGTCCATATATTTTCATTTGATGAAACGTTATTCTGGATGTTTCTGAAAGGTGGTTTTTGTTGTTGTTGTTGTTTTTTATGAGATTAATATTTAAATCATTGGAAATTATATATATAATTCTCTGAATATATATCGAGCTTCCAGTTTCCATGCATTGCTAAAGGAAGTCTCCCTGACTGAACTGTGTCCCTCCCCACTCCTTACTAGCATATACAACACAAACCTAATTTTCAAAGCCAAACTAAATGCCATGTATTTCCAGTCTTAAGACTCTGACTAAAACACTTTGTGCTTGAAACTGCACTTCTAGTTGAGTACTGAACATTCCCAAAGAAACCTGGAGAAAACATAGAAGAATTTTATAAATATACTATTGAATTCAGAACAGAGCTCTAAAGAAAGAAGCAGAAAAGATATTGTAGTGCTTATTACTTGTGGAAACCTCAGCTATTATCCCCAACTGATTCCAACTAGATGCTTTGCTACTAATGTTGTAATTTAGGAGAATGAGGATATAAAGAGTGCATAGGTGAGAAAGATAATAGGAGTTTCAAAAATTGCAAGTGTTTAAAATATCTAGAAAACCAAACTTCTATGTGATTGTGATGTGATTGGACTGTGCCCACACATCATAGGCTTGTATTTCTTAGGCCTGGAAGTATTGCAAACACATTCCAAAAAGAAGATGGGATAATTGTTATCCAGAACATGACCCACAACTTAAAAAATAGACTCCTGAAAATAAACACAAAAAAAATCAACAAAGAGAAAAATATAACTTAAGGAAATGATTGATAGAGAAATTAGATAATATCTCAAAAAAAATGTGGGGGAATCTCTGAGATAAGGACAGGAGTTGCATATATTTTAAAAAAAGCTAGAAAATACTGCAAAAATATATGTTATATGTAGACCTTGGAAAGGAATGTATCATTTCTAATGGAGATATAAAACACAAAGGAAAAATGAGGACGCTGGAAGATGAATCTTAAGAATTATCATATTTAAGAAAAAAAGTTACCACAATTAAATTATTCTACTTAAAAATTTTGGGGTATGGAAAATAGACTGGGAAGTTCCAGATTCATTTAATATGAAATTTAAATAAAGGCAATGAAGAAAATCAATGTTGGATGAAATAAGAGCTGTTACTTTCTCAGAATTGAAGAATAAAACTATTCCTCAGATTCACTACTTAATACCAGGGTTACAGAGAGAGACAAGCCTGACACCATCCAGCATCACTCCTTCGTGGTACATGAGAAGGGCAGAGCTGCATACTAGCAGATTACTAATTGCAAAAACTGCCATCTACTATCACTGTTCTTCTCCAGGCTCCGCTGTCATTTTTGTTGAACATAAACTCTGTACTTCAGATTTAGCTCACTTTCCTTTGCTCATCCTATTATTATCCTTATGCTAACAAATTTATTTTTCATAGAGTTCTCAATTGTAATTATGTAATTTATCATGAAACACTGAACACTATATCTATTTAGGTGTTGCAAAATATACGGATGTTTCTGGAATATTATAGAAATAAATGGGTTTACTTGTTTGTGCCCTAAACATTTCTCTCCTTTTTATTCTTTCTGCATTTATTCTGTTTATACAAAGCAAATCATTTGTCTAAATTTCTTTATAGAATGTTATAATACCAAGGTTGAAAGAGTCTTTAAACATATTTTAGCCACTCATTTTTCTACATTCATCAGGAAGTAGATTTAGGTTACCCCTTTGGTAATATGTACTTTGTACTAACAAAGATAGCAGCAATGGGCTGGGACTAGATATTCTGTTATGATAGACCTCCAAATTCTTATACAGACAAGAGATGCATGCTATAAACAAGATTAGTTTTTTCTTTCTCTTTTTAAGGCTGTAAGAATGGGAAAGCAGAAATAGTTTACTCTTTTAAAATAATAATCAAATACTCTATCAATGGAATAAATATTATACATGACCTTCTAATTGTTATGGCATTTTTTTCTAAGACTAAACATGAATATAAAAAACTAGAAACCATTTGGATACTCTTATTTTTTCATCCATTCTCTCACATATATTTAGACTCTATTATATCTAGTTCATAGGGATACAAAGATGAATGGAATGACTCTTCTACCTTTATGTTCTCAGGGTCTACTACAGTGTGAATCAGAGTTGAACATATTCATATATATAAATATGTCTATTGGAGTTTCAAAGGAGGATCTCATGTACATAAAAAGTAAAACGTTGGAGTAAGTAGAGTTTGAAATTAGAATTTCACAGAGCATACACTTGATAGAAGGTTTATCATGATATTGAAAAAGAGGGACATTCCAACCAGAAGAATGAGGATATAAAGAGTGCATAGGTGAGAAAGATAATAGGAGTTTCAAAAATTGCAAGTGTTTAAAATACCTAGAAAACCAAATTCTTATGTGATTGTGATGTGATTGGACGGTGCCCACACATCATAGGCTTGTATGTATGCCAGGGAAATGGGTCTTACTTTAATAGACCTAGTGGAAACTATTATACCTATTCAAGCAGCAAGATCACCTAGTTTATCTTTAGTCATGTCACTTTGGTGGTAGTATGGAGCCATGGTTTTCAATTTTGTGTGTGTGGGTGTTTTGCATGGGAATCATTTTCATATTAGAATATGTTTTGGTAATGTTGCAGTGTCTCACAGCGGAAACTCATTTCATGGAAAATAGGTTGAAGGAACACAAAGGCAGAAGGCACTTAAAGCAGTGATTCTCAAACTTGAATGTGCATGTGCATGATCCGGCCATGTTGTTAAATGTCAATCATGATTCTACCGGTCTGGCCAACACCCAGAGACCCTGAATTTCTCAGAAGCTCCAGCTGAATATTTTGAGTAAGAATACATTGTTCGTTGTACATCCAAGTCAGAAAGCCCAAGTCACTGGTTGAAATCACTCTTCTCCAATACCAGAGGGAGTTTTTGGTGCTTCTCATGCTAAGAACACAGTAAATATTCTGTATGATAAAAAGAAGAGAAAGCCCGAATCTAATAGAATAGTATCTAACACTGCTACCAATTTTATGTTAATTTAAAAAATTTCAACTAATTTCTGCCAGAATTTTTCCCACAGTGATGACTTAGAGTTCAAATACTTTAAATGTGTTCTCCTGTGAGAAATTTTGAGTGGTTTTAGAATTCAAAATGCTTAGAATAATTTTTAAATTTGTGTGCATTTTACTTTCTCACCTGTATTGTATAACTTTAATGAGAATTTCAGGATAATCTTTCTAAATCCCTAGTATCTTCCTTACTTTTATCTCTCAAGACAAGTCAAAGGGAACATCTAACTATTGCTACTTACATTGATATGTAAATTTAGTCATACATATTTTATAGAGACATGCAAATGACTCAGCTGAAGCAGAGTCACCTGTTTATCCCTTGGATAGATGAGTGTACCCCTCTTAACAGCACAAGTGCAGACATCTGATTAGCATAAGCAGCTTATTAAAAAGCAGTAAGGAGGAGAATACCATTGTGAACAATTTTTTATAGTATTAATAATCCTGATGGAAAAACAATAGAATGCAAATATGGACCTTTTCACCAGTGAACCTGCTTAACTTTTTTCAGTGGGAATTAATACAAAGGACTTAATGGCTTCAGGGAGGTTAATGCCCAGTGAAAGGGTTCACATTACTAAAAAGGCATGGGGGAAGCAGAATGAAAGATTTATCTTTGATTTGAAAAGAAAATCCATTGAAAACAAGATGGAATCTGGACTGTTAAGCAACTCTGTATAGATAGAGGTTAACTGTGGGAGGCTGAGGGTGATACAGGTTGTTCCTCTTCACAGAGATGATCATTAATTATGTCTGGTAGAGATGCAACTGGTTTTTACCCATCTCAACTCACCAGGTGAAATAGATCATTCTAAATATTTCATCTAACCCAGCCAGTGTGGCTCAGTGGATTGAACGTCGTCCCATGCATCAAGAGGTCACCAGTTCAAATCCCAGTCAGGGCCCACACCCAGGTCGCAGGCTCGATCCCCAGTGGGGGGCGTGCAGGAGGCAGCTGATCCATGTTCTCTCTCATTGATATCTCTATCTCTCCCTTTCTCTCTCTCTAAAATCAATTTTAAAAATGCAAATATTACTTTTTATTTTCGGTTTGATATTGACTGGTTTTGCTTATATTAGCAAATTTATTTTAGCATTCCTGATAATTTATTTGCGTGTCCATTCTTAGGAATCTCTTGAACTGGTTTTAATACCTTACTGGTTCTCTTGTCAATTACTGAGTCAGGTGAGAGCTTTGACACATGATTATTTCTTATTTAGATGTGAGTCATGATTTTACCTTTTTACAAAAATAGCCTTTGCCACTGGTTGATAAAAAGATAGAATCTCTTATCTTTAGGCATGGCCAACTGTTCAAAAGTTTAAAACATGATGTCTGAGGAGACTATACTAACGCAGTGAGGTATTCAGGGTCATGTGTACTTTCAGGTTGCTGTGAGAATTTCAGTCAAGTGAAGAAATTTCTTTTACTTTGAAACTCATTGAATTATTAAGTAAAATAGCTCTAAAAACAAGGTATATGGGAAAGTCCATTTGGCAAATTGCAAAAATCTCATGTTTTCACACTATTCAGCAAAGCCTACATCTTGTCATGTTCAGAAAATTCTGTCACTATTTACATTTTAATAATATATTCCAGCATTTTTTGTTTACCTTGCCACATAATTGTTCACTTACTCTGTGTGAATAGCCCCATCCAATTTTAAAACATGTTATCTACATTTTAGTTTTCTTTACAATGAACAGGAACCATCATTCACATCATTTACATCATTTACATCATTTACATAAATGAAAGTATGTAGAAAATGTAATCTGTTATTTGGGAAGCATAAAATCATAAGCCAAGCTAGATTCAGAGTCTTGTCACCTGTGTGCCATAAATCGGTTAAATTTTAAGCTGATGTAATGATGCAGTCAAGAGGGAGTAATTCATGATTCACACCAGAAAGAGGATAACTTGGATGCAAAGACCAGGAGAATGTAAAATAGAATGGGCTCTAAAGCATGTTGGAAAGGAATTGGGTTTGGATTGGATAGGAGGCTAAATACCATATGTAATGATCCAGATGAATATATATATTCATGAATATATCTGGAGAGAGAGAGAGAGATTGGCAAACACAATAGTGGTTAGTCATTAAACATTTGCAGCTATTTTCTCTATGCCGTATGAGGTAAGGTCATCAAATGAGACGGAGACATTATTATTCCAGTTTTAGAAATAAGAAGATGACAATTAGAAGCAAAGAGAGCAATATGGACAGGTGGAAATACAGATAAAAATTTTCAGGACACAATAAGCTAGCTGTCTAGTGTTAATTAATCATATATATATATATATATATATATATATATATATATATATATATATATATACTGAGTTGCCAGATTGTTATGACCACCCCATCAGTACTTCGTTGGGCCACCTTTTGCCTTCAATACTGCGGCGATTCTTCTTGGCATTGACTCCACGAGATGTTGAAAGGTGTTGCGAGGAATCTGACACCATGCCTGATGAATAGCACTGTCCAGTTCTGTGAGATTTGATGGTTGTGGAACCAGCTGCCTGATTGGCTCTTTTAACTTTGTCCCACAAATGTTCAATTGGATTGAAATCTGGTGATTGTGGGGCCACCTAAGCAAGGTAAAGTCTCCCTCATGTTCTTGAAATCACTCCTGAACAATACGAGCACCGTGGCATGGCGCATTGTCTTGTTGGAAGAAGCCATCTCTATTGGGATACATCATCAACATGATAGGATGAACTTGATCAGCAACGATACTTAGGTATGTTGTGCTATTCAGACGTTGTTCCACACGAATTAAAGGGCCCAAATCATGCCAGGAAAACATGCCCCAAACCATAACACTGCCCCCACCAGCTTGAAGGGTTGTACTCACGCATGTGGGGTGCATGCTTTCATGCTGTTTCAACGAAATTCTCACTCTGCCATCTGCATGATGCAACTGGAAACGTGATTCATCGGACCACATGACTTTGTTCCAATGCTCGACTGTCCAATCCTTGTGTTCCTGTGCGAATTGGAGATGTTTTATCTTGGTAACTGCAGACAACAAAGGTGTTTGAACAGGCCTTCGGCTTCCACATCCCATACGATGCAGTGTATGGCTAATTTGCCTACAAACGTCAGGTGGTCATAATAATCTGGCCATATATATATATATATATATATATATATATATATATATATATATATTAAAGGGAAAAATTTATAGCCTGCAGTCAAAAAAGCTATATTTTCTGTCTGGTAAGAACCTTAGCAATCATCATCTTTTTTATTTTATATGTAGGAAAAATTAAACAAAATATATAAAAAACTAAACTAAATAGACACAACTTGTGATAGGTTACTTATAGTGAGTGAGGAAAAGTTGCTTTTGTTTTTGTTTTTACAAAGTCTTTTTTATGTTTCACTTGGAGGCTTCTGAGACTCAGAGGTTAGGAAAACATTACCTGTGCCAGGATTCATGGTTTGTACTCAAGGACTGATGTATTGCATTGGTGTATAGCAAAAATAGTTTTCTCTGTAAATGTACAGCCACTTCTCGGGAGTTATTTTTCAAAGCACTTGTCATAGGCCTCCTTCTATGTGACAATTCAAGTGTGCTGGGACCAATTCTAAGACAGATTTTGAAGTGTCCTCACTTTCATGTCCCCGAGGTCACTCTTTACTAGCCCTGTGACAGTCCTGCTAGAGTCCACAGTTTTGAGAGGATGCGGGAAACAGGTGCACCTGCCAGCCTTTCTCACTATATAGAAATTTAAAAACATTCAAAATAGAATTTATAAATGTGTAATTAAGTAATCAGTTTTATTTGAAAATCATGTTTATAACTAGCTTAAGCATTTAAGATTGAGGCTTCAGTAATGTGTGGTATTCACATTATTAAGTTTCTCTACAAGAATTCTTTCTAGGGCTTTTGGATACTTTAGGATATGTCAGAAGATAAGAAGCCATTTTAAAAATAAATAAAAGTAAAAATTGAGCCTGGCCGGCATGGTTCAGTGGTTCAGCATTGACTTGTGAACCAGAAGGTCATATTCGATTCCGGGTCAGGGCACATGCCTGGGTTGCAGGCTTGATCTCCAATGTGGAGCATGTAGGAGGCAGCAATTAATGATTCTCTCTCATCATTGATGTTTCTCTCCCCCTCCTTCTCTCTAAAATCAATAAGCCTATCCCTGGGTGAATATTTTTAAAAAATCATTACATGTCAGAGTATTTTTCAAAAGTATACCTTTTCCAGAGCACCGTTTTATGAAAATGGTTGAATTTGCCATAGAGACAAAACACAAACAACACAAGAAGAGACACCTGTAGAATGAAAAAGGAATAGTGGGAATCGTTAAGCCACCCACCTGTTCTTCATAGGTTGGTGTGGTAGCTGGAGAAACTGCAACACAGGCGGACTCACTTTGCTGAAAAGAGAATACATCCATTATCAAGGGAAGAACTTTAACTTCCTTAGGTTCAATAATTCTCCATTGTAAAAATGAATATTTTTTTTAGAATTTTATTAAAAATGATGAAGAAAAATGAGTAGAGTTTTAAAAGCTTTTTAAATCTGGTTTCCATGCTTATCCTATTACTGTGTTCCAGGAAGTAGACTCAAATATCTCATCTTCTATGGCTTATTTTTTTTCAGTGTAGAGACAGAAAAATAGATTTTATTATGGATCATCCTCTAGAGGATATACCTTTTGATTTAGTTTTCTCTTTTCAGTATTCTTAGACAAAAAGATGATGGCAATTAGAAGAATGTGGGCTAATCTAAAAAAATCTTGATTACATTAATTTTTTTATGTTTTACTCTTATCTGTGGTAGAAAATCTTAACATGATGGTCTAAGTATCAAAGTGATTTGATTGTTTCAGTACAGAGTAAGTAGGTGCTTGCTTGAAAAGCCCAGTTTTTAAGATACACATGATGACATTAGGCCATATATTATACAGAAATTGCCCAGAAATCCTGTAATCTGTTTTGTGATGTTTTATTAAATTCTTTTATGAGGTTATATGATGTTAAGGAAAAATAACATATTTTGTCTTGCTATAACCTAAAAGAAAATCTTTTTTGAAGACAAATTTGAAGGAAGACTATAGAAAGAACATTAACTATTGGTCCAAGTGCATGCAGCATATTACTGGGACCCCTGATAACCCAAAGTAAACAATTTACTAAATAAGGACAAATGATAAGATCATCATGATTAATATATTTAAGAAAATCTGATAAATATGCTCTTCATTATTAAAAACCAATGAGTTATAGCAAGAAATTGAGATGAAGCAAAACTATAGGACTAATATTCCACTTTTATAGAATATTTTATGGAGATTGGAAAAGAGAGACAGATGAAGAAATCAATGGCCAATATTTTTGTGGCTAATAATTTTTCCCTTTAGAATTAACAATCAAATACAAATGATTACTGATACCTATATATTATTTGTAAATATAAATTGCACAGTGTAGGTATTCTCTAAATGATACTTTTATTTACATCCTATTTTGATCATTTTAATAATCTACTAATTTCCAGGTAAGTACAAAATTAACTCCTTCTAGAAAATATAATTAAGAAATGTGAAATATTAATTATGGTAAAAAAAGTAATAGGAATTTAAATTTATCTCATACCATTCACTACCTAATTTAACTTTGATTTTCTTCACATTGGCATTTAATTTTCAGGGTTGGGAAATTCAATAAATTTTTGCCAAAAACTAGGCTACTCATCTAAGATGTAATAGAGATCAAGAGTAAGGTACAGTATTATGCTATTACTAAGATATAACTAGGATAGTCATCTAACATAATTCTATGCTCATGGAATTTAAATCTAGTAAGATAGAGAACTATCAACCTAATAGAATTACACTATAAATGTATACTTTTAAACTCAGGATAGTACTCGAATTCAGTCATTCAGAAATTGTAATGTGGACACAAATCATCATAAAATTTGTTAAAAATGTAAATTCTGTGTCAGAATGAAGCTCAAAATTTTGCATTTAATCAAGCTCCCTGGTGAAATTTATGCTGCTAGTCCGTGAACTGCATTTGAGCAGTGTTTTACTCAAAGTTCTCCAGATAAACAGAACCAATATGATATATATACATATATAGACACATATATACAATATGATATATATATGCACATATATTAATGTATATATAAATAGTCTTTAAAATATATATGATTTTAAGGAATTGGTTTTTGCAATTGTGAGGGCTAGCAAGTCCAAAATTTATAGGGTAAGCTGGCAATTCCAGAGGCAGTCAATGCTGTGGTCTTAAGTTCAAAAGAAGACTGGAGTCTAAATTCCTTCCTTTGGGGGAACTTCCATCTTTTCTCTTAAGGCCTTCAACTGATTGAACAAGGCCTACTAACATTTTGGAGAATAATTGACTTTATTCAAAAAATACTGATTTAAATGTTAATCATGGAGAAATCAAGATGGCGGCATAGGTAAACACCTGAACTTGCTGCCTCGCACAACTTCAAAACTACAACTAAAAGACAAAATGGAAATCATCCAGAAACACAGGAAGGCTGGCTAAGTGGAAATCCTACAACTAAAAGGGAAGAGAAAAGCACACTGAGACTCAGAGGAGCTGCGGAAGTAAAGTGCAGAAGTACGAAGGCGCGTGCATGTGCGCAGAGAGGGCTGGCAACTGAGTACGCAGCTAGCTTTTTCATGCTGGAGGGACACACAAGCTCCCAACTGCTCTGAACTCCAGTTCCGGGTGAGACTCTGGGGAGCCAGACTCATATGGGGAGAAACTGGACTGTCTGGCAACTTGTGAAACTCGAGGGCGGCTTTCTCTCAGAGGTGCTTGCAGTGATTACCGCGGGACACTGAGACACAGGGGCCTCTTAGGGCAGGGCTGACAGGAAGCCATTGCTGTTTGCTCCGTCCTGAGACTCCGCCCCATCCAAGCTGTGTGCAGAGGCTTTTGCATATGAATGGCCTGGTCCTTTGAAATCTAAATTTACCTAACAAACTGCAACTGAGTCAGAGAGTCCCAGAACATCCAAAAGAAGGCGCAAGGCCCCGCAGAAGCTTGCATTGCTTCACAGCTGGGCCTCATCTGGGCACTTCCAAAACCCAAACAAAGAAGAGGAATCTGCAGATCTCTTCATAGCTCCTGCTGGGTGGCCTCGGGCAGAGGCTAAATTAGCACCTCCTTAGAGATCTAAGAGCCAGTGTACCCAGGGGTCAGAGTAGGACCATCCAGATTACAACTCCTCAGGTACATAAGGGACACTTTCAGGGGGCAGACTCAGTGAGCACCAAAGCCCCACTGAAGCAAGTCTTGTCTTATAAGGGTGTCTCCAGCACAGAAGTTCTCACAGTGTAGACACAGCTGATCCTCACAGCCAATTGGCCTGGAGGTCAATTTCTCCCAGTGATACCAACAACAATCAAGGCTTAACTACAACAAGACTGTGCACACAGCCCACAAAGGGGTACACCAAGAGTGTCCACCTCAGGTAACTGGGGAGGCTGAACCACTGGGCCCTATAGGACATCTAGCACACAAAGCCACTCCATCAACTCAGGGAAGCAGCCAAAATGTGGAGACAAAGAAACAGGTTACAAATGAAAGAAATGGAGGAAAGCAAACTACTGGGTATAGAGTTCAAAACCACAGTTATAAGGTTGTTCAAGGATTTTCTAGAAAAGGCAGATAAATTTAGTGAGACTCTCGAGGATATGAAAAAGGACCAACTAGAAATTAAGCATACACTGACTGAAATAAAAAATAATATACAGAGATCCAACAGCAGACTAGAGGATCACAAGAATCAAGTCAAAGATTTGAAATACAAAGAAGCAAAAAACACTCAACTGGAAAAGCAAAAAAAAAAAAAAAAAAAAAAAAAAAAAAAAGAATCCAAAAATATGAAGATAGTGTAAGGAGCCTCTGGGACAACTTCAAGCGTATCAACATCTGAATTATGGGGGTGCCAGAAGAAGAAAGAGAGCAAGATACTGAAAACCTATTTGAAGAAATAATGACTGAAAACTTCCCCCACCTGGTGAAAGAAATAGACTTACAAGTCCAGGAGGCGCAGAGAACCCCAAACAAAAGCAATCCAAAGAGGACCACACCAAGACACAGCATAATTAAAATGCCAAGAGCAAAAGACAAAGAGAGAATATTAAAAGCAGCAAGAGAAAAACAGTTACCTACAAGGGAGCACCCATACGACTGTCAGCTGATTTCTCAACAGAAACTATGCAGGCCAGAAGGGAGTGGCAAGAAATATTCAGTGATGAATAGCAAGAATCTACAACCAAGATTACTCTACTCAGCAAAGCTATCATTCAGAATTGAAGGTCAGATAAAGAGCTTCACAGATAAGAAAAAGCTAAAGGAGTTCATCACCACCAAACCAGGATTACATGAAATGCTGAAGGGTATTCTTTAAGAAGAGGAAGAAGAAGAAAAAGGTAAAGATAAAAATTGTGAACAACAAAGTGACAACAAATACATATCTATCAACAAGTGAATCTAAAAATCAAGTGAATAAAAAATCTGATGAACAGAATAAACTGGTGAATATAATAGACTCAGGGGCATATAAAGGGAGTGGACTGACAATTCTTGGGGGGAAAGGGGTGTGGGGGGTGCAGGAATAGACTGGACAAAAATTGTACACCTATGGATGAGGACAGTGGCGGGGGGAGGCGGTTAGGGCAGAGGGTGGGGTAGGAACTGGGTGGAGGGGAGCTATGGGGGGAAAAAAGAGGAACAGTTGTAATAATCTGAACAATAAAGATTTATTAAAAAAAAAAAAAAAAGAACAGGCTTGTGGCAAATATATACCCCTAGACTAGAAGGCTTCATA
This sequence comes from Plecotus auritus, assembly GCF_963455305.1. Taxonomy (NCBI): domain Eukaryota; kingdom Metazoa; phylum Chordata; class Mammalia; order Chiroptera; family Vespertilionidae; genus Plecotus; species Plecotus auritus. Next base: position 206,393,997 of record NC_137770.1, on the reverse strand, counting down.
GGCTACTTATTATTGGGACACCCTCCCCTTGAGGAGAGTCTGAATGATTGCAATAAATTTATCACACTTTTGCTTCAAAAAAATAAACAAATAAATAAATAAATGTTAATCACATCTAAAAGTACCTTCACAGATGCATCAAAATAGTTGTTTGACCAAACAAATAGGTACCATGTTGTGGCCAAGCAGACAGAAGAAATTAATCATTACAAGTATCAAGGCTTTAAAATAAACATGGGCAAACTATGGCCTGTAGGCCAGCTTTTTGTTTCCTATGCATCTCACAAGCTAAGTATGGTTTTTACATTTTTTAAATGGTTGAAAAAGTCTAAAGAAGAATAGTATTTCAATGCCAGATAAAATTATATAAAACTCAAATTTCAATGCACCTAAATAAAGTTAAATAGAAGCACAGCCATAGTCATTCATTACAAACTGTTGTGGACACAGAGTTGAGCTGTTGTGACAGAGACAGTATTATCCACCAAGCATAAAAGGTATCTCATCCTTTACAGAAAAAGATCATTGACCCCTGCTTTTAAGGAAAGAACATGGTTTTATGTGAGCAGATTTGAGATGACAATTTACAGAGTAAAGGAGAAACAATAAGAAAAAAAAAGTAGTTCTCAAACGTTAGTGTGCATCAGAGTAATTTGGATCACTTGTTAAAACAAATTTCTGGCCTCCACTCTGAGTTTGTGGATTCAATATACCTGGGATGGGACCTCCGAATTGTTTTCCTCACAAGTTCCAAGTTGATGCTGATGCTTCTGTCCTGATGACTATTTCAAGATCACTGAACTGGAATAGATTTGAGAAACTAACATTTCTTTTCTGGATTGAAGAGAATGAATTGGTAAAGGAGCCAGGAAAGTAGCCGAAAAAAGTAGAACAATCAAATTACAGAAAAAGTACTCTTTCACGAGAGAGTGAACATTTCCAGGTGTTAAAAGTGCTGAACCATAAATAAACAAATCAACCTTGGATTTAAGGAAAGGAAGTCTGTGCCGGTCCCTCTTAGTACAGATCATCCTGGTGTATTCTTGGTATGTGATGCCAACACAACTTCTCTATATGCCAGAAATCTGAAGTTAATCAATGATACAGGCTAAATTATAACTACCTCATTAAGTAACTTTTTTTATATTTAAGGACATAAGCTATCTCATTTTATGACAAATTAGACATATAATAGTAGAAGATCTAAAACAGCTTATTTGATAAAGCCTTAGAGTTACTATCATGTAAATAGTAAGAGCTCTGTAAAATTGGCCTAAAATTAACATAGCATGTTAAATCTGATCTAAACTTTTGGTGTTTCCTACCATTAGTGTATAGTATATTAAATGCCTTTAAATAAAATAAATAAATAAAAACAGCAATATTTAAAGCCTAAGTAAAACTATTGTGCATCTAAGATCCTAATAAATGAATTTTTCTCAAGAAAATGCTTAATGCATTGTGGTCCTTTTCTTAATGTTATTTGTGAGTATCTAACTAAATATGAGAAAAGATAGTTTTCCTTTTTAATTTAATTAATTTATTTAATTATTGATTTTTAGAGAGAGAGAAAGGAAGAGGGAGAGAGAAACATTGATCGGCTGCCTCCTGCATGTCTCCTACTGGGAATCAAACCTGCAACCCGGCATATGCCCAGATCTGGAATAGAACAAGTGACCTCTCAGTGCATAGGACTGAACCAACTGAACCGCCCTGACCAGGGCCAGCTTTCCCTCTTTAGATCTTGATTTCTGATATTTTATTTTATTTTTTTTTTTTTTATTTTTTTTTTTTTTTTCAAATTTTTATTAAGGTATTATATGTGTACATATCTTACCATTGCCCCCCACCCCCACCCCACTCCCATACATGCCCTCACCCCCCAATGTTTTGCATCCGTTGGTTACTCTTATATACATGCATATAAGTCCTTCAGTTGATCTCTTATTTCCCCCACCTCTCCCTAACCTTACCACTGTAATTTGACAGTCTGTTTGATGCTTTACTGCCTCTGTAACTATCTTTTTGTTCATCAGTTTATAATGTTTTTCATTATCCCCAAATGAGTGGGATCATGTGGTATTTTTCTTTCATTGACTGGCTTATTTCACTTAGCATAATGTTCTCTAATTCCATCCAAGTGCCTACAAATGGTAGTAATTCCTTCTTTTTTACGGCAGCATAGTATTCCATTGTGTAGATGTACCATAGTTTTCTGATCCAGTCATCTGCTGATGGGCATTTAGGCTGTTTCCAAATCTTAGCTATTGTAAATTGTGCTGCTATGAACATAGGGGTGCATATATCCTTTCTGATTGGTGTTTCTGGTTTCTTAGGATATATTCCTAGGAGTGGGATTACTGGGTCAAATGGGAGTTCCATTTTCAGTTTTTTGAGGAAACTCCATACTGTTCTCCACAGTGGCTGCACCAGTCTGCATTCCCACCAGCAGTGCACGAGGGTTCCTTTTTCTCCGCATCCTCGCCAACACTTGTCGTTTGTTGATTTGTTGATGATAGCCATTCTGACAGGTGTGAGATGGTATCGCATTGTTGTTTTGATTTGCATCTCTCGGATAATTAGTGACTTTGAGCATGTTTTCATGTGTCTCTTGGCCTTCCTTCTGTCTTCTTTCGAAAAGCTTCTATTTAGGTCCGTTGCCCATTTTTTTATTGGATCATTTATCTTCCTTTTATTAAGTTGTATAAGCTGCCTGTAGATGTTGGAAATTAAACCTTTATCAGTGATACCATTTGCAAATATGTTCTCCCATACAGTGGGGTTTCTTGTTGTTTTGTTGATGGTTTCTTTTGCTGTGCAAAAGCTTTTTATTTTGATGTAGTCCCATTTGTTTATTTTCTGTTTGGCTTCCATTACCCTAGGGGCAGTATCACTGAAAAAGTTCTTTTGGCATATGTCTGAGATTTTGCTGCCTGTGGATTCCTCTAGTATTTTTATGGTTTCCCGTCTTATATTTAAGTCCTGTACCCATTTTGAGTTTATTTTTGTGTATGGTGTAAGTTGGTGATCTAGTTTCATTTTTTTGCATGTATCTGTCCAATTTTCCCAACACCATTTATTAAAGAGACTGTCTTGACTCCATTGTATGCTCATGCCTCCTTTGTCAAATATTAAATGCGCATATTGGTTTGGGTCGATATCTGGATTCTCTATTCTGTTCCATTGATCTATATGTCTGTTCTTGTGCCAGTACCAGGCTGTTTTGAGGACAGTGGCTTTGTAATACAGCTTGAAATCTGGTATTGAGATCCCTCCTACTTTATTCTTCTTTCTCAGGATTGCTGTGGCTATTCGGGGTCTTTTTTTATTCCAGATGAATTTTTGGAGAGTTCTTTCTAGGTCTGTGAAATACGCCGTTGGTATTTTAATGGGGAGTGCATTGAATCTATAGATTGCTTTGGGTAGTATGGACATTTTAATGATGTTGATTCTACCAATCCATGAACATGGTATGTTCTTCCATCTGTTTACATCTTCCTCTATCTCTTTTTTCAGTGTCCTGTAGTTTTCCGCATATAGGTCTTTTACCTCCTTGGTTAGGTTTATTCCTAAGTATCTTAATTTTTTTGGTGCGATGGAAAATGGGATTGCTTTTTTAGTCTCTCTTTCTGTAAGTTCATTGTTGGTGTATAGAAATGCCATAGATTTCTTGGTGTTAATTTTGTATCCTGCTACATTGCCGAATTCATTTATTAAGTCTGTTAGTTTTTTGATGGAGTCTTTCGGGTTTTTTATGTACAATATCATGTCATCTGCAAATAAGGACAGCTTTACTTCTTCTTTTCCAATTTGGATGCCTTTTATTTCTTCTTCTTGTCTAATTGCAGTGGCTAATACTTCCAGTACTATGTCAAACAGGAGTGGTGAGAGTGGGCATCCCTGTCTTGTTCCTGTTCTTAGGGGAAATGGTTTTAGTTTTTGCCCATTGAGTATGATGTTAGCTGTGGGTTTATCATATATAGCTTTTATGATGTTGAGGTATGATCCTTCTATTCCCACCTTGTTGAGAGTTTTTATCAAGAAAGGGTGTTGGATTTTGTCAAATGCTTTTTCTGCATCAAAAAATATGGAACGCTTCACGAATTTGCGTGTCATCCTTGCGCAGGGGCCATGCTAATCTTCTCTGTATCGTTCCAATTTTAGTATATGTGCTGCCGAAGCGAGCACTTGATTTCTGATATTTTAATGAGGTAAAATAAATTGAACATTCCACTATAAAAAGTAAACCGTCAGCTTTCCTTTGTGGATACATTTCAGCTATAAAATATGAAAGAGGTTATAGTCTATACTGAAAAATAAAATTCAGTCATAGTTTTCCTGGAATGTTTTACCATTTTCCCCTTTCAACATTATCAAAGTGACAAAATTCCCTAAAATCACTGTCAAAACTTTATCTTCCAAATGCATTAGAAGTCACATCATCTTATAATGTGGTTTTACTTCTTTTCTGCTTAGAAAATTTTCTATGAGGTTTGAGATTGAAGGTCACCAGAAAGGCATGCCCCTAAAGTGAAAGACTGGCTCTCCCTCCAAATATTCACATTCTTTGTTATTTTTCCCCTCTGTGTTGTTGCTTGGGCAGATAGCTGTGTGTACCAAAAATTACTAATGGTTTACAGACTATACCTATAGACTTTTTTAATTGTTTGCTATTTGGTCAACTTTTTAAAAACCTGGGCTCTGAATCATTGAAGATAAAGAACCAGACGACATTTTCCTTCTTCAAATTTTTGACAATGCGTTTTCTTTCTTTAAATGTATCAACCTTAATAGTATTAAAAATAAGAATAATATTGCCTGGCCAGTATTGCTCAGTGGTTAAGCATTGACCCATGAATCAAGAAGTTGCTGGTTTAATTCTTGGTCAGGGCACATGCCCAAGTTGCAGGTTTGATCCTCAGCAGGGTGCATGCAGGAGGCAGCCAACCTATGTTTCTCATCTATGTTTCTGTCTCTCTATCCCTCTCCTCTCCTCTCTCTCTAAAATCAATAAAAACATATTAAAAAAATAAGAATAATATTAACTTCTTAGGCATATATATTGTTATGGTTTAAAAGTAATAATATAAACTTTGCTGTTTGGAAAGATGTTTTATTTTTTTCCCATTAAGACAACAGATTGAGTAATTATTTCATGTGTCCAGCTTAAACATCTTTTAATTAGTTTGTATTAATAACTCTAAAATTTACAATAATAATGGCATTTCCTTAGAAAGTTTTATGTTTATAATTAGAATAATAATCAATATTTAACTCTGCCTTGTAGAAATTCATCTAAATACCCCTACCTTATATTAATTTATGTTTCCTGTTGTAAAAAATATATAAAACATGTATTAATTACAAGCTATAGTAACCAATTATAGTTTATATGTCCAAAATCTTAAAAATTTTGTTCATTTTTATCAACAAAAGATGAAGTGTTCATGCAAAAAGGAAGAGATAACTGTATTTGCCAATGAACCATGCAAAATCCCTATTGCTATATTCTTTTTCTTTCCCTGATCTTTTTTATTTTTATTTTTTGCTAATCCTCACCTGAGGATATTTTTCCATTGATTTTTAGAGAGAATAGCAGGGAGCCCAGCTTGTGTGGCTCAGCAGCTGAGAGACAACCTATGAACCAGGAGGTCATGGTTCAATTCCTAATCAAGGCACTTGCCTGGGTTGTGGGGTCAATCCTCAGTAGGGGGGCATGAAGGAGGCAGCCAATCAATGATTCTCTCTCATCATTGATATTTCTATCTCTCCCTCTCCTTTCTTCTCTCTGAAATCAATAAAAATATATTTAAAAAATAAAATAAAAAGAAGGGAGGGGAAGAGATAGAAACATAGATGTGAGACAGACACCTCAACTGGTTGCCTTCCACACGTGCCTGACCTGGGATCAAGCCTGCAACCAAGGTAGGTGACCTTGACCTGAAATCAAACCTGAGATCCTTTAGTTTGCAGGTGGACACTCTATCCACTGAGCCAAACCAGCTAGGGTTTCCCTGCTCTTTATATCTCATCCAAGTTTAATTTCTCTGACTTGCATTTTATGCTACTAGTATTTATCATACAACATCACAATTCTTCACTATATAATAGGCAGAAACTAGAATTGTCTGTTTTGAAAACATCATTATAAGTTATCTCTCCATTATAACAACATTTCCATTCCAGATTCATATTATTTTACTCTCTTTTTGGGGGGTCAGGGGTTGGTGAATATAAGGAATTATCAAAGGCCTCTTTTAAGTTTGGGGCCTTGATTGTTTAGCAATATAAAATTGGCTAGAATCATATTCCTTTTTTTAAATATAAAAAGTAGTCTACTTTTATTTTTTTAAATGTAAAGAAGTCATTAAAAAAGGTATTTACCTACCTTTTGCTACAAACAGAATTTCTTTTCAAAATGTATCTTTCTTTATAAACGTATAGAATGATGAAAAACACTGTTATTCATTTTGCATTATTAAGGTTGAGTAGTCTATCGATAGAGGAATAGTTATAGACTAGCAAAACCAGGTTTAACAGACTTCATATAAGCAATTATTTTTCCACTACTTTTACTCTAATAGCCAGAGGATATTTTATTATTAAAAATTAGATTTCCTAGATGAAATACACTTCCTGCATTGCAAATTTTCCAAATTAACTCAAAATGACAATAACTTTCAAGGAATAAAACAATTTCAAGGCAAAGGCAATAACTTTATGATAAAATATTAACCATGTTGTAAAACTGAAGAGACTAAAACTATGAATAGTCCTAAAATATTATACAAATTACCAAAAAATACAGGTAAAATATAGTACAGTACACAAGTTTAATCAGACATTTGTCTGTGTTCCAAGTATGCACATTTCAATATATAAACAATTGCAATTTGAACAACGTTTTTAGGATTTTTACAATTTTTAAAATGCTGTTATTTAAGCTAATGTATTTTTATGGTTACATGTTTTTAACAACACGAATAAAAAAATATTATTTGATTATATAAATCTTTTCCCAGTCAATATTACCTGTTCACATTACATGGGCATGTGGCAACATTCTTGTCAGAGAAATAGAGAGGAGATGAGAAAGGGAAGGTGGGGTGGGGAGAGAGAGGATGCAGAGCAGGGAAGTGAAGAGGAGGGAAAGTGGATGAAGAAGCTATGAAAAGTAATGACATAATGAAAAAGAAAATAAAGTTATATGAATATAGAGTATTCTGTTACAAACCCAGAGATAAAAATAATATACTCTTAAAATATGTTGCTTTTCACTGAACTATTCATTGAATGCCAAAATGATAGATTTTGCTGGATTTTAGTAAGGTATTGGGGGAGCAGTAGAGAGTAGGAAATAATCATTTAGGCAGATGAGATCAGGAAAACAACGCTGTGGCAGGTCTTTGTATGCTGTAGGTATTCTGTATTTTTTCCTTTGTTCTATTGTTCTTCTTATAGTGGACATGTAACTGCATTTTTCATTTATAACTCCTGACTGAATTTCTGGAATTTTTTTTTCTAATTGAACAATATGGGTGGACCTGGACAGTATTATGCTAAGCAAAATAAGACAGTCACAGAAAGACAAGTATCACATGATCTGATTCATATGTGGAATTAATTAACAAAATAAACTGAGGAACAAAATAGATCCAAAGACATAGAACCATGGAACAAACTGATGAATTTCACGTGTGGGGGGAGTGCGTGTGGGGGAGAGAATAACCAGGGAAGTTATATGCATATTTGTACAGACAATAGTGTGGTGAAGACGTGGGAGGGGCAGGTGTAAGGAGGAGGAGGTCAATGGCAAAACAAAACAAAACGAAGGAGTCATCTGTAATACTTACAACAATAAAGATAAATTTTTAAAAATGAAAGGCTTGGTTCATTCATTCACAGATAGGAGCATCCAAAACAATACACATCAATTTTTACTGCTGTGCCATTCATGTACTTGAAGTAATAAGTAATATATAGAGCATTTGTCTCACTACATCAGTGGATGTTTATAACATGAATTTTAGCTTTTACCATTTTAATTTCTGTTGCAATAAAAATTATTTAAAAGTATGTTGATAACACTTATTTTTAGATTTTTAAAAGCTTCTTCCACTCACTATCTTATTTAGTTTTTCCTTAGTTCTATTATGGACTTGCAAATAATTTTATCTTCATTATGCTCATAGGGTATGGGAAATTACATAATTTTTCCCAAATAAGTTTATCTATTTCTTGAGAAGAATTTATTTTCCTCAGTCAAAAATAAATGGTCTAAAGGGACAACTGTATAGTTACACTATTCTGACTTATTTCCCTGGGTATACATATTCTAATGACTACACTTAAATCACAAATTGGTTTAGTCCCAGGGCATTTTTAATCCATTCATTCAACAAGTTTTTATAGAGCAGCTACCTTTAGGCATAGTGTTTTGCAATTGCGATACAATGATATGAATAAGTATCATTTGGTGTCCTCTAGACATTGCATCTAGCAGGATATTTAGATAATAGTCTGGCAATTGTGGTAAATACTGTCATTCCTCTTACCAAATTGCCTTCTCATTTTTAATAAAGATTTAATCTGTTTCATTTTTGTATGCAATTCAACACCATTTAAATCATGCTTCTCCTTCCCAAATGATGACTTATTAATCAATTTGTTCTCTTGTTGAACACTTGTGTATCAGTTATTTATCCAGACAATGTAATAATAGCAATAAGCAAAACCGACATTACAATCTTTGTCGTGAGCCTACATTTTACTAGCTTAAACAGAGAATGGGCACAAAGAAAAACATACAAAAGTTCAAGTAGTAGGGAGTTCTGTGATATATAAAACAGGATAAAAAGTAAAGTAATCATGGTGAGCAAGGGAGGGAAGTTTTGAGAAGAAATCTGATGAAGAAAGGAGAATCATGAAAACATCTATGCAAGGGTAGTTCAAGAAGAGAAAACAGAAGGTGGTGAAAGGAATGTGGCATATTTGATTCTTCAGTAAGACCAGCCCAATGGGACTAAAATTAATTAAGGAAAAGAGATAAAAAACAGCTGCAACAACAATTTAGGAAATAGAGTCAGAGAATTATGTGGGATGCACTCTAATTAAAGATCTGTCAGACATGTTTAAAAGTTGGATTTTGGAACAAGAAACTATTGTAGAGTGTGCACATCAGGCTAACATGATGCAATTTAATTTAAAAAAAAGAATTATATTCATTTTATGAAGAATTTACTTAAGGGAATAATAACAGAAACAAGAAGATTAGTTCAGTTGCATCTTGTGCGATGGGCATGGAGGTGATGAGAAATGGTCAGATCTGAAATATATTTTGAATGTAGAGCTCATAGAACTTGCTAAGAAATTTAATTGCAGAGGACAGTAATGAATTCCAAGGTTTCAGCCTGAGCAAATGAGAAAACGGGGAAGAGTACGAGAGAAGCAGTCTTTAGAGCACGAGGATGGAACAAGAATTCTGTTTTGGACTTGCCAAATTCCTGATGCTTCTTCTATATCCAAATGGCTATATCAGGAAGACAATTGAAAACATGTCTGTAATTGAAAGAGGGGAGGTTTTGAAAGCAAATGTTTTGGAGATATTGGCATAGGTGATATAAGAATTATTTTTAGTTATGTCCCTGGACAAATTGAATGTAGACTGGGCATGAATAAAGAAGAGCACAAATGAAACCTAGGGTACTTTAAGAGTTTTGAGTTTGCTCTGAGGCTAAGGGATCAGAGGTGTTTCAAGAAAAATAATTTAATATCTTAGAGGTTGAGTTACAGGAGGACTATGATTAACTATTGCATTTGTCAATTAGAAGTCAATACTATTAATAAACTTGACAGAAAAAGCATAATTGGTGTAGGTTAATGAGAGCATGTGAGTTGGGAAAATGGAGCAGTTATTGTAGAAAATATTTTTTTAAAAATTTCCTGCATAATGTAGAGAAGTGGAGAATTAACTGGAAATAATTGAGGGATCAAGGGATGGTCATTTCAGGATAGAGAATACTGCCACATGTTTGTATTCCTGTGAAAATGACATAACAGAAAAGATAACACTGATGATGATGTGGAGACAGGAACTCCTTTTTGGAAAAAAAGCATTAAGTTAACGGGCTGATAGAGAAATGACAATACAAATGCAAAGAGATTGCAAGGCAATGCTAGGAGCTCACTTGGAATTTGTAATACTAAATAGAAAGTGATTCCATTGACAATGGCCTAGTTTTCTCTACTCAAGCTCTGCAGGCAATTAGAAGACACAGAGTAAATTTAAATAGGGTAGCAGTTTTGCCAATTGAAAAAGACAGATGAAGATGGGACCAAGGATTTAAGAGTGTATATAAATGTTATTTTATTAATATAGTGATGGATCACGACATCTAAATTGGATAAGGAGCTTTTGAGATGGCCAATGGAAGTGAAAATGGCACTATTAAAGGATTGGAAACTGCAGAATTGTTACAATGGGTAGGGTAATTGAGGTGAACATATTAGTGATTGTGGTCAGAGAAGGGGCTTACTTTAGTAATAATTTGGAGGTTATTCTTCAGAGTAGAAATTATGGTATAAGCCTGGATGTTGATGGTAGATGTAGGAAAGAGGTAAAGTCATTGACAATGATGAAAATTTTAAAAAGAAGAAGAAAAAAAAATTGAGTGAATCTTTGCTTGAGACAATCTGGGACCTACAGGGTCTACAGACTGAACTTGCCCAGGCTCTACTTCTAGCTCTGGGATCTGGAAAGAGGCTAATCTCAGACTGAGGAAAGACACTCCTTTTTAAAGTTATCTGCCCAAATATGGAGCCTCTATTGAAATTCATGCACACAGAAGAGGTCTTTTTAAAAAATTTAAACATATACACTAGTGGACCCTGGTTTGAAATCACCAAACATGTAGTAAAGGGTTAGAGTGTTAACATTTTCAGTGAATGAGAGGGCTGGCAGAAAGGTTAGCACATGACCACAAACAAAAGAGTAGTAGGTAGTACTGTTGACATATGCTTCAAATGGATTGAGCTTTTAGCTGAAAGACAAAAGGAAAGCAATGGTCTTGAAGAGCTCTGAGACGTATGGAAGGCATCTTTCTGCTTACAGGTCCTTTGGGTATAGTGTCATCCATCACTTGATAGGGCTACAAAGTAAGCGATGCTTTGAGGTGACAGCAGATTTAAATTAAATTAAAAAGATGAAAAAAAATTCTTTTCAGAGAACAATTTGTATACAGCTTTACAACTTCTGTGTTGTTTTCTAGTTAAGTTCTGTGTGCCTCGGTTTCTTCATTTATAATGTGGAAATGAGTAATACTATTAAATTGTCAGATCGCTGTGAAAGTTTAGAGGTAATATACACAAAGAACATAAAACATTTTATCACATATAGAAAATGCTTAAACATGACTTATTATTTCTTATTAAATAGTTCTGAGTGTGCTGTTGGTATGTGTACATGACAGAGGTAAGTGTGGGTGTGATGTGCGGGAGGCTTGTGTGGGGAGAGGCAGTCTCACCATGAGAACTCAGGTGGGGAGGTTCCTTCATTGCTGCATTGCTGATCATTATTCCCCCTTTGCATGTAAAATCTTTCCCGTTTTATAGATGCATGACTCAAATATACTATTCACTACCCACCCAAGTTTTTAATGGCTACACCTTAATTTTTGAAGAGTTTTACCCTGTCTCATTTTCTTCTTGCTTACATTCATGTATCCTCACTAACTAATTGTGTGGGATGGTGGCCCAGCCAATACCTGGCCTTTCCTTAGCCTTTCATCCCTGAAGTGCTCCACCTGCAGAATCACTAAGTCAAATATGTCCATTTACAATAATATTTTTGTAAGGTGGATGAGGGTACAGATGGAAATTAGAAGTAAGGCTAACTTCCCTATATTACTCCCGCTTTGGAATATAGTCTGGGAGATTGGGGCGTATAGCAGATTTTCTTAATTGCCATTGTCACATATTCTTTTCTGATGTCTGGATTTCAACCACATGGGTTGGACAACTCAAATTTCCTCTGGGAGTCACCCATCTCTTCACTTTGCTGGGATAGGGAGCTAGGGATTATTTAACAGGCTGCTGAGGCTGGATGGTTAGGAGGGTAAGGCAGGAATCAAACCCCGATTTACAGCATTTGCTGGTTTCCATGGTGTAAATATCCCACCATGGCCAATTTCAAATTACAACATGATGTACTGAATATATATCTGGGAAGAGATATGCAGCAGCATCCCATTATGTTAGTATTCCATCATAAAGATAACAGACAAATAGTCACAAGAGGGCCCATAATAGGAAACAATTAGGACAAGATGGGTTTTGAGAATTAATTGCTTTTGTTTTTTTATATAATTTATTAAATTATCAATTAATGGGATTAAAATTTTAATGATAACTGTGTTTTGCAGTAAGCTCTCAAGTTTTCTGAAAGATTTCTGCAGCAAGAAGATCACTAAAGCCATAGCTTTCTTTAGAGCTATAATAGGTGGCTCTATTGGCCTACATACTAGTGCAGCCTGAAAGAATGAAAGAGTTATCACCCAAAGGCTACCTGCAACAAATATGAATGGGAGCAATTAAATAGGTACCCCAGCAGCCAACACCCCAGGCAGACATTTATGGATAAGACGGCATTTTTTTATGCTTTTTGGTGAGTATAACTGAAATCTCAATAACTCACCCACCCTGTTTTTTCCTCTTTTTCCTGCTCACTAACTCCTAATTTCTAGAAATCTCATAAATAAATGACCTGCAGCCATGACTTTGACCCTGGCTATGCTTTAGAAAAAAACCCAAAAACTAAGATGCTAAAACCAGAGGAGTTCCTAGTGAGCAACAATTCAGAATGAGATTTTGAAACTAGGTCAGGGCAAGATAAAGCTATCTCAAAATGAAACTGCTTATCTGTCTTATCTGTGTGGCTGCCTGGAAGTCGGATTCTGACTCTAGGCCAAGACAAAGAGTACATAGGTTAGCTACTGGTTTAGCTATTGGATGTTTGAAACTCCTGCAGCACCCAGAGCCACCTTGTTTATGTTGTTTAGGGAGGCTTACATTGATGACTTACACCTGGTGAAATCAATTAGCAGCTGGCTTGGATATGTGTCCAGTGGGGCATAATATACCCTCCTGGACACTTTTGCCCTAGGTCTCCTGAAACCAAGATGCCTCATAAATGACTTGGTAGTTCACAATTCAAAGCTAAAGAGCATTCTGTGGGACTGAGAAAAGACTCTGGGGAGCTGTGCCCAGCAGTTCATTGGGGCCCTTTGTTTACCTGCGCATTGCTTCTGTTCTGTACACAATCATTTGTGCAGACGCTCTGTGGAGTTCAGAGAATCCTTTCAGTTATTTGACCTCTGAAATAATTGCAACTCTCATCATCAGAAGTAACATGATTCCATGCTGCAACACCAAAATTAATAATATTCTCATCGGAGCTGATTTGGGATACGGTACAGGCAAAGTGGGAACACTGCATTTTGAAGTCTTGAAGCATCCCCCTGGTCTGTTGCACCACTGGGCAGTGGTAGAGACAGGATAAGTAACTTCATGGCTTAATAAAGCTTCTGGGAGTTGCCAGTTCTGTTAATTCATAAGGTGCAGTGGGTGTAGCCACAATCCATCCTACAATAGAAAGGTACATTCTGGATCAGACTCCAGCATGGCCAGTGGACCTAAGTCAGTTTCATGAAGTTGTGTCTCCATCTCCCATGTTACCTGCTTGTGTTGAGCTGGCATCTCTCTTTCAGCTCACACCTATGTGACCCAAGTGGGTTGGATCCTCATGACCAGCTGATGACCAAGAAAAACTGGGGGTTTGTTTTACAAATTGTTTAGCTGTTGCATTAGTATTAGCCGAAGTACCATAGAGTGGGTGACTTACGCCTCGAGCAGACCTGTGAGAAGTACACATGGATGTATACTTTAAAGGAGTGAGAAGAGGCCTGAAGTAATGATAAATTTAGAGCTTGGGTAGTGGTGGATACCCTGGTAGCTTTGCTTAGGTACCTGGAGAGGCAAATTGGAAAGTTAGGGCACCTGGAAAGGTGACATGCTAATTGGATGGATCTATGGGAATGAGCACAGAGTGAGAGGATTTTTTTTATTTCACAGCGATGTCCACAGGACAGCCAAGCAGAAGAGACCCTTAAAAAACAGATGCACATGATGCCTGCCTGTAGCTGACAGCCCTACCTGTGGCCCCTCCAGGGCTTGTCCAATGGGTTCCTGAATGGAATAGTCATGGTTGATAGAGATTTAAGTTATGCAGGATTCAGTAGCCCTGTAATTACAAGGTCAGTTGTGCTACTGTTTTCCTGGCATTGAGCACTTGATATCAGACCAATCACGTGGCTACAAATAAATCACCTCAGACCCCAGTAACCCTTCCATACCTATAGGAGTATGGGTTTACCTGCCCTCATTATAGTGTCTCAGCCAGAACCATCAAGAAATGCTGATGGTACTAGTATGTCTGACTTCCTCACATTATTATAACTCAGGAACTAATTAATGCTCTTTTATCAACAGTAGCTAGGATATCTATGCACAGAGACCAAAGATTAAAAGTAAGATTTATCAAACTCAGTGACTGTTATAGACTGAACTCATACCCCCACCACGAATTCATATGTTTAAGTTCTAATGCCCAGTATCTCAGAATGTGACTGTATTTGAAGATAGGATATTTAAAGATGGGATTAGATCTCACTCACTTATGGAATATAATGAACAACATAAACTGATGAACAAAAACAGATTCAGAGACAGAGAAGCATCGATCAGACCTTCAAACCTCAGAGGGAAGGTAGGGGAGGGTGGAGGTAAGGGGGAGAGATCAACCAAAGGACTTGTATGCATGCACATAAGCCTAACCAATGGACACAGACAACAGGGGAGTGAGGGCATGAGTGGGGGATGGTAATGGGGGGATAAGGACACATATGCAATACCTTAATCAATAAAGAAATTAAAAAAAATAAAGATGGGATTAGGTTAAAATGAGGTCATTAGGGTGGTCCTAATCCAATATGAGCTGGCATCCTTATAAGAAGAGATTTAGGACACACACTGAAGGAAGATCATGTAAAGACATAGGATGAAAAGGTAGGTATTTACAAGCCAAGAAGAAAGGTCTTGGAAGGAACAACGCTTGCAGACACCTTGAACTTCAACATACTTTCAGCCTCCTGAATTGTGCAAAAAGAAATTTTTATTGTTGAGGTCACCCAGTCTGTGATACTTTGTTATGGCAGCACTAGAAAGCTTATATGTAACCACCTGGTAGAATTTATATTTTCTGTATTTGCATCTTGGGCTCTGCTGTATTGAACATTGTGGTTTGGGATGGAAGAAAATCATGCTCTGCTGAACTTAAGTTTTGGTTACTGAACCAACATCCCAGTGAATTATTACACTGACAAGCATAACTGACCCTCATTATTATGAGAAGCTAGGATTGTCCTTTCAAAGGGACAAAGAGTACTATGTCAAACTTGAAGAAGTCACTGGGGAATTCCCCCAGGCTTCAATGCTTGTTGAATAGGTAATTGCAGTGACTGGATGTGAAAAGACCAATGCATTCTGGGACACAGATTACTCAAGGTTGACAGTGAAGACTCTCATCAGGCAAGCAAACTCAACTGTCTGCAATGCTGGCTGAGAGAGAGGGGACATTAGAATGGGTGGTGGAGGAGATGAATATCATTTATAACTTTGTTGTATTACAGCAGTAGTTTCTTCTGTATTACCTCCTTTTTGAGAGATGATGACTAGCCACTTCCTTATAACCAGGCTGGCTACGTGATTTGTGGGGCCCAATGCAAAATGAAAATGCAGAGCCTCTTGTTCAAAAAGAAGAAATAAAATGCTGTTGAAGATACTGAAATACAATATACAACTATTCCCTTTCTTCCTTCTAGTCTCTCTCTTGACCAGCCAGGGTGTTTCTAAGTTGCTGTTTAATGTCTTGCTCCCATCAGTAAAAGGATTCACCTCAGGAATAGTGTAGACCTTCATAGGTACCCAGGGTACCCTCTCAACTCAGCATGTGCTCAAGTGGCTTTTGGGCTGACAGGCTGGCCCTCCAGCCAGCTGCAGGACCTACACACCATGCAGGACAGGAGGAGGATGTGGGCAGGGGGTGGGGAGTGAATTTTCTTTTTCCAGATGCTGCTCATAGTCCAAACCCACAATGAATGGGTGGCCTACAGGTGGCTGTAACTTCCATGTTGGGAAGCACTGGGCCTCTGCTTGCAGGTGGGCTGCAGTTTTGTCCCTGACTAGTCGCCTGCAATGATGGGATGACGACTGCAACTGTCATGCGCCACTGCGAAACTAAGGAATGCAGCCCAACACCACCCCTCTTTTCACCTGTACCCAGGCTTTGGTAATGTCAAATGGGGATGGTGGTACATAGCCTTTGCCATTGATGTGACCTGGTCTCTGCAGGGGAGGCGAGAGTGGGCAGTCGTCGGGGAGCAAGGCACCTGAATGCTAGTGGGAGGGGAACAGGCAGCCTAGTACCTTTCCCGTGGAGGTGAGGAGAGGTGGGGCAGTTCAGAAATTATCAGGCAGTTCAGGAGTTTAGGCTCAACGTACCTTCTTCTCTATCAACTGTTGAATGTGAGTGCACGCACACACACACACACATGCACATGCACACGCATGCGCGCACACACACACACACACCTACTTGTTCCATCAGATTTCACTTTCAAAAACACAAGTTCAAAGAGAACATTTTTAAGAATTTCATGCACAAAGCCTAACTGAACATGGCCTTGCAGGACTACACTGTTCACAGGCCGATGAGGATGGCTCCGTCCTGAGGAGTGGAATGAATATGAGGCCGGATGGACCTGCGTAGTGCAAGAGCTGGGCTGCAGTGATCGCATGTGCTGTCATGCGTCACACTCCCTGGCTTGACTCTGATCTTTTCTACAGCTAAAGTGGGTGGTTCTGCCTTGTGAAAATGCAGCCTTGACTGTGTTATACACACGGTTCTACTGCTGTGCTTTCGGGGGGCATAGCTGAAGCCAAGGAACTCGCAAGCCTGTGTGCAAATGCAGCATGAAAGCCTGTGGACGTGAAAGTATCGGATAGCACCTTGCAGTCAATGTGGGATGGGAGCCGGTGGACAAATGCACACACATGCTTTCATCCACTGGAGGCTCATTTCCGAGAGGCCTTTTCAAAGCTTCCCAGAGACCCTGGTGGAAATGGAGTCCTGGTTTTCTACAGCATTACCATTGTGGCTTTTGCTCCTTACCCTCACTCTTGGCTTTTTTGAGTCATCTCCCAAATACACCCCATACACCCAAGCCATTGCCTCAGCCACTGTTCTCAGGGAATGCAAATTAAGATGTGAGTGGGAGAAATGAACCGCTGGTGCCACTACTTCCTTTCACACTGCACCCCTCAATCATTCTCCAGTGCTTTAGCAATCATTCCTAGTAATTTGATTATGTGAATTGTAGTCTTGAGTGAAACTCCCAAGATGTGGATGGGATTCTAGAATCTGGGGAAATAAAAGCTTCATATGAGAGTTGCATTTTCCTGTCTTCCAAAAAATGGAGATTTTCAGCCCTCCCTCCTCTCGCCTTTTCTGAGCATATTTTTTTCTCCTTTATTCTAGTATTCTGGGAGAGTCTCAAGAATTATCTATTTAATTCCAGACATTCACAGAAAATAAATAAACCACCGTTAGGGATGAAATCCTTGAGGGAGTAATGGAATTTTAAACTTCTAAGCCCAGTGTTCTTTTGATAATGTAGATTGATGTTCATGCCTTTTTGAGTCAGTGCTTTGTCAATAAAAATTGTGTTGCTCTTTTCCAGAGAAATGGTTTTCCCCCCAGATATAGATTGTAACTGCACTGTGCGGCCTGCCGATGCTTATTGGTGTGGACATGAGTGTTTTCATATTCGAACAGTCGCTGAGGCCAGAGCTAAGATTCAGTGGCCTGAAGACAAAATGTAAAAGCTTGTTCTCTGTCTTTCATCAGATAAATAACCTTGAAAATGACTAGGCTAGATTGGTTGAAGCTTAACCTGATCCACAGGATACAACATTATTTTTTAGCTACTAAGGCCAGAAACTTTGGACTCACTCTTCTCTTTTCCTAACCAAATGACACCAGTCAATCCATGTGCTCTAGTCATTCTATCTCTTTATTTTTTATTAGTTCCTTCTTCCCTATCAGCCCTATCGTTGGCCAAAGCATTTTTCATCTACATCACTTGCTACACCTCTATCCTGATTGGTTTTCTTGACTTTCCTCTTACCTACTCTAAGACATCCTCCCCACAGAATAACTCTTAAGACTGTCAGTCTCTAGATCAATGCTGTCCAATAGAACTTCCTGTAATGGCGGGCATGTTCTATACCTGCCATGTCTAACAGGATGGCTACTAGCCACATGTGAGCATTTGAAATAGAGCTAGTGAGACTGAGAAAATAAATGTTTAATTTTAATGCACTCAAATTGAAAATTAAATAGTCACATTTGGCTTGGGGTTATCATATTGGACAGTACAACTTTGGAATGTAAACTCCATATGGAGGTCTTTCCTTAGCCGCATAGATCGACTATTATTTCTAACTTTCTTCCCAAACCCACTCACACATGATGCTTGACTGTACTTAATTTCTTTACCAGTATGTCTCATCCTGTGAAGTTGTAACTTCTTGCGGACAGAGATCTTAACCTGAAAAATCACAATAAAAATAACAATAACCTCCACAGCAATAATCAGGGATGATTAACACTGATCTCTTCTATGTCCCTGCCTTAGTTTCAGAAAAGATTCCACAAATAATTCCATGTTCTTGGAAAAGTCATTGGAAGGTTACCTTTTTCTCTCCCTTGACCATTTACTTGGTCTTCGTTATTGCAGAAAACCTAGCAATCATTGGCTCAGATGACATATAGTAATTTGTGGAGTTTCTTTGCCTCAAAAATTGGTAACAAATAAATACATCCTGACCAGGCTTTGTGACAGCTTTTGGAGGAAATCTTGGTGGCTCAGAGACTCAATGCACCCAAGCCATTGCCTCAGCCACTGTTTTCAGGGAATGCAAATTTCCTGAAAAGTTTCAGTGGCCTGAAGACAAAATGTAAAAGCTTGTTCTCTGTTTCTGGCCTTGGTAGCTAAAACCAATCAGGATAGAGGTATAGCAAGTGATGTAGAAAAAAGTTTCATACTCTTTTCTACCTTCTACTACATCAGAAACTGAGTTTGTGAAGTAGGCCAAATCTTCCATATGAAGAGTGTGTAAGTATGTTTGAAGTTACCTTTGCAGACCTAATTTTACCAACAGATGGCTTCCAAAGTCTTTATTGGAAGGGAAAATTATAAAACTCCACTTTGCTCTGAAATTTAAGCCACTTCAATTCAGTAGTACTGTGGAGTCCCATACATTAGGACTTATAAGAGATTCATTTAATAATAATTCAACTCCCATGGTTTCTTCTATCTTGTCTCAATTGATTAAACCTAGAAGGAAGAACTGATTAAGACTTGGTATCCCTAGCTCCCAAGACTAATAATTGCTAGCACTTACTTGGGACTCACTCTGTGCCATGATGTGATGAATACTTTAGTTTTTCATTCAAGTAGTATGTTCTGAATGCCTATGCTGTTCTCGGGACTGTGCTAGTTGATAGGGATAGAGCAGCAGCAAAATAGACCTGGTCTCTGCTTTCATTGAGCTTATGTTCCAGAGGGAAGACAGCTAAAAAATTACATATTTGAAAGGCGTTTTGAAGGAACTTAGCATAGTTCCACGGTGAAAAGATGGAGCATGGTGTGATACTTTAAACAAGCTGAGTGAGTAACCCCAGCAGACATTTAATCAGAGATCTTAAGCATAAAAAGCCATACAAAATTATGAGAGAGGAGAGTTCCCAGTGTTAGAAACAGCACATACAATGATCCTGAGGTAGACAGTAGATTGAAGATCTGTGTGACAGCAACTTAGAAACCAAGGGCTGAGCAAGATACCCATAGTAAATTTATTATAATCCATATTACAGATGAGAAGTCTGAGGCAACAGATATGTAAACTAACTTTCCCAAGGTCACACAGCTGGTAAGTGACAGAGCCAGGATTCAAACCACGTCTATAGGACTCCAGAGCCCATGGTCTGGAATTTGAGTGTCTAACAAAATTTGTGCTTAAATGAGTGAGATAAATAAATAAATGCTGGAAAGAGATCTACATAGACCATTAAAGTTCATCTGATCAGCCAAAATACCAATGCTAGTCTAATAAGAAGAATGTTACTTAAGGTAAAAGTCATATTAGTGACAGCTGCTGAAATAATATAGGCATATAATGACACAAGCTAGGCATAAGTTTTGAGTTTAGGTTTAACAAGATAAAACGTGCTAAAAATCCTGTTGCGAAAAGAAGCCTATTAGATTTCACATCCATATAATTTAGCAGTTAGGTGACTTCTTACTATTTTAAAGTAAGTCATCAAAATAGAAATCAGATTATGTTATCTCTAGGTCCCACTTTATTTTGAGGTATGACTATCAATATCTTTAATATACTGTTCATGAAATAGAAAGACGTTAATCTCCTAGGAGTAATATCTCAGAACAACTCCCCAAGACTTAGATTATATTTTGGAAAAATAAGTGGTAATAGTAGGAGATTTTTATTACAAATTGTTTGCTTATAGATACAACATGCCACTGACTAGAGGATAGTCAATGATTACTTCCAGTCATGATTTTTAATATTTAATGGTCAGGTAGCCCTTTGAGGTTTAATGTAGACTATGAGTCATCTCCTCCCAAAATTTGTTTTAAAAATTCTGAAATTTTGCATGGTTTCACAAGTCCCTAAGCTATCATCAATGGACATTAAATGACATTAAAAAAGGTTAATAATGCTTGCTTTAAGCCCTTTGGTTCTGAATCATTTCTCAAGAAATATCTATGTAAAATTTCCATATGTCATTCCTTTATTTACTTCATTTATTCCCTGATTTTCTGAGTCCTAAATATACATACTTCTATTTTAACACCTCTTTTCCACATTAAACATAATATCCATAACGTTCAACAAATGATGTGTATGTCTGTGTATATACACACATAATTGTCTGTTAGTGTATGGGTATGTTTTTAATGCTTTCTTGACTTTCAGTCTTGCTTCAGGTCCCAGTCTTTTCTTCATCCCTTGGGGCTGATGGACTGTGATGATGCACTCATCTCTCCTGAGATGCTCATTCTATGAACAGCTCCTTGTTATGCATTTCTTTTCTCTCAGACAAGCTCTGTTCCCCCAGTGGTCGGCAAACTCATTCATCAACAGAGCCAAATATCAACAGTACAACAACTGAAATTTATTTTGAGAGCCAAATTTTTTAAACTTAAACTTCTTCTAACGCCAATTCTTCAAAATAGACTCATCCAGGCCATGGTATTTTGTAGAAGAGCCACACTCAAGGGGCCAAAGAGCCGCATGTAGCTCGCGAGCCGCAGTTTGCCAACCAAGGCCCAAGACTATTGCCTCCTTTGGCTTAGAATATTTAAATATTTTAATAATTTTTAATATCAAGTGACACCTTTGTTAAGGTAAGAAGAGTAATAAAACCAAGATCATGGTTAAAATTTTGTTATAACATTTTATTCAGTAACCCTTTAATTTAAGGCCTAAGTATCAGAAAATAATGAAATTCAAGCCATACTTTAAAGGTAGTAAATTAAGGTAGCGAGGTTTGCTGTTTTGGAGTCTACCCAACTCCACCCAGGTGCGTCGTAATTGTGCTAGTGCCTTGGTCCCCAGGCAAAGCAGGCATGAGTAGGTACGGGCCGTTATTCTGATACAGATACAACTCAGAGTTGATCTTTCCTTTTCAGTGTTTCCCCAGAGTTCATTGGTTGAGAAAATGTAACATTCTTACAGTTATCTTGAGAAGTGTTAATTCCATGGATAACAATCCACTCTTAGAATTACCATGTGGTTGCATTAATACTTACTACGAGCCAAAAGGGTAGCATGGTCAGACATTTGGGAAATCATTGAATTAAACTTAGTTGAATCTTTGTACTTTCGAATGTTATGTGAAGGCCCGATAGGGGATAATGTAGGCAACCTCAAAATCTATTTGATGTTGACCTTTGGACCCCTTTTCTTATAAAGTACAAGAAGCACTTGTTTTTTGGAAGCTTCCTTCTATATTACTAAAATCAGGACCATGTGCTTTGACAGCAATGAAAGGACTGTTTATGATGAACCATGGGGAACAGTCATCCACTCCACAAAAACACCTGGGCTTCCTCACAGGAATCCTATCTAATAAAAGGGTAATATGCAAATTAACCATCACTCCATCACAAAGATGGTGGCGCCCAGTCTTCTCAGCCCCTCCGGAGTCCCCCAGTCCCGGGGGGCCGGCCGCTAAGAGTGGGCAGTGTGAGCGGCCTGGCGGAATGCTTGCTTTGTTGCGAGGCAAGCGTTCCACGCCCAGCCATAGATCGGCCTCTGGGCCACGGAGAGCCTCTGGGCAGCGGGCGTGGAGCGGCCAGGCCATGCAGAGAGCTACTGGTGCACAGATTCGTGTGCAGGGCTACTATTATATCATAATTCCTTACCCCTTCCTCAGCGTTAACAAAGCAAAGGACTGAGAAGTCGGCAATATACTTGTCCTGAAAACACACTTAGGCTGCACATTTCTGAAATGTTTCCTTTTACATTAATATTCATTTTAATTGTATTTCTTGTGTTTGTAGAAAACAGAAGGGTGATTGAAAACATTTGTTCTTAGGTCTGACCTCCATATCTAATATAGCTAGAATTGTTATCACTCTAGGGAGCATTCAATAAATCATTTACCTTGTACCAGAGAAGAAACCTTTCAAGCCTTATCCTTTCAAATGACTAAATTTTTATTATCTTTTTTTCCCAGTATAATACAAGCCAACTTATTTGCTGACATGATTCTGAGCACCTTCTTTATGGGATATATCTCTTTTTTGGGTAAATGATCAGTCAGTCTGATGCTAGTTATTTCTTTCATGGTTTAAAATTATTCTAGTTGGCAATTGTTTGAATAAAAATGTGCTGTATAATGTTTATAATTGATTGCTAAATGGGGTAGGATTGCTATTAAGTTTTCATTATAAAAATACATAAAATAATGTATCAGGAAATAGTATCTCTTTAGTTCTGGGTGGCATTTTAATTTTCTAGTATATGTTTCCTACTCTGTGTTACCTTTGATGTTTTCTTATTTTTCTACATTTGCTAGTAATAACAGAGGAGGGCAAAAGTAGGTTGCAGTTGTGAATATGCAAAAAGTTTACTCTTGTATTATTATGTTTTAATTTTGTATTATTTATTTGTATTACAACTCTAAACCTACTTTTGTTAACCCCTGTATATCTGAGAAACATATTCGATGTGCAACTAATACAATTTTCTGACAAATGTTATATGGAGCTGAGGGTAGAGGAAGTTTAAAATACAAATTTTGGATATCTACTTGTTAACTGCAGGTAAGGTAGTATCTTCTACTGTAAGTATGGGAGGAGATGTTAGTGATTTTGAAAGTAAGGAGATTAGTTTGAGATATGCTTAATTTGATATTTCCACATTAAAGACAATTGGATATCACCAGAAAATTTTATACAAATGAAGCTATATTTCAGCAGAAAGTTGGGCACTGGAGATTCAGGATGGGATGCGATTACCATATATGTTAAAATTGAAGACTTCTGAGGTGGAGGGATTTCCAAAGGAAAGCATACAGCATGGGACGGGAAGAGTATTAAGATACAATCCTGGTGCCCTGCCTGGTGGCTCAGTTGGTTGGAGTGTTTTCCAGTATACCAAAAGGTTGCGGGTTTGATTCCCAGTCAAGTAGTATTTACAAAGATAAATAACATTTACTAAAGGATTATCACAGGGTGGGCCCTAGTTTCATTCTCTATGTGTGTAGTTTTAAAGATTCTCATAATAGCCATAGGTAGCACTTCCTCGTTTAACAACTGAGGCACCTGAAGGAAGAGAGGTGAAATGGCTTGCCTGCGTTCACACAACTAGCTGCTGACAGAACAAATTGACATGCTGACTCCAGACACCAACATGCTATGCATTCCCTCCTGTAAATGGAGAGGATGAGGTGAAGGAAGCCATGGAGACCGATAGCTAAGGATATTCAAGAGCAGAAACAATGGACGCACAGATACCAAAGCAGGACAGCATCACCTGGAATGCAGAGGTAGAGGATTAACTTAAAAGAGAGAAGGGATATAATAATGAGCTATGTGACCTGAGGAAAGTCACTTAGCCTCGAAATGGAGTTGGCTCCATTTCTACTTTTGTTCAAAAGAAAAACAGAATACATGTCTCACTTAAAGAACTGTTGTGAAAACTGAATGAAATGTTTTACTTTCTGGACACTTAGGATCACTAAGAAACTTCAAATTGAAATTAATAATCCCAACACATTTAAAAAAAAAAAAATTAGAGAGGATTTAAAAACTAACAATTTTTCTATAAAAAAAGATCAATATTCCAGCATTTCTGCTGACTTTATTCCAATTATTATGTTTAACCTGCTAAATTCAAGTAAAATTATATTTACTGTACTATATGAAACTCTTGCTTGATTTGAATGGCTACTGTGGATTTTCATAAATATCAACTTACTTTACTTTTGCTTATAATTTGGTAGTGAATCACCTGTAGACTCCAAAGTTCCATGGCTAAAGTTTAGATATCATAGCTGGAAATGTAAGTATTTATTGTAATTTCCTGAGCTTGTAGTTGAGAAAACTATGACACACACTAGAAATATCTACTGAATTAGATTGTGCTGCTATGCAGTGGAAGAATCACAAATAAGAAAAATCATTTTTTACTCTAAAAGTGTGGTTTATTCTAAAAAAACAAATACGTTAGAAATATACTAGGTTACACGCTGGTTTCCACCCAAGTTTCACACTTTGTGAAACTGTGCAGATCATTTTTTCTCATTTATCTTCATTTCCTACATCAATTAAATTAGAAGATTGACCTGAAAGATTCCATTATCTAGGCAGCATGGTCAGCATTGTGGAGTGAGAATAGTGCAGTGGGAAATTTATAGTTTATCCTAAAATAAATGTGGGTTTCATCCTGCCATTGAAGAGCAGTCGGGACTTGGGCAGTTTCTTAACAGCTTTGAGTCATGGTTTCTCATGAGAAGTGGAGACAATAAAATATATCTTAAAGGTAAGAGTGAAAAAACTCTAATACAGAATAGTGCATGCTTCTTAAATGTTCACTCCTTCACCACCACTCATTCCCTCTATATGGTTAAGAACGCCTATAGGATTGGGGAAAATCCCTCTTATCATATAACATTTACCTCAGTAGCAAAACAAGGGCAATAATAGTCTACTTGCTGACAAAGAATTCAGAGTCTTTATATGAGTATCTACTAAAATCTATCTATCTATCTATCTATCTATATATATATATATATATATATATATATATATATATATATATAAATAAAAAGAGGTAATATGCAAATTAGGCTGGGACGCCTTAACAGGTCATGACCGGACAGGAGGAGGTTGCACGCACAGGTGAGGTCCCGAGTGGAGATGGAGACAGAGACAAGTGGGCCTGCCTAAGCAGGCGCTGCAACTCGGGAGGCCCCGGAGTGGACACAGGCAGGGTGGCTCAGGGACGCTGCGAGTCAGGCGCGGGTCCCAGCCCCCCCCCCCCCCCCCCCCGTGTGCCTCCTCACACGAGTCAGGGCGCCTCCTCGTGTGATTTCAATTGCACGCTGGGCCTCTAGTATCAAATAATATCCCTTGAAATAATGATTTTATGCATAGGCAAAGGAGCTACGGATTATTTTCATAGGCATGTGATGTCACTTTCTAAGAATGTAAATGCAACAAAATACAAATATGATTAATTTCCTTGAATACAGCAAGTTGTTTGCTCTGCTCTTTACAAAAGGAGACTGATATCATACAATACTGAGAGAAGGGGAGCGTTGGCGAACAATGGCACCGCTCTGGTAAGAAGGTAGGAATGCAATTCTTTCACCCTGTTTCATAAGCAGATGCTTGGCGAGGAGAAGATGACCAGCTAAGGCCCATCGGCAGCAGATCTCGTTTTGCAGATGGTGAACGCTTTTCTGTGTTTTGCAAGTAATGTTACATTACAGTGTTACAAATGAACTGCTAATTAGGTTTCCCATAATTATGCTGATGTCCTATAATCTCAGTGTCAAATTCTAGTTACAAAAAACATTCAAATACAAAGATTCATAAATAGGTCTTTGAGAAAATTGGATGCTGATTGAATTTAAAATATTGAGCATAAGACATTCCAACATTTTCATTAGAACGAACTGAAATCATTATACAGAGGCTGTAATTTAAATTCTTCTGGAAAGGGTCAAGCATGACAGTCCGATTTAACTCTGTTCAAAGGGTTTTTATTTTTTGAAAAAATATAAAATTTCGTATCTTACACTACAAAAACATGTACACAAACCAAATGCACAGAGAGCTTCAGATGAGGGAAAATACATAAGTGCTAATCCGTCCTTGAATTAATGCCGAGGCAGGGATTGGAGATACCCTAATGCCTGGTGTAAAATAAGATACACTTGGCCTGAAACTAAGAGATCTTAATAAACATATTAACAAATGAGTGAGTCTAAGTTTTATTCTCAGACTAATATAAATGAAATTTACATATTCTTAAATAATTAATTGTCAAACCATAGCAGTCTAAAGATTCACAAGTCTGTTGATCATTGAAACTTCTGCTGTTAATATAGCTCAGCCTTAATAAACATATTTTGCCACTTTCATTTAGAAGAGACATGATATTTGCTTTTGATTATTATAAATAGACTCCTTTTTTTTAAAAAAAAAAAAAAAAAAGAATTGGTGTCTTCTCCTAAGCAATAATTATGTGGTCATTCTGGACAAAGATATTTAATCATTTATGTGTCAAAAGACTTTTAGAAATCAGCAAGAAATGAAAAGAAATATTTTTTCTACTTTTCCTTTGATATATTACTATATAATTAACAGCATGATAGAGAAAAATATTTGATGTAACTAGTTGTGTTATATAGTTGCAAAAACGATGACATTTCAATTATTAATTTCAAATAAAAGTAATGTTTTGACTATTTATTCATTATCATCAACATCTTATTGTACCTACTTTTAATTTACTTTGAGATTAAACATCTGGCAGGACATAAGCAAAGACAATTTACTATCATACTTAGCTTTCTTTTTTTTCTTATTTTTAGAAAGAAAAAATGAGAAATTATCTCACTCTACTATGCAACATTGTACATCTAGTAAATTTCTAGTATCTGACTCAAACAGCATTTGCTGTCCAATCCACAGTTACAGCCAAAAACATCTTCCACAGGTAAGTATCCCTGCTTGTGCTTCTGAGAACCCACTTTGAATGGGAGAAAGAAGGGTGTTAACAATCCTTTAACTTTCACATAGAGATTAAATAGCAGACATGCAAACACATAAATGTTCAAATGATAGTAATGTCTTGTTTAAATTTGAAATATGAAGCTATGTCTTCACCATTGCACATGGTTAAAACTCTTTTACAAACGGACTTAAGGATGTTCTTAACTTTTGGCAACTCTGACACTAATTATGCTGGCCACATTAAAGTTTATATAGAATATTGGAATATAATTTTTACAGAACACTGACTTGATTAAAATATGAGAAATCAATGACCATGCACATTAATTTTTTTAAATGAGAAAATGAAAATCTTTACATTTTTACATATAATTCATACATTTCAATGGCCAACAACCACAGATTATATGTCATTTTTACATGTGAGCAAATGGCAAGATGAGGAAAGTAGTAATTTAGTGATTTCAACAGATATCAGTAAGCTGAATATTACTCCCTGCTTATAGTTAATTTTCAAAGTAACACTGACAAAGACTCATGCCCTAAAGGTATTGCTACTGGTAGTTACAAAAACATTATGTATCATTTGACAAATCTATCTTTTGTGGTAAAATTATTGAATCTATGTTTTGTTTTCAGTTGTCTGGTGGGTGACAAATTGAACCAAAATGATAAGAAATCACACAATCAAGATCTGTCAAACCTTGCCCTGGGTTACTGCCTCGCTGCTTTTCACAAAAGCTGCTTCTTTCTCCTGTTCCACTTCTCACATTTATAGATGAGATTGGCACTTCCCAGTTGGTGACATATCCAGAGGTGAACAAATATTTCCTCTCTTAGGGGAAGTGCATCTTATTTGAAAGTCTCTTTATTCCTTCTAAAATCGTATTGACATTCCTTAGAAATTCTCAACCAAAATTAAATATGGATGGAAGTTATGTGTCTATTTAACATTTATCTCAATTTACTTTCCAAATGAACACTGAGACTGCAAAGGAAGCAAATCAATTTGATCCAAATTAATGCATAATGTTCTTTTGTGGAAAAGAGGAAATCTACATTGTTATTTCAAATTCTAATCACTTAGATGTATTCTATCCTGACCTTCTAATAATCTTTGAACATATAAAGCTGGAAAACAATTTAGCAACTATCTTTCTTATGTGTAACTAATTGTGGCTAGTCGATCAGCTCTAAAAATTTATGGTTGTTTCTCTTTTAAATCAATAACTTTAGCCTTGGCCTGTGTGGCTCAGTTGGTTTGGCGACGTCCAGTGAATAGAAAGGTTGCCAGTTTGATTCCCAGTCAAGGCACATGCTGGGTTGTGGCTGGATCCTGGGTAGGAGGCATGCAAGAAGCAGCTGATCAATGTTTAGTTCTCACATCAATGTCTCTCTCTCTCCCTGTCCCTTCCTTTCTCTCTAAAAATCAATAAAAATATACTTAAAAAAATCAACAACTCTCTTCTTACTTTCAATTTGTTCAATTGTTACTTTATCACTTAGATTTGGTTGTTGTTTTATAAAATTTAATACAGTGCAACATGATTTCCAATTATTTTTTACAAAAGGAATTCGTTTAGCTAATTTTATTTTTATTGAAATGAACAAATGCATCTTTTAATAATGGTGATGCCTACTTACTTGCTAATTCCAACTCTCTACTTTCTTTCAAAATTTCACTGAACCAGAGTATATTTGAAGCATAGATCATTTGGAGCCATAGTATACTATAGCCCTAATAAGCAATCATAGTCATAATTAGAAAAAAATCAATATATCCTTTGAAAATTGTTTAGAACTTTTTCTTTTCCTTATTTTTGACCTTGTTCTTTAGCAAAATGCTACATTACTACTTAAGTAAAAGGTGGACATGATAGAAAGAGGTTATTTCTCAAAAGTTTACTATTTTATGTGCTAACATTCAACTAAAATATGTGCTTGGGAAAAAGAAATGAGGTGCCATTAGTATAATGCAGGTATATTTCCTATGATTTCACTAATCCAGCCTATTCCTTATACGGTTTGATAATCACAAGTAGGCTCTATTTTGTTTAAATGCTATGCTCCTTGAATCACATGTCGTTCCATGATTCCTATAAAGTGTAGTAATATCAAAATTTGGTTATTTTAGTAAGTGTATCAGTCTTCAAATATGGTATATAAATTATACATAGGATATATCTTATATTTCTTAATAATGCCAATCAAATAAAACTTTAAATTGGTTCATCAAAATAAATTCAATTTGATATAACTGAATAGAAGATTAAATTTCCAAATGAATAGACAGCCATCAACAAATAAAACATGTCAAGTCTTGAAATAGAGAAAATTATGAAGGAAGTAGATATATTTGTCATCATTTCATTGCTGCCTTAGTATCAAAATTTCTAGAGCTGAGCTACGAGGGAAATGGTTACAAAGGATTAACACTTAGGGGTAATGCTTAGTGCTATGTGCCTGGATTTAACAACATTAACAGAAGTCTGCACAGTTAAATCCTTCTCCATCCTTGTGAAAATGTGCCCTTCGGTGTCAACGTTGCTTGACAAGATATTTTCTGGTACTCAGAAAGGTGAAATTTCTTACAGGGGTGCAAGATTAATGGCTAGAAGAACTGTATTGTCACAGATATCACAAAGTGTTTTTAAAAAGCCAAAGGGGATTTAATCTTACAGACATTTCCTGTTAGCGAATAAAGAGACTCAGTAGCTTTTGGAAACATGAGAGGAAAAAAGACACAAACTTGTGTTAAATTTTGTTTTACTGCTTCCCTATTTCTCCTGTTCATACTCCACTCTGGAACACTTGTTCCTGTATGCTGCTAAAATTAAAACTATTAAAAATGCAAGCAGAATGGTAATGCACACAGGTGCGAGCACATATACACAAAACTCCAACTTAAATTGATTCCTGGGTATACAGCAAATGATACAGTATATACACAATTATTACCATATAGTTTCTAGAAGAGCGACTGAAAGTAAATTCTATAACACAGAAAAATAAATATACACCCTGTATTATACTTGTCCTTGATCAAGCAACATGTTTATACACTAGTTTCTATAACTTAACGCTGTGTAACAGCACTTTAACATTGCAAAAGAAGTTACCTATTAAGAAACTATCTAACCATATTGCTCTTCAGTACACTTATGTAGACAATTAAGACTTGAAGTAAACTTCAGTAAATTGCAGCTTTTGTTAGCCCACAAATGACTATAAAACTTTTCCCTTCAAGTAGATTCTTGGAAGTTTTGAAAGGTGCTGCCTTCATTCAGTCTATCAAGGTGCTGTTTACAGTTATATATTTCATGTACAAAATTTTGTAGAAGTTGTGGGAAGGATATTTTTGTTGTGAGATAAGATCATGTTTAACCTTGTGTTGTTATTCCAAGGAGGTCATATTAGTTTCTTAAAAAAATGAAGACACTGAGAAGAAGCTAAAACACTGATCACAAATTCTATGGCTGAAAGAAATGCTCCCAGAAGGTTCAGAAATCACCGGGTTTTCCTTTCCCCCTCTTTGTGAAAACAAATCTCAGGGCTTGTTTACAAAGTGCAGAAACATTCATTCAATGACATGACATTAAAGTGAAGTTACAATGGCACCATCCCGTTTACCAGCTGCACCTTCATTTCTTGAAGGCTGCTCATGATCTTCTTCTGGTGACCGACAAGAGTCACTCCGAGCCGTCTCAAATCCCTGCATGAAGAAAGCACACATTGGATGTCTGTATTGATTCAGTTTGTAGCACACCTCAATATTTCACGCTGGCAAAGAGGCAAACATTTTACAGAAACTAATTTGATTTAGACATACAGGGTCCAATTTTCAAAGGCAGGCTCCAAAAATGTACCTCAGATATATTTTTGTCATCCAGGAACTACTGACAATGAGGAGTGATACTATATTTATTTGCCCCTTTTTAGACATCATTATGTTGGTGGCGCAGCGTGGTAAAAAAACAAATCTGCACATGCTTACCAATGAATATGTATATTAAAGGGTACAATTTCTTTGAACAGTTTTGAAAATATGGATCTACAATATGAACATGCCCATTTTTTTTGCTAAGAGAAGTTAGCATAAAATATATTTTTTAAAAATTACAGCTAAGCAATTGAAGACTAAACTCTTCAAATGACTCAGTACAATCATTTTATACAACAGATATCTTTAGGAGATAGTCACCACTACATTGCTTTTATAAAACTTCCAAATATTTTATTTTTTACGTGAAACCCAAATGCCAGAACCTTATTTCTTTGCCAAATAATGTCTAGGTTCTACTGGCACTTAGAGCATTCTGAAGATTATACACTATTAAAAAGTCTTTTCAACCAAGGTACTTCCATTCTGTTTCCTCTCAACAAGCTTAGTATCCAAAAGAAAGTGACAAATGTTTAGATTTCAAAACTAACAACATGTTGTGGAGCTCAAGGCCAGTGCCCATGTTTTTAAAATGTTATTTCTTAGGACATTTAAGAATCCTACCCCCTTAAGGCATGTATTTGGAAAATATAATGATTTGTGTATGTTTGGCAAGTGATAACACTAATTATAAGAAAAATAACCATGAACAATTCAACATTTTTAAACAAAGTTGTCATGTGAGATTTCTTAGATAAATACTTTATAGAACGTTATGCTAAAAGTAGAATATTTTTGCATTTAGTAAATGTGTTAATTTCAGATTGTCTGAGTTTATGAAAATGGATGCAATGACATAGAGTCATTATATATAAAATTGAATAATTTTGGAAACTCAAAGACATCTTAATTATCAGATGAGAGAATTTAAATAAATGGGCATGTAAGCTCCATATGCATTAGTATTGGGAATAATTGTTTATTTAAATAATATATTGGGTTTCTTTTTCTCTTTATGCTTTGATTTCTTATGAGAGATTTAGCAAATGGCAAGCAGCTAAAGAAGAAATAGTGCATGCTTAGGCAGAAACATATTTCTTAAGATGTAACTATTAAACATTAAACTGAGAGATTATCAAAGCTACAAGACAACAGAATACAATACTAAAATAATAGTAATAATGGTAGGCATGGAAAACAATTATCAGTAAGACTTAAAACACCAGTAAAAGTTCGCTTTGTTACAAAATCACTATTGTTGGCTATGAAACAGAATACACAATTGCTACAGACTAACACAGAAATAAAGGAGGTTTTAGTTTATTTTTATTTCTTTTAAAGGAAGCCAGAGTTCTCAGCCGTGCCCAGTTAACATTAGGCTGAACAGGTCTTTGGTGCGTGCAATCTTATGCATTGCAGACTATGGAGCAGCACCCCTCAGCTCTCCCCACTAAACATCAGAATGGCTGCACCGCCTCTGGCCTTTTGTTGCGATAAGACAAAACATCTCCAGACATTGCCATCTGTCTTCTAAGTGGCAAAAATCTCCCCTGGTTGAGAACCACTGCATCAAATATAAAAATAATAGGTCACAATTAAGACGTCTTATTTTTATATGTTTGAAAAATATATACCTCCATGAAATAAATTTTTGGTAATGTCCTCTTATGGATGAGGAAACAGTCTTAAAGAATTGGAATTAGTTGGCTAGATAGCACAGCCAGTGGGTAGCAGAGGTAGGACTAACACCAGGAACATAACGCAAAAGTTCATCCTCCTTGAACTTCTCATTACTCTCAGGTGTGATTTTGAGGTGAGTACTTCAAATTACATGCAATTACTTAATCATCTGTAAAATGAGAACTCTGTAGATATAACATCAAATAACCAAAATTCTAAAAGAGAGAAAATAGTAAATGAAGGAAACTGAACACATACTTCTTTGAGACTGTGGTAACCCAATGTATACTTCATGAACATTTAAGTTAGGAGCTAAATAATATTCTCATGTTTCCACATGTAACTGATGAATCATAAAGATTTTTGTAAATCAGGGTATTGATGGGTGCCCATGAGCATACTTTGGACGTACGTTAGGAAAAAAGAAACTAATATTTCTTAACATAAAACAATAAATCTCTACTGTACAGTTTAAATAACTAGTATTTGAAATTTGGTTCTATAATCAAACATGTTTTATCATATGCTTTATATACCCCAGGTTGAAAGGACCAATGTAATATATACTTAAAGTGCACAATTCAGATGGCTAATCCAATTATTAACATTATAATTTGGAAAATAACCATTATAGTTTGTTCTGAAAAACCTGAATGAAAAGGAATTTATAGGTTTTCCCACTGAAAAGGCATGAACTTTATATATAAAATACCAAAACCTTAATTTGCAGTATGTAAATGTATGTATGTAGATTTGTACATGTGTGTGTTTTCCATATTCCAACTCATGGTCATTTTGTCTAACTGATATCAAATCACTGGTTTGACTTATTTTTATTTCCACTGTTTTAACTTATTTTTATATTATGGGTAAATATAACTTCATTCTCCGAAAATAACAACACAAAAAACATTCGGAGTCAGTGCTTTGAATGATATTTGTGATGCTGTTTGTAATGATATTGCAAATGAAAATTCAAATGGTATTAGAAAAATATTTCCAGGAGAGGTTAAATAACTTTATTTCTATATTGTTAAATGCATTATTTTCTTTTAAGTAGTATTGTCTCACACTTTTGCAATGTCTAACAATATCCATTTTACTCCTCAAAGTACATATTATATTATCAATTTAGCAGGGACAATGTGAGATAAATTTGATAAAAATTAAAGTATTTTACATTTATTGATAAAGGTGATGTTGTATTTCCAATAATTTTTAAAATGATTTAGAAACTGTGCATATATACTATTTTACTAATTTCATTTTCCTATATAGAAAATTTTATAGCTGGGCAAATATTTAAGTGTTTCACCTTTATTAAAATTAGCCTATTTTATCATGACCAGGTGGAATCTTAAGTAACATCCAAAGACAATTCTAATGATGAAAACTGTATTTCAGCATAGGCTTATAAATTTAAACATGATGGGAATAGCGTTGTTACATTAAAAATACTTTGGGTTTTGTCAGCAAAGCATGATTAGTTTTAGAAAAGCTGCAAATATAAATAATCACCATTGCATTTTTTCAAATATCCTATATAATAAAGAGATAATATGCAAATTGACTGTCACTCTGACACAGAAGATGGCTGCCCCCATGTGCTCAAAGATGGCTGCCCCCATGTGGACACAAGATGGCCACCACAAGATGGCCGGCAGGGGAGGGCAGTTGGGGGTGACCAGGCCTGCAAGGGAAGACAGTTGGGGGGGACCAGCCCTGCAGGGGTGGGAAGTTGGGGGGAACCAAGCCTGCAGGGGAGGGCAGTTGGGGGGAACCAGGCCTGCAGGGGAGGGTAGTTGGGGGGAACCAGGCCTGCAGGAGATGGCAGTTAGGGGTGACCAGGCTTGCAGGGGAGGGCAGTTAGGAGCAATCGGGCAAGCAGGAGAGCAGTTATGGGTCGATCAGGCTGGCAGGGAGTGTTTAGGGGGTGATCAGGCTGGCAGGCAGAAGCGGTTAGGGGCAATCAGGCAGGCAGGCAGGTGAGCGGTTGGGAGCCAGCAGTCCTGGATTGTGAGAGGGATGTCCGACTGCCCGTTTAGGCCCAATCCCAGTGGGATCGGACATCCCTTGAGGGGTCCCAGATTGGAGAGGGTGCAAGCTGGGCTGAGGGACACACACACACCCCGTGCACAAATTCCGTGCACTGGGCCTCTAGTTATTCCATAATATTAAACAATGAAAAATCCTAATATTCTGATACTAAAATGGCAAAATGAAAAATAGAGAATAATGAGAGGTGTCTAGTAATGTTGGAGCAACTTTTGATTATTCAGGATTTAATTTATCCATTGTGGATGAGTCATTCTTCTCCCTTCTGCTTTACACACCTTTTCGCCATTTCACTGGTATTCAGACAAACCAACATTGGCTGGATAGGAGAAGGGAGAAGAGAGCTTAATGGGTACTCACTAAATTTCAATGTTTGTTATTTGTCATTCAGTTGTATGTTTGGAATTTGTTGGCTTGGTCATGATCTTCAATGGATGACACATTGTGAGAGTTAGACTAAAAGTTTTATCTTAATTACATAGAACAAATAGGATAGTCAGTATTCATATGTGCACTTTAATTGTATAAAAATTAGCATAATGACTGTATTGAAAAGTTAAGAAATTTATTTGAATTAGTGTGCACAAATTTTGGCTCAGCATTTGGGAAACTTTCATTTTAGTAGTTTACACACAATTGGTATAATATTTAAATTCATTGGGTTGCACTCATTTTCTGAATAATCAGTGTTATAATACAAGTCTGACAAGAACTTTAAAATGCAACCGTAGGCTCGAACTCCAGTAGGTGGCGTGCAGGAGGCAGCTGATCAATGATTCTCTCTCATCATTGATGTTTCTCTCGCTCCCTCTCCCTTCCTCTCTGAAATCAATAAACATATATTTTAAAAAACAACAGGAAAAAAATGTAATACTATGCTCAATTCAAATATTTGGGTTCAATTTGCAACTCACCTGAAGCTCACAGTTCCCTGTCAACAATACCGCAGTGCATTTACACACCATAGTACAGATTGTTCATTATTGCCATAACAATGAGTTCTTTACATAGAATAGCAAGTTTAGGCACAGAGAACAGCAACAGCAATGTCTAGGGTTGAAAGCCTCTTCTGGTGAACTTGTTTTGACTCCAAGATCTCAAAGTTTTTTATTTCCTTTCCTCATTAAGCCATATTTGCATGTGTTGGCAAAAAAAAAAAATAATAATCAAATAAAACTAAACCTTTATGAATAATTTTTTACCTAAGTGAGTGGTTGTAAAACACTAATCCTTTACCCTTCTTTTTCTAAATCCACTATGAGACCAAATTTGATGGCACAAATTATTATACATATTTTTCTAATTTAGGTATATGGCAATTTGATATTTTGTTTTATATCAATGATTTTGACATTTTTATAAGCATTTATTATAGGTATGAATGCATTCTTCAAGATCTCAGTTCCCATTCTGGCAATAACACTGTTTATAATATTTTATTATAATAAAATACTATACATGTTTTATGAAATTAATATTTAGATATGGGTAAAGACCATGTGTAAAAAATCATTATTAAAGTGTTTTAAAAGCTCATTTTGGTTTTAGCTGGTATCCCAGTTTCTTTGCCATGAGTCTTTAGTAATGATGAATATATATATACATACATATACATATACATATAAATATACGAAGGACAAGCCAAATTCACAGAGGATACATATTTTTCTTTTACTTTATATTTCTGACTAAAGAAGTAACTGACTACTCACTATTTTGTGAGTTAGTTACCATATTATTCGATATTTTTATATTCTTACCAAATAGAAAAAAATGTGGTCAAAACAGAATAAAGAAGAGGACATATAGTTAGAGGTGCTGGACTCTCCAAGAAATGAGCTTCACTGGAGTAAGTTAATCTTAGCTGGCCCAGGTCCTAGTAAGGAATGTGCTCAGGATGTGTTTATTTGGGATCCCAGAATGTGAAGCAATTGACATATGGAGGGCAACATTCCCTGAACAGATAGATGTCCATATGACTCCTAATTTCACCTTACTCTTCTGGCCAGAGTAAATTAATGAAAAGAAAAAAATATCTGATGGAGACACTATAGCAAGAGGCAAGAAGCTATCAAAGTAACAGAGATACAGAAAAAATTGACCAGACAAAAATTACTGGAGAATACAAATGAAGTGGTGAACCATTATAAAATAGAAGAAGGTATTAGGGCTTGAAAGAAACATACAAATGAAGAGAATTTGAGGCTAGGAGAGTAAAGAGGAAAGAATAAAAAGAAATAAGACAATATCAAATTATAATGCTAAAATATTAAACATAATTATAGTATTTTGGGGTCCCAATGAGACAAAGTAAAATAGGTTGGTAAAAACCATTATTTGTGGTTGTAACTTTCCATGAAGGGAAAAGCTAAAAGGTAGTAGCATGATATACATGTATATATGTGCTATTTAAATAAAAAGGAGACATTGTTTAATGCAAATACTTTTATTATATATTTACAAGTAATCTGACATTGGGTAGAAGAAATACCTACAGTATCATTTTAATATAAAATGACAAATGACTTTAATAAATTAAAATGACCATTTTTACTGAAAAATTAAATAGCAATCATGTAAAAATAGTTTTAAATTATCAGTAAACTTTTCACTATTTTAAATATAGCACAAATGAACTCTTTGAGTGTCCAAAAAAATAATGGGCCAAGAAAATGTGTCTTCAAATAGATATGATATGATGGTGATAGTGAGAATGAGATTCAGTAAATTATGAGAGCAAGCTGAGTGGTTATTTTAGGTCCTTTCAGTTATAGGTATAATGGAGGAGAAATGTGGAGAAAGTGTGATCTTAACTGGTGATAAATGACAGTACCCTGTTACCTTTATTGTGGCTGTGCAGTGGATTCAATGAATCAAAATGCCAGAATAATACAAATGGTGAACGATAACTGCTCAGTGCTCATGTTATGTGAAGTGATGGGATATGGACCGTGGCTTACTGCTTTAGAATGTTCTACCATGTTCTAATCCTTATAACAATATTTTAACCTTTGAGTTGGTAGGTACTTGAAGTAATTTATCATTATATTCACAGGTTAAAACATTATTCATGTTTATGTAATCTAGATGGAACCACCATAATAACAAATAATTTTCACAAATAACAAATATTAGGCTGAAATAATTACACATTCAGAATACATAATAAAATACAAACCACTTACAACCTTAAAGGATTTATTATTTAACTCTAGTGATTTTTATTCAATAAGATTTGAGAAATTTCACCTTAACCGTGCAAACAGAAGAGGGCACAATTGGTTCCACTGAGATTGTACCAAATAGCAAATCAGAGGCAGGATCTAATATATTCTTGGACGGCAAGAATACAAGGTGCACCGCTTAGAGATTAAATGAGATCCCTGCCTGGGAAGCTGTGTTTAAGCTGCTGTTTCCTGGGTGTTCATCATAGCTGAAATTTAAGGATTTTTTTTTCTTATGTAGGACTAGTCATACCAATTGTGCTTACATTTGTTTTGTATTTACATTTATGTAACACAGGGACCAGTATAAAAACTTTGTCAAGAAAACATCTTTTCCACAACATGAATTACCATTATTTTGCCAAAAAGCTGTTTTTCCAGTTATTCAAATATCCCAATGCTATTCGTTTGAAGCATAGAAGAAAAGAAACTGAACAAAAGTAGCATTAACCATGCAATTGTTAACAATACAGGCAAAACGAAGAAGCTTCTTTGAAAGCTGCCACACATGGACAAAAGTTAATTGATTTGCCTTGACCTCATCCAGATAGGTTTCTGAATAAATTTTCTCGCCCCAGCAATTATGTAAAAATGATCAGAAAAATTACTCACTCCAAGGTCACCTGAGCCACAGCGTCCATTGAACTGTATCCATTTTCCATGAAAATCTCTGTGTACCGGCCCATTTTGATTGCTTCTAGCCATTCACCTACTGATCTGTAGGCCCCAGATCCCAGGGAGCCATGTTCTGCCAATAAAGTAGATACTCTAAAACACATAAAACATAAATATAAAAAGTAATATTTTAATCTTTACAACAAATTATATTATAATGTCAGCTCATAGTCAGTGGATCTTTGGGTCTATAAGTATACTGATATGGGAAACTATGTAAATGCAAAACTGGAAAAAATAAATATTTTGAAATACAGAACACAACATCAGATGTTTATTCAAATGTTTTTCTATCCAGAGTCTATGAGGAATTATAATGACTTAATAAGTTAATTTTCTCAATATAAAACATTAGCTAAAAATTTCATGTAATGATTTAGATGTATTTATTTTCTATTATTGTTTTGTTTATAAAAATAATATAAAAACTGCTACCAAATATGGATATGCAAGATAATTTGGGCAAAGCCAAATACTTGTAGACCTTGCTAGAGAAACTTGTGCTCACTTAATTTCTTAGGAAGCCTAGAACTTATTGTTGATCTCATTCTCTCACGTAGGGCCACTTGTTAATTCACCTAGGAGTAGTGGAACCTGGAAAACAAAATGTAACTCCAAACACATAAGAAAACTAAATAGGACCAATCAAACCATGGGTTGTTTTTCATTTTACTAAATGCATACTCTTAAAAAAACAAATTCATACTCTTTTGCTAAAAATAACATGACTGTTATGATGATAATCCTTTTTTGGACATGTATCTTAAGGAAATAATTGGAGGAAAGGGCAAAGAGTGTATGTACATTTTTTTCCTTCTACTGAGAGTAAACAAAAACAATTTAAATGGCCATTAATGGGTATTTATTTAATTAAATTTCAACAATAAGATATAGGATATCTTTTTTTTCTACTCATGTTCTCTGCACTTTCTCATTTCTCATTTACACTTCAAACTACCCCAGTGTAGTTTCTTACAAACCAATTCTATAAAAATTGCTCTGGTTAAGCTGAGCAATGACTTCTATGTTGCCAAAGTCTGAACATTTCCCAACCTGTAAGATGACTGACCTCTCAGAAACATCCAACATCACCACTACTATCTCCCTCTCAAACATTTTTTGAATCACTATTATCTCTTTCATGACTACCATGACCTTGAACGTTCCTGGTTTCTTGTTACTCTCCTTTGCCTATTATTCCTTATTATTATTATTTTTTTTACTTTAAAATTTGGTGGGAACTAGAACTTGGCCCTTTATATTTTCTGCTCAGGCTGTAACCCTAGTCTACTTAGACAATTTTACCCAATTTCTTGCTTCAAATAGCATCTATTCTTAGCCAATTTTTATCTCCTGGCTAGGTTCCTCATATATTTATATGCCTACATCATGCTTCCACATTTCTCATAGAAATATTACTCCAATATTTCTAAAACCATGCTCATCATTTTTACATCCATTTCCTCCTGAAGTGCTTCCAGTATAGTATATGATACAATAGTTCACTCCTTCCTTATCTTCAAATCCCTCCCAATCAATCATTGATCATACTATCAATTCTACCTCCCTATATTGCACATCTGACCACTTCTTTCTATCTCATTTGTCACCACCTTAGGGGTTCAAAACATCATCATGTCTTACCTACACAACTACTCTAGCCTCCCAGTTATCCTCATAAATTGTATTCTCACTCTCCATTCCAACACCAAAGTGGTTTTTTAATGTTTTTATTTTGTTTAGTATATCCCTTCCACAATGGTGTATTGCTCAATGCTGTATACTCAGCACCTAGCCCACAGCATGACACAGTACTTATTTGTTGCATGGACAAATGGGAATCTTGTAGTGATTTGTAGCCATTAAGCATTAGGATCAAAGACTCATTGAAGATGAAATACAGGTGGAAACAGCTGGAGAGTAGGATCTTAAAGTTGAGATTGTGGAAGAGGTGCAATTTTTGTTAATAGCAAAGTTTAGAATGTGACTATGACAAGAAGATTCCAAGGTATTTTAGAGACCAAAATCACTAAAGGAGAAAATTTCAAGGTATTGAGAGATATTCAAACATCATCTACATGGTTACTAAAATCACAAAGTTTTGTGATAGGGATAGAAATATAGAGAAAGTGAATGAGTCAGGAACTAACATCTTCTGGAGTTGGGATTTGTAGATGGCTAGTAAGTGGTATAGTCTTAAGCCAAATCTGTTTAAATGAAACCTAGCAAGCTGATCCTACATACTGCACACACGAAACTACTAAAATTCTTCGTAGATTTTTAAACTGCTCTCAAGCTGTAATGATGATGCTGATATAAATTAACACATTTTAGAACATAAAAATGTCCCTTTTGATTTCCTTTCTTTATGTCCATTTGTGACAGCTTAGCATAATTCAAACAAGTAAATGAGATAAATATTTAATATTTTATATGGCAATAAACAGTTTGAAAGCAGATATTTCAGGAACAACAGAAGGAGTGATTGCTAAGAAGATGCATTCTCCAGTTGCTGCCACAGAAAGTTAATGATCCCTGAACAGAGTTTGAAGATTCATTCTTCATTTGTATTTAAAAATGAATTTTTGCCTAGTAAACAAATGTTATGTCAGAATCGTAAAACTTATGTAACTTTATCAACAAATTGTTTCTCATTTAGTTCATGTTAATGCACAGCCAATTCAGTTCCTGGCATGACAATTTTTTCTTGTAAAAATATACAATTACCTCAAATACAGTGAAAATAACAATCTGGCAAATTTTATAGTAAAGAATCAAACTGATTTATTTTTTGAGAGAATAATTCTATAACTCTTCAGGTTAAAGAATAATTTATACTTTATAAAAATGCAACTTTGCTTAAATGCATTCATATATGTGTGTGTGTGTGTATATATATATATATATATATATATATACATATACATACATATATATATACATACATATATATATATATATATATATATATATATATATATATATACACTTATTTGCTCATATAAAATCTTTCCAGAAGCCCAGCCAGCGTTGCTCAGTGTTTGAGCATCAACCTATGAGTGAGGAGGTCACGCAGTTCGATTCCAGGTCAGGGCACATGCCTGGGTTGTGGGCTTGATTCCCAGTAGGGGGCGAGTAGGAGGCAGCCAATTGATGAGTCTCCCTCATCATTGATGTTTTTACCTTTTCTTTCCTCTTTAAAAATCAATGAAAAAATATATAAATAAAATATTTCACAAAATTTCTCATATTTGATTAGCCACATGTCTGTGTTCAACTAGATAAGAGTAAAGGGTCCATAAAAGCATTGTCAATATTCATAAAATATACAGACACTAAAACCAATTATAAAAACATGAAAAGTAATTATTGGTTGATATCTTTAGTGTAAAATAAAATAGATCAGTGCTTATTTGGTTTTTCCTTATGGTCTTATAATTTTACCTTTTCCCCATCCACACCTATGTGGGGTCCAATACACATGGAAATACATGCATTTGAGTGTTTTTATTTTTTAAAAAATACTACCTAAACTTGGCTATAGTTAGCATTTTCTGATATAGGCATGTTACACTATTAGATTAGGTATAGGTGCTTTTAAGTATAATCATTTATATTTCATTCATTGTAAGAGAGTAACTTTATGCAAAAATGATAGTCAAATAAAATAGTATCATACAGATTTAGAGGTTAATTTATGTCCATAAGTGATTTAAAATTTGTGGCATCAATCTGAATTAGCTAAATTCAGGACAATCTCTCAGGTCTGGCCCGTACCTGCTCGATGCATTAACCAGCGTCTTCAAGCTACTTGGGTTACGTATCAGCTTGTCCAGCATGTTTACTATTTCATCAAACTTGGGCCTGCTATTTCGGTCTTTCTGCCAGCAATCCAGCATTAATTGGTAGAGGGCAGCAGGACAGTCCATGGGGCTTGGCAGACGGTAGCCTTCCTCCACTGCCTTAATCACCTGCGTAAAGCAAAGCAGAACCAGTGGCAACACCACAAATTTAGTAGAGAAATTTCCCCCTATTTAACTTTCATCTTTTCTTATGCTTAACTCTTGCAATAACAACCAGGTTCACTATCTCTAAAATCCCCAATTACTTCCATTTGCTGTGAAATAAAACAACAAAATAAAGAAATACATATACTCTCACAATATAAAAATATAGGCTTTCTTCACATATTATGAGGAAAATAAATGGTAATCATTTTTACATAAGAACCTGATGGAGGCGATTTGTAAATTTAATTGGCAAAAATAAACAATTCATGTTTTATTTATCCTTGTTTCTAGAATCAAATAGAGATTAAATCTTTTTGTGATTTCTCTGAAAAGTTAATGTCTTTTTAATGAAAATGTATGAGCAGAACCACATTTTTTAAAGTAATGAAACTGCAATTTTATTTCAAAAGGGAGTTTTGGATGGGAAATGATGGATAAGTCAAAGGCTAGATTAGTATAACGATCTCATGTATCATTTAGTAATGTCTAGGTCTTGCTGTTTATTATCATCTGCTGATTTCTGTCAGGAATTTAGAATAATTGTCTAGTAGCAGAACCATTACAAATATCACTGATTTTAAATGAAAACCACACATATGAATATCAGTCTAATTCTAAGATTGCTTTATCAAAAACATTTGTAATGTCTAACTCCAGAAAATTTGTATTTATGCTACTGAATATAATAATATAGGTCTTATTCAATTATTAAAAATCAAAAGTTTGTGATACTCAAATCCAGTAAAAATGAATATATTTCTTAAAATCCTATTACAAATATTTTCTTAACATTGAAA
Source organism: Plecotus auritus (assembly GCF_963455305.1). Taxonomy (NCBI): domain Eukaryota; kingdom Metazoa; phylum Chordata; class Mammalia; order Chiroptera; family Vespertilionidae; genus Plecotus; species Plecotus auritus. The sequence continues at coordinate 206,350,227 of NC_137770.1, read as the reverse complement.
ATTAACTTTTTTTTCATAAAGATTTTTGATTGATCTAACAAATGGAAAAGACACACATAATGATTAGGATAGAAAATTTACAAAGATAATTTGAGTGCTTAGGAAGAAGCCAATCTCTTTATGATAAAGGAAATGCCATTTGAACAAGATCAATGAGATGTAAAGAGGATTAAATAGTAGATTTAAGGACTTTGTGACAAAGGGAATGAGGGGACATGAAAGTATTTGCGATAAAACAAGTTCAGGCCCATCACATGGATGGTTGCTGCTGTTAACTTTAGGCAAGCACATAAATGAGGTAATGAGTGCTGACAGGTGTAATCTGTGCTTGTTTTATTTGATGTTTATTTGTGAATGGGGAATATTCATATGGCAATATGCAGAAATCTGGCACAGGAGACATTCGGGCTGATAGTATAAACTATCTATAGGGTCATCAGCACCCGGTCCCAGCCTAAAGTCAGGTGTAGTTTATATCATCCTGGGAAAGGCATAAAATAAAGGCTTCTAAGAAGCACCAATAGTTAAGTTCAGGTAGTCACGAACTCTGAAAATAAATGTTTAAATAAATATTGAATAATTATGAGCAAACTACAAATGTTCCTCCACTTACATTGGGGTTACGTCCCAATAAACCCATTGTAAATTGAAAATATAGTAAGTCAAAAATGCATTTAATAAACCTAACTCATGGAACATCATAACTTAGCCTAGCCTACGTTAAACTTGCGTAGAACATTTACATTAGCCTACAGTTGGGCAAAATCATCTAACACAAAACCCATTTTATAATAAAGTGTTGAATATCTCCTGTAATTTATTATGGGTATTGCTTTTGCACCATCATAAAGTTGAAAAATTGTAAGTCAAAAAATAAGTCAGGGACTCGCTGTACCTGAGAGTCACCTACCACCTTAGTTAACAACTCAAAACAACATAAAAAACTAAAAGGCGATCCCATGAAGGGGTGCCTCCACGGCACTGAGCCCCTGGAGTGGCTGCTGAAAAGGCTCACAATCCAGGCCTTTGGAGGCCCAGAGCCGAGATCTGAGGTGCCAAGGCCCCCCTCTGTGTCAGGGCCCTGATGGGAGACAGATCAAAAGAGGTGGTATTTGAACTGAGGTCTAAAGAATGCACTTACTGGATTGTGTGGGAAAGAAGAGGAGATGGACTTGAAAGGCCTTTTGAAAGGGACTTTAAAGCCATGATCCTGACTGAGGATTGCCCATGACCTGCCTGCCATGTTTGTTGGTGTCCCCTGACTGTCCGTGAGTAGTGATCCCACTTCTAGGAATATATCCCAAGAAATCAGAAACACCAATCAGAAAGGATATGTGCACCCCTATGATGATAGCAGCACAATTTACCATAGCTAAGATTTGGAAACAGCCTAAGTGCCCTTCGGCAGATGAGTGGATAAAAAAACTGTGGTACATCTACACAATGGAATACTACACTGCTGTAAAAAGGAAGGAACTCCTACCATTTGCAACAGCATGGATGGACCTGGAGAGCATTATGCTAAGCGAAATAAGCCAGTCAAAGAAAGATAAATATCACATGATCTCACTCATTTATGGAATTTAATGAACAACATAAACTGATGAACAAATATAGATTCAGAGACACAGAAGCATTGAACAGACTGCCTAACCTATGAGGGAAGACGGAGGGGGGGAGGGGCGGTGGCTAGAGATCAACCAAAGAACTTTTATGCATGCATATAAGCATAACCTATGGATACAGACAGTAGGGTGCTGAGGGCATGTGCTGGGAGATGGGAACAGCCAGGGAGAGGTCAAGGGGGAAAAAGGAGACATATGTAATACTTTAAAAAATAAAGAATTTAAATTTTAAAAAAACACAACTAAAAGACAAACTACATTAGAAAATGCTACAAAAACTATAACATGATTAATTTATCTAGTGTATGTAAAGCTCAGACATATCTACAATAATGAAAGTGTAATATGCTAATTAGACCGAATATCCTTCCCAACAACCTTTCGGATGAAGCTGGGGCTGCCTGTGTCCTGGGTGCCTGCCGGCAGCCGGAAGGAAATCCGGATCCCAGGTGCCCAAGGGAAGCCAGTGCTGGCAGCTGAGGGAAGGAAGGCCTATATATACACACACACACCTATTTTGGATACTGTTTGTTTTTGCTGCCCACAGAGCTTCACCCAACATTATAAGGTTGGAATATTTACCTACAAACACAGAATCCTATTTAGCATATTACACAGCAAGATAACCCACTTCAGAGTGAAGGATACATAGAGTTATCACATACTCAATGATGTGCTATTAGATATTTAACAGCTGGCTCTTCCTGCTGGAGAAACAGATTTATAACATTTTCTCATTTATCTATATCCTTTCTAATAAAAGGGTAGTATGCAAATTAACCATCACTTCATCACAAAGATGGCGGCACCCATAGCCACAAGATGGCAGTGCCCAGTCCTCTCAGCCCCGCCAGAATCCCCCAGTCCCAGTTGGGGGGGACAGCCGCTGAGAGTGGGCAGCATGAGCGGCCTGGCGGAATGCTTGCTTCATCGCCACGGCAATGAGGCAAGCGTTATGTGCCCGGCCGCAATGGGCCTCTAGGCCACAGAGAGGCTCTGGGCAGTGGGCGCAGAGCTGCCAGGCCCTGCAGAGAGCTACTGGTGCACTGAATGGTGCGCAGGGCTACTAGTATATATATAAAAGCCTAAGCAACCAAACAACCGGTCAACTGGTTGCTATGACGTGCACTGACCACCAGGGGGAAGATGCTCAAAGCAGGAGCTGCCCCCTGGTGGTTAGTGTGCTCCCACAGCCAACCTCCTGCGGTCCCTTCCCCCAGCTGGCCAGCCTCCCGCAGCCCTCCCCCCCCCGCCCCCTGCCCCGGGGCCACCAACCTTATACCACCCCAATCAGCCCCGATTGCCGGTCAGGCCAAGGGACTCCACCCATGCATGAATCCATGCACTGGACCTCTATTGTGATATAAATACTCCCTTCATATGAATTGCAAACTACCAATATAATCTCATGCAGGTAGAAATGTTCTGACTGGGAATCAAACCTTGACCTCCTGTTTCATAGGTCAATGTTGTCAATGCTCAACCACTAAGCTGTATCTGCTGGGCATTAGAAGCCTTTTAAAGCAAAGCTGAATCATCAACTTGGAGACAACATTCTGAAACGAGTTGGTACCATTATTCAAGATGCAGTGGGTTTATTAAATCAGAAACTTCCATACTGTGCACTGTTCCCAGTGACTCCAGGGAACGCAGCAAGGGTTCCATGGAACTAGCAGTTATGGCTGCCAACAGGGCACTTGGACTAGTTTTGTCCAGGCACAAGCAAAAGGGAAGGGGAGTTTTCATACTGGCAAAGGTAATTGATATTGAGCAGTAGGAGGCATTTGATCTGTTTTCACACAGATGGGGCAGGGAGAAATGTGTGAAATCCAGATGATACACTTGGGGCCATCTTGCTATTCCTTTATTACAACTGTGTCCTGAAAATGTTTACCCTGAGAATAAAGGAGTGGTTCAGGCTACCAGTTAAGCTACAATGATCTGCCAAGTTGATAGATGAAGGAAATTCAGAATGGATAGTGGGAGGAGGCTTAAGGCCAGGAGAGGTCTTGGGATCAACTAAAGCTGCAGGAGTTGCAGTGCAGTCCATAACCTGCCTCTTGTGGATTTCCCCTCAGGAAGAATCAGCACAATCATGGACCAGAAGCTCCTTGAACCTGTGTGGAGACATAAGTCTATGCTGCAGAAGGGTGGAGCGCAGCATCTGAAAATATGTCTCTCATCTTCACCTGCAGGGATGGTAAGTTACCAACAACCCTTAAAACCCATCATCACATTTACACCAAGGCCATGCTTGACAAGGTTATTCCCAATCAATTATTGAACATGGCAGTGATAATAAAATAGGTTGGCTTAAGGATTCCCCGGCTGCCTTGCCAACCTCTCTTAGAACCGCACCTCAGTCTCAGATGCTTGCACACAATCAATTTTCTTTCATCTCCACTGTACCTATATCACAATCTGACTCTCTCCCACCTTCCTCTCATCCACCTATGTTTTCCCTTCCAAGCATTTTCCTTTAATTACATTAATGTATACCTAATCCCCTCTTGGCTTCTTAGAGGACCTAGACTAGGCACTGTGATGCAAACTGTACTTATATTATCTACATGCATTCTTACCACATACTGCAAGAGAGGAATTATTACACACATTTCATAGATAAAACACTTGAGATTCCAGAGGTTAAATATTGCCTATATTTAAGAAGGAGCAGAGTAAGATTCACATTTAAGTCTCTCTGGGATACAAATCTGTATTTTTTTTTTCTATCTTGGAGTTGAGTCCCACTATTGGAATTAGAAATATTACTTCCCCCCAAAAAATCTTGGGTGAGGTATGGATTCCAGTCCATGGAATCAGATTCTTTACACCATAAGATAAAAATAATGTTAAGGATCAAAAGGAGTTATTTTTAAAGACAGTGCATTCTTCATCACAGGAGTTGTAAAAAATGTAGGATGGATATCTGAGTGCTGGGAAATGCATAAGAAGCACTTGAGCTTCAGCTAGGTGTTTTGATGAATAAGTTCTAGGTCGTGAGCACTTATCTTGCTAGGTAGTTAAAATCTCACAAATGAGCCCTTTTGTTACTATGTGATATGAAGTTCCCCATAAGTGACTAGAGTTTAAGAATATGTTCCTGTAAATAATCTCAGATACCATAGAAATAGTTTCAGATATACCAATTTCTTCTATGATTTTTTTCCTATTGCCAATAGTTATTAAAGATATATTGGCTATGCTTTTTTTCTCTTAGTTCATCAATCTTAGATCACTAGAGTTCCAGAGATTAAAGAGATCTCAGAAATCTTTTTATTCAAGCCTATTCCCTTTATAGTCATAGAAACTGACCAAGCAGTGTAGAATCCAAGATGAATGACTTTCAGTTCAATATATTTGTTTGTAGTTGTTGTTATTGTTTTTAAATAGCAAGGTACAGGAATTTTGTACTTTAGATTGATATTTACATATCACTTTTTCCAAAGGTGTCAGAATTTTTATGTGGATACCAGTTCCTAAAATAATTGCTTGCATCCAAGGGCAGCATTATCCTCAGAGGACCAATGTTATCTTAGAAGACCACACTGAAGCTAAGAAGTTTAATAATTTTCTCAATGTCAAATCTTGGAAATGTACAGTATTTGGATGAGAACTAAAGTCCTCATACTTTAGCTAATTGTAACATGCTGTGTGTTACCATAAAATATTCTCTTTGCTTTACCATAAACTATTCCAACAATATAAGAAGAATCACATATATTTATATAAGTATATCTATATCTACATCTATATCTACTTCTTGTGTAGCACTGAAAATTTAAACAAAGAAGAGAAAGAAGAGAGGCATAGCCCATACAAAGTGGGTTGATATTCTTTTGGAGTCAAATATTCTTGCTGCCTTATAGGTAAGATCGAAGCCAACAGAAATAGTAATAGAAAACGACATCTCCCCTCAAAAAAGGCACAAGTAATTCTAACATGAGAAGATTGAAAAACAGATAATTTAATGAGTTATTAAAGCTCTTTGTAATGTATGTGCTTAATATAATCTATATAGTCAAATATTTTACAATAAATACAAGAGAACAAAACTGTCACTGAATATAAAAATGCAATGCAATGAAATCTCTTTTTATTTTGGATTTTGTTTGAAGTTCTGAAAAATGTTGACATTTAAAATGTTTGTGATCAGCAAAGAAGCTTCTACTGACTATAGGATATTATCTTACTTCCCAAGCTTGAATGAGAGTTCATGGTATGGTATTTACCTAAATCATCCTAGCCATTCTGGTTTATTTTTATTATGCATCACTATGATTTTTCTCTGTGATGACAGAGGCAACCCTAAATCAAAAGAAACTCACTGCAGCATTCCCCTCTGCCTCTGACACAGCCAGAGGTCTTCTTTGATGGATGTAGATGATTCTCCATGTCTGGGTAATGTAACATTTTCATGGTGGCAAAGCCCTTTTTGAATCAGATAGTATCTGGCCTGTAGAGATTATGGAATATATCATTCAAAACTGCCAAATCAGTACTTCTACTTTGTTCTCTGATATTTCCCCCCAAAGAGATATTAAGTAATCACGATTTTCAAATAGAGTAGATCTGTCATGTTTCCGGACACACATTTAGATATAAATCGAGGCATATCAAACTTAGTGCTATATCTAAAAACTAAATGCCACTATGGATATGAACTTGCTGATGAAATACAGAGCATGTATTTGGAACTCTTTTAAAGGCAGGCATTTTAGAAAGATCTGTAACTGTAAAATCATTTTTCTGTAAACCTTATTTAGATGCTCAGAAAACCCATCCAGAGTCAAAATATTAGTTTTTATTTTTATAACTTCCTGAAACTATTACAACAGCATTTCCTTGTTGTTGTTGTTTTTTTTTAAATTATTTGAAATCAAATTATCTGGAAAAGTATCAAGACTCTCAAATGGCTGAAATCCGGAAAAAAATATGTCCCAAATCCTTCACACCTCCTTGTTTTTATGTCCTTCTCCATGTAACTTTATACTGTCCATTCACAGTGAACAGTGTAATGTAACATACTCTGATTATGGGACTGGCCAATGGGATTTTAGCAGATATGTTTTAGGCTGAGGAGCAAATGGGCTTATTCTTGCCCTTCAGTCATTTGACAAATTAGTTCACATCTAGTCTCGCCTGCAGGTCTTCAGCGGAAGACGGAGGCCCTGTGGAGTGCAAGTATACACCAGCCAACTCCAAGGGACTTGAACGAGCCCAGTGAAAATCAGCAAAATCTTCTGAGCATTCACCTAGCATCTTGTTTTACTTTGGTCTATAATTTTATTTGTGAGAGATACAACTAGCTCAGGTATAATTGTCAATAATGTGGGTGACAATGCTACAAATTTTATGCAACAGGTAGGGAAGTACAAATAATTCTGAGTGACACAATTGGAATTAAAAATATCAGAATTGTGAGACATCACTAATAAACAAATAAGGGACAAATGTTTTCCTTGAATGAAAGGACCAAGCTTGCTGGCAGACAGAATAAAATACTTTCACAAAATTTAAACAAAATAATGGCATTGAAATGAGACTTGAAAGAAGATAGAAGCAAAACAACTAAGTATTTTGTAGCTCAAGTTAGCATTTGGCATTTATCTGGAGAACAGAAAGTAGCAAATAGATCTAATCTTTGTCTAAATCCAGAATAATTATTAAATATTGATTGAATATGTTATATTCAATTGAAGGGTGATCTAGGATCACTGGTTGGAAATGAAAGAGAGGAAGCAGACATTGATTTAATGGAGACAGAGTGATGGTTAGGTACACAAAATGTGGAGAACCAGGTTCAATTTATGGTATAACATTTATTATTATTTTTGACCTTAAGAAAGTTATCTAATCTCTCTAAGTCTTAGTTCCTTGACTGCAAAACAGGACTAATACTAACTCTCTGATAGTTGTTAAATATATACTGAGAGTTCAATGATACTTTTATCATAGTCCTGCCCTTAATATCAGAAAGCTGAGCACAATAGATACTGGTTCTCCTAAACTTAGAGAAATAAATGTCAGCAGCTCCTCCTTAAATCAAGTGAGTATAGAACACAAAAAACCCCAAAAAACAAAAAAAATGATTGTAGCAAATTTTGATGACTGCAGAAGCAATTTTAGATGTCTCGTATACTTATCAAGAGGCAGGAATCTATCAGCCCATTTTACTATTGCTGTCAGAGAAGAATGCTACGAAATACAGTTGACCTTTGAACGACACGGGCTTGAATTGCATGAGTCCACTTACACTCAAATTTTCCTCAATAAGTACTGTCATTGTATATTCTCTTCCTTATGACTTTCTTAATAACATTTTCTTTTTTGTAGCTTATTTTGTTATAAGACTACAGCACATAATACCTATAACATGCAAAATATGTGTTAATTGACTATGTTATCCATAAGGATTCCAGTCAATGGTAAGCTGTGAGTTGTTATGTTTTGGAGCAGTCAAAAGTTCTATCCAGATTTTTAACTCTCTGGGATTTGGCCCCTTAGGACTGCATTGTTGAAAGGTCAACTGTAATCTTTGGGAAAGCTGAAGTGTGACCCTAGCTTCTCCCCTGAGGAAATTTGCAGAAGGCAGGCTGGCTGAGAAAGCCTTCAGTAGTATCCAAAACAGGAAGCACTGGTCCAGGATCCAACATTCATCAGGTTTAGTAGACGTGTGTATGGTGCAGTGAAAGACTGTGCAGTGTGGAACTGGTGCAAGTGAGAGGAACTAGGAGCTCAGTACATCCTCTCTAAGAACCTTGCAGAGAGGAGGTCCTCATCAAGGGCCTTTGGAAGAGCTCAGACATGAATCTCAACAAAGAACAATGTCTGGGTTACTGCCGAGCAGGAGGCATCAACAGCCCAACATTGGAAAAACATCATCGCCCCTTCCCTTCTACCTCTCTATCTAGGAAGATCCTGAAAAGTTCAGACATGGACTTTGGCAGAGGAGGAGGGCGAGCAAAAATCTGAACATTCTTCCTTTACAATGTAGGTTCTGAGGGTCACACTGGAAAACACTTTGAAATGGTATTGACTTTCATTTAGACTGGACTTGAATTTTTATATCTGAAAGTGGGTCTTAATCACCGGCATAAGACTTGCTTCAAAATTAAGCTTGAAAGATAGTACCTGACTAATAACTTCAGAAGGCATAAGAGAGGGAGAGTTTATAGAGTAAGGATGAAAGAAATAATTACAGAAGAATGTTTTAAAGCAAGCTGTTGAGGTAAGACTTCAATATACTGGTTTTATAAACAAGTAATAAGATATTAGTTGGTAAAGCACTTAAAGCAGTATATGGCACATAGTAAGACCTCAAAAAATGTTAGCTGCTTTTATAATTGTTATTTTCATTAGACAGAAAATACATCAAATTTAAAGGTGATCCAAAATGGAAAAGGCTGTCTGGAATAGTAACAATGGAAAATTATAAAAGCAAAGACTAAAAAAACCATGTGTGAGGTATCATGTTATAAGCATTCTGAACTTGAAGTTTTTTTCATGGTTCCTTTAATGCTAGGATTCTATAATTCTAAGCATGAATTATTTTTTCCATGTGGGGAAAGCCTATTTTCCCCCTAAATTATATAGACAATACAACTCTTCCTACATGTTTTAATTTTAAAAATGTAGATTGTTCCTCTTTTATCCTCTAAGAGCATCCAGGATGAAGTCAATATCATTCATCCTTTTGCACTAGAGCATTAGCTGCCTCCATCAAATGCAAATCATAAAACCTTGCCTGTCAGTACCCATTCTTTGATGGCTCTTTCTTTATCTTTGAAAATGATACTGACATTAAATGAGTGGAATAGCACCACAATACAGCTAAAACTGTCTGGCAAGGGACTGAGCTTTTATATAATAGTGACTTACTTTCCTTTGTGCTAACTCATTTTGAGTTTCTGCATAAAGGATATTTTAACAACAAAGTAGATCAGAGGGTAAGCAAAGTATCTCTTTTTTTTAAGCAACTGTCATGTTCAGAAATGAAAACTATTATAAGTCTCCTGACACAGAGAGCTAAGCATTTCATCTCAAACTTGAGTGGGCATAGCTCCATACTTACATCTTGGTTGGTCATCTCCCAATAGGGTCTCTCTCCATAAGACACAACCTCCCACATGACGATTCCATAGCTCCAGACATCACTAGCAGAGGTAAACTTTCTGAAAGCTATAGCTTCCGGGGCAGTCCATCTTATTGGGATTTTGCCTCCCTGCAATTAAAAAAGAATTTTTAAAAAATCCTCACACACTTCAAATGTACCTAGGGATATTGCTGCTTCGTTGAAAAGATCTAGAAAGAGATGTAGCATTTTTAAGTGAATCTGACATCATGCAGTCTCTTTTCACATATCGGTCCATAAGCACTTGTAGACTGCTAATTGGCTGTCTGGAAGGTTTTTGGTTTAAATTCTGTTTGACTACTGGAACACACAGGACCCACATCTCAATTACAGTATCAGAATGGCAGCTCTCAGTGGGGAAAGCAAGCAGTCAAGCAAATCAATAAGGTAGCTTTCATGATTTTCAAGCTGAGTAAAGGACTCAGATTCCCGGGTGCTTTTTATCTTCTTTAATATGAGAATTGTAAGTGGAACATCTCAGTTGCTGAATGCAAGACAGAGAAGTTTAACAGCTAATAAGACAAGCATGAAAATCAGATATATTAAAAGCTTAGTTATACTTTTTCCTAATATCATGCAATTTCTTTTAGACTTGATTTCTTTCATTTTCTGTTGGCATATTTTTATTTGTTTGGATAGGCTTTTTCATTTTAACCTAAGAAATAGTTTTTTTATTTATTTAATTCGACCATTTTAAAAATTATTAAGATTAGATGATGGGGAAAAACTTACAACGTTAATATGTATTGGATTCTTTTAACATGGCAAAAACAATGCTTTGGTAGGTTTTCACTTAGTTCACAAAATAAACACTTAACCTGCCCCTTTAAGGGTGAACATTTTTCCTCATGATTTTTAAAAGCAGGCAACCCCAAGCAACCAACATTTTATTTATAAGCAAAAAGCAATCAATCAATAAATAAATATGGTGGATTGAGAGAGAGAGAGAGAGAGGTTTTGGATATTTTCTCATAAAATGACCAGCATATGCTTGCCCATTTTGCAAGAAGGGAATAATGTATTTCAAATACCAGAAAAATGTAACTTAAACTGCTCTTTATGAACCAAAGTTTCAAGACATATGAGAAAATAATAATGTTATGTAATGCTTGAAACTGCTGAGTTGCAGTTTATTTGAATTATTCAAAATAAGTTTGAGTTATTTGCTCCTTGGAAATATGGTAACACCACTTTAAGAAGACTTTCCCAAAACATACTTTGGTTAATTAAATATTCATAGGTGTGGTCACACAATTAGCTCTGGCAAGTTGTGTTGCAACATTCCATAATATATTATTATTATAATTCCTCTTAAAATTACGGTTTGTGGATTGCTTTAAACTTCAGCCTAGAATGTTTCTCTTGATCCTCTGACCATCACATTTGTCATCAATATTATCTGGTGCTCCTTTATCTCTGGACCTCTCAGTACATGCATTCCCCACAAGCTGCCAATATGACTCATTTCGTAGGAATAATTCTTGAGGGTCTCAGGATCTCTGCTCTCCCTCGCCCTCCCTTTCCCCCAGCATGACACATTGACAATCTACTCTATGCATTTAACTAAGTCATCAAGCAGTCATACTGGGAATGGATTTTCCTATAACCTCAATCTTGTTTAGGCCAAGTTTATTAAGTGTAACACTAATTCCAAGAGGATTCTTGAATGAGGTTTCATTTAATGCAAATAATGACAAAGATAATTAAGTCTAGAAAAAGAGGAAGTGATATCCCATCAATTAATTTATTGATTTGTCAAGCTGACCATTTTAAAAGACTCCATTTAATTATATAATTTGCACGTGATCTTCAGCATAATACAGTCTCTAAGAATCTGATACATAAAACAACATTGAAAAAGAAAGCCTTATAATATATGACTAGATTTATTGTTAGGCTATGAGTACAAATAATTTTTAAAAAGGTGACTTAAGGAAATGTGTAACACATCTACCATAAAAATAAGGGATGACAAAAGTGTTCCTTTGTATGGAAATCAAAGTTAACCAAATTGTAGAGTGAAAAAGATGCACTGATAAATTCCTGTCTTCACAAGAAGTTTAAATCTTGAACTTGATGACACTTTAAAGATTTAGAAGTAAACAAATGTAGTTTATCATAAGGGTTTCAAACTGTAGAAGTGCAATACATAGATTGCCCCCAAAATTTCATTGTACCAATACTCACAATATTACACAGAGAGACTTATCGATTATATAACATATCAATTCAGGAATCAATTACATTGCTGGAAAAGGGTGTTGATTTATGCTAATTACAATATGTTAGTGACCAATTTTCCAAAGATATGGGCTTAACAATTTACATAGTATGTAAAAAAGAAATCAAAAGTTTTTGAAGGAATAGCACTTTTATTCTATACCATGTGAATCCTTAAAACATAGGTTTAGATATTTCTGCATTTGTTTTACAAAAGAAGATAGTGTAAGAGTTTAAGCTACCCCATAATGCTATACATGTATATATTCATATTTATTATACATGTATAGATAACATATTTATTGTTTTTAATATAGGATATTCTCTATTTTTTACATTTAAAATTTTATATGATTTTTACATTGTTGTATACATTCTAAATTTGAACTTTTTTATTTTCAGTATCGGTAGGAAAAAAGTAAAGTATTGAGACTCATTAGGTAAATACTTTTTTATCTGAGTTTAATACATGAATTTTCTGATATCTAACAAGGAGTGTCATCTGGATTTTTTATTCCCCTACCCTCTCCTTTTATCTCTCCCTTTTCCTATGTTGGAGAAATGCCCTTTTTGCTATTTCCTTTAAAATCTTTAAATATTAAATGCCTCTAGTCTAGGGAGTCAAAAATGCATTCTGTTAGAACTTACCCTTGTAGTGTAGGCTGCCTCAGGATCATCTTCCAGTACCCTGGAAAGTCCAAAGTCAGACACTTTACACACAAGGTTACTGTTGATTAAGATGTTTCTAGCAGCGAGGTCTCTATGCACGTAGCCCATGTCGGAAAGGTACTTCATCCCAGCAGCAATGCCTCTCAGCATGCCAACCAGCTGAATCACAGTGAATTGCCCATCATTTTTCTGTAAAGACGATGTAGCAATATTAGTCCAGCAACACCAATCACTGGGGGGAAATATGAAAGGGTTTTCATTCAATCCCAAATTAATACTACCCCCAAATTCATATGCATATTTTATGTAAAGGAGAACAAAATAAGTTGGGAAATACGTAGTTAAGTTGGTAATATTTATCACTTCTTTCCTTGGTCAAAGCCGATCAAGGTTTTGAAAGCCCTTATGGAAAGTCCCATTTAATTGCCCTTCTCTGCATTGCAATTCTTTTACTTTCAGTCATCAAAGGAGTGTGTTCATTACTGCAGCCTGTTGCTCGCCTAGGGTTAACACTGCACATCTTTGAGGTGCTTTAGAGGAAGCTAGCTCGATAGGCATATTGTTGTAAAGAAATGGCCAGGGGAGATGGAGGAAGATTCTTCAACAGCAGATGGGAGGGGAATGGCTGAGGAATGACCTGGAAGATATTTACATTTCTTGGAAGCTTGCAGTCTTTTTCAGGGGCACTCAATTTACTGCACACACACAGAAAAAGGCTCACCTAATGATTATTTTTAAAAAAGAAGATGATGATGTGACTTTATGAGACCAGGGAACTAGAAGACATGTATGAGAAATTTGGCAACAGAATCTGGAGAGCGTAAGGGAATATGACAGCAGCCCCCTTGTCAGTGGGCTGATGTCATATTCAATGCTCAGGCCCCTCTTATAATTGTCATTAATGCCATTTCCCATCACCTTTCCTAATCCATAGCAATAATCATTGAGGAAGATGAAAAACTGCCAGTCTACAGATTTAAGCAGGCCTGCAGATGTGTTACATCATTTAAAACTTGAAGAACTTACACATTAAAAAAAATTTTTTTTTGAGTCTCACAGACTGAACAATATAGGATCAGTATCATCTATTACCACATGAGGACTCTGAGGGCACAAGCGGCCTCAGATGGGTTATAAGCCTATTTAACCCTTACTGTAAATAAGGAGCATGGAGCTTTGAGACGGTTTTTCCTAGCTCTGCCTGATAATATGAACTTTGAGAAAGTTAGATATTTGTTCAAGCTTCTTTTTCTACTTTCTGGTTTTTTTTTCCCTTCCCTCCCTCCCTTCTCCCTTCCTCCTTCTCTCCCTCCCTCCTCCCTCCCTCTCTCCCTCCTTCCTTCCTTCCACCCTTCTCTTTTCTTCCTTCTTTCCTCCCTTTCTTTCCTCTTTCTTTCATTTTTTTAGGCAAAATAGCATATAATTATGTAAAACTGTAAACACACATAATTTGAATTTGTATAAGTTTTCTGAAAAGAAAAATATTCAAACCAAAGTTAACTTTTTGGAGTGTAATTATTCTCACTCCAGGTATTTCTATCTATTTTAAAATTCAGCTTTAAAGTGGCTCAATTTTAACTTCAATGTCATTATCAATATATAAATAACACTGAATAATTAAATTTCCCTCAAATCTTACCTTTAAAAATGTGTCTAAAGAGCCATTTTCCATATACTCTGTCACTATCATCACTGGTTTACCTGAAAAGAAAACAATGGATGAGCTGCTGTTTTTCTATTTAGTATTCTTATCTAGGAAAAGCTTACCTGGAAGTTTTTATTAGTGTCCAAAGTATATACACTTTTTTAAAATATATTTTATTGATTCTCCACAGAGAGGAAGGGAGAGGGATAGAGAGTTAGAAACATCGATGAGAGAGAAACATCGATCAGCTGCCTCCTGCACACCCCCCACTGGGATGTGCCTACAACCAAGGTACATGCCCTTGACTGGAATCGAACCTGGGACCCTTCAGTCCACAGACTTATGCTCTATCCACTGAGCCAAACCGGTTATGGCTATACACTTATTTTTTAAAGTCCTCTGTGTAGGAAGTAAATTCCTGACACTGTGATATCTTAGTAAAATGGTGGGGTCAGGATCACAAGAATAATAACAGATTGATATAGTTAATTGTCAATATAAAAATCAATTTACGTAGACAATAAGTTGATTAATAAATATCATTTTAATAGATGTAATTATATAATGTACCAAAAATTAATATCCAGCAAAGCACTGTGAACGTATTCATCTTTTTAAAATTCTCAATAAAATCTCTGATCCAGTCTAGCTGCTGCTTTATCTGATCCCTTCAGTATATGATGTATTTTCATTTCTATGTTCTTGTAACTCATTACTTTATGGCTGCCTCCCTTTTCCCTCTGTCACACACTTATAATCTCTATCAATCCAATGATTTTTATTCTTCAAAATGCTGTTCTAATTCCTCTTGCTATCCAGAAACTTCTCTTGCAATCATCATTTCTGATGGAAGGGGTCCTTTTATATCTGATATAGAAGCACAGCCTTGAGATTATCTGAGCAGATGCTGGGCAGACACTGCTGGGCTCAGAATCCCATATCAATCACTATTATGTGATCTTGGGCATATCAATTCCTATCTCTGTGTTTCAGTTTTCTCATCAGTAAAATTAGTATATTAATGGCACCTGCTCATAGAGTTTTTGTTAGCATGCAAGTCAAATAATTTTCCAAGGAACTTAAAATAGCACCTACAACTTAGAGTTTGCTGTGCATTATCCTATCTTAAAAAAAGAGTAATATGCAAATTAACCATCACTCCGCTACACCAACATGCCACGCCCATCAGCCAATCAGGAGCGAGTATGCAAATTAACCCAACCAAGATGGCTGCGGCCACGGAACGAGCAAGAGGCTTGGGTTTCCCCAGTAATGGAGGAAGCCAAGCTTTCCACACACCCTGGCCGACCTAGGCCTCCACTGAAGGCTACAAAGTTTCAATTATAGAAGACAAATAAATCCCAACAAAAATGGCTGGGGCCACAGAGCAAGCAGGAGGCTTGGCTCTGCTCAAGACTACAAAGTTTCAATTATAGAAGATAAATAAATCCCAGATACCAGGGCCTCTGCTTGGGTCACTGGGGGGCATGGCCAGCCTGCAAACCAACACAGGACCCTCACTCAGGCCACCCCACACTCCAAGGGAACCCCCACCCTGATCCAGGACACCCTTCAGGGCAAACCAGCTGGCCCCCACCCATGCACCAGGCCTCTATCCTATCTAATAAAAGAGTAATATGCAAATTGACCATCACTCCAACACACAAGATGGCTGCCCCCATGTGGACAAAGATGGCTGCCCCCATGTGGACACAAGATGGCCACCACAAGATGGCCAGCAGGGGAGGGCAGTTGGGAGGGACCAGGCCTGCAAAGGAGGGTAGTTGTGGGCGATCAGGCCAGCAGGGGAGGGCAGTTGGGGGTAATCAAGCTTGCAGGGGAGTGCAGTTAGGGGTGACCAGGCCAGCAGAAGAGGGAAGTTGGAGGCGACCAGACCTGCAGGAAAGAGCAGTTGGGGGAGACCAGGCCTGTGGGGGAAGGCAGTTAGGGGTGACCAGGCCTGCAGGGGAGGGCAGTTAGGGGCAAACCGGCTGGCAGGGGAGCAGTTAGTCATCAATCAGGCTGGCAGGGCAGTGGTTAGGGGGTGATCAGGCTGGTAGGCAGAAGTGGTTAGGGGCAATCAGGAAGGCAGGCAGGCGAGCAGTTGGGAGCTAGCAGTCCTGGATTGTGAGAGGGATGTCTGACTGCCCGTTTAGGCCTGATCCTGGTAGGGGGTCCCACATTGGAGAGGGTGCAGGCTGGGCTATGGGACACACACCCCTGTGCATGAATTTCATGCACCGGGCCTTTAGTTATTTTATAAACTTAATCAAACCTGTGGGTTAACTTCCTTGCTATATGTTAGTTGGCTAGGAGAATAAATAATACTTTATCTCCCATAAAATGATGGTACTTTGCTTATAATAAGTCTGTGATACAGGAGAAAAATACAAGATAAAAAAATCCTTGTTAAAGGAGAAAATACTTAAAATACGGTTGTTAGTTTTATCACTTCTCATTAACCTCATTCTATTTTAGAACATGCCCCTTTACTCTTCAATAAAAGTATACTACATAAATTTTAAGTGTTAATTTAAACTATTTTGAGATTAGTAAAAGGAGAGTTTATGACAGGAAAATTACTATCATATACATCTATTAACTTTTATGCATTATGAAGAGAAAACAAGGCCTGTACAATCATGAAATGCATTATAATTAACTTAATGGCATTCTCCAGAAGGACATCTGTACTTTACTTGAGAAGTGATTAATTCAAATCACAGAAATGGAAATTGCATGCGTATCCATTCACCATCATCCAGAAGTGTAAAGAGATGTAGACAGTAACACAATTACCTTATAAATAAGGAATGACTAGGAAGTAAAAGGGTTTTTCACTCCAAAGTCACTTAAAACTCACTGTTTAGAATACTGAGGTAGATTAGTCTTGTACCTCACTCAGGTAATTATCTTCTTTTAAAATATTTTATGGGCAATATTCTTTTCATGGAATATGACAAGTATATTATAAAGGCAGACACATTTTTTTCTCCTCCCTTTTTAAAGTTTAGAAAAGTTATAAAAGTAAGTTCGTCTAAAATAAGTCATTTGTCAAATAATTGTAGATGCCTACATTGGGTGAAACATTATATATGCAGAGAATATGCACTGAAGATGTCATTCTATATGAACTTTGAAGACTGAAAGGGTCACTGATATAATAAAAGGTGATAGATATTCCAGGAAGAAGAGGCAGCATGTGCCAAGGGATCTTGTCATGAAAGAACCCATCAAGTTCAAATAGAGCCATATATTTGATTTTTTTGAAGAGCTCTGGATTTTTTCTTTGTAAATCAGGAAGTGACAGGGGATGAGTTGGGGAAAACTGATTTTAAAACTGACTGGAAATTCAATATCTTTGTGGGTTGTTTTTTTAAAAGAAAAGATTCATATTGCATTTGTAAATGACTCTGACAGCACAAGAGTAGAAAAGACTATAAATGTGGTGTTTTTTTCTTGGTATATATGTAATCTAAGTTCAGGAATAGAGAAATGCATCCAATTTAACTTTATTTTAATGATATTGTCACACCCGTCTTAATGGACTTCACACAAACTCTAAGACAAAAATTCTGCTTTGGGTCCATTAAGTCCCATTCTTACTTACCAGAGCCCAATTCAGTCTTTTGTTAGTATTGAAGTCCCTTTTCTTTCAAAAGTCCAGAATTAACATATATTCCCCAAGGGGAATAGCTAACATATTTGATAACTGCTTTGGCACAGTTAATTATGTGACAGAAGTTACACATGCCATATGCTAGAATATCCTGGAATGTCCTGTTGTACCAGACATCACCCTTTCATTTGCCCCATTTCAGGAATTCAGAAGTACCCAGGTATGAAGCTAAGCAGACAGATAGTAGGGACACCTGGGGTCCAGTCATCAGCTTTTAATCAAACACAATAGAAGTATGTCAATAAATTTACAGTTAATATCCCTGGATGGTGCTTCTCTGTGGTTAGAGTATTAGCCAGGGAACTGAAGGGTGGAGGGTTCCATTCCCTGCCCAGGGCATTCACCTGGGTTGCAGGTTCATTCCCCACCATGGTCAAGGTGTGGGAGGCAACCAATCTCTCTTTCACATCTCTCTCTCTCTCTCTCTCTCTCTCTCTCTCTCTCTCTCTCTCTCTCTCTCTCTCTCTCCTCCTTTCCACTCTCTCTAAAAATCAATAGAAAAATATCCTCAGGTGAGGATTAACCACATTTTTAAAAAAATGTACAGCTAATAGAGCCAAAAGGCATTGTACTTGCTGCAAACAGTAGCCCTGGTCAAATCAGAAGGAGGCCCACACTCTCTATAATCAGCCTGTGATTCCAGGAATCCCTCTGATTCTATCTGATTTCTCCTTTCACTTACAGAAATTCATTGAGGGAGTTATCTTACTGTAAAGAATGGGAAGAACTGAATTCTAGCAGATATCCAGGACTAGCTTTGCTTCACTGGCACCTCTCAGCTCCTACCACAAGAGCAGATGCCTTATCCATCAAAGCAAAATCTTAATTGCTTAATCTTGCTCTACCGCAAGTTCTTTATGTCTCTGCCATGTTCCCTATAGTTCTACTTATAAAACTTTGTTCCTTCTCTCTTTGTCTATATATTTTTTTCTGCCTACCCTCTAATTTTGTAGACTCTCTTCTTACAGTAATGGTTGAGAGGTAGATATTTGCTACTGCTCATCCAAGGTCTAATGAACAGGAATTGGATAGAAACCTCATGTAAAAATATCTCTTTGTGGGTAAATTTGTTCTATAAATTCAACCCAAATTTACTGAGCTTAGAAGAAAGACTTTATACTCTAAAGCATGAACTGATCAGAAATCTCATGGACATTTAATAATATACATTTGGAAAGAAAAAAATTATTACTTTTTAGGGAGATGGGCTCCTGGTATTCATCCTGTAAGACTTTATAGATAGCATCACCTAGTTTTAAAAGTCAGATTATTTATGACAGTGTAGGTTGTAATGTCAATAACAAAAATATTATTTGAGAAATATGATAGGGACCTAAAACACCTCCCATATTTCAGAAAAAGGGGGAAAGCAATTAAAGTGAATGTTTGCAAACAAGCATGACACTTTTTTTATGGACAAAAACTAAGACACTTCAGGACCCGTTTGATTATATTTCATGCTTGAGTCATTTTAATGCTAATTATATTTAGTTTGGCTTATGTTTTGTCTCAGTTCCTGCTAGCCTGCAAGAATGACATAGCAATAATTAGCATGGCTTACTCTAGTCCTTGTAAATTCAATAAAATTGTATAAATCATTTTCCATTACCCAGCTTGAAATACAGACAAAGAGTAGATCTGCCAATAATTTTGAAAGCATATTATCAAAAATTCATATAAAGAGAGCTCATAAAGCATGTCAAAACATGATTTTAATCACAGACCAGAGCTTTTATATTACTGTATATCATTTACTGGAGACCCAGCCTAGGCAGAGTCTAAGTAGTAATAAAAACATGTTATCTGTGGAATTCATGTTCATTATTGATAATTATAAAAAGCTATAATTTATTGACTTATTGGCTACTCTTTGCAATACATAATAATTTCAATTGTTATCAAAATTCTATAAAAATGATATGACAAAAGACATTTTTCAAAGAAAGAAAAGTAAAATTTAGAAAGATTCAATATATTGCTTTGGCTGATTAGAGCAACTTGTGTAAGAAACAAAATTGGGAATCAAATTTATGTCCATTTGACTATAAAAGCTGTTTTCCTTTCCTCCATACTATGCCTATAATTTCGAAATATTTATTTTAATTTGAAATTTTATCTTTACATCTCATGAATATTTACTCTTTTGTATTAATACAAGCTTGGTAATCATGACTATGTCATACCAAACTATTCAACCACTGATGGCAGATCTGGTGGGAATTCAGCTTCTTTCAATAAATAATATGTTCTTACATTTATGATCTATACTAATAAAAAGGTAATATGCTAATTAGACAGGACATCTTCCAGACATCCTTCCGGAAAGAGCCATGGGGCTGAGGCAGAGGCAGTTAGGGGCAATCAGGCCAGCAGGGGAGGGCAGTTAGGGGTGGGTGATCAGGCCGGCAGGCAGGCGAGTGGTTAGGAGCCAGAAGTCCCGGATTGTGAAAGGGTTGCCTGTGGGATCAGGCCTAAACCAGCATTTGGATATCCTCCAAGGGGTCCCGGATTGGAGAGGGTGCCAGGCTGAGGGACCCCCCCCCCCATGCACGAATTTCATGCACCAGGCCTCTAGTCATTACATATATATGCTGAGAGTGTTCCGACGTGTTCTATAGTGAAATGGTTTCAGATTCTACTTATATGAGATATCCATAGTAATCAAAGTCATAGAAGCAGAAATAAGAAAGGGGTGAGAAAGAAAGGAGTTTCAATTGTTATCAAAATTCTATAAAAGTGATATCAAAAAATACATTCAGTTATTCAGTATGGAAACTTATAAAAACTATATAATGTGCTTATAAATAATACTGTACTGGGCACTTAAAAATTTAAGAGGGTGGATTTCATATGTGTGTGTGTTTTTTCTATCACAATTTAAAAACTGAGTTTGTTTACCTAGTACATGATTTTTGGTGCCAATGTCCATCACAAACCCAAGAGAGGAGAGAGGGCGCCACTTTTGGTAACTTAATCCTTTCCCATAAGATCTCAGAGTTAGGTGAAACAAACTTTGGGGAAGGTTGATGTAGATCTACTCTTGATTTTCAGACTATGGTCCCTGACGAGTAGCACAGTTATCAGCTGGGAGCTTGTTAGAAAAACCAAATGTCAGTGCCCGATCCTATCTATTGAAACAGATTATGCATGTTAACAATACCCTCCGAGGCACGTTACATTTTGAGAAACACTGAACTAGACCATATCACAAGAGTTGCAGCTAAATCTTGGCTTATTATTTTATTTGCATTGATATCACTCCCTTTTCTGAAACTATTAACTCACCAACAAACACATGACACCACTTAGGACATAAGGGAGCATTTGATTTAGAAGCTTCATGAATCACTGGAAAATAATTGTCACTGGGGTTTGCTATGAAACATTTTACAGGATTTATAAATAATTAAAAATAAGCCTGTGCTTATACTTGTGTATCCACTGTATAGTCTTATTTCACTATGTCATTCTATTTGGGTTGTATACCATATAATATACTAACACTTGTAGCAGTTTGAAATTACTTTTATTATTCTCCCAAAGTAAACATGGGGTAATGCAAATATCATGATTCAATTATTCATGGTTAATAGCCAACCACAAAATGGGATCTTGTGCTTATAATAGAAACAGGTAATGTTTATAAGGTGGAGGGAGGCAAAGTATGGGACAGTTAGAATGATACTCAGATATTTTCATTCAATTATGGTCCTTTTTTATTGGTTAACACTTTAAGAAGGTAATCTATATCTATATCTATATCTATATCTATATCTATATCTATATCTATCTATCTATCTATATATACACATACATACATATATACACACATATATGTATAAACGTATATACTCATATATATATATATATACACATATATATTTATATATATACATATATATTTATATAATTTTAAAATTTGGGAAATATGATACAATCTAAAGCCTATACTGAAAAAGGAGCATAAAAACACCATAGGTAGAAATTCCAAACTTTACATATTTTTCTCTTTTATTTCATATTGTTTACATTGGTATAAACTTTTCCATTACATATTCATTTCTCATATTAAAAATGGATTCGAAGTGTTCTGACATTAGTGTAAATGGATAATAATTAGTTATGGAATCAGAAATTATAGACTTTTCAGAGGAGGTGAGGACTCTAAGAATTATCAAATCTGATTGTTTTGTTTTATTAATAATGAAAATAACTTTAAAACACACATAAGAGCTACATTCTCTGTGTCTGCTGCCTCTACTTCTCCTGAGTTCTCTCTCTGCTCTGCCCAGCTGCTCTCTCTAGCAGACTTCTTCACACACAGACTCCTTCTAGTCAGTAACCTGTATATTACCCCAGAGATAAAGAAGGCTAGTTGCTAACAGTGACATCAATCATTGGAGTTATAGAAGGGCACAGTGTTCCGTGTGTACTTGCACCTGCTTGTGGTATCTTGGCCTTGGGCACCCCAATTAGGCTCATGCTCAGAGTGACCTTGGCCATTCTGGTGTATTGACAACTAGGCCTCTGTGCTCCCATTGGCCTTGACTATCCGGGGACCCTGGTGTGGTTCCCACAGGTCTGCCCCTTCACTTTATTCAAGCCTTTTCAGAGAGGTATTTCTCTAAGGAAAATAGAAACCACCAACCCTTGATAGAACCAATCCCTAATATCCTAGCTTAGCTTTAGTGTCTCCATTTCATATAATGTAAGTGCATATGTTTATTCAGTTTATGTCTCCCCCACCCAAAGATAAGCTCCATAAGTCAGACACTCAGGCTGCTTCATCTCTCCTGGATCCCACTGATTAATAGGAATAAACATGTATTAGGTGACCAATTACCACTTTTTGAATGAATAAATAAATATTTCTTCTCAAGTGTATACTGAATTACATGAGGTTGGCAATGCACACTGTTTAAGAGTTTGGGTTTTGGAGTAATATGGAATTGTTCTAAAGTCTGGCATTATCTTATGCTTAGTTTTATGACATTGGATAAGGTATTTAACCTCTTTAAAGTTAATTTTTCACATCTGTAAGATGAGAACAAATACTAGTGTCCACAAGATAGCATTACTGTGCAGATTAAAGGAGTAATATAGAAAGAGCATTAAATTTAGTAAATTATTAAAGTAATGTTAATGGTAAGTAATAGTAATAACTTATATACAAGATTCTGTAAAAAGATTCTCAGGCAAGTTCCTTTGTATAGATTTTAATTGTTTTCTAAAACACCTATGGTATTCTATATAATAAAGAAGTAATATGCAAAATGACCCTCACATCCTCACGTCACAATATGGCCGCCCCCACGTTGTCACAAGATGGCTGCCCCCATGTTATCATAAGATGGCCACCACAATATGGCTGCCCCCACATTGTCACAAGACAGCCGGCAGGTAGAGCAGTTGGGGGTGACCAGGCCTGCAGGGGAGGGCAGTTGGGGATGATCAGGCCGTTAGGGGAGGGCAGTTGGAAGTGATTAGGCCAGCAGGGGAGCAGTTAGGTGTCAATCAGGCCATCAGGGGCGTGGTTAGGGGTGATCAGGTTGGCAGGCAGAAGCAGTTTAGGGGCAATCAGGCAGGCAGGCAGGCCAGTGGTTAGGAGCCAGCGGTCCTGGATTGTGAGAGCGATGTCCGACTGTCAGTTGGGACTGGGCCTAAACCGGCAGTTGGACATCCCCTGAGTGGTCCCAGATTGGAGAGGGTACAGGAGGCTGGGCTGAGGTATACCCCCCACCCCCAGTGAACAAATTTCATGCACTGGGCCTCTAGTTATAGAATAAAGTTTTAAAAATTAAAATAAAAATCTATATTATTCTAATTGGTTTTAAATACATAATTTTAATTTAGTCATTCACTCATTTAATATAATTTATGGTCTTTTAAAATTATTTAATGTATCTGGTCCTGTGATAGACATCGGGTGTGGGGGAATTATAAACATATATTAGTTTTAAGAAGCTTATTGTGTAGCAAATATTATAAAACATGTAGAGTTATAATTATGATATAATGTATAGTGTGAGAAATTTAACTAGAGTTTATAAGATTGCCTCTAACTAAGAACTCATTCATTCAACAAACATGTGAAATGCTGCCCATGTGGAGCAATGTATAAGAACACACAGGAACACTTCTGGAAAGGAAGTGGAGATATAGCCAAAGTATATCAGGTTAACAATTAAAGTATACAGGGTTGAACAGAAATAGGTTAAATGACAGCCATCATTACCTAAAAGATAAATCCTAAGTAAGTATACAAAACAGTGACAATAATAAGACAAATAACACAAATACATAATACAATTAATAATTAAATAATACAATAAAATCTGCCCTAACCAGTTTGGCTCAGTGGATAGAGTGTCGGCCTGCGAACTGAAGGGTCCCAGGTTCGATTCCGGTTAAGAGCGTGTCCCTTGGTTGCAGGCACATCCCCAGTAGGGGGTGTGCAGGAGGCAGCTGATTGATGTTTCTCTCTCATTGATGTTTCTAACTCTCTATCCCTCTCCCTTCCTCTCTGTAAAAATCAATAAAATATATTTAAAAAAAAGAATAAAATCTGTGTTTCATATACTCACAACTGTCATCCTACTTTTGCCAACCCTTGTCTGTATTTTGTTCCATTTATTAGCTTGTTTGGTGATGAGAGGAGAGCAGTGATCTAGTAAAATCTACCTGAGAACAGTAGGTGTGGAATGAACCAACGCAGGAAAATACCAAAATGGAAAGACTAGTTGTAAACTGCTGAGATAGCCCTGGGAAATATGTAATAAGGGCCTGGAAAACAAAAGTAACTTTATGAGAATGAAATACTATATTTGAAAGATAATTAAAAAATTATAAAATGTTCCTCTAATGTTTTTATTTATTAATTATACAGAACTGTTTATTTTTATATTATCTCAGATTAAGAAATATAACAATGAATAATTTAAGATCCAATAGAAATATTCATTCAATTAATTTTGATAATAATTTCCATAGGTGAGGAAAAATCTTAAACTAAGGATGCTGCAATGGAAAATTATACTTTTTCTCCTTTTAATTTTATTCCTGAATCTTTTCACATTGTAAAAGCTGGCACTGTGGATCTTACATTAAAGCATCTTGCATTGCCAATGAGTCAATTAAGCCAGGACCTGTGGGTTTTTTATATCGGGTGTCATGAAGCCTCTCTTGAATATGTATCTATTTATGATGGGTCCTGTTTAACAACAAAACAGAGAAGGAATCTGAATGAGGGCCCATGGTTCTGGTGCATAGGCCAGTTATACAGAAAAGATGAAGGTTCATGATGGCACCATACATTGGAGTGTTACTTCAGACTCCCTATCTCAGCTCCAATCAGAAAAATCACAAGATTCAGTTGTACTTATGTCTCATTATCTGTGTGCTGCAGGTTGAAAATAATTGTTGAATAAATTAGCATCAGATCAGAAAGCATGAAATTAAGGACACAAATTAAGTGAGTTGCAATATAATAAATTAAAAACAAGTTGAAAACTTCCTAAGTTGAACATCAAGAGCTGCATTCATTAAGGGGAAATACAATTTTAATTCACATAGAACACAAATTAAAGACAGAGACATATTTAAAATATTTACATTTTGTTTTACTTATATGTGTAACCTCATGGAAGAAACATCAACTAGGATAATTGGTTAGGAGATGGGACATTTAAAAACCACTTTTTCAACCACAGTACGTACTATTATAGACTAGCATTTGCAGAATTTAGGTATCACTTATTGATATTAATACTTGCTTCTATAAATAAAGGTTTCATGTGCATATAATGCATGTGATAAATTCAGTTGTTTTTCTCTGAGAAGTTTAGCTCTCTTAGTTTATCTCAGTCATGTTCCATTCACATAAGTTCAATAATAAATCAGGACTCTATAAAAATAGGTGAATATTAGTTCTAATAAATTTTGAATGTTGCCGACTAATATCTGATACATTCATTTAAAAAGATGGAGATAGCCCAGCTCGTGTGGCTCAATGGTTGAGCATCAACCTATGCACTAGGAAGTCACAATTCAATTCCTGTCAGGGTATATGCCCAGGTTGTGGGCTCCATCCCCAGTGTGGGGCTTGCAGGAAGCAGCCAGCCGGTCAATGATTCTCTCTCATTATTGATATTTCTATCTCTTTCTCCTTCTCCCTTCCTCTCTGAAATCAATAGAAAAAAAGCATCCTATCTAATAAAAGAGTAATATGCAAATTAACTGTACATCCGCCACACCCACAAGCCATGCCCACCAGCCAATCAGGAGCGAGTATGCAAATTAACCCAACCAAGATGGCTGCAGCCACGGAGAGAGCAAGAGGCTTGAGTTTTCCCGGCAATGGAGGAAGCCAAGCTTTCCACCTGCCCTGGCGGGCCCAGTCCTCTGCTCAAGGCTACAAAGTTTCAATTATAGAAGATAAATAAATCCCAACAAAAATGGCGGCAGCCACGGAGCTGGAGAGAACAGGAGGCTTGAGATGGAGGAAGCCAAGCTTTCTGCCTGCCCTGGCCAGCCTTGGCCTCCTCCACTCAAGGCTACAAAGTTTCAATTATAGAAGATAAATAAATCCCAACAAAAATGGCTGTGGCCACGGAGCGATCAGGAGGCTTAGCTCTGCCCAAGACTACAAAGTTTCAATCGTAAAAGATAAATAAATCCCAGATACCAGAGCCTCCCCTTGGGTCGCTGGGGGGCATGGCATGCCTGCAAACCAACACAGGCCCCTCGCCCAGGCTGCCCCACGGGAACCCCCACCCTGATCCAGGACACCCTTCAGGGCAAACCAGCTGTCCCCCACCCATGCCCAGGCCTCTATCCTATCTAATAAAAGAGTAGTATGCAAATTGACCGTCACTCCAACACACAAGATGGCTGCCCCCATGTGGTCAAAGATGACTGCTCCCATGTGGACACAAGATGGCCAACAGAGGAGGGTAGTTGGGAGGGACCATATCTGCAAGGGAGGGCAGTTGGGGGCGATCAAGCCTGCAAGGGAGGGCAGTTAGGGGTGACCAGGCCAGCAGAGGAGTGAAGTTGGGGGCAACCGGACCTGCAGGGAAGGGCAGTTGGGGGAGACCAGGCCTGCGGGGGAGGGCAGTTAGGGGTGACCAGGCCTGCAGGGGAGGGCAGTTGGGGGCAAACAGGCTTGCTGGGGAGCAGTTAGTCATCAATCAGGCTGGCAGGGCAGTGGTTAGGGGGTGATCAGGCTGGCAGGCAGAAGCAGTTAGGGGGAATCAGGAAGGCAGGCAGGCGAGCATTTGGGAGCCAGTAGTCCTGGATTGTGAGAGGGATGTCCAACTGCCCATTAAGGCCCGATCCTACCTGGATCCTACCTGGATCCTACCTGGATCAGGCCTAAATGGGCAGTTGGACATCCCTCGATGGGTCCCAGATTGGAGACGGTGCTGGCTGGGCTGAGGGACACCCCCCTCATGCACAAATTTCGTGTACCAGGCCTCTAGTATATACATACATATATAAATGTATTATATATATGTATACAGATATACATATATAAATGTATCATATATACAGATATATGTATAAATATACATATTGTACATATGTGTATATATGTGTGTGTATATATATATAGACATATGTGTGTGTATATATATATATATAGAGAGAGAGAGAGAGAGATAGAGAGAGAGAGATAGAGAGAGAGAGAGAAAGGGGGACCCCGTGCACGAATTCGTGCACAGGTAGTGTCTCTCGGCCTGGCCAGTGATCAGGGCCCATCGGGACTGACTCAACCCAGTCCCAATCGGGGCCGATCAGGACCGGCTGGCTGGCTGAGGGAGCGGGACCGCAGGACGTTGGCCGGCTGCAGGAAGTTGGCTTTGGCGACGCACTGACCACTAGGGGGCAGCTCTGAGCATCTGCCCCCTGGTAGTCAGTGTGTGACATAGTTATCGGCAGGTCCTCTGGTCATTAGGTCATAATGGTCGCTTAGGCTTTTATATATATAGATTATTACTTTTGCATTTATCTTTTTTACTATGCTCTGAACTTCTCCATATCCATTTAAATATCTAAATGAGGCCAACCTCCCATGTTCCCTCCCCCAGCCGGCCAGTCCTGATCAAGATTGTGTGAGATGGGCACCAATAGGCCCTGATCGCTGGCCAGGCCGAGGGACGCCACCTGTGCAAACATTTGTGCACGGGGCCTCTAGTTATATAATAATTAAGTACGTACTCTGTGCCATGCCCATACTGAATTTTACCTGTGTTCATGTCATGTTTACAACATGACTAGGAGATATTCTTAATCCATGTCCTCGATGAAGAAACCAAGGTTGCTGAATGTTTAACTAACTTGTGCAGTCACATAAGTAGTTATGGTAGAACCAAAATAAGATCAGATGGCTAGATCCATAGTCCATGTTCCTGACCATTACACAGTATTGTCTACATTGTAGTAATAGTAATCTGGCACAGTTCAAAACATTACATTAACTTATTACAGAAGGTAGATTGGTTGCCTAAGGAGTTTTACATTTACCCTGGGTAGTAGGAAGTCATGGTCTGCATTTATTTTGATGAAGTTAAATTTAGCAATCATATTAAAGCTGAAATGAAGACATGAAACTTTTCAAATATTTGCATGCTATTATACTATGACTATCCTTCAGAACACTATTTTATATTAGATAAGACCATTTCTGCATAGGAAATAACATTACTCAGTAGTTACTATGATTCTTGTTCCTATGTTATCTAGCACCCTATGCTATCACTGATATCCTTTCAAGGTCATCCCCTTGATAGAATATAGTCTATCAGATGAACTATAGTGAAATTCAAAATGTACTTTCATTTTATTGTATCTGTGGACCTGTTGTTTATTTCATATATTCCTGCCTATTCATTAACACTGTATAAACTCATAAAATATTTTTTATTTTATTTCTTTCAAAAAGTAATAGTACTTGACCCCTACCTGCCTCTCTGTTGACCCTGCCCCGACCTTTCTTTAGCAACTTGTTTGTTTCTATCAGACTTCAGGGTGCTCTTCTTAATCCAGCAATACACTCTCTGAGTTGCTGCCAAGGGGGTAATGATGTATGGGTGAATACTCAATAGAGTAGGAAACATCTAAATTTTGAAGAAAACCACATGTCTTGCAGATTATTTTATTCCTATGTGACACTCCTCTAGGACATTCTTACTGGAGATGTGTGTCTCTAGGAAACATGGGGTCAAACATTCTCATAGCAATACAGGCTTATTCAAAAGTTCAATCAAAAGAATAAAATACCTAGGAATAAACTTAACAACAAATGAAAAGAACTATGTACTGAAAATTATAATCCCACTCCTGGGTATATACCTGAAAAACTCGAAATCATTTATACACAAAGATATATGCACCCCTATACTCATTGCAGCATTATTCATGGTGGCCAAGAGTTGGAAATAGCCAAAGTTTCCTACTATAGAGGACTGGATAAAGATGTGGTATACTGTATATACACAATGGAGTACTACACAGCCATAAGAAAGGATGAAATAGTGTCTTTTACAACAACATGGATGGACCTTGAGAACATTATGCGAAGTGAAATAAGTCAAACAGAGAAAGCTAAGAACTATATGATTTAACTCATATATGGAATATAAAACTGAAACTTATGTACACAAACAGCAGCATGGTGGTTGCCAGAGGGAAGGGGGTGGGGGAAGAAAGGGGTCCTAATATGAGGTGACAGGAGATTTGACTTTGGGTGGTGGGTACATGGTCCTACATAAGGATTTTGTAAATTAGTAATCCACACATGAAACCTATATGTTTATGTTGACTAATGTCACCCCAATAAAATTTAAAATAATTAAAAATAATAATAATAAAATTAAAAAAAAAAATTTTTTAAAGTTCATCCAATCATCACCATGATACTTCTGCTGTGGTCTTTTGCTCAAACTTGTGAGAAGGTGTTTGCAGTCTTATCTGTGAACCATTGTGACTGAATTATGATTTGGGCATTAACTTGTTATATAAAAATTTGTGTTGTTTTGTTTTGTTTTTCCATTTTTTAAAAGCTACATGGAGTAAATGGATATCTTATTAATTAAAATTTGTCAGTTGAGAACATTTATTAAATACACATTGCTTGTGTGCGTATTTGACATATATAATTTATTTTATTGTTTAAAGTATTACACATAATTTAAAACTTGATTAATAGGAACTGGAAATTGAACAAATGATTGAAAGAAAGTCCAAATAATGTTCTCTGCCACAATTTTTAGATGATTTAGTAAGTGATATGTAGGGCATGAATGATAAAGAAAGAAATGAGAATAAATACAATCGGCAAAGAAAAAATAGGTTAAAAGAACATAAAGGCCTCAGTTACGTGCCATATAAATACTTTATTGGCTGACTAAAAAATTATTTGAAATCTTTATATTGGGAAGTTCACCACAAAACTACATTTACAAGACACTCATACAAATTTAAAAGAGATGTGAAATTTCTAAATATTCCTTTGTATAAATCTGCTTTGCTTTAACAAAATAATTATTCTTAAGGAACTTTCACCGTCTTCTGAGACTGTTGCTTTCCCTAGAACTATTAAAATACCCCAATGGGAAAAAAGATTGAATAAAAAAACACATCTGGCTATAAAACCTACTTAAAAGGTTCTGAAAAAAGCAGGGCACCTATGGTTATAGTAATTCTATTAAATGTTAAACGTCAATGCCTCAATAAAAAATTTGAAGTTAATATTTCATTAGAATAAAAAGTGAAAGAGCCAGGAGAAAAAAAAATGTACCTTTACTGCTTCTTTTATCTGGATACATTTTCTCTGGTGCTGAATTAATAGTAAATGAGTTAATACATATGTATTGAAAACATAAATAGAAATTCAGGTTCATTGAAGATCAGCTTTGACCAGAATCTACTAAAATACAGGACAATTACTTCTTATATTAGAGAAATTATTAATAACATTACTATGGCTCGACCCTGAAATTAATAATAAGCTAATAGAAGAAACCCAGATATTCATGATACATACACACATGCATGCATAATTTGCGGTTGTACTTACTTTTGGTCACTACACCTTCTAAGTGAATGATGTTAGGATGATCAAACTGCCCCATGATACTTGCTTCACCCAGGAAATCTCTACGTTGCTTTTCAGTATAGCCTACTTTAAGGGTTTTGATTGCCACAGGTAATTCTCTTTTTCCTGGAAGTTTCAAACGTCCACTACAAACTTCACCAAATTCACCTTATGACAAAAATAGAAAAAAGTACACAAAATCATTTGAAATCCTTAATCTAACCCTATATAATAATAGCCTATTATTCAAATCAACTGAACAGCAGATCGACCGGTGGAACAGGGGGCAGATTCTCAACGCAGGAGCTGTCCCCAGCCCACAGGCCCCAGGCCAGCCAAGGTGTGTGCCAGCAGGGTCCCCCTGACCACCCCTCCAGTCACCCCACATATCGGGCCTTATCGCCGGCCAGGCCTAGGGACCCTATCCGTGCACGAATTTTGTGCACCGGGTCTCTAGTAATAATATAAAGCACTCAGAATATCAAGGTATAGATGAAACAGAGTTAACAGGGGAGTCCAAACTTGGTTACCAACATTAATAGAAATAAATGGTGCACTGGGAACAATCATCTATAAGTGATCATAAAACACTATTGGGGTTATTAGTTTCATCCATCTCACCAACAAAAACCTTAATGGAAATGTTACAACAAAATTAAATGCAACTGACTTAAATAATTTCGTTCTTCCTTTTTTTTTCTAATCTAGTAGTGCCATTAATGAGAAGAGAAAGGGACAAAAGATTATAGCAGGACAAATCTTTTTTTAGGAAAACAATTGTAAGGAATAAATGTTCATAAATAGAATAACTGTGTGCTTGAATTATGTAAATATTTCCATCATTACAATGTATATATGAATATGCATAAAAATAAACAGTAGATGGTAAAACACTATGTTTGAATATATTGCTGGTTTATTTTTTTTTATTTCATAAGCTAGACTTGCTGATTGAAATGTGAGCTACACAGAAGGTAGCATTAAAATATGATTAATTATATGCCACTTTGAAAGTGAGTCAGTTACAAAAGATCAAAAACATTATGTGTTAGCCTGGCAAGTGTGGGTCAGTGGTTGGGCATCCACTCATGCACCAAGAGGTCTCTGGTTCCATTCCTGGTCAGTGCACATGCCCAGCAGGGGGTGTGAAGGAGGCAGCCAATCTATGTTGATCTTTCTCTCTCATCCATGTTTCTATCTCTCTCTATCTCTCTCTCTAAAGTCAATAAAAACATACTTAAAATAAAAAAAAATCAGTATTAGATCAGAACAATGACATATTACATTCTATGTTAAATCTTATCATTAAACACAAGTTAAAAGTCTGACTTAAACACACTGTGATACCTGCTCCAATAACTCTTTCAATGGTGATGCATGAAGCTTCTATCTCCTTGGCAAATTCATGGACAGCTTGATTGGGATCCTCATAGGTATGTGGATCGATATAAGTTCTTACTCCTGGCAGTTTAACTGTGAAAATAAACGGGCATTAAAATACAAGTGCTTGTGCTGGATGAGTGAAATGATACATGTTATTAACATGCAACTGTGGCTTAAATCCCTAATCCCTATAAGTGTATGAGTTATAAGAACAGAGCCTCTCCTGAATTATAGGAGTCATTTGTTCAGCTATGTCACAATTATAATTTTGAAATCTGAATAGTTGGCATGTACCAGAAATGTAAACATGGTGATGTATATGAGTAAATACATCATTCAACACCAATGTTTTACAGAGTTAGTCTCTGAGACAAATAAAGACAGTTTCATTTACTAAAGGGGACAATAGAATGTTAGTGGTTTACTTGTTCGTTTGTTAGTCTGAGTCCCACTTAAATTATCATCAGAGATGACTGATTTTGGTTTTACAAAAAATAATTTAAAATACATTTTCAGGTGCTTTGTCAATACGACTTACAGAAATGTCAAAAGACAAAGAGATGCTCAATTTCTCACTCTACCTGTTACTGCACAGACTGTTATGTTCCATGAGCCTCAGTTTCATCATATTTAAAAGCTACCAACATCTGCCTCACAGTGTTGTTGTTTTTTAGGATAAGTAAGATTAATCTCAATGTTATGAAAATGGACTCAATGCTTTACAGCATGACTTATGGCTTTAATGACTGGCTTTTATGGGCACAGAATAGCAACAAAAATAAAAGAAACCCTTTTGTCATTTACTTGATGAAACAACTCATGCTGCAATGTTAATGACAAAAGGAACATATTAAAATACCATTAATTAGAAACCATTTACTAATTCTTAAAGCTCATTGTTAAAACTTGATTTTTTGCATTTCTTAAAAATATAGAATTATTCAAGTCATTGGAGCCAAGGTTGCTGCCACAGGATCTGCTCAGGAAAAGTCCTGTTATAATGCCGCGAAAAAAAAAAAAATACTGAGGAATTTCATTACTGTAATCTGGTGGTGTGATTTAAAAACAGATTTCTATTGAATGTATTGCTAGCATTTAGAATTAGCTTAGATATTTGGTTTGAAAAATAATAGCTTTATATTAAGCAAAGAGTTTTTATTTTAATGATTATAATCAAAGTATGCTTTAAAGAATTGAGCGAACGATCTTTCTGTTGCTTAGAATCAGCCACAATGCCCCACATTTACTGTATATGCTTTACAGAAATGTAACAAAACACATTTTTAAACCAATATTTTGGTCAGTTAATAGAAATCTTGTCTGGAAAAAAGAACCCACACACAATACCATAATAATAATCTGTCCCTGACATTGTGTACGTTTTGAGTTTTTGCAATTTGCTTACTGTGCCCGTTATGAAAATGCATCTTTTCCTCTTCTGGGTCTTGTTTTGCCTTGCTGTAACCACACCGCCTGGAACAGAGTAAGCTACAATTAGCCCCATCTCCAACGGGTGAATCACATCAAGCCGGAAACATGAAACACAATTGAAATGATTGCAACCCTAACTGATTTTCACACTAATAGTGTGAAATAACACCAATACTCTTTTTTGGTCACATTACTCTAGCCAATAGCTCTCTCTCACTCTTTGTAATATTTTTACTGAGAAGTCTGAATCTATCCAACTCATTTTAACTTCTCTTCAACATACACCTAACAGCAGACATGTTTCTATTCCACTTTCTCTGTTATTTATTTATTTATTTATTTATTTATTTATTTATTTATTTATTTATTTATTTTGCCAGCTCAGAAGTCACTGACTAATTTTTTCAGGATGAACAGCTCAAAACATGCCTGATTCATTAGTCTCCCACCCTCAGCTCCTTACTCTATCATTTTATTTTTTCTCTTCCTTTGGAATCATTAGTTGCTACACTAGCTCATTTCCACTCACATCCCCTCAGATCACCATCAAATTGACCACAACCTGCACTCTCTCTCAGCTCCACCCTCCAAATCTCAATCTTGTTGTTGTTGTTTGTCATATACTCCCTGGTTTGAGTTCTTCTGACCTGCTTCTAGTACCTACAAAAATCTGTCCTGCAAAGTTTCACTAATGACATATTCACATCTAAATCCAATGACTTTTCCTTAGATTTTAAGCATTCATGATTGAAACCCCTAACTACTTTTTGATGTTTTTTGCTCCTTTCTTCATTTATGCCAGTAGGTCCTCTGCATGAACTTCTTGGGTTCTCTCCTGTCAACCCATCTATTTCCATCAATTTAGTTAATACCATCTAGTACATCTGGTTGAATTCTTTTGAAACTTATGCTCTTATTTATCATAGATTTATTTTATAGACATATTCATTGGCATTCAAACTCAATAGATTAGATATGTTACATAATTAACCATATGATATTAAAATAACTGACTAAAATGAAAATATTTAAATTATTTTAGTGAAGCTCCCAGGCTATGAATTTACTATTTATAAGCTCTCATCACAAAATTGAGTTTATGAAATACAAAATTTTCATTTATTTCTGTATAAAGAAAATATAGCCAAAGTGATAGATTGACAAAATATTTTCATTACATTGGTTGAAAGTTACTAAGTGTCTAAATGAAATGTCCAGTTGACATGTACTAATGAGGATTGGTCCTTGGTATACATTCAAGGATGTTTAATAAGTCTATATATATTTTGGTATAAAAATAAAACCTATTTTATTCTATATTATTTCTTAGTGAATATATATATATATATATAAAAACATAAAATAGATAAGACACCACATCTTTGTGCCATTTTTGAAAAAAATTATCTTCATTTTATCATCTTAAAGAACTGCCAATTTATTAGTGAAGTACAGCTAGTAATATTTGAATAAACTTAAAGTAATATATTTAACATATATAGTGTTCTTGGGTGAGGAACAATACACAATCTGGATCTAGTGGCTTTTCAAGTTTTATTCATAACATTTAGGTGCATTTGTCATTCAAGAACCCTTCGGACATCTTGAAATATCTCACCAGAGTGAAATGAAGTGAAGAAACAAATAAAATTATATTGCAATTATATTTTGCAAATTTATCTACTCAAGTTGACATTTAAATTATTCTAAAATATTGTTCATAGTTTCATAGATGTTATTTTTTCAATCTTTATGTATATGCCTCTACAGTGAAGTTAATGATAACTTTTATTTTTACCAATGCTCTAAATACAATGGTGTGAAATCATTCTAAGATTTGTTATTTAAATAGCATTGACAAAAGTTTTTCTAAAGATAATTCTAAAGAGTCTTAAAAAGTATACAAGTTCCTGCAGTTTACATTAGAAAACAAATATCTGATTATTTTTTATTCTATTTCTTTAAAAAAAAAATGTCATTGGGTTTTTGAAGTTTTGATTTGATTGCATCAAATCTTTATATTTTTTGTAGTAAAATGGACATTTTAATGATATTGATTTTTTTCCAATCCATAAAAATGGAATATAGTTTCATTTCATTGTGTTTTTTTCAATCGTGTTTATTAATGCTTTGTAGTTTTCAGTATATAGGTCCTTCACATCCTTTGTTAAGTTTATTCCTAAGTATCTTATTCTTTTTGTTGCAATTTCAAAATTATTTTTTTATTTCTTTTTCTGAAATTAATTGAATATTAGTCAGTAATAAGAAAAGATGAAATACTGCCATTTGAAACAACATGGATGGATCTTGAATCTAACATGCTAAGCAAAAGAAAAAGTTAAGAATCATATCACCCATAGGTGGGATATAAAACTGAAAGCAACAAATGAACAGATAAGAAAAACAAGCAAAAACTCATAAGCATAGTCAACAATATGGTGATTCCTAGAAGGAAGAGCGTTTAGGGTACAAAAGGGTAAAGGAGATCAAGTATATGGTGACAGAAGATTTGACTTTGGGTGGTAAGCACACAATGCAATAAACTGATGAATCATAGATTTGTACACTTGAAACCTACATAATCTTATTAACACCAAGGGCACCCCAATAAATTTAATAAAGAAGAAAACAAACATCCATTTCATCTTCAACTTTCCTACCTTCAAAAAAAAATTAAGCTTTCAAACTTGTTTCCTCAAATAGTTTTTATCATTAAATACCTTATAGATACTTAAATCGCATGCACATTCCTCATATAAAAATGAAAATAAAACTTTGGATCTCATCAAAAAAGTGATTTGGGAATACCTTGATAAGGAGAAGTTGACATTTTAATACCTGGGGTGAGATTTAGGAGGGCAATGGGCAATAGAGTTGTTTTTTGTTTTTTGTTTTTTTTACTATGGGCATCTCTGGAGCTCTATAACATATAAGGCTGCATGTCACATTAACATATAAATTAAGTTCTGGAACCTCCCCCCAAAGCATCATTTAAACAAGTTGCAGCAAGATCAACAAGTAAAAGTGCAGCTGGCAAAGACTGGCACTCACTGAGTGGATCAGCCTCATAACAAGGCATTGCGGAAGCCTGTTCATTCAGTATCGTCTTCTGTACCTGACCCAGATGTATAATTTTAAACCGTCAGACAGACAGTCAATAAACATGCCATTCTGTGCATAAATCACAACTGCTACATTCTAGAACAATTTTTTAAAAGGAAAATAAACAGTTTCTTCATTTTGCTTCCTATCACAATTTTAATAAGCTTTATATCATTGTACTAAAAATATCTGTAGTGTTGTAATTAGAGAAATCATCTTCTAGTCATTTATACTTTTTCTTCTAGAAAACAATGATGTTAATAGTAGTGATGATCATGAGAAATCATAAAAAAGGTAGGTATAATTAATATTCATTAATATTTACTAAGAAGTCCTAGAGAGATGCTTAATATATAAATATAGCAATGCCTTTATAGGTAATTTAGAAATCAATCTACTTTCTCTCACACTTGTCCTAAGAATTTGAATAACACATCCTTGATGATAATAATACTGATCTTAAAATATAGGCCCTAGCCATAACATCCTAAATTTGGATATTTGTAATGTCCACTATACATGAAATAGTAAATAATAATATTTATGTAGAGATGAATATGCTAATGAGTAAATTAGTTCTTAGATGCAAATTAAGGATTTGAGAATACATTTGAATTATAAATGCCAAGCGGACCAGAGCACAAAGTGATACACAGAATCCGTGATTTACTAAATGTCAGCCTTGTGGCCAATGAGGAGAGATGAGTGAATGGAATAGCCTGAGAAGAGTGTAGAGTCTTGCTCAATTATAGCTTCCACAGGATCATATGTTCCCATTCCTAGCCTACAAAAATAAAAACTGGATATATACTCTTTCACCTTAATTCTAAGTAGATGGGGAGGGGTGAAATGGTGGGAAGAGGGGTTTTGCATTTTGATCTTTTTTAAAGAGTGAACATAAGCAGTTACTAGATCAGAAATGGTCACTCAGCTATGTATTGATCCTCTATTTTCTAGATTTATTAAGGAATACTTTCCTTATACTTTAATACAAAAAATATTCAAAAGGCAACATTGCAACAAACATCCTATATAATAAAGAGGTAATATGTAAATTGACCA
Source organism: Plecotus auritus (assembly GCF_963455305.1). Lineage (NCBI taxonomy): Eukaryota > Metazoa > Chordata > Mammalia > Chiroptera > Vespertilionidae > Plecotus > Plecotus auritus. The sequence goes on along the minus strand of NC_137770.1, from coordinate 206,312,181 downwards.
TCACACCCTCACACAAGATGGCCGCCCCCATGTGGTCACAAGATGGCCACCACAAGATGGCCGGCAGGGGAGGGCAGTTGTAGGTGATAAGGCCAGCAGGGGAGGGCAGTTGGGGGCAACCAGACTGCAGGGGAGGGCAGTTAGGGGCAACCTAGCCAGCAGGGGAGGGCAGTTGAGGGGGACCAGGCCGGCAGGGAAGGGCAGTTGGGAGTGATTGGGCCAGCAGGGTAGGGCAGTTAGGCATGATGAGGCGGTCAGGGGAGTGGTTAGGGGGTGATCAGGCTGGTAGGCAGAAGCGGTTAGGCCGCAGTGGTTCTCAACCTTTCTAATGCCACAACCCTTTAATACAGTTCCTCATGTTGTGGTGACCCCCAACCATAAAATTATTTTCATTGCTACTTCATAACTATAATTTTGCTACTGTTAATGAATCATAATGTAAATATCTGTGTTTTCTGATGGTCTTAGGCGACCCTGCTAGTGGTTCTCAACCTGTCGCAACCCACAGGTTGAGAACGGCTGCTGTAGAGCCTAAGACCATCGGAAAACACAGATATTTACATTATGATTGATTAACAGTTGCAAAATTATAGTTATGAAGTAGCAACGAAAATAATTTTATGGTTGGGGGTCACCACAACATGAGGAACTGTATTAAAGGGTCGCAGCATTAAAAAGGTTGAGAACCACTGGGTTAGGGGCAATCAGGCAGGCAGCAGTCCTGGATTGTGAGAGGGATGTCCGACTACCATTTTAGGCCTGATTCCTGTGGGATTGGGCCTAAACTGGCAGTCTGACATCCCCCGAGGGGTCCCAGATTGGAGAGGGTGCAGGCTGGGCTGAGGGACAACCCCCACCTCAGTGCACAAATTTTGTGCACCAGGCCTCTAGTTAGATTATATATATTTTGTTTATGGAAAATAAAAGCTGCTTGCAATCTTAGCTTCTTTTAAAAAACACATTTCTCCATATATGTACCCTCTCTTGTTCTGACATAATGACTTCAACCACTGCACAATGTTGTATGTAAGGATTTATTGCTGGAATCTTGAAAACCTTAAGTTACAACTTTTTGAGAAATAGTTTAACTTTTTCACTTCAGGATTCTCTCCAACTGAACCATGGTAGTTTTACTTAAAACTCAACTAACTCAGCCTCATAAAATAAAGAAGCATATAAACATTAGCTTATTAATATATCTAATAAATACTGGAAATAGATTGTTTTGTTTTACAGGAGCACATTCTTTAATAAGAATGTCAGTGAAAATGCAGTAAAATTGGACATCTGATATTTAGGCTGCCTTACTAGCAGGACCTTAAGACTCTCATTCATATAGTTTTCACTTATATACACAAGTACTGGCATTTTGAGTTCCTTACAGATGTAAGTTACAAAAATATTGCAACTGATCTATTATTGTTTACTAAAAAATCTCTAATATATCTATCAAAAGAAATGTACTCATGTTGAAACATAATTTTCTTGATTGTGGGATTGCAGTAGTAATTATACTGCATAAATGAGGACACAGATTACTAGGTTCCCATCATAGATTCTATCAAGGACAATACTCATTGATGAATGACAATGTGAGAAGCTAACTTATTTTTTATCTTATTTCTTAAATGTCATTTTTATTTCCATATCCTAAAAAACAAAGAAAAAAAACACATTAGAAATAACACCTTCCAAAATAGTGCAGTACATATGAATTTGGCAATTGTTCGTTAATGAACTATTCAAATCCTTTTAGAATTAGCAATAATAGGAAGACTTGAACAATTTTAAATACTTCAATAAATTCAAAGATGAATCATAGACTTTTCAATATTGAGTTAGATTTTAGTTGACTTAGAAATTTAATATAAAGATACATTCATAAAGTATGATATCTGTGGACTGAATCCTCCTGTTTTCAGTAATTTTGTCTTAATACTAGAGTAGACAATTTTCTATTAATTTTTAAATTATTGCATAATGTGACTATTGGATATCTTAAATACAGTAGGTCCACTTAATATCTTTTGTTGTCTGAGATTCCCTAGAAAAAGAATTTTGGAACAATTTGCATAGCAAGCCTTCAATTAGAATTTAATAGATTCTATATATAATAGGTTAACTTTACATATGCCTGCTATGAGCACTTTAAATAGGGTCTAGAATTATCGCAAAGGTATGACTTCATTCTTTATGCCTTTTTCCTAATTTTATAAAGTAAAATAGTCCTTCCACATCACTCTCCAGCAGAAATTTTATTGAAATAAAGGAAATATCTGTGTTAAGTGTATGTGAAAATAAAAAAATGGCTTACTTCAAATTTCAAGATAAGTTCAGTTAATATAGAGGAAGAAATATGACTCATTGAAAAATTAGTATAGTAGTTAATGTTTTAGTGTATTCAGGATACTTTTTGTCAGTAAAATTTGTTTCTGTAATCTCTGAATTATAAGAGAAGATACAGTTTATCCCTGTGTTTCTGATTAAAGATGTTTTTAAAAATTCTAAAAAAATAAAGTGATTGTCTAAAATCACAAACAAGGTAAATAAACAAATTAAGAATATAATATCTTTACTTTTAGAATAGCAAGCTCTACTTCCTTCACCACTTAAGTTTCTCAGAAGCAGTAAGTAATATGAAAACACTGGAAAACATAAAAACTTATAAATGAAGAAACTAGTCTGACACAATGGAATACTACTCTGCTGTAAAAAGGAAAACATTTACTCTTAGCAACAGCATGGATGGACCTGGAGAACACTATGCTGAGTGAAGTAAGCCAGTCAGAGAAAGTCAAGTACCATATGATGTCACTCATATGTGGAACTTAATGAACAAACTGAACTACCAAGCAAAACAGAGACAGACTCATAGACGGAAACAAAGCAGATGGCTTGGGTGGGATGGTGAACATATTGAGCAAAAAAGAAAAAAAAAGAGAGAACTCATGGACATGGACAACATTGTGGTGATTGTGGGGTGGAAGAGGGCAGAGAGGGGATAAATGGTGGAAAAAATAAAATAAAATAAATTAATTAATTAAAGATAAAACTACTTTGGCACCCTGGCATATTTCAGACTGACATATAATAATTATTATGCTATAAATATATATTTCTTTCTGTAATCATAAACACAAATGAATATAAAAAGATAAATTATGCTATTTATAATGTTATATTTGAAATTACACACATTAAAATCTTATTTACATTAAAAACAATGAATTCAAGCCCTGGCCGGTTTGGCTCAGTGGATAGATCGTCGGCCTGTGGACCAAAGGGTCCCAGGTTTGATTCCGGTCAAGGGCATATACTTCGGTTGCAGGCTTCTACCCCACCCAGGCCCTGGTCGGGGCTCGTGCAGGAGGCAACCAGTTGATGTGTTTCTCTCACATCGATATTTCTCTCTGTTTTCCCCTCTCTCTCTAAAAATCAATGGAAAAATATCCTCAGGTGAGGACTAAAAAAATAAACAAATGACTTCAACACTGAATGTTTATAAATATAGATTTTTAAAATATTGAAACAATGTTTAGTCTCAAGCCAGTCGTGGTGGCATAAAGTCAAAGATCACTAATAAAAAATACCTCTGCTAAAATGTAGGCAGTCTTGGAGATAGGGTGCCAAAAATCTAGGCATATGTATTTCATTCAGAAATAGTATAGAAATATTTTCCATCACTGGGTAGATTTCAGTCAAAGCAGGAAAATATTTGAAATATCACCATTATGTGTATTTGTACAGATTGTACAACAAAGTGGGAAACCTGAATAATGAAAAGTAATTTGAGATCAAAGGTCACATCATGTAATTACCAGTTTCATCTTATAAATGGCACATCATACATTTGAAAAATAATGGAGCAAAGCTGCATTGAAGAACCAAAGATCTATATCAATGGTTGTGAAATTATGCTTTTCAGACCCTGAAATTTCTACAAGGCATATCAAGGTACTTCTAAAAGCCAGTATATTTACAATAGGCAATTTTCATGTTTATGCATTGCATTATATTAAGGTCAAACTAACCAAACAAATATTCATAGTCTTTCAAAAAATAAAAGACAAAAGATTCCAAAAATTCAAAATACCTAACAATCTCTGTTTTATAAATGTAAATATATCTACACACAAATGACAATGATAGAATGCTCCTTGGGAATTATTTATGTGTTAATTGAAAAATGCTGCTATGATTTCACATACAATATGAGGTGACAAGATATAAGGTCGACTCCTCAGTATTTTGCTGACTCTACAAGAAAAAATATTCTTCTCAGCCTTATTTTCCACTTTCTCAGGTTGTTTTCTCCCCAAAGGCATCAGATTAAAGCCTTTGGATTAAGCAAAGTATCTTTAACTAAAACCTCATAGTGACTTTAAATTATAAAGAACAGCAATAAAAGCATTTTTAGCTTCCCTTTTTCCCTGGTAATAATTTTGGGTAACTTTCTTACTGTCTAATTTATGTAATCTCAAACTTTTCTTTTGCTTTAGTGTTTTGTTTTATTAAAATGCTATAAAAATTATGACTTCCATAAATCTTTCCAAAAAAAACTGCTAGCATATTACTGGGTATCTAAGCGCGCGCGAACGTGTGCACACACACACACACACACACACGCACACACACACACACACACACACACACACACACACGGGCTCACTGTCTCCACAGTTACTAACATTATTTGAAAAAAGATATTAGGAAACTGATTTAGTCTGAGGTTTCCTGGTGTGTTCTTTGTGAAGGCAGAGTTCTGCCTTCCTCCCTTCCTCTCTTATTTTATAAACTCCCTGAAATCAACAACACAATAGAAAATTATACCATTTTTTTAAAGTCAAGCATTTGAAATCCAGCTAAAGTTAGTTTTTGCCAATACTTTCTAAATCATGGCTTCATAAATGTTCATACTCCCATTAAGATATCTAAGATTTTGTTCAAGGTAAGTCCGGATGTCAATTTTCCCCCCAAGATATAAATTCTGTCTATTCTTCTTTGGTGATGATTTATCTCTTATAGCACTATTCTCCAGACTCAATGAGTTTTTCATAGAGAAAAAAAATCACAGTGTAAAGCCATTTATATTATACTTTAGCCATTGCCAGATTTCAGGGGTTTATGATTTATCATTGAAACCCCATGAACATATAAGTATTTTCCTAAGTAAATTAAATAATTTGAAACAAATCTATAGTTTCATGTCAACTTCATTTTTTTCAAATAGAAAAAATTCAAAATGTTGAGAAAAACATTTCTAAATTTCATCAATCTGTGTTTGTTGACTGTCTCTTGTTCTCAGATTATTGGTATCCATTGCTCCACTTCTCACATTTATACATGTGTGCATACTCATTCCTATTACAGGTTTTTCAAACATTAAGTATTAATTTACAGCTACAGAATACAAGTAACAATTTAAAATGCCACAAGGCAACCCTATAATTCTCTAAAATGCACTTCAGAATAGCTGCTCTTGGCAGATTTTGACTATAAATAACAATGCATTAGCATAGGGATTTGAACTCTAATCTAGAAAGAAGTTATCTGGAGCATTTCACTTTTTTTAAATATATTTTTATTGATTTTAGAGAAGAATGGAGAAGAAGATGGAAAGATAGAAACATCAATGATGAGCGAGAATCATTCATTGGCTGTTTTCTGCATGCCTCATACTAGGGATCAAGCCTGCACCAGGGCATGTGCCCTGACCTGGAAATGAACTATGACCTCCTGGCTTATAGTTCCACGCTCAATCACTGAGCAATGCTGGCCGGGCTGGGGTATTTCACTTTTTACAAGGTTGTTCACGATTGGGTAGGATTCCTTCTATATCTGTGAATAGAGTTCTCTGGTCTTATGTTCTAGCCTACAGTTTATAGCTATAACCCAGATATATACTTAGGATTTGCAAATTGAGGATATCCCATTTGGACAGTAATCCGTAAAATGTGCATATTTTTTACTTCACTAGTATTAAATTAAGAAAATAACTTCTAATATCTGAAATAATTCAAGCTTAAAAATATTAAGTAAAACCATTTAAAATTCCATGTGGTTTTGTGCTCCAATACCACATGAATCCATGTCGATTATGAAAACAGAAGGCCCCAGTTACGTTTGGTCTTTCCATGGTTCTGGGAGACAAAGATGATTTCACCTTGACAGAAGTAGCATGCTACTTCCATGTATGATATGATTTTAATCTTAATGGAACAACAAAAACAGTGACATGTTAAATGTAAAACAGATGCTACACCCTTACAACTTCTTGGGTGAAATAAGGACCACAGTAAAAGCCTTGGAAGAGAAGTACAAATGCTTGACATAGGGATGATGGGCCATATGTACATTTTATTTGAAATTATTTATTGTGGAATCACTTAAGATTCCCCCCTGGGAATCAATTTCATTCTATTCTTCTATTAAAGTGTAACTGGCATACTAACTGTTAAAATGTACACAAATGGGAAAAAAAAGAAGGAATGCTGACGATAATACATGTAGGTGGGACACCACATAGGAGTGAAAGTGGGAGGGAACACTAACCATATTAGGCTTGGATGGGCAACAGCGCACAGGGAAGAAGCCCTTCCACAGCCACATTCGCAGCAACTGAAAAGCAAACAAGAAAGCCCAAGATAAGGAAGAGATCCCACTCCCTCAATACAGCATAAAGACACTATGTATTTAGACAGGTGTCTGCTTTGCTTTTCAAAATTATAAATCCCTAAATGCATACAATTAATTTTTTCCACAGTGCCCTTCAAATTTAGAAGCATTTTATGGAATTAAGAAATACAGAGCTGTACTAAATAGTTATTTTCATTTTACATAAAATGCTGATTCAGTAAGGACATAATGAGCTAATACATTTGCTTATGCAATCAATATAGAAATGCAAAAATATGAAAGCCCATTTAAATATATATATCTCCTCCGAAATTCTGGCAAACTTTAAATTCAGAAGACATTTTAAATAGCCCCTCAAATACATGTTTTGCATACAGCCTACATATTCAGCTGGAGAACAATGTCTTCCTCATTTGACCCACTGATTTCTTATGCCAGTGGAATTATTTATCAAAGCCTATTGAAAATGCTATGCATACATGACTTCAATCACTTATGGAAGGCTTTCAATTTAAATTTACATTTTCAGATTTAAAAAATGCATCTCTAAATATATATTAGCAGAACTATTGCTATGTTCAAAATAAGCAAGCTATATATAATACATGCACTTTCTGGATATCAAAACATTCAAGATTATTTAAAAATTTTCACATATTCATAGTAAAAAAATGATCCAGAAAAAACACACACAAGTAAACTGTCTAATAAAATGCACTTTGTTGTGGGAAACCACATAAACTGATGGCAGAATATAACACAGAATTATTTAGTGCTTCAATACATCCACCTTTAAGTATATTTTATGAATGGCATTTCTAGCTATTTCGAGAGAACTGTGGAACAAGCTTAGTAAAGGACCAGCAAGTTTAGGCTTTTGTCCAAAATCTGTCTATTTTGAACTTTAATTCCTTGACATGTATCTACTCTATTTTATATCAAATAAGGAGAAGAAAATAAAATATAATGCTAGAGAAGGTATAAAAGTAATTCCAAATAAAATTCCAATATATTTTTTTCAAAGAAAAAGTAGGCAATGTTCCATATATGTTCTTTGAAGTATTAATGATGTTTTATTTTTAAATTTATTTTTAACTTTTTTAAAAATATATTTTTTTCTTATCCCAGTGGAATTATTTCAGAGAAGGAGAGAGAGATACCATCATCAATGATGAGAGTGAATCATTGATCAGCTGCCTCCTGCATGCCCCCCTGGGAATAGAGCCCACAATCCATGCATGTGCCCTGACTGGCAGTTGAACTGTGACCCCCTGGTTCATAGGCCCGACTGAAGAATTCATGATGTTTTAATTTTTGTGCTACTATGTGACAATTTGGTTATCACTAAAATGGAATTCTACTAAACAGAAATGGCTATATGACATTTATTTCCAGTTTGATAATTTGATTTTAAAGAATATACCAAATAATTATTCTCATTATAGAGATATTGAAAGTCAAAGTTACAGTACTTCAAAATGTTAAAAGACTGAGAAGTGTTTCTTTTGTAGATCTTGATATATTTCTTTATAATTATATTTATTAGTGCAATTATGACATTTATTAATGTCATATAATCATTGATATATATGTTAACTTTCCTACTGTTTCTGCTTGTATCAAAACTCAGATTAGGAGTTGGCAAACTATGGTCTATGGACCAAATCAAGCCTCCCACTTAATTTTGCAAATTTAGTGTTATTGGAACCAGCCACATCCATTTCTTGTTTGTGGCTTCCCTAGAGTTGTATGGCCGAGTTGAGTATTGACAGAGAATGTAGGGCCTGCAAAGCCTAAAACTTTTACTATCTGACTATTCAAGAAAGTCCACCTTCCTCTTTTCTTAGACTGGCAGTTTCTTGAGATGATGATGATTATTTGATTATTTTTTCTTCTTCATAGTTTAAACATAATAAATGACAACCTGTAAGTAGTCAGTGTTTTACTGTAACTGGTGTTAACTAACATCACAATTATCTCAGTTTATTAATATGAAAAATTTGCATATATGTGTTAATTTCAAACAGCCTAGTTCCAACTCAATAAATAATAAATAAATAATGGATTTTTGATGAATGCATCAGATTGATTTTTAGTGATAAAAAAGATGATGTCATCTTCTAATAAAGTACAAACATCCTTCCAGATGTGTGTGTACAAGTTAGTAAACTCAGGTAGCAATGTGCTTAGGAAGGCAATAGTAACTGCATATTGTGGCCATTGCCTAATAGGATTTGCTTCATACTTGTAAGTGTTCTAAGACTCAAATAAGCACACTAATGATTCTATAAATAATATTATTTTATTCATTCCTCTTAATTTTAAAAATTATAATAGGGATCTTGTCTTAAAATTAGTACATATACATGCACACACATACAAATCACTATGACACCAAATCTACAAATTTTAGTCCTGAAAAATTTAAATAATCTTACCTAGCTCTAGAATTCTGATTCATAGTTTTAGCAAAGTTTAATATAAAATCTAGAATCATGTAATATTCAATATTTGTATGTCTATCTTTTCTGAGACCTTGTTTCAGATTTTTTACTGATAGTTTCTCTGACTTGTTTTAAGATGACATAAATAAATTTCCTTGGGTTACTTAGTTAACCTCTTCGTGTTTCAATTGACAGATAAGAATCCTACTTCATAGGTTTTATGAAAATAAAGTGAGACAATATATATATTCACCTTGGTGAGTATCTGGCTGATCACATATTTTGGGAGAAAAGTTGTAGCTTATTACTCTTAGTAATATCATAACTAAAGTGATAGAATAAATTACCATTATATCAGATGAATTTAGATTTTTCATGATCCATAAAATATTACCATGCTAATATTTCCATTGATAATATAACTAAATAACTAATTACATTCAGACCAATTCATATAAATACAAAATGGGCAATGCAAATTTTTAAAGCTTAATTTACACAAAATACATTTTCTAAAAATTTAGTAATCAGAGCATACTGTGCATAAATTTGTTATTAAGAAAATTAAAAATGAAGTACCTTTTCTATAAATATCTGAAGTGAGCTAGATCCTCTAAGTGATTTGGATCCTTTAAATAACTTTTAAAATAACCTGGGCACCTCCACACCAGATGGTATAAAGTTCATGTTCTTTCCTTAATCAATAAATACTTGCAGAAGTACAGGTTGAAAATGCTCAGAAGCCTCAGAGGTAATTTAGAAATAGAAACCAAAACGTGCTAAAAATAGTGGCTAATCTAATGTATGTGAGCTGTGGTTCAGCACAGGGCACATCTGCATCTCCCTCAGTTTCCAGCACCTGGAGGCCTGTGAGTAACTGCATGGAGCTGTAACAAGGTCATTACTATCCCAGTTTAAAATAGTTTAGGCCTTCTAGGCTTACAAACAAAAATCATTGGTCTTTATTTTAAGGCTATTTTGATTTGTCCTTTGGAAGATTAAAACATGATAACAGAAGCTTTCCAGGCCCAAAGAAGATTCAAATGAAATTACTTCAGACAGGCCTTACTTAGAGCTGATCAATATACGTACAAAGTGTGTCAGTGTAAGTAAGATAACCTCCCTCCTACTGAAGCCAGGCGATTATAACTCTAGGAAAGAAATTCTCAAAGATGCTAGATCAGAGAAACAAGATGATAGGCTGTGGATAAAGGGTGACTTAAATTCTTAAACAAGAGATCATACAAGTAGAGAAGAAAAACACCAAGATCTTAATGGATAAATGAAAGGCAGGAAAAGTAATTTCACAAAAGAAATACTTTCATTAGATAGAAAATATTCTCAGTTTACTGCTCTTAAAAAAGGAATAAATTGAAAAGGCAGCATTGTTCACCCATTTTAAATAAGAAACAGAAAATGATGGTACTTAATGCTGAAGAAAAGAGTGGAGCTTGTGCCCTCACAGGTGGCAAGTGATACCAATCCTTTAGAAAACAATCCTCCAAAACTGGTCAGAGTAATAAAAATGTCCTCACCTTTTGACTCCATTGTGCAGCAAGCCAGTGAAAATCCTGGGGTGTGTACCCAGACTAGGAGCAGTCCTGGATGTATCCATTCATAAATATATAGTTTAAGTAAACTAGTCACTGGTGTAAATGAAAGAATAATTGCGACTATACCAGGTAGGGCTGCTTTGAAGAAAGAGTTTAATAATACATGTAAAGCTCTCTGCATTGTCTTGGGCTTACAGTCAGCACTTTACTTTTTTTTTTTTCCTAACGGATATTTTTCTAATCTGGTCTTGGGCAAAGAGTGTGATACAGATAATATGCCTGAGGCTGGCCATAGATTTTACAGGAAGTAAATAACTCATAAATATTTCACAGTAAACAATATATTTGTGGAGGCAACAATGCAATGTAAATCAATATAGGGTAATATTTTTCTTAATGAGGTAAAAAAATGTGTAGGGAAATAAAATATTGGCATAAAAGTATATCAAACCTCTAAGAGCCATTATGTGAGAGTGTTACATCAATCCACACTATGGGTCAATTTTAGTTTTCTCTCACTTCAAATTGTTTGTGGTTATTTATTTAATTTTATACTCTTCAAAAAATAAAACAAATAATTTAAACAATTCCAATTATGATACTTATCACAATGATAAAATTGTAAATGTGTAACATATTTATAATAAAAAGAAAGCAGAGGAAATTGTTCATTGGTAATTAACACTGATAATGTTGATTGCTTTATACATTTCTTAAAATGTCTCATAATGCAATATTTTTTGCATCTGTGTCTTAATTCACTGCCACTCTTTTAAGATTTGGTACTGATTTCCTGATGAAGGCAGGCTAAACCCTGCAGAATTTTTTTGCAAAAACTTGAAAAGGTATAAAAGCATAATGATCACATATATGGTTCCTAAACTCTACTCTTTATTACCCATGCTTATGCCACAAAGGCATAAAATTATCCCACCCACAGGAGAGAAGGCAATGCAAAATGGTTAGAAAGGCCTTTCTATTTAATTTTTAAGTGTGTTTTTGAATAGCTCTGTGGGGAATACCACATCTACAGTACATGTATGTACAATCCAATCACTATTCTCCAGCTGTAGTCTAGGCAAATTGGCATAGGATATAGTTACATGTAGCACTTTTTAAAACCTTTTTTAGCTCTCTGCTTCCTTCTCACTCTAGAGCTTGTTACTCTTCCCTGATGATTATAGGTGTCTACCTGCTGTTGCCTAAGGTCCTTTATCAAAATTATACTATCTGAGCAATAATCCCTGGTCAATGGATTTTGAAACATCAGAGGACCTCTGAGTCTTAACCAATCAAGGTCCAAGCCTGGAACTCCCACATCTTGATGTGAAGTAATACTATATATATATTCTATCTAATAAAGAGGGAATATGCAAATTGACCATCACACCATCACAAAGATGGCGCACCCATAGCCACAAGATGGTGGCTCCCAGTCCCCTCAGGCCCGCCGGAGTCCCACAGTCCTTTCAGCCCAGCCAGGAGGGGTGGCAGGCACACGGTGCAGCTGGACCCACCCTCAGCCCCCTAGCTGTCCAGGGCCGGCCTGAGGCGCAGGCAAGGCTTAGATGGCAGCTGCCCAGCTGATGCCTGAGGTGCAGGCAATCTCAGATGTCGGCTGCCCAGCTGCCCAGGGCGGGCCTGAGGTGCAGGCAAGCCTCGGATGGTGGCTGCCCAGCTGCCCAGGGCTGCTTGAGGCTCAGGTAACCAGGGCCGGCTGAGGCTTGCATTGCCGGCAGTGGCAGCAGCAGAGGTGTGATGGGAGCATCACCTTCCCCTGATCGCTGGGTTGCCTCCCGTCCCTGAGGGCTCCCAGACTGTGAAAGGGGGCAGGCCGGGCTGAGGGACCCCCCACTCCAGTGCATGAATTTTCATGCACCGGGCCTCTAGTGTGTATGTATGTATATATGTATATATGTATATATGTATATATGTATATATGTATATATGTATATATGTGTGTGTATATATATATATATATATATATATATATACACATATACATATACGTATACATATATGTGTGTGTGTGTGTGTGTGTGTATGTGTGTGTGTGTGTGTGTGTGTCTTCCCCAGTTCCTGATACAGAGCTCCTAAAACTGAGGAAACAGAAGGAAGCCAGGCAGTCAGGGATAGGGGATAAAACTGGGGAACCCAGCTAGATAGATTTACTAAGGCACCCCAACTAGGTGGGAAAGGAAGGACAAGAGCAAGAGGCATGAACTTTAAAATGTATGGATATTGCTAAGACAGGCAGCATGCAGATAACCAATCACAAGGCAGTGAGGCATGTAACCAATCCTAAGGATGTTACTAAGGCAGAATTTTTTAAAAGGACCAATAGGAACTAGCAAGACTGTATCCACCCTCTAAATTAAAAGGCACTTGTTTCCTCTCCCCTTCTCCATTCTCCCTGGCACACAATGGGTTCCTGACTTTCCTGACTTTCCCGGGGAGCACATCCCTGCACTAATGTGGTTTATGACCATGTGGGACTCTACAGATAGACTAATAGACTTTAATTTGCATGGATGTTCTCCATAAACTTTGGTTCCATGGTTTTTGTCCATGACTTCATTCTCAGATTTTGCCAGACAACAAACTTGGACTCACTCCCCACATTTCGGTTTCAAAACCATTGCAAATAAGATGCCTGGAGAATCTTTTGTTCCATCATTTACTCTTTCACCCTAGTTTAGTGGTTCTCAACCTTTCTAATGCCGCGACCCTTTAGTACAGTTCCTCATGTTGTGGTGACCCCCAACCATAAAATTATTTTCGTTGCTACTTCATAACTGTAATTTTGCTACTGTTATGAATCGCATTGTAAATATCTGTGTTTTCCGATGGTCTTAGGCGACCCTGCTAGCGGTTCTCAACCATAAATTACAGTTATGAAGTAGCAACGAAAATAATTTTATGGTTGGGGGTCACCACAACATGAGGAACTGTATTAAAGGGTCGCGGCATTAGAAAGGTTGAGAACCACTGCCCTAGTTCCTGACACAAATCTCTTAAATATCTTAGAATTTCCTGGGTGGTAATACTGTGTTTTGCTCTAATGAGGTGACTCTTGGTGGGCTCCCAGATGGAGGCTGATTGTGATTAGAAGCTTGGAATATTCAGCCTCTCCCATCATTCTCCAGAGAAGGGAGAGGGGCTGGATAAGGAGGTAATGATCAATCATGCTTACATGATGAAACCTCCATAAACATCTCAAAAGCGATCTGGAGAGTTTCTGGGTTGGGGAAGTCATTCATGTACCAGGAGGGTGTCACATCCCAAATCAAGGGATAGAAAGCTCCCACACTGGGGAGCCTTACAGACTCTGCCCTATGCATCCCCTCGACTGGTTATTCATCTGTATCCTTTATAGTATCATTTGCTACTGTATATAAAACACAGTAAACCTAAGAGTGTGGTTCCCAGAGTTCTATGAACCGTACTAGCGAATGGTTCAATTCAAAGAGAGGAGTAAAGGGAAACTCCCATTTGTAATGTGGCAAATAATATAAGTGGTTCAACTTTAAAATGGAGGCAGAGTTGCCATCCCAGAACTGTCTTGTACATCTTATGCCTCAACCTTTGGAATGTTAAAATTGGGCAAAATAACCTTTGGGCTGGTTTTGAAGAATCACTGTATCCTAAACAACTGTTTGCAAAGATAATAATAAAGCTGACATAATGACTAGGGGACTGAAATTTAAAGACATTCTTTAGAATTAACATCAGTATGCTAGTTTATCTTTATCTATAGAAATCCCTTCCTTCTAGTCATGTAATTATTCCCCTTCCCTTTCTCACAAATACCCCCTGCCTTCACCTCCTAAAGGAAAAACTATTTGGATCTCTGGCTGAATAATGTTTCTAGAATAGCTATTTTCTTGGATTTCAAATAAAAGCTTGTTGCCTCACACTTTAGCCTTCTATTTTTAGGTTAACAATAGCCATGTGGAACAGAAGCTGTAAGTAACCAAGGGACCTACTACTTGTGATTGGTATCTAGAGTAGGGAGCAGTCTTCTGAGATGAGTCCTTAAACCTATAGTGCAAACTCCAGTTAATGACAGAACTTAATTGAATTGGGGGACACCCAGTTGAGGTTGAGGTTGCAGAGAATTGCTTGGTGTGGAAACAAATATATATATATATATATATATATATAAAATCAGGTATCAGAAGTGTAAAGTAAAAACGAACAGGAGGAGTGGGCCTTTCCAACACATTTGCTTTTTCTTTGTTTTCTGATTCAAGACTGAAATGTTCTATGATAATATGCATCATAGTGCTAACAATTCTGGGACTCAGTGAGAGGAAACAGCTTTGCCAATACGGCACTGATAGCAAGTTATGGAGGTGAGATGTGGGCAGCAGTTACTGCCTCATACTGTACTGGAAGCACAATTTCTTCTTCCACATCCTCCAGCTCTTTCTATTCCCACCCAATCCCTCAGCCTCATCTCTCCCTCCCCCTGTTGAAAATTTAAGATGTTTTCCTGGGGAACTATGGTCTGGGCATTTCTTTCTTCCTTTGTTAATAGTTTATTAGCAGATTAAGCAACTTTAATAAATTAATTCACAATAAATTACATACACCCGGCAATCAGAAGAAGGCAACGCCCCATTACACCTCTGCTGCTGCTACTGCTGGCAGCGCAAGCCTTGGCTGGCCCTGGTTACCTGAGCCTCAGGTGGCTTGCCTGTGCCTCAGGGTGGCCCTGGGTGGCTGGGTAGCTGCCATCCGAGGCTTTCCTGCGCCTTGGGCTGGCTCTGGGCAGCTGGGGGGCTGAGGGGACTGGGTGCCACCATCTTTGAGGGTGTGGAAGTTAACTAGCATATTCCCTTTTTATTAGATAGGATATTTCAAGTTCTAAAATTAAAAAAAGAAAACACTAACAAATCTAAGTGTTCAATGTGTAAGTATTCCTTTGTTTTAAGTACAACATCACAAAAACAAACAAAAAACTAATTCACTTAAATGTTGGAATCAGGAACTCTCCTTTTCCTTTCTCTGAAGACAATTAGAGGACTTAGAAATAGCAAACTGAATGAAAGCAGAAAGAGAAGTGAGGTGAGTTTTCTTTAGACTGCACTTGAACTGGTTTATTTCCCAAACTATACTTTAATGATAATTCACTGTACTTCTCTTAATCAATTTAATGGGCCTGAGGTCATTATAAAACAGGCTCTTCTCCCATGAATACCATAGTAGAGGCATGATACAACTAGCAAATATTATTGGACATGTTAGATTCAGTTTGCTTACTCATATATATTTGGAAAATCAGAGTAAATTTCATCAAATATTAACCACCTGTTAAAAATTTGTGCTGCAGTTGTAGACAAAATCATTCTCATTATTAGTAAACATGTACTGAGAATCTGTGCTATGCTTTAAGAATGAGAAATTACATATACTAAAAACAACTTTGTACTCACCCTATGCAAAGATTCTAAGCCTGTATACAGATTAAAGTCAACCAGGGAGATTAAAACAACAAACAAACCACACAGGAAGAAAAACCAAGGCACAGGCCTCGCCCCAGAATAAGTAAGTCAGAACATCTTGGTTATGGGACCCAGCATCATTATTTTTCAAAGCTGTTAGTTGATCCTAAGTTTCCTACAGGTTGAGAACCACTGATCCAATGGGTACTCGATAAATACTTGAAGTGAGTGATGTGTCTTAAAATAGTCTTAGGAGAATTTACTTAATGAATAAAAGGGAACAGTTTGTAATTAGCATATCAATAGTCTGCATGTTAATAAAAGCTTTGCAAGTTCCTGTAGATGCTTAAAACAATTTGTTCTTTGGTAAGTATTTTAAATAATTCTCCTATAAGTTGTTTACAATGGTATTTTAATATGCTATATAATAAAGAGGTAATATGCAAATTGACCATCACTCCAACACACAAGATGGCCACCCCTATGTAGTCAAAGATGGCTGCCCCCAGGTGGACACAAGATGGCCACCACAAAATGGCCAGCAGGGGAGGGCAGTTGTGGGAGATCAGGCCAGCAGGGGAGGGCAGTTGGAAGGGACCAGGCCTGCAAGGGAGGGCAGTTAGGGGTGACCAGGCCAGCAAGGGAGGGGAAGTTAGGGGTGACCAGGCCAGCAGGGGAGGGCAGTTAGGGGCAATCGCCGCCAGGGGAGGATAGATAGGGGCAACCAGGCTGGCAAGGGAGGGAAGTTATGGGTGACCGGGTCAGCAGGGGAGGGCAGCTGGGGGCGACCAGGCCTGCAGGGGAGGACAGATAGGGGCAATTGGGCTGGCAGGGGAGCAGATAGGAGTCAATCAGGCTGGCAGGTGAGTGGTTAGGGGGTGATCAGGCTGGCAGGCAGAAGCGGTTAGGGGCAATCAGGAAGGCAGGCAGGCAGGCGAGCAGTTGGGAGCCAGCAGTCCTGGATTGTGAGAGGGATGTCCTGTGGGATCGGGCCTAAATGGGCAGTCGGACATCCCTTGAGGGGTCCCAGATTGGAGAGAGTGCAGGCTGGGCTGAGGGACACCCCCCCATGCATGAATTTTGTGCACTGGGCCTCTAGTTATCTATAAATGAAGACCGATTTGTTAAGTGACTGTATATTTCATCCTAGCCTCTATCTTTTAAATGACAAGATTGTTTTTCTAACATTTATCTCTACAGGTTTCTTTTCATTGCAAGTTTAATGCTAAATGGCAGAATTTTTATCCTTCTATATTTTAATACTAGCTACTTGGGTTATCTGGGAATCCTAATATCTCAAACAAAATAATAAAACTGTAAAATTATGAGCTATTGAAGCACAGACTTACTATATAAGTTTATATAAAAGCAAACTTAGTTTTTCCACAGATGGGTCAGGAGAGCCTTCAAGAAGTGATGGATATTTTGACATACAAGGTTTTCTCTTTGAGCTAGAGTAAAGCAGAAATATATATCTTACCTAATAAAAGAGAAACATGCAAATTTACCATCACTCGGCTACGTCCACAGCCAATCAGAGTAAATACGCAAATTAACCCAACAAAGATGGAGGTTAATTTGCATATGCAGGGCGGAGCGTGCTATGAGGGGAAGCAAGGTGGTGGAGGGACTTGCCGCCTCCAGGAGAGCTGGGAGTGGGGACATGCTGGCTCCCTAGCGGCTGGGAGTGAAGCCAGGGGAAAGAAGACCTATTCTTGCACGAATATCATGCAATGGGTCTCATATATATATATATATATATATATATATATATATATATATGTATATATATATGTATATGTATATATATTTATCATATTTATATAAGACAAAGCTCATACTATTAATGAAGCAGGAAGAAATGGGGCTGAGTCACAGGCAAAGGTTGTGTAAGGAATTTCAGACAGGTCTATGGAGTCACAGTAAATTGGACATGCATGTGTCTCCATGCCTACATGCCTTTCTCATATATACTCCACCAACTTGTAAAATTAATTTTCCAGGTCCAGTTTAAATCTACCATCTCTGTAATAATATTTCTGAACTCACTAAGGCACAGATAAGCATAGTCTCTATTTTATTCTTGCACAAATTTATCAAAAATACAGCGCTAATGGTGTTACATTAAAATTATCTGGTTGCATGACTGTCTCACTATTAGACTGTCCATGTTAAACTATCAGAAAGCATATCAAAGGGTCAAATTCCATCATAAAAGCAAGCTCTACTGGTCACCAAGGTCAGAAAAATATACTGTAGTGAGCCCATAACAGAAGAGGGGTTGCACAGTCCACAAGTATTTTTTCAAAAAGCAGCTCCAGTGTGATATTTTGAGCAGGAAAATTAAATTGTTTCACCTTTATATGTATGATTTAATTTTTATAACTCAAATTTAAATACTTAAATGTCAGTACTATATTAGTATATACACGTGTTCATATACTGCATTTACATGTGCATATAATATATGTAAATAAATGTAAGCTGTAAGTTAGATATGGTTGATAGAACACTAATGCATTTTAATGTATTTGGTCTACATTATCTTATCCAGTATAGATATATTTTAAACCTTTGGAAAATGCAACTTTCTCCTCAAGTAGCAAATAAGAAATAGGACATTGTACCCACTATAGGCAGGGCAGCCAGCAAACTTTAAACTGATATCTGACTTCAAAAACTTGCAAATCACCAAAAATGCAGAATTTTTATTTTCACCTAAATCTCAACTTCACTTTCTCTATTATTTTGTTTTCTTATCTCCCCCTTTCCTCTTCTGGCATTGTAATGACATTGTTTTGTTAAGTCATTTGATAAATCAAAATCCTTTTTAAATAATTTCTATCCCCTAATAGCAAAATTACATTTTATCATAAATCAATAATATTCAAGATGATACTGATTTGAACTAGTTATTCACCTGATCATTTAATAAAAGAAATCCACAGTGTATTTATGGCTGCACTCCTTAAAGTGTTTTCTTTTCTTTTAAATTAAAAAAAATATTGAGCACTAAGTTTATAAAAAGCCTGTAGTGTTATTTAGTAAAATATATTAAGTGGCAGACTAAATATATGTATGGACAATGGCCAGACCAAATAAAAATATAGAACTTTGATCCCAAATCTGTAGCAGCCAGTCCAGGTAGCCAAACCACAACCTGTGCAGCAATCATCCCAAATGATTAGGACTTTATAAATACACTAGTAGCCCTGTGCACCAATCCATGTGCCAGTAGCTCACTGCCGCCCTCCAGTAGCTCTCCACCCACTGCCCCGCCCTCTTATAGCTCCCCCGCCCCCTGCCTCCCACCATCCCACATAGCTTGCTGCCCTGCCCCCTCCTGTAGCTCTCCACCACCCACTTGTAGCTCACTGTCCCATCCTCCTGCTGATCCATGATCTGGTCCTTACATGGTCGGTCATTACGTTTCACAGTGTAACAACCATTTGCATATTACATCTTTATTATATAGGATGCCAGCTTCCATGATTTTTGTCTCCACTTCCAACTTGGGACCAATTGGAGGGAGCCAAAGATGTCCCCCTAACCAATGGGATAAGATGTCCCACTTATAGTTAGCCTGCCTCCAGCTACCCATGTCAATAATCTCCAATCAAGGTATACCTGAAAACTTCCCTTTTTATTTTTATTTTTCATTAAAAAGCTTTCACATTCCACTGAGTGCCTTTGGGTTTCTGCCAAAGGCAAATCATGGTGTCCAATTCCCTTTCTGTAGCATGCTCTTAATAAATAGCCTTTGCTTGTTCTCATTTGGGTGCATTTTGTTTATTTCCACACAAGAGAACATCTTTACCAGTTCAATAAAGATAAATTACATAGATTCTTCTTTGTATTCTCCCACTATTCTAGTTCCGTTCTGGCACAACAATATTGTTGAGATACAAAAGACTGAATGATGTGTTTGTGCTACAGGAAGACACCTTTACTGTACAATCAGTTACCTCCACTCCTAGAGTCCTGGTAATGTTACCATAAGCTCCTCCCACTGAACTTTCTCGGACTGGCAGTCATTTCATAGCTGACACAGGTCTATCTGTAAGTCCTCTTAGAGAGAAGTGTATGACTGTCATGACTAACCTGCCTGTGCTTACCAATGTTAGGTTTTAGTTTATTTTGAGAGAAGTAGAAAAGAAAAAATTAAGGGCAGATAAAGTAGCAAAAAGTCATGCTAATTTTGTCAACTTAAAAATAAGAATATTTTAAGCACAACTCTGATAATAAGATTTATTTTAAACACTCATTTGTCTTGATGAAAGAATAATATTAATTAAAAACATGAGTGGCTCAAAAACAGGAGATTAGTCAAATAAACAAGCCAAATATTTACGTTCTGATTTATTTAGCTCTCTTCATTATGGCTATTGAATATTTTTCCAAAGTTGAATCACATCTATCAACATTATACCTATATGAAGGAGGAAAGAAGAATGACTAATGTTTCAATTTAACTACTTCACTCTCAAGTAATTAAAGTAATTGTGGAAGTATACTAAAATTATTAAACAAGAATGTGTATTTTGTGAGAAAATATTATGGGAATTGAATTATGAGAACACCTTAAAAGGAGGCTAAATGTTCATTTTTATATCAAACTATTTAAATTTCATGTAAGTACATTTTTTCTATTATTGTTGGTCTGTATTATTAAAATCATACATTATGATAATTGTCATGTGTTTAAAATTAAATATAATGATAATAAGTGTCAACTATTTTAATACATTATATTTGTATATAACATAACAGTGGATAAAACAATGGTGTATAAATATATATGTGTAAGTGTATAATGGTGTATAAATATGTATTTATATAAAATACTAGAGGCCCGGTGCACGACAGTTGTGCACTTGGTGGGGAAGGGGTCCCTCACCCTGGCCTGAGCCCTTCCGCAGTCTGGAAGCCCCTGGGCGATGTCCAAGGGGAGTGGGCCTAAGCCACAGTCAGACATCCTTAGCACTGCCTTAGTACTGCCTTAGCGCTGCCACAAAGGTGGGCCGCTGCACTCATCAACCATCAGCCTGGCTTGTGGCTGAGTAACGCTCCCCCTGTGGGAGCATACTGACCACCAGGGGTAGCTCCTGCATTGAGTGTCTGCCCCCTGGTGGTCAGTGTGCATCATAGCAACTGGTTGTTCCACCGTTGGGTTGATTTGCATATTACCCTTTTATTATATAGGATTTGTAATTGTAACCATATATGATTTCCCAATAGGAATTTAAAATATTTTAATTATTTTAAAAATATAAATATTTAAAATATTTTAATATTTTTAAATTATAACATTTAAATGGATATGATCTTGTTACAAACTAGATTAGAAGAATAGATTTGAGAGCCCAGAAGCAGTATAGATAAAAGAATATCTATATAAACAGTATTTAGTATGCTGAAGGTGGAGACCTACAACAATTTTGTTCACTTGCTTCATTTCTCAGCAATGAGTATACTCCCAGTCATGACTCAGGAAACTGATTTTTTGTTGAATAGAGTTCTACCCTTTGGCGTAGGGTGATGCTATTGATTTTCTCTGTAGAACTGGGTATCCAGTTCCTGTGAGAGTCTATGTTACTGTGGTCTCTGAGAGTCCTGGTAAGATTCCCAGAAACCTAGCAGAGTCTTTCTTCACAGCGCAGCATCTTATGGCATGCTGGCCCGCTGCTCTGACTTTCAGATGGGGATGGCATTCTTAGAGAAATGGGGCTTCACACAAGAAACATATTTTGCTCTTGTGTTTTTTACCTGCTCTGTGATGAACGCTTGAAATCTGGGAGTCCCTAGATTATTTGCTCAAATCATTTTCAGCTTTGCAAATCAATGATATTAACTTGTTTCCATTGCCATAGAGTTTTTCCTTCCAAATATTTGCCTCCATATAACTTCCTGAGTGTTTGATCTGTGAGAAGTCACAGGTGGGATAGTCAATAATGTTGAGTAATTGAGCCAGGAACCCTCTTGGGTTCAGTTTCCTAGAATGGTTTACTTCCCACAGTGAGCAATTAGTTGTTGCAATGCTCCTATTCTTCCTGGCACTGTTCCGCCCTGATCCCCATTTGTCAGTTATTAATAAATTATGAACTGCTCACTAATTATCTTTGATTCAGGGCCTTTGAAGAAAAAAGCATGCAATCATGAGAAAATAGATGGGATAACCACTCTCAGATAGTAAATCAATACACACGCCTGGATTTATTACAGTATTATAAAATCGCATCTATTGCTAATTCATAAACCACTGAGAATAGCTTTTGATGAGCTCTTTTCTAAAACCAGTGATTGCTCTTGTGATTACAAATATTTGTCTATAATTATTTTAAAATAAAAGAGTATTACAGTAAAATATGCTCATACAGTATTTTTTATAAAAACATATCAAGTTTTAAAACTAAATAATCTTAGTTACATTGGAAATGCCAAATATATCAACCTATCCATGATGTTCCTAACTTGAAGAGAATCAGGAGAGGAATACAAATATGTTGACATACATTATTATTTATAAAAGGTAATGCTGCTTGAGATCACCAGGTGCATCATCACAATGGCATTAGCAAGTCCAGATGTCAAATAAATAATATAAGCTGGTGAAGATTTCTTAACTCTTATGTAATACATCTTTGAAATCATTGCATTTATTTTGTGATTGCACCAAAATGTTCATTTTTCGGGAAGAAAGCAGATTTATAATGTTAGGTATTCTATTAGGCTTATGTTAGAGTTTACTGACATTTTCCTTTTCCAAAACTATTAACATTAATAGTGAAAAATGAGACAAAGCACATGAAATAGTTGATTGATGCACAGTTTATCAATATTTCAATAATTTATGAAATATTCATTCAATTAGGTTTTTTGGGAGAGCCACAGAAGTCTTTGTCCGCTAAGTACTTAATGATGGCAGAAAAGTGAAGATAGTTACTCAATGTAATATTTAAGTTGTGGTTGAAAGTGTTAAATCCCATGAAAAATATTGATACATTGTTTTGAGATTTCAGTTGCCAGATAGAATGCTTTGACTAAGCAGTGGTCGGCAAACTGCAGCTCGCGAGCCACATGCGGCTCGTGAGCCGCGGTTTGCCACTCTGTTGACTAATGAGTTTACCGACTACTGCGTAAGGCATTACCCTTACCCAGAAGTTTTGACTTCAGGTTAAAGACATTAGTACATTATTAAAATGTTTTTTAAGTGTTTTTCCCTAAGGCAGTGGTCACCAAACTCATTAGTCAACAGAGCGGCAAACTGCGGCTCGCGAGCCGCATGTGGCTCGCGAGCCGCAGTTTGCCGACAACTGGAAGGGAATAGGGAAGATTTTATGATAAGAAGAATGGTTGATGTGGGTTTTGACATGTGGGTAAGGTTTATTATTGAGAATTGAAAGAAAAAGACAGAGTGAGATCCTCTTTCCTCATTCTCAGCTCATGTGGACCATCTGAGACTGACCCTATCTCTGAGGTCAAGCATAAGCTCCTACTGTGCTGCGTTCTGCAGTGCAATCTCTCCGTCCTCTGCTGAGTTAAGGTCCCAGTGCTAATGACTGATTTAATCTGTGCAGCTGCATATCTGGCTCCTGTCAGAGCCTGTGCCATGTGAGCTCTGAGAGTGAAGGGCAAGAGCTCTACACTGGTGAGCTGGGTTCAACACAGTGACCATTCCCCCTTCGGAGATGTCACCATTGTCTGCTTTCCTGCTGTCTCATGGGTCCGTTCTTCTCAGTCTCCTCTTGCTGATCTTTCTCCCTCATTTTATCTGTCAATACCAAAGTGTCCCAGGGTCTACCTAAATAACCTCATTTTGATTAGTGGCATTAAATACTGTATTTATGGCAGAGCATTATTGAAGCATGTGTTTCCAATTACATGGCAGACACTATTTTACCACCTGAGTCTGTAAGTGCTTGTCCTTTGGATTTTTTTAAAGCCTCTGCAATGCTTCATCCATATGATCTATAATTCTCTTTTGGATTAAGGGAATTTAAATTTGGCATCTGTCCTATGCAACCAACAGAGTCCATGTCAAAAACATATAATGATCATGCTGGAAAAGCATTTTAAAGCATATTTTAAAAGAGTCCTGAACTCTAGCTTCACTATTACGTTTATACAGTCATTGGATATTTACTGAGAACCTATCCTTTAATCTGATGAGCACATACTTATCAGGGGAGACATATATAAAATAAAGACCTAAGACTTTTTCAATTGGGAATAAAATGTTTGAGGGAGAGCTAAAGTAAAATTAGCTTTGCCCTACCTGGTTTGGTTTAGTGGATAAAGTGTCGGCCTGCAGACTGAAGGGTTCCAGGTTCGATTCCGGTCAAGGGCACGTGCCTGGGTTGGAGGCACAATCCCCAGTAGGGGGTGTGCAGGAGGCAGCCAATGGATGATTCTCTCTCATCATTGATGTTTCTATCTCTCTCTCCCTTCCTCTCTGAAATCAATAAAAATACATATATTTTTTTAAAAAGGTGAAATTAGCTTTGACAAAATCAGGAATGGTCATGGAGTTGGTGACATTTCATATGTGTGATTACAGAATAAATACAATTTACCAGGTACAATTTTTATGTGTAAAGACAGAGGAAGAATTCATGAAAATTCAATGTACTTCTTGCTTACTTTCTTTTACTTACTCATATTAATTTCTAAGAGGTATTTTATTCATATTACTGGTAAGTTTGGAAAGTTTTTAAATGTTAGTACCAATAATTTTAGCAGCAGAGAATCAGCAACCTGGCACATAAGAGTTCAGAGTTTCATCCAAATCACATAGCTGAATAAGAATAAGCCACTGACTGGGAAGTTTTTAATGAAGAGAAGGGTCCTAAAGTCAGAGTTGCTTTCAACCCTCAGGCCCTCACTAACTAACTTGTATACAATACTTATGTTCCAACATTGTCCCAGAGGGAATAAAAGGCCAGAGATAAAAAGACCTGCCGTCATGGACCTTATATTCTAGTAGGGTCAACAAACAAAAAAATCAACAGAATAAAAACATACGTGCTATATAACGGCAATTAGTGTTATGGTGTATAATGGTGACAGGTGTTATGAAGACACAAATCCGAGTGAGGGTGTCTGATGAGCCGCAGAAGGAATCACGGGTCATCATAGTAAGTTCAGTTGAGAGGTTGAGAATGAAGAGACATGAAAGAAAGAAGAAGCCATGTGGCTCTCTGAGGCACGGGAGTGTTAGGTAGCAAGTAGAGCCACTGCAAAAGCCTTAAGACGAGACTATTTTTACAGTGTTCAAGAAACAGCAAGAAGATACTTTTATCCAGTATAAACTGGAGACAGAACTAGTACTTAGATACAGTGCTGTCAGTTATCACATGCAAAACTCCTGGAAGAGTGCCTCAAAGAAGGTATTACATAACTCATGCTAGAGAATGTTATACTTGTTATTACCAGTATTATTATTGTGTTACTTCCGTTAGGCAAAGGGGCTTCTCTGAAGGTTTTAGTATACTTCACAGTCTTTAAAAAGTATTCACTTAAGAATCTATGCTTAGTAAAAGGCGAAAGATTTATACGGTCTGAAGAGAAACCAGAGCAAATACAGACCCGGAGACAGGGAAGCATCGATCAGACCGTCAAACCTCAGAGGGAAGGTAGGGGAGGGTGGGGGTAAGGGGAAGAGATCAACCAAAGGACTTGTATGCATGCATATAAGCCTAACCAGTGGTACGGACAACAGGGGGGTGGGGGCATGCATGGGGAGGGATTTGGGATGGGAATGGGGGGATGAGGACAAATATGTGATACCTTAATCAATAAAGAAATTTAAAAAAAGAATCTATACTTAGATATCAAATGTAGGCAGAACTCTGGCACTTGTGTGAATTAAATAATTGCATTCAAAATGCTAGCATAATTATGTTATGTGGCTCCAAATAAACTTAAAGAAAAGTTTAAAAGTCTAGCAGATTTTTCCATCAAGCAATAAGAACAGTGACAGGCACATAATGAGAACTCATGGCCCTAACTGGTTTGGCTCAGTGGATAGAGCATCAGCCTGCGGACTGAGGGGTCCCAGGTTCGATTCTGGTCAAGGGCATGTACCTTGGTTGTGGGCGCATCCCCAGTGGGGAGTGTGCAGGAGGCAGCTCATCAATGTTTCTAACTCTTTGTCCCTCTCCCTTCCTCTCTGTAAAAAATCAATAAAATATATTTAAAAAAAAAAAGAACTCATGTATTTCTTGAGTTAATGAATCAGACTACCATTTTAGTCCAAGGAAATGTGTAACAATGAAGGAAGTGATTCTAATTTAAACTCCTCTTTTTATCCATAGCTGTTGTAATTATGTTTATAAAATTCTGTCCATTTGTCAGTCTACTAAATTAATATTGAAACGGTTTGAAAAAAAAAAGACATTGTTTTCTTACATCATGTGACTGGGACCTATCTTAGTGTTTGATATGCAGATGATGCTTAATGTTTGTAATGGAAGATTGGGGAGACTGGACTCTGTAATTTACAACCTGTTATACGTTAAGAGACTTGAAAAAACTGCAAAGGTTAAATTTAAATATCATTCTCAATAATAAAAATACCTAACGCAGCATTTTATACAAATAGATTTTTTTCTCTAGACTTCTGATATGGCCTCAGTATCTTAAGTTTGATAGGTCTCTAAGTATAGTATCCATTGGCCTGTGAAAATGTTTTGCCTCAGAAAACTAAGGGACATTTCAAAGAATTGATTTCAATTGTTTATTGTAAGACAAAGGGAAAAATAGAGTTTAGTAGTTGTATGTCAACTCACAGTATTTTAATATGATCAGGATAAACAAGAGAAGATCTTTGGCCCAGAAAATTGTTCATCTGTTTTTACAGGCATTAAACCACTGCTAAGACCAAAGTTATCACCTCAGGAACATCATAGCATGAAAGTCACATATAAATAGCTTAAAATCTACCCAAGGCCAAACAGCTTCAGGGGATCTTTCCATCTCTTCAGGAATTGTAGTGTTTTCTTTGTTTTGTTTTCCAATTTTAAAACTGGCAAACAGCTTTACCTTGTGTTTATATGCAAAACACGTGTAAATATGTGTGGCATGTATGTGTGTAAAGTGTGTGTGTCTTTAATCACTGAGAGTACATGTGGAATTAATTGAAATAGAAAAGCAAAGTCTGATATTTTCTTAATATTTAATTAAATTTGTGAAGATGTAGTAAATGAGGGATCACAACAGCTATTAAAAATGTATTCTTTAATCTCAGGATGTCTATGGTAAGCCAAGTTAAAAGAATAAAGTTTCTGTCCACTGAAAGAGGTTTTCTTTGTATTTCCTATACCAAGAAATCCTGATAATTTAAGCTTCATATTTAAGAAGTGTCCAGTAATCAATTTCCAAAATGAAGCCCCCGTATAAAATGGGAACACCGAGAAAAAATGCCAGCTAAATATCAGTGATCCTTTTCAAAGGAAAGAAAGAGGGGAAGGACACAGTAACAGACTTTTTCAAACATAAACTAGAAGACGGTGAAAATGTCAATCTCTGGTAAAAGCCTGATTGATTAAACAATTTGTACCTATAAAATAGTATATAACAGAAAAAAAGCCACAAAATTAGGCTATAATAAGAAAGTTATCAATGTGCAATGTCATTGCCAATAAAAGAGAAAGATTAAAAAACAATTACAACATGCTGTGCATATCAGGAAGTTTCTTCTCTATCGACCACAGAATAATTAGCTCATAGCTTGCTGAGGCCATGTCAATTGTTCGGTTGTTCTATGAAAATACCATGTAAAATTAAAAAGAAGGAAAGTAAAAAGGAGAGTCTGAACCTCTGGAAAATGCTCTATGGCAGCAATTTTCAACCTTTTTCATCTCAGGGCACACATAAACGAATTACTAAAATTCTACAGCACACCAAAAAATACATTTTTTGCCTTTCTGACAAAAATAGATATCATTATGATTCATTCACACTAGAAGGTTATTGTTGTGTTGGCTGTTGTCATTTTTTAAAATTTTATTTGACAATCTAAAGGAAAATAGGTCCGTGTTCCTGACTAAATAGTCAGGTATTGCATATTTTAAAAATTCTTGAGGCACTGTGGCACACTGGTTGAAAATCAATGCTCTATGGAATATTTAGCACCTTTAAACAGAAAAATCACACAAATTCTAAAATTGATAGATTCATAAAACGTTATAATTCTTTATTATTTTTAAAATAAGACCTTTTCCTTTGTAAGAATAATGCTTGTCTGTATTATTTAAAACCATATCTAAGTAGGAAGACTCCAAAATATTTCTACATAATCAGTTTTATCCTAAGAAGTTTAAAAGGTCTCTGTACTCGATTTATTTTTCATCTTTCAATGTATTTTATTTTTGTAATAATTCTTTATTATTGAAAATATTAGATATAACCCCTCCCCCCATTGACCCCTCCAACTCTTTCAATGTATTTTAGAATAAAAGAGTTTTGTTTTTTTCCTTTTTGAAATAGATTAGTGCCATAGTATTCAGTGTGTTAAAATCCTCAATTTTTTTCTTTGGTCTGAATAAAAATACAAATTGTCAGTGAATATGGATCTTTAAGATATATTTTTTTCTGAGCCCAAATGATAATATAAATTGCCGATAAATATTACATAAAAGTGATATTTATATTTTTGCAATATATTAAAACTGATTTATCCATATCTTCACTGAAGAGTCAAATTATTTGCAATTAAAAGCCATTTTACCTAGGAGCAAATATCTGGTTTACAAAATATTCAAGAGATTAGAAGTGATAAGACAGTAAGTTCTAGTGAGAGAATTGTCTAAATGCTGTTGTGTGTGTGTGTGTGCGCGTGTGCGTGCGTGCGTGTGTGTGTGTGTGTGTGTGTGTGTGTGTGAGTGCGTACGCGCTTTTATCAATCACATTTTGGCACAGAGAGGAGGGAGACACATAAAATTCAATGTCTTTAGGCCATTCCTACAACAAACTTTTTTCCCAATAAACTGCTAGTATTCAAAGATAATTTCCCAATTTCTTTATAGGTTTAGGGAACATTTCTTCATTTAGTTTTTCTTTTTCTTTCTTTTGTTTGACAAATATTTGCTGAATTAATTCAAGATACTACAAGATAGGTAAGATTTTCTTAGTCCAGGCAAAATTATCAAGTTCATTGCCTTGGATGAAAAGGGAAAAGTCTGTCAAGAATTGTATCATTTAGCTTTTGAATAAGTATACTTATACAATACAAACAAAATTACTTGTCTATGAAAAGTAAAATACAATGGCCAAAGATGTTTCTATCATGTAACCAGTCTGCCCTGAAATTCAAGAATATGCATTCAACAAAATGAATAAAACTTTTATTCAAAAAATTTGCTGGTAGAAAAATATAAATCTCAGATTGGTTTTTGGTAAACTTGTTTTCCTTTAAACTGCAAATTCCTAATTTCAACATCATAAGCTGAAATTAATAAAAAAAATTCATATGAGTCAACAATCCATAAATCCATAAGGTTTTTATTTTTAAAAAGTAATATATTTCTGTAAGACAATGCATCTAACATTTTATCTTACCACATCTTGGACTTAGTTATGCTGAAAATTTAGTTTTGTGCCTTTGGTGTAGATGTGATTCCAGTATACCTGAGTAATCATACTAAAATTTAGTTATTCTTATACAAGAAACTCAGGTACATATGGAATTTCTGTGTATGTGTCTGCTAAGCTATATTCAGTTACCAAATAATAGTTTGTGTAATGCTATAAATATAACAAAACAAATTGCTTTTAAGATATATATATATATATATATATATATATATATATATGAACAAAAAGTGGCTTATTCACATACAGATAAGAAGAATCCGTATACCTGTATGTCATCAATAAATTCATATTAACATTACTTA
The DNA here is from genome assembly GCF_963455305.1 of Plecotus auritus. Lineage (NCBI taxonomy): Eukaryota > Metazoa > Chordata > Mammalia > Chiroptera > Vespertilionidae > Plecotus > Plecotus auritus. Next base: position 206,282,206 of record NC_137770.1, on the reverse strand, counting down.
GGTTAAATAAATATAGTGTGCAAAGACTATAATAAAATACTTGTTATATTTTAATAAACCCACAAACACACAAATTTATTGGCTTCTAGACCTTGATTCATTCTTCCTATTTTACTAATTTCTCCTAAGTGTGGGCCCAACAAACAAAATACCTTCTTCTGATCCCAATTCCCTAGATATAAGTAATGCTTCTGGAGTTATTGGAAGGGAAGAAACAACTCACCTCTCAGTCAGAAGTAAATAAATCATATTACAAACCAGCTCTGCAAAAGTATCCCAGTTATCTACCCTTTGGGGGTAGAAAAGACACATTATCACATGGTAGTTTTCTTAGTAATTACAATTTACTCAACTTAGTGATCTTATTTGATCAAAATCTAAGCAAAGTTTTTAAGACAAAACTGGTGGAATTAGCTCATCTTCCAGAAACCTGGAACAAAGGTAGAGAATTCTCCCCAGGTTTAGAGAGAAGATATCAGTGGGCACTAGATCCCTGGCTTTCTTCCTGGAAAGGGCTAGCTGACATCACAGAACACACACAGCTTCCCAGAGATGTTCTAAAAAGGTACTGCTGTTATATTAACATTGAAAGTAAGCAATGGATTCCTACATATATTCTTAAGAAAAGCCTGAGCACTCTTACTGGTAAATGACAAGAACTAGAAGAAACAGAATTTTCAGGTACAAAGAGAAAGGGTGTTCAAAGGAAGTAACAAGTTTTATGAAAATAAATTGTTGCTACTGCAATTTATGGATATAGCCATAATTCTTTTCAAAATAGTGTATTGAAAGGTGCCTAATTCTGCATATAGTGCTGAAGATCAAAAGTAAATGACTAGAACAGTAACAAAATCAATATAAATATTGATTTCCTGACCTTTTTGGGGGGCCTTACAGTACATTTCACATGTTTGTTCAGGTTTAAGTATTTCCATGAAGACTTTCATCAAGTTTTCTATAATATTCTAACACCAAAACATTTTCAAATTGAAGCTCTCATTACTAAATACCTATTTTAACAATGGCCTAGATTAAACATTTAAGTATGTTTGTTGTAGAATAGAGTACAATCATGTTTCTATTTGTCTATTTAATTATTTATATATATTTTAGGAAAGTTTTTATTTGGGATCTACCTATTTTATTTTTCTTCAAAAACACATATTAATGTTTCTGTTGACAAAACAGTCAATAAAATTTACTTTGAATCCATATATACTATGATTGATGTATTCAGGTTGAAATCACTCAGAATCTGAAAATAAAAGCAGGCATTACAAGGGCTGGTTATTTCACAAAACACTTGTTTGCCAAAGTGTCTGCTTTGTATCCATCACCCTGTTAGGCCAGAATGCTGGCTAACTTGAATTATTAGTCCCATTCCTCTCAACCTACTAGGCACAGACACAGTCTATATCCCAAATGCTAAAACTGAAACAGGAACCATAAATACTTCTGAGAGGAAACAAATGTCAGATTAAAAAAAAACAAAACAACTCTATCAAAGATATGGTTCTATAAATGACAGAATAAACAATAAGTTAATACTATTCTTGTGAAGAAAGCATACCTGACAAAGATAAACTGTATGCTTAAAACTTAGCACTCACAGGGACAAGGTAAGGCTTAAGAAATACATCAGACATTGAGGTTGTCTACTGATAAATGTGTTGCTTGCCTGGTTTACTTTGGGATGTGCTTAATAGACAAATGGTCAGATCAAGGTAGGGCAGACATCAGATGCAAAAGTTGAGAATCACAGCTTCATCACTTACCTTCCACTGAGGAGGAAGCCCATAACCACTGCCAACAAAATGACTCCCACTGTCACAGACACAGCAATTATAGGAATCTGGCTTTGATCGCTGGATGCTGCAACTGCTGATAGAAGACAGAAAATGGAGTTTATGGTTAATGTCATCATATGCATTCAAATAAAAACTGCTTAATGGTTGGTAATCAATGCATGGTTTAAGCAGTTCACCCACACTAGGCTGGGATTTCCCTCTAATATCGCTTCTCAAAAGTGTGTAATTAAAAAAAAAAAACATCTTTAGGGAAAAGTATTTGCTCTCCAAATGGAAATCTGAAAGAATCACTAAGTCACTGATCATTTCCTTGTCATCATAGAAAAATGAGTGTAATTGTTTGCACAGTAGTCATCTAGGGATCTTTGGTTTGCATGATAAATGGAACTTAGCCCTTGATTTCAAACAACTTAATCTAAATAGGAGGTGCTAAGTCTATGAGATCCGACATGCTTAGAATTTGCATGTGGCTGTTCTCTAGAAAAACGAAAAAGTATGGTTACCTTAGAACTTTTTCACATAGACATGGGTTGATGTCCAAAATGATGTGATTATGACATCAGTGAAGTTAAATGTAATATCATTATTCTGGATATAATTTTAGAAACTATGATTTGAAGCAGAATATGATCAAAAAGTATATTTTGTAAGTAGGACCACTTTTTTGAAAACAAAATCAAAGCAGACTTTTAGTACTTTAACTTGGCAGTAAGATTAAATTTGTTTACATTGTTTTTTATTTAAAATAAATGGATTTAGATGACATATTTTATATTTTAAGAATACAATTACAATTAAGAAGGAATATAGACATAATTAGAAAGTTATATCTCAACTAGAGGCCCGGTGCATGAAATTCATGCATGGGGCATGTGTCCCTCAGCCCAGCCTGCACCCTCTCCAATCTGGGACCCCTAATGGGATCAGGCCTAAATGGGCAAGTTGGACATCCCTCTCACAAGCCAGGACTGCCGGCTCCCAACTGCTCGCCTGCCTGCCTTCCTGATTGCCCCAACCGCTTCTGCCTGCCAGCCTGATCACCCCCTAACCACTCCCCTGACAGCCTGATTGATGCCTAACTGCTCCCTTGACAGCCTGTTTGCCCCTAACTGCCCTCCCCTGCTGGTCTGGTCCTCCCCCCAACTGCCCTCCCCTGCAGGCCTGGGTCCCCCCAAATTGCTCTCCCCTGCAGGCCTGATCCCCTCCAACTGCCCTTCCCTGCAGGCTGGTCCACCCCAACTGCTCTCCCCTGCAGGCCTGGATCCCCCACAGCTGCCCTTCCCTGCAGGCCTGGTCACCCCTAACTTCCCTCCTCTACAGGCCTGGTCACCCACAACTTCCCTCCCTTGCAGGCCTGGGTCCTCCCCAACTGCCCTTCCCTGCAGGCCTGGTCATCCCCAACTTCCCTCCTCTGCCGGCCTGGTCACCCCTAACTGCCCTCCCCTGCAGGCTTGATCGCCCCCAACTGCCCTCCCTTGCAGGCCTGGTCCCTCCCAACTGCCCTCCCCTGCTGGTTCTCTTGTGGTGGCCATCCATCTTGTGTCCACATGGGGGCAGCCATCTTTGACCACATGGGGGCAGCTATCTTGTGTGTTGGAGTGACAGTCAATTTGCATATTAGTCTTTTATTAGATAGGATAATCAAGAAAAGTTTCTTTGCCCTGATAACCCAATTAAAATAAGTAACATAAATTTTACTGATGTTCTTAGGAAACCATCAATAGGATACCTAGCATGCATATCCTATCTATGCTGGCAGGGGAAGGCAATTAGGGGCAATTGGGCTGGCAGGGGAGCAATTAGGCATTAATCAGGCTGTCAGGGGAGTGGTTAGGGGGTGATCAGGCTGGCAGGCAGAAGCGGTTAAGGGCAATCAGGAAGGCAGGCAGGCAAGCAGTTGGGAGCCAGCAGTCCTGGATTGTGAGATGGATGTCCAACTGCTCGTTTGGGCCTGATCCTACCAAGATCAGGCCTAAACCAGCAGTCAGACATCTCTCGTGGGTTCCCAGATTGGAGAGGGTGCAGGCTGGGCTGAGGGACACCCTCTCCACTCCCCCCCCACCCCCGCCATGCACGAATTTCGTGCACTGGGCCTCTAGTAGTTTAATAACAATGGTTCTGATAAATTGAAAGTGAGGCATTAGTTCACCTCCAATATAACAAATCCTAAGTTATGAAATCTAATACCAACGCTACTTCCCATGTTTTGTTGTTTTCAATCCTTTCTCAAATCTTGGCCCAGATCTTGGCCCCAGATAAGTGTTGGACATCTAAACACTTCCCTTTCTATTCCTGTCACCTGTCCCTTAATTCTTTCTAACCAAAATTGACTGACTCTCTTGAGGGAGGTGGGGGAAGAAAAGGAAGTAAAACTAGTGGAGTTACTGAAACACCCAACTGGGTAGGGTAGGAAGGGAGCTTGTGGGAGACATGAGCTTTAAAATGTTGCTAAGACAGACAGCTTGCAGATAACCAATCACAAAATAGTAAGGCGTAGAAACCAATCCCAAGATGTTGCTAAGGCAAAATTCTTTGAAAGGACTAATCAGGAACTAACAAGCGTATATACAAAAAAGTATGTGCACTTCCTCTCTCCCTTACAGCCGCTAGGTTAATGGCAGGAGGTGCACTCCCTCGCTCCAGTGGCTTATGTCCATATGGGACTCTACACATGGATTAACAGACTTTAATTTGCATGGATTCCCCAATAAACTTTGCTTCCACTAACTGTTTTTTGTCCCTCACTTCATTATTTGATTTTTTGAGACAAGGAACTCAGACCCAACACCCTACATTTTGGTTTCATAATTTGGAAGTTCCACTGAGATTTTGGTTTCACTCTGACCATCTTCTTGCACTGATCTACACTTTCAATCCTTTCAGACCAGTCTTTAGGGTTCAGTATCAACAGCTGGTTTATACACAAGAAAAACTATTATTTACAACCTAAATCTATGATCTTATTCAACCTCTTCTTGGATGATAATAGTTGGAATTTAATGAATCTTCACTCTGTTTTCTCCTATTCCTTGATACTGAGATTTGGAGTAGGGATTTTAATACTGATGAACAGTATAAATAGGGTAGGGTAAAGATAGCCTACTATCACTAATAGCCTTTCCTAAGATTTGCTTTATATTCTCTAAACTCAGATTACTTAAACCATTGCTTTTTCTCAGTTTTAACTTTCTTTTTGGCAGGAGCACTGTTTCTAGTGAAAACCATGCAGACTTGGCCTGTAAAAATTACTTGGATTGGACTCCAACTGCTGCTCCAACGCTTTTTTTTTCAATTTTTTTTATTGATTAAGGTATTTCATATGTGTCCATATGCCCCCATTCCAGCACTTTTGAGTCTTACTAATGGTCTAACAAAATCATCTCCATAATGAGTCTTCCTCATTTTCTCAGCACACAAATCCAGCCCCACCTCCTCTATATCAGTGATGTAAAATTTTTTAGAAATAAAACAGAATCAATTCCACACTCCATTGTTAAATATAATTGCACAACCTTTTGTTTTACCTAACTCCACTGTTAGAGTCCTTCCTATCCCTCCCAAAATGTTGCCATTGGTTAGGCCCACTTTTAATCTTTTTGAGGAAACTTCATGCTGTTTTCCTCAGTGGCTGTATCAGTCTGCATTCCTGCTCACAGTGTACTAAGATTCCCTTTTTCCCACATCCTCATCAGCACTTTTCTTTGTTGATTTATTTATTGATTCTTATTAAATAACAATGTTTATTTTTTTTTCAATCATTGTATGTCATGATTGGGAACTGTAAAGTAGCATATGTAGAAAACTCACATTATTTTCCATTACTTTGCTTCTCACACTCCTGGCTACAAACACATATTACATAGATAGTCTCTAGATTTTAGCTATATTTTTAAGCAGTTAAAATTGAAGGTGAGAGGTTGTGTTAGAGCCAGATTATAAGAGCTATGGAAGGATAGGCTAAGAATTTGGAATCTGTTTCCTATAGCAATAAGTATCTATTAATTTTCTTAATCAGAATAACATGATCAAAGTTACCATTTTTTTATAATGAGTACATAAGACATGGACAATTTAAAACAGCATGGCAAGCAAATAAAAACATGAAAAGTTGTTGAACTAACTAACCATCAGAAAAATTCAGATTTAAACCACAATAAAATATCACTACATACCTGTCCAATATGACTTTTAAAAAAAGAAGAAAGGAAATAATGACAATACTAAATGTGATGAAAATGTGGAGAAATTGATCACTAATTCATTGCTGGTGGGAGTGTAAAATGATACAGCCATGCTGAAAAATAATCTGGCATTTTCTTACCATATTAAACAAGCAATTACCTCATGATACAAGAATTGTACTTGTAGTTATTTATCCCAGGGAAATGAAAACTTAGGTTGACTCAAAAATATGTACCAGAATGTTCATTACATCTTTATTTATAATAGCAAGAACTGGAATCAGTTCAGATGTCCTTCAACATGTGAATGGCTAAACAAACTGGAGTATATACACATCATGAAATACTACTCAATGATAAAAAGAAAAAACTTGATATATTCAACAATTTGGATGAATCACTATACTGAGTGAAAAAAGCCAATTCTAAACTAACAGGTAACATACTAGTTGACTCAAATAATAAAATATTTTGAAATGTCAAAATTTTAAGATGCATGTTTAGAAATCAGTGGTTGCCAAGGATTAGTTATGGAATAGGAATTTTCATCAAAGGAAGTGGATGTGATTATAGAAGGGCAACATGAAGGATCCTCTGATTTTGTTGCTATTCAGTATCTTGACTGAGATGATAAATACACAAACCTACACAACTGACCAAATTATATAGAACTTAACTTACACACACACACAGGATAACTAGGAAATATAAAATTGATGAATTCCATCGATGTCAAGTATCCTTATTGTGATATGATACTATAGTTTTGCAAAATATTACCATTGAGGGAAACAGGAAAGTATACAAGAGTTCTCTGTATTGTTGCTTACAATGGCACATTAATCTACAATTATTTCAATAAAAAACAGAATAGCATTATTCCAGGGGTTGGATTACACAGATTTGAATCAAAGTAGTTGGATGAAAGGAAGTGATTCATTGGGGGGGATTATAAAAGAAACATAAAAGTATTTCTTGGACAGTAGGAATTAAGACAGATTCAGTGATACTATTAAAATTATAAATTATTTATATAAAAAAAAACACAGAAAAAGAGCTAACTAGTTTGGCTAGATGGTTTCATTTATGTTACATTTATTTGTTGGTGTTTTTATCATTACTTGTTAGGAATAAGGATAAGTTAAAGGGTCAATTTGAAATATGTTATTTATATTCACAACAAAATTAAAGTGGATATTCTTTCTAAGATAAATATTTTTTGCGTTCCTATTTTCACTACTATTTACATTTGATTTTAGGGCTATATCTGTGGCATGTAAAATAATGTAGATGAAAAGAAAGCCCTTCAATTTTCTGACTAAAGTATAATATAAATGAATAAATAAATTTTAAAAATTAAGCAAACCAATAATATAATGTGCCAATGTATCATTACTATGCATCATTATTCTAAGTTAGAGTAACCAATTAGAAAATTCTTTTTAAAGTTCATGTGCACAGCAATTATTTTCAGATAATTGTCTTTCCTAACATACCTGAATAAACTAGACTTTCCTTAGTAATGGTGATTCATGAAAGCCAGTATTCTTGTCACCCATCAAAAGAAAATTATTGATGATGGTATTATAAAACATGAAAATACATTTAACATACCATAATTCTTGCATTCTAGTATTTTCAGGCTCTTATAAAAAGAATATATGTATGTGAAGTACTAAATTATGATATTAAATAAATAGTTGCCTAATAAAATAATTCAAGTGATTGCACAAAATACTGCACAAATAATTGTCAAATGATTGGCATATAACATAAATGTTACAGAAGTTCTAAAAAGGAAGGGTTATTTTAATTATTACCATTTTTCTTCTTTAACTCCCTATTTGACTACAAACCTCAAGAAAGGAGTGATTAGTTGTTGAGTCACTTGAAGTGCCCACAGTGAAAATCTTTTGATGTGTAGAATAAAATAAAATAAATAATAAACAAAATTAGTATTCTAAAATGGTTTTGTAACAAATATTCATCCTTTAGAATTAAATAAACTGCATTCTTAGTCTCTGGAGAGAAGTTTCCAGGTGTTGCTTTTGATGATTTCTCCAGAGCCTAACAAAGACTTATATGTGATAGGTGCTCAATACATCCTTGTTGAATTATATCCAGAAAAGAGTCTACATAAAGTTCAAAGGGGATGGTATGCAATAGGTACATTGTACAAAGAAAAAATCTTTTTTAAAATGTTTGTAAATATATGTACATATATTCAAGTAAAAATAAAATTCCACATTAATAGCTAGGAGGCAGACAGCCCTGACATATTTTTAGAATCTATTAATAACACTGAAGTCAACTTTTGTAGTAATAAATATTTGACTGATATTTTTTCTTCTAGAAATTATGTAGAAAATTATAAAATGTAGACAGGCTTATATGAGCATTTTAAAAAGTATATGGAAAATGACCTCATATTAGTTCTCTCAGTTCTCAGATTGATAAATTTTGGCATAACCAGAATTTGCTCTTTAATTAAAAAAAAAAAAAGTTAGGACCTTAGCTGGTTTGTCTCAGTGGATAGAGTGTTGGCCTGTCAACTGAAGGGTCCCAGGTTCGATTCCGGTCAAGGGCACATGCCTGGGTTGTGAGCTCGATTCCCAGTAGGGGATTTGCAGGAAGCAGCCAATCAATGAGTTTCATCACTGATGTTTCTAACTCTCTCTCCCTCTCCCTGCCTCTCTGAAATCAATAAAAATAAAAATATGCATTTTAAAAAGTAAGGAAAAGTATATTAAAAGGTCTGGGGGAAAAAAGAGTTGTGGAACATGCAACATCCTAAAACTGAGTAGAATTTTGTATTTTTTTTAAACTGGGTCTTTTATTTGCATTGTTATCAATGCACTCAAGAATATTGTGAGGTACTGGTTGGTGATACTGACCCCAGAGTTGGTAAACCACCTAAGCATCATGCTGTACTAATTTTTACCAAACCAGAAATAAGGCCTATTAGCGTGCCCAACTTATATAACAAGCCTTTTGTCATAAATCCAGTTTAGGGTTTAAGGTGAGATTAAATAACCAAAATATTGCCAATATTATAAGGATTTTGTGACTAATTTATTCTTTATTTAAGAAACTTTGATGAATAGCATTAAATGTTCAAATTTCATTAGCTTCAATTAAACTTCAGACATAAAATTTTCCTGCACAGAAAATATAATTTATCATTTTTCCCAGGGTATCCTAAACTATATAAAATTAAGTAACATTTTTTTTTAAAAAGCTACTTTTTATATAATAAAAATTGTTTAGGTAATTCGGTTAAACATGCTTTAAACAAGTATATATATTTTAAAAGATCTGCATTTCATAGTTTTATTGAAATTTTAATTTAATTATGTTTCTAATCATTGCAAAGTAAATCTCAGAAGTAAGCTCTCATTTTGTTGGTTTTCAAAAGGAGGAAAAATGTATTTTATTTTCTCAATTTTAAAATCACTACTTCTTACAAAGCCTGGCTTTTTAAAGTGTGTAAAATGACATGTATTATAAACAAGTCTTCTTCTAGTCTGGTTTTAACATGCACTTTAAGACAAGTAAGTAATCTAAATATTTTGTTTGACATTAAAGAGGAGAATGTTATGTGCTATTTTATGGGGGCGGGGGGAGAGTTGGCATAAGAAAGGTTTTCCAGTAATAGACCCTCTACTCAGCTTTCCTTCCAGAGATTTTGATTTTTTAAAGCCATCAGACTGGTTCCTAAGACCACCATTTTCTTGCCAAAATCAATTCTCAGGAAAGCTCCCTGTGGAGTTTTCATAGAAAGTCTAAGCCTGGTAGCACTGTTCAATAAACCAACTGAAAAGTAAGCGGCAATAATTCAATAAAGTATGGAAGCAGTGGGAAGGAAGCCTTTAAAAGCAAGGTTTAAACATTTCTTAAGGATCCCCTCATGTTTCCCCTCCCCATAGAAGTAATTGGATGAGGAGTAAGGACCGGCGTGTTAACCCGCTAACCTACCCCAACAGCATCCAGAGGCTGCCCGCCAGAAAGGGTCAGGCCTGGGAGGCGGAGAAGGAGCGGGAGGCTGACAGCATGCCCAGGGAGAGTATTGATCCACTGACTCTTTTCTGGTAACCATTGCGGAGACATGAGTTGACAGTAATTAAAATGACTTACACACTGGGATGGTTTCAAACTCAAATCTTCGACTGAAGACCCCGTAGCCTGCTGCGGTGCGTGCTCGAATTTGGAAGACATACACTGAAGCTGGTTTCAAGCCCTCTGCAGTCATAGTCGTCTCTTTCGATTTGATGATTGTGTAGCTGGTCTCTTGGTCCTAGGATTACACATGTACATTCAATAAAAAAAGTCAACATATGAATTACTAATGGCAGCAAAGCTTAGAATCATAGATAAGAAGACAAATCAGAAACGAATTTGCTGTTAGTATAGATATAATGTTGTAGGAAAAAACACCTACACATACTAGGTGTGCTAGTTATGGTGCTGTCTAGAACTCAGTGATGGTGGGTGACATGTCGCCATATCTGCCTTTGGCAAAAATAAATCTGCATACTTTTAAAATACAACTTACAGGAGGTAAATGATCTTACAGACTATTTAGTATTGTTATTTGTGCGCTTGTTTTTCTCAGAATGTTTTATTGGAGCACATCTAACATGCTGTCTGTTCATAGAAGTAGGTGACAGTGTCTCATACACTATCCGGTAAGACTTATGCTTTATATCTTCAGTGAATTTGATTTCTAATCATATTTAGGGCTTGGGAGAGGCAATGACTGCTTCACTAGAGAACTGTCATTTTAATTTGCTAAGTCAAAATGAAGAATATTTAAAAATATATAAAAGCAAAAAATAGTTTCATTTTTTAAAACTTTCTATTTTTTTTTTCACTTTTCCTTACAACTTTTTAAAATTTTTTATTATTTGTTTGGGTGTGTAGTAAATGGGGACAGTGAAAACAATCACTGGAGAGATAGTTTGGAAATCGAAACAAAGAGGAACTGTTCTAATTTTGATTGTTAACAAAAGTCTAGACTAACACCTGTAAACCCTCACATTGCTGAAGTTACTATGCTGAATATAAAATCTTAGACCTATAAAGATTTAAAACACAAAGTCTCTATTTTAAACTTTCTCCTTTATTTTGTTTTTCTGTGTGAATTCATGGTTAACCTTGTTTTTTCCTTAAGGTCTTTCTATATGTATTACATTTCTGATAGATATTAAAGGACACATAAAGATAAATAATTGTCAGAGATATTTTTTCCTCCTTTTTAAGATTTGGTCTTTAATTACAATGACTTGGTTGATGACTGTAAACCATCATTTACAAAATATTCCAGGAAATTTGGTCTTTACAAATAGAAACGTGTATTAATTTTAAAAAAGATTTAATGGGAATAATATCTAAATGATTTTTATCCTAAGAGAAAAACAAAAACATAACATTTACTTCTCCAGCACTCTAATAGGGAAATTATTATTATTTAATCTTCATAGTGTATTAAAATCCAAAACAAATGCAAACCACAGTCCTTCTTCCATGAAGTTTACAATCAATAGCAGCACACCATGAACATTACTTTCCTGAGAACACTGAAATTACCTGCTAAAATACAGCAAGTCCATCCTTATTTTTATCTTTAGTTTCCTTCACTGTTAAAATTGGGGTAGAGAATTGGTGCCTGGATATCCTCCAAGAGATGTTGTAAGAATGAAATAGGTAATGTGTGTATAAACACTAAACTATAAAATATGTGTTTTGTCATAATTATTATTTTAAAGTTTTAAATAATTTGACATATAAGTCAACTTCTATCCATGTTCTATACTACTACCAATAAAATCTAAAATATACAACCATATAAGCCTCCTTCTTTCATAGCAGTTTTATCATTCCTCATTTAATATGATCCAACATGTAAATTTATCTTAGAGTTAAATACTGTATATCCAAACTTCTCTCCAAATCAGTATGGTCTCATTTCTAATCCAAATAGGTTTTCTGATTCACTCCATGCAAACAATTGATCTCCATTTTTTTAATACATAGATTAATTTAAATGCCTAATCGTTAAAGTGTTCAGGAAAAAAAAATAGAGTTTTGCAAAGGATTTAAAATAGATAATTAAATCCTGTAAAATTTGACTAATAATGTCAGTAATTTTCTTCACTCAAACATTTACTGATCTTCTCTCATCTACCCTAATACCCCTTCTAAATGCTAAGAATACAGCAGTGAAAAAGCAGACTATCTTTTAAAAGAGGCAAATAGCTTCTATAAACTATTGTGTTTACTGATGTTCTGAGTATGCTCAAGATTGTGACTGAATATGCAAGACTTTCTCGATGCTATTATACTTCCCAGTTTATGAATGAAGCAGTAATTTTCAGTAAGAAATGATATAATATCTGTTTGCCATTATTTGCAATTAGTTTAAAGAGAATTTAAGTTGGTGAAAAACAATCTAGACAAAACTACATTTAGGATTCTGATATATTTGATATAGCTATGATTGTTAAATAAAATATTAACATTTATAATGTAAAGTAAGAAGATTTTTTTTTAAGAAAAGTGCACAGGAATATCAGTGTTCGAAATTCAGCCATGCAATTCAAGTATGTGTATAAATGTGAGTATACAACTCAACCTCTGTTTTTTTCTTTGATATGTTAACCTAAAAATAAAAATCCTTTCAAAGTGAGAAGCAACAAGCCTTTATTTGAGATCAAAGGATAGCTATTCAGTAAAGCACTGATTCATGCAGAAGCCCAAATAGTGTTCTGATTAGAAGACAAGGGCAGAGGATACTTATGAAAAAGAAGGGGGAATCAGTACATAAATGGAAGGCATTTCTACTGATATAGATAAGCTGACATAGTGAGGTCAATCTAAAACTTTAAAAAAAAATTTAGTTCAGTGGTCATCAGATGGTCATAATATCTGATTTCATGTTATTTTTACAAACAGTTATTTGGGATTCAATGTTGCTTTAGGCCCAGGCCAAAGGTCATTTTGAACTGTTTGAACATTTTTAAAGTTTGATGCATAAAATATGCAAGGCGGTTCCTCTGGTTCAAACTCTGTTTTAAAGTGGCTCTGTTTATTATTATTTGACATTTAAAATGGGATGAAGTTATTTATTAAGAGCATCGTGAGCACAGAGAGAGATGGAAATAATATACATAGTAACCAGCACAACTTCTACAACATCATAGCTTGTAGGTAAATTTGACTTAACCCTATAGAATGATGATAAATTCTTCTAAGGAAAAGAAAAAAGACAAGTTTACATGGTTGGAACTCCTAACTATTGAAGTCACCAGGAGTACATTTTGCCAGAAAAAAGAAGAAAAAACATCGCAAGGAAATTGGAAATTTCCTTCTTGAAATAATACAGTATCTAATATCAGTTGCATAAAATAATGCAACATTCTGATTTCCTGTTAATATTATGTATGTCTTAGTGGTTCCTTCTCATAGGTCTAATTGTACATTGTCTCATTGAGTAGTTGAATACTATCTTATTGAAGGGACTTGCAAAGCATATTTCTAAGGGATCAAAGCCCATAAACACACTTGTTGAATTACCTAAATATCTTCCAACATTTACCTCTGCTCCACTCCTTTCAATCACTGTCAGGTTAAAATTTCCTCCATATCACAAATCCTATGTACACATCTTTAACACCCACAACCACATGACAGCAGGCTGCCAAGTCCTTGGTTCAGGCAGTGGCTTTTGCTGCCTTCCTGCCCCCTCCCCCGCTGAGCAAATGAGCTACATTTCCCCAGCTGCTTAGCAAACAGTTCACAAGCAGGGAGGGGAGGGCCTGGACAGCAGGAGCCAGCTGGCTAACACCCTGCCCAGGGGCAGCTTCCCTCAGCCTCTGCCTTTAATTAAGAGATGGCAGTGGGCCCATCACCATGCAGGAGCAGAGAGGCCCAATGACCTCTATTAGAGCAGGGCAATTGCAGGCAGAAATGCCAGCTGGCAAATGCATGAGCCCTGGAAAGCTCTGCCACCTGTGTCTGGCCAAGAACCAACCAGGAAAGTAGTGGTGGCATTCTGAAGGTTCCAAATGAACTCTGGAAACCTGTCAGGACCCCTGTCTTAATACACGGTATAAAAGCTCCTTATCCTTTTTTTGTCCTTCTTCTGAAAGTGTTAAGCAAATTCAAAACAAACCTTTACATGTTTTTTATTGGTATGCTCGATTATTTAGCTTGGCAAAAAGGTCTGGGATTTAATATCTTCATTATAAAAAAAAAATATTGACCAAAAAACTTAATAACTTCCCCAAGTAATGTATTATATAAACGGTTTTGTTGATTTTTATTTCATGTAGGTAGGCAACTTATTATTTATTTATTGGGGAATGTATAGAACTCATTCTTCCCAAATCATTTTCTCACTTTGAGTTATATAGTTAATAAACTGTGTTAATACAGAATTATATATAAAATATTAAATATAAAACCAAATCTTACTGAAAGAAATGATTTTAAAAGAAATTAAACTACAAATAAAATTCCATCACATGAATACAATCATTAGAAGAAATATTAATAGAAAAGAACTCTGCTCTACCACTTGTTGAGTAACTCTAGTAGAAGCCTGAAAATTTTAAAAAGAGATAAATCATTGCTTCTATATTACACAGGAGGGGCAAAAGTAGGTTTACAGTTGTGAGTATAGGAAACAAAGAGTTTATTCTTGTGTTATTATTTACTAACTAGAGGCCCGATACATGAAATTCATGCACGGTTGTGGTGTGTGTGTGGGGGGGTGTCCCCTCAGCCCAGCCTGTACCTTCTCCAATCCAGGATCCCTTGGGGGACATCCGACTGCCAGTTTAGGCCCGATCCTGAGGATCAGTCAGACATCCCTCTCACAATCTGTGACCACTGGCTCCTAACTGCTCACCTGCCTGCCTTCCTGATCACCCCTAACTGGCCCCCCCTTCTGGCCTAGTCACCCCCAACTGCCCCCCACCCCGCTGGCCTGGTCACCCCTCACTACTCCCCCCCCCCCCGCCATCCTGGTTGCCCCCAACTGCCTCCCCCACCAGCCGGGTTGCCCCTAACTGCCTCTCCACCAGCCTGATAGCCCCTCAGTGCCCCCCTGCCAGCCTGGTCACCCCCAACTGCCCCCACCCCAACAGCCTGGTCACCCCTTACTGCCTCCCCTGCTGGCCTGGTCGCCCCACGCAGCCTGCTGCTCAGTCATTTGGTCACCCCTCACTAACCCCCTGCCAGCCTGGTCACCCCATGCAGCCTGCTGCTCAGTCATTTGGTCATCCCTCGCCAACCCCCCTGCCAGCCTAGTGGCCCCATGCAGTCTGTTTGGTCATCCATTCAGTTGCAATGGTCGCTTAGGCTTTTATATATGTAGATTATTATTTTCCATATGGACAACTATAAACCTATTTTTGCCCACCTTTGTATATATGGCACTCACACAGATGCTGGGAAGTCATCATAAAAATAATCAAAGTTTATTCATAAATGTGAAAAATAAGATAATTTCCTTAAAGACAAAAAGGAAAAACCAGACATTGGTGCAGCTAGTTGCTTCAGGGAAGAAACACTCTGCTAGAAAAGAAGTACTTGCTCTAGCCAGTTTGGCTCAGTGGATTGAGTGTCGGCCTGGGGACTGAAGGGTCCCAGGCTCAGTTCCGGTCTAGGGCACATGCCCAGGTTGCGGGCTCATGCAGGAGTCAGCCAATTAATGATTTTCTGTCATCATTGATGTTTCTATATCTCCCTCTCCCTTCCTTTCTGAAATCAATAAAAATATATTTTAAAAAAGTAGTACTTGTAGAACATTTAGTCTCCCTGCTCTTGAACTTAGTTTCATCTAAGAGACAGATATTCAGATGCATAGTTTTTGGTGTACAGTTATTTTTAAGTGCCAATATGCATTTCAACTTTTAAAAAAATCAAATTTAATTACAATAAAAATTTGGGGATTTAGAATATTTACAAAAATTCAGTCTATGTTCATATATATATATAATTATATATATACACACACACACACACATATAGCTCTAGTTACCTAACTTTGCATGAGTATTCAGTAAAAAACGTTTATAAACAATTGAGTAAGAAATGCAAACTTTAACAAATTATATTTGGATATAGAATATGTTTAAATTGTAGACCTGTTGAATTTAGACTTCAATTTGGAGAAATGGATCAGTTAGGGATAATTAATATAACATTTTACTTAATTTACTTGTTTTTTGCAATAAAATCTATAAACCATATCTCAATATTGGTTTTGATTAGAGGTATTCTCTTAGAGCATTGTTGGTGATTAATGTATTTGATAATGTATTTTTTGTGAAATATAAGTATCTTCATTTATGTTCCCTAATGATCAAATAGTTTACATTAAGTCAATAAT
This sequence comes from Plecotus auritus, assembly GCF_963455305.1. Lineage (NCBI taxonomy): Eukaryota > Metazoa > Chordata > Mammalia > Chiroptera > Vespertilionidae > Plecotus > Plecotus auritus. The sequence goes on along the minus strand of NC_137770.1, from coordinate 206,265,824 downwards.
TTACAACAAGTCATTCCTAGTAAAACAATTTCAAAAGAAATAATTTCCGGTTCCTCGTCTATTTATAAAATCAATATATGAACATTGTACAGACAGACAAGACCTAGAAAGAATATGTAGCTAGCCCTGTTCTCAACCTCCCCACACATCCTACTATTTTGTACTCTGTTATACTTTTATACAAGTAATTGTCAAATCAATAAATAAAAGAAAAATTAAAATATATATTCTATAATGCATTGAATTATTTCAATGTATTTACTTATACTCTTATCTATGCATATATATACATATATAATGTTGGATTTTAAAGTATTTTTTATTAATAAGTAATCAGCATTTTCCATTATATTTTTGCATTAGTATAAGAATAACAATTTAATAACAATAACAGAGTGGTGGCACTCTGTTCCCATGTATAGTTTGGGCAATTTCTTAGGTATTGCAAAATAAGTTTTTGTACTACCTCTTACCCTCTTCACTCTTCCTTAAGAGGGTAAGAGTGATGTCTCTGTGAGTCTGGGAGAAGCAATTGAGTCAGTGTGGTTGAGCCCTACCCTTCCCTCTTGGGAACTGCTTCTCTGCATTATAATCTACAGTCACCCTCACTTCTACTTCCGAAGGACACACACTTCTGGGTCAGTTACTCCTATCCACTAATGACAAGGCTGATTGGGAACTCCTATCTCTTCATCTCCTCTGTTAGAACCCAGGTTGTTCTAGGGGTGCATGTCACTCAGATCCAGACCACAAAAATCACAGTGAAATGGGGCTGGGAGTTGGAAGACTCATGATGGCTGCATATCTAAGCCAAATACTCCAGTCCAGCTTTAGAAATTATAGGCCCATCTTTAGTTTCCATTTGTTCGTTCCTTTATCAGTAGCTCACTTGGTTGTGGATCCAGAAAAGAAGAAGTAGGGTGATTTTTGCCTTCAGACCTCAAAAACTATTATGGCAAACATATAAGCATGGACCCAAGGGTCAGCTCAGGGAAGAAGAAATCGAGAAAATACAGGGAATGTGAAGCACACATTTCCAATTTTGGGCCCCAAATTTTAAAATAAATATTATGTACAGTTTTTGGATTTTATGCTACTTTGTTATGGATTTTAAAAATTTATACATTACATACACATCTTATCTGTTCACACTTCCTTAATAGCATAGGTATTATGCAGGGTTATTGTACACAGCGCTTTTTCTTGTAGTACACCTCAATCAGTAATGAAGGTCAGCAACTGGAGTGTTTGTGACACTTTGAAAATGTCCTATGACTTCATCTCTTAATGCTGTGAAACCCAGTTAAGCTGATGTTAGACTGTATGGCAGTATCCCGGCAGCATAAACTAGCTGGCAGCAGAAGGACACACATAGCGTGCTCCCTGTGCACTCCTCGCCTCCGTAATCATGACTGCAGAATCAATTGTCATTGATTTACACATAAAATTGCAACAGGCTTTTCTACAAATTGGATAATTGCTGTTTCTAAAATGAAGAAAAAAAAAAGAAGAAGAAAGGACATTCTTTATTTTGTTAGTCCCACCTTTTCAAAATATTTGATTTCATACTCCAGGATGATTCCATTGGGGCGATCTGGCTCTTGCCAAGACAAAGAGATGCTGTTCTTTGCAATCTTCCCCTTTTTTACATTGGTGATTGGAGAGGGGGCTGCAAAACAGTATAAATAGAGAGTAGCATGATTAACAGAGCCCTGAAATTACAACTGTGTATAATGTATATTGGCATTCCTGGAACGCGGTATAATAAAAATCCCAAACAATTAAATTTTCTTTTAACCTGGAAACAATTTTACTTTCTCTATATAATACAAGTTTTTATAGATTGTAAAGTGTCTTACAAATATAAATCAACTAAGTATCCTGAAAATTTTCTATCATAAAACTGTAGTCACACAGAAACTAAAGTCTGCATTTTTTCTATAAAGTTTAGAAACATAAATGAATGATTTTACTTTTTCTTAGTAAGGATATCTGTGTTGACCTGAAATACTTGTTTTTAAATTAATGAACTCTGTATAATATATGCCATTATGCTAATAGATACACAATTATCTATATTACTAATTTTTGCATCTTTAAGGTTCTTTTATTTATTATTTGTGAAATTGCGAGTTCCATAACCATTATTAAATTTATATATTAAATATAGTGTATGTTTCCTTCAAAATTATGTTATAAAATATGTTATATCTTGGAAACAATTGTAAATAAAACAAAAATTTTCCTTTGTTTCCATTTCCCACAAGTATTTCATGAGACGTCACAATCACCTATAGTGCTTGTTGTTATTGGCCACTGTCTACTAAAAAGTACAAGAAAAAGTACTTTTCTGATGAAAATAGAACAAATTGTATGCTATTTCAGATATGTCTGGATATTTTAAATTCCCAAACATATGAATATTTGATTCAACACCCATTTTTATGAGTCTGTTGAGACTTGTGTGGACACTGGGTTTGACATTATAAAGAGGTATTCACTAACATTTTTCTGATGTAGGTTGCCTTTATTTTTGTAGCTTTTAGCTTTTATAAAAGACATAGGAAAGACTATAACCATCTAATAAATGATGTGTCTGTGATACAATATATATTAGATATTATATATATATACATATGTATATATATATATATATATATATATATATATATATAATGTACATATAAGATGTTAAAGACAGCAAACATAATGAGTAGGATATAACCAGAGTCATAGCCTATCAACAGCAGAGTATTATAAACAGTATCAGACATCTGCTAAAATTCAATTTTATATACTCAAAATTTACATTTATATAAAAATGATATTTTATATATATAGGTATATGTATATGAGATTATCTCAAGAGTAAAACACAAACCCAGATTTTCAAATAAGGATCACCACATGCGTGTCTTCTCACCCCACCTCCTGCTACTGTTCTTCAGCAGCCCTGCCCAGGCTTTCTGCTCTTAAGCAGTTCAGACACACTTCTACCCAAAGGCCAGAGCACTTGGCATTCATCACTCAGAGGTGCTTCTCCAGAGCTCTCCCTTTCCTCTGGGGCTCTCCTGAGACCTCGACTGTCTACCTTACCACTCGAGTAACTAACTCTCATCTCCATCTCTTCTCACCTCACCATGCCCTCTGCTCCTTCAGTGTTTCATTTTTCTCCTTAGTTCTTTCACTTGTATCTTCTAATATCATATCTTAAATAGAGATTTTCTTTTTTTCCGTCCTCTCAAGTAGAATATAATTTTTGTGAGGGCAGAAATATATTTATTGTCCTCACTGCTGACTCTCTAGATTTAGAACAGTGCCTGGGATGGAGGAGCATCCACTAAGTATAAATGGAATGACTGATGGTAAAGCAGAATCAAAGTAATATACAAAAAAACTACACCTATTTTTAAATTATATGTCAAGGAACTCAACTATGAAACTCAACTATGAAGTGTGTCTTTTAATAAAATTAAAATAAACAGACATATATCTGTGAGAGAGCAAAATTAGTTAACTGTTTCATGTTTTATATACCCACTAGAGGCCCGGTGCACAAAATTCATGCACTCAGGGGGGTCCTTCAGTCCAGCCTGCACCCTCTCTGCAGTCTGAGACCCCTTGGGGGATGTCTACCTGCTGGCTTAGGCCCCCCCAGGGGATCGGGCCTAAGCTGGCAGTCAGATATCCCTCAGGCAGCCTGGGAGCCCTCAGGGGATGTCTGACTGATGGCTCGTCTGCAGTTGGACATCCTTAGCACTGCTGAGGAGGCGGGAGCTGCTGTGCTCGCAGCCATTAGCCCAGCTTGTGGCTGAGTGGAGCTCCGCCTGTGGGAGTGCACTGACCACCAGGTGTCAGCTCCTGATTCAGCATTGGGCCCCTAATGGTCGGTGAGCAACATAGTGACCGGTCATTCCGCTGTTAGGGTCAATTTGCTTATTACCCTTTTATTATCCTATATAATAAAGAGCTAATATGCTAATTAAACCTGATGGCGGAATGACCTTCCAGAACGACCAGTGGGCAGGACTGCAGGGCCGGGGGGCTGGGGGGCCGTGAGGCAGCCAGGGCTGCGAGGGCCGAGCCCTTTGCATGAATTTCGTGCATCGGGCCTCTAGTACAGGATGATAGGGTGATAATGACTTCAGTATTTTAATGTGTACTTTTGTTTATTTAATCACAGATCTTTCTTAATGTGCCCAATTCCATAAAGTTTTTTAAAGAATAATAGTGTGCATTTAAAACCCAAATTAACTAAAAGTAGTTTTGAAATTGCTATATATTCACTTCTATGGAAATTGCAATAGATTGTCTGTTCTCACAGTCACATTTTGGTATAGATTCAAAGTCCCTATTGATTTCCTGGTGAGGGAAAGTCATGCCATATTCTGCGTGGTGGACAAAGCATCCAGAAGACAAGAAACAAGAAAAAGTAAGCTATGTGCCCCCCAGTTCATCAGCATGTTTATAGCAAAGTAGCAAATTTACTGAAGCAGAAACAGGAACAGCGGCTCATGGAAGACAGCAGAGTTTTTTAATGTACTTTGATCAGTAGTGAATAGCTTTATGAGTTATCTTGAATCATGAATTAGACTGACTTTCCCATTAGCCCTATATATGTATTGCACTATGTTACTAAATATACAAAGACGGTCTTGAAAGTTCTTCATTCACTTTACTACTTTGCAAACATTCTCCTTTTGACTGATGTATTTCTTATAAGTAACTGTCAGTTTTCACCCAATAATTGATGGTGCTGTCACCTTCCTATTCATAAATTGCATTTAACGTGTATGCTCTATGAAGGAAGGATTAATTTGGTTTCATTCACTGCTCTATTTCTAGCACGAGAAAATTATTTTGCATATAGAGATTTAATAAATATTTATTGAATGCACACATGCATGAATGACTAAATGGGAAATATATATATCATCATGTATCATTCAAAACTGATTTTGTCTCATCTTAGTTGCACAGATTAGGATCTTATTAATTGGAGATGTTTGCTTTATTTTAAAACTTAATTCTTTAATAAAATCATCAAATGTTTCAGTGTGAAGCTATCAAATAAATATCAATGCACACTTAACCAGGCTGAAGTGGAATATATTGTTATTTACTTATATCATTGAAAAACAAAAATTGTGTAGCTTTCAAAGACTGCTTGATTGAATAATGTCATTGTTTGCCAAAGTTGGTTTTCTCAGAGGTTAAATACAGAGTTCCCTTTAAAAATGGTTCAGAATCGGGGAAGAAGACCACTCAGAGTAGTTTAGGAATAATGTCCTCTCTGGCAAGACCATCTCTGCATCATTTGGGTAAAAGCTGATCAAAGTGGGGACACTGACAGCTCCTGGGGACATAATGATGATGCACAAATTGTGAATGGCAGCATTCGCCCACTACTGTAGAGTACTTTACGAGTATTGTGCACATTAAAATAATTGCAGCCAGATTTGTCAGCATCAAGGGCAGGTTTAATATATCTCATTCGTCTTCCTCACAGACACCCTTTGCTCATTCTTTACCCACTTAAGCTTTTATTAAGTAAGCCTGAAACAAAATGAGAAGGATGACTTAGGACATTTCTCTTGTAAATAAAACTATTACTTTCCTAGTGTAAGAAGAAAATACTAAAGAAATCAAGTTGTGAATAAAACATATTACTTTACATAACATCTGAGTTTTACCTTTTGGATATGTGAAAACATTTTAAGTTATTTCTGTATAGGAGTTTTTATATGGCCAGTAACTGACCTTTGAGGATCAGTGTAATAAGCAAAATAACGGCCTTTAGGCTAGTAACAGTTTCCATTGTGGACTCATTATTTCATCTCTTTGAATTTTTTAAAATAAAATTAAAAATCCTATCTAATAAAAGAGTAATCTGCAAATTAATCACAACTCTGCTACACCCACAAGCCACGCCCACCAGCCAATCAGGAGAGAGTATGCAAATTAACCCAACCAAGATGGCTGCGGCCACGGAGTGAGCAGGAGGCTTGGTTTTCCCCAGAGATGGAGGAAGCCAAGCTTTCTGCACACCCTGGCCAGCCCAGGCCTCCTCTCAAGGCTACAAAGTTTCAATTATCGAAGATAAATAAATCCCAGATACCAGGGCCTCCGCTTGGGGGCCGGGGGGCATGGCCGGCCTGCAAACCACCACAGGCCCCTCGCCCAGGCCACCCCATGCCCCAAGGGAACCCCACCATGATTCAGGATGGCTTTCAGGGCAAACCAGCCAGACCCCACCCATGCACCAGGCCTCTATCCTATCTAATAAAAGAGTAATATGAAAATTGACCATCACTCCAACACACAAGATGGCTGCCCCTATGTTGTCAAAGATCCTGCCCCCATGTGGACACAAGATGGCCACCACAAGATGGCCAGCAGGGCAGGGCAGTTGGGAGGCACCAGGCCTGCAAGGGAGGGCAGTTGTGGGCAATCAAGCCTGCAGAGGAGGGCATTTGGGGGGACCAGGCCTGCAGAGGAGGGAAGTTAGGGGCGATCAAGCCTGCAGGGGAGGGCAGTTAGGGGCAATCAGGCTGGCAGGGGAACAGTTAGGCATCAATCAGGCTGTCAGGGGAGTGGTTAGTGGGTGATCAGACTGGCAGGCAGAAGTGGTTAGGGGCAATCAGGAAGGCAGGCAGGTGAGCAGTTCGGAGCCAGCAGTCCTGGACTGTGAGAGGGATGTCTGGCTGCCATTTAGGCCCAATCCTCTAAACGGGCAGTCAGACATCCCTCAAGGGGTCCCATATTGGAGAGGGTGCAGGCTGGGCTGAGGGACACCCTCCTGTGCATGAATTTCATGCACCGGGCTTCTAGTAGTTTTATATTTATAGAAAGATTACAAAGACAGTTCACGTATACCCCACACCTAGTGTCCACAATCAGGAGCATCTTACATCTGTCACTATTAATGAATCAATATTGATATGTTATTATTCACCTCAGTCTGTACTTTATTTAGGTTTCCTTAGTTTTACTTATTATCCTTTTTCTGTCTCAGGATCCCATCCAGCATACCATATTACATTTAGTCATCCTGTCTCCTTAGGATCCTTTTAGCTATAATAGTTTATGAAATTTTGCTTGATCTGATGACTTTGACAGTTCTGAGGCATACTGGTCAGGTACTTTGTTGACTATCTCACCATCGATGCGTTGGATGTTTTTCTCATGATTAGACTGGCTTATAAGTTTTGGGGGAGAAAACTATACAGGTAAAGTGCCATTTTCATTACATCATATCTAGGAAACATACTATCAACATAACTTATCACTAGTATGTTAACCTTGGTCATCTGACTAAGATGGCATCGATCTATTTCCTCCACTCGAAAGTTATTCTTCTTTCCCGTTTTCTATACTTTGTTCTTTGGGAGAAAGTCACTCTGTAGCCATGCTTAAGGAACAGGGTTATGTTCTACTTCCTTGAGGCTGTCTGTATAAATATTTGGAATTCTTCTGCACAAGTGATTTGTCTATTTTCTCTTATTTATTTACTTTGTATTTATTTATTCATATCAGTATGGATACGTGGATATTTTTATACTTTGGGTTTCTAACCTAGTAATTTATTTGGTTACTCAAATTATTAAACCTGGCCATTGATGACTCTCTCAGTTCTTACGTCTCTTTGACATATCCCCATCATTGTGAGTTTGCGCACCTCTTTGTTTCAGATGTCACTTTCTTACTTCCTGGCACTATAAGGCCAGCTATTCTAGGCTCATCTTGATGATTTATTGGCCCAGTCTTAAGGCAGCCATTTTTCCTAATGCCACTGGTTTCTTTCATTGGACCATGCTGTTATAAACCAAGGTCTGGAAGAAAGGCGTGCTCCTTGTTCCTGGGTGTCATTGCTTCTAGGCCCTCTTAGCTGACATAGCTAGGAAATAAATGCATCTATATTAACCTGTGTATAGCTATAAACATTTCTATATATAACTATAAATACATATATAAGTATATTAAGCTAAACATAAGTATATACTGATGTCACCAATCAGTTACCAAAGAGATCTTTCTAGCCTCTTTACCCTACTTATCTGTAAGCTTCCTCTTCAGCAGTAGCTCCCACCATCCCTTTACTTCAATTCTAGTAGATATGTCTAGTGATTAAATAATTGCTCATCTTAACTCTTTGGCTTATTGGTATTGATATGATAATGTAGAAATCTCTAACATCTCAATGGCACAAGCAATGATATACAAAACCCTGTCATCCATTATGTAAAACACCGCATATCTTCCTCACTTTTCAAATACAGAAACCAAATTTAAAGCAGTGTCCCCAGATGGAAAAAGTGTCAGACAGCTCTGAAGTCAGACAGAATTGGCTTCTAATCCTTTGGCAGCCAGCCAGATTTTAGCTGTGTGTGACACTGGTTAAGCTATTTAACCTCTGTGAATGTACTTTTATTTTTAGAATAGGAATAATTACACAAACATCATATTTTTGTAAGGTTGAAATATGATTCTGTGCTTATAGGTATAGGCTGGGTGCCAAATAAATGCTTTTTAAACATCATTGGAAAATACGAGACAATTGTTAGGAAGACTTCTATAATGGATTCTCCATAACTCCTTAATTCTCTAATGTACATCAATCAAATGTTTTTGTCTCTTCTCTGAACTTGGCACTCTTCTAAATGCTGGAAAAGATCAAAAGGCAAAGTACCTATACAGATAAGATTTTCTTATTTCCTATATCCAGTGGATTTTACAACTCTGCATTAATAATTATAGGTAAACTTCCTTGCTTACCATAAAATTGCTAATGAGCCAAAAGTATTGAACTAGAATAATGTCTGCTTTATTTTTTTTAAAATAGAGTGAACCTGATGAAAACATGGAACTTAATTGTTCAATAGAATAAGAAAATACCACTCATCAGTCCCTGTACCCAGTGCCATTTATGTTGACAAAAAAGATTAGAGATAGAATTAAGTATTGATTATTTGTATGAAAAACACACAAATACTATATCATCATTAATTTGACTTCTCTACCTACATTTTGAATATTAAAGCTTTGTGAAATCTAAGACACTATTGAAACCCTTTTGATTTATTAAAATCCGTGAATGTGTAAAATCTTACTCAGAAAGCACTCCTTTTATTTTCCTGCAGAAATCCCTCCACATGAATAATGTATTAGTTATTTACACACAAGTTTTAAAAATAAATGCATATTTGATGCCAATTGGCCAAGTAAGCTGTCAATATCTTCCAGCTGAAAGCCACTACTTATCTCTCCATGCACAATTTATCATATTTAGGTGCTTCTTGCCATCCAGGTGAGTGTGGGCCTATTTTTCCTTAAAATCAAACAAACAAACAAAAAATAAATCAATTGGATTCTACAAGAAATACTGACTCAGAAGGTCAGACTGGGGCCAAGGATTCCGTCTTGTTAATAAACACACCAATTGATTCACTGTATCTGCAAATTTGGGGAAATACTGAAGGCAAACAATACTGGGATTAGTTCTTCTTTAAACAAAATATATAAACTTAGAGACGTGAGGCTAGAAAATGCGTTAGTATTAATGTTTTGTGAACTACAGTTTTTTGTTATTATTGTAGTTTTAATTTTTATTAATCAATTTCTTTTAGACAGTGAAAAGAAAGAAGAGAGAGGAGAGAGAGAGAGAGAGAGAGAGAGAGAGAGAGAGAGAGAGAGAGAGAGAGAGAGAGAGAGACATGTTGTTCCACTTACTTATGCATTCATTGGTTGATTCTTGTGTGTGCCCTGACCTCGGGGATCCAACCTTCAACCTTAGCATATGGGAGGACTCTCTAACAGATGAGTTACTGGCCAGGGGAACTAGTACTTTTTCTGACCCTTTGGCTCACTATTATTGCCTGCTAGCCTGCTCTCTCTTGCTATATTTGCCTTCCTTCTTTTGGCATTGATTCTTCTAATATTTGCTATTTTCTTATTTCTTCAGTTTTTGTGTTTTCATTTTTTTAGTAAACCGATTGGTTTGTTCCTTCACACATAATCTAGTTTAGTCCTATGAGACTATAATCTCCATAAAAGTAGAAAATTTGTATGTTCTTCACTGTTGCCTGCTTAGTCCTTAAAACAGCTTCTGGATGATAGTAGGTACATAGTAAAAAGACACTTTAGCAAATAGAAAACTGAATGAACAATTATCTGCTTTATACTACAACACATTTATTTTGTGTTTTTCTAGAGTGTTATATGAATAAAGTCATAAGGTATATATATTGTTTTTACTTAATTAACCAGAGACAGGAGGAAACTGTTGGGAGAAAAATATAATCACTATCTTCTTTATGGTGATGTTTCACAGGTGTGTGCATATTCTAAAATTTACCCAATTGTACACTTTACGTGTAGTTTACTGTATATCAGTTGTACACCAATAAAGATGCTGAAGTGTGTGTGTGTTGTAAATGATAACTTATAATTGCTTCTACCCTTACTGAAGACAATATTATTCTACTAATTGGACTCCTTCTTTCCAAATCTTCCATGCCTTCAGTGATTTCTGCTAAGAATAGCCATATCTAAAAATCAGAAATAAAAATATACATGCCTAACATTCCCCAAGACTACTTGTCAAAATGTGATTTAGTTAGGAAAGTATAATAAAATAATATTGAAAGTTTTAATTTTGGAAAGAAATGTACTGGTATTTTTGCTTTTGTATTGTACCAAACTTTGATGGTGCAATATAAATGAATGTTGTATAGCAAGTTATAACAGATTTGTGACTTAAAATCAATTTTAATAAAAATAGATGGCAAATGTTTAAATAATTGAGAATATAGCATGAAAAACAGCATAGCATAAAGGTAAAATAAAATAGAAAAGAGTGTCACCAAAATGGTGTAGCCTAGATGTTCAGGCTACTCACTGTGACAAACTGAGAAGTATATTGTCTCCTATTCTTATATACTAAACTAGAGGCCTGGTGAATGAAATTCGTGCATGGTGGGGGGGTGTCCCTCAGCCCAGCCTGCACCCTCTCCAATCTGGGAACCCTCGAGGGATGTCCGACTGCCCGTTTAGGCCTGATCCCACTGGGCAGTCGAACATCCCTTCACAATCCAGGACTGCTGGCTCCCAACTGCTCGCCTGCCTGCCTTCCTGATTGCCCCTAACCACTTCTGCCTGCCAGCCTGATCACCCCCTAACCACTCCCCTGACAGCCTGATTGATGCCTAACTGCTCCCCTGCCAGCCTGTTTTCCCCTAACTGCCCTCCCCTGCAGGCCTGCCCCCCCCAAACTGCTCTCCCCTGCAGGCCTGGGTCTCCCCAAACTGCCCTCCCCTGCAGGCCTGGTCCCCCTCAACTGTTCTCCCCTGCAGGCTTGGGTCCCTCTCAACTGCCTTTCCCTGCAGGCCTGGTCGCCCCCAACTTCCCTCCTCTGCTGGTTTGGTAACCCCTAACTGCCCTCCCCTGCAGGCTTGATCGCCCCCAACTGCCCTCCCTTGCAGGCCTGGTCCCACCCAACTGCCCTCCCTTGCTGGCCATCTTGTGTCCACATGGGGGCAGGATCTTTGACCACATGGGGGCAGCCATCTTGTGTGTTGGAGTGATGGTCAATCTGCATATTACTCTTTTATTAGATAGGACAAGTATTTAGAAGTATGTTTATATGAGTTTTCCCTATGAACATGTTTACAGTTTATTTGATGTGGGAGGAAAATATATTTTAACACAATTATTAACAAACATTCCTCATTTGAAAAAAAGGCAGAATCATCAAAGTTCATTTCTGATTTTATATTACTCTAATAACCTTGTTCTTTGTTTATTTTATGATATAAACACATCTTTTGAAAAATTTATACCCCAAGAAAAAAAAAAGAAAAAAAAGATTGATCTCATATTTTATTTAAATGATAGCACATGGAGTGAGGGCACAGACAGTTCCTTAATTGTATAGTTTCTTTCAGGACGACCTAGCTCTGCAGAGTGCTGACTCACATGGATTGAAATGATGTGGGAAAAATTATAAAAGGAATGGTTAGAAATGTTGATATATAACACAGATGCCTGTTGAGCTGAATTCATCCTGACGTCAAATCAACTGTAGCTATTTAAATATTTCTGTTTGAGCCTGATCTTGTATTGGTAGCATCTGGTTGGTAGTAACATCTCCATAGTTGGTCACTTTGTGCCATTTCTGCTTTCATAATTAGGTAGAGAAACAAGAAACAGCGTAGAACCCTTAACTCAGAGCTCTCCCCAAAATACCAAAAAGCAATCAATCAAACTGAGCCTTTAGAACACGTGAATTGTTATTTAAATAGTGCTGAGAACAATGTGTGCAAAGAGTAGAAACTATTTCAATTTTAGCTAATGTTCTTATTATTCAAAAATATGATTTCTAGAGAATAATTTGTCAGCAATTACCTTCTTTAGTTATCCATAGTATGAGTAGAATTCTGTGTGTATATGTGCATCTGGGTGAATCTGCACAGTTTAAAGAAATGGAGGTGTAGATAAATCCTTATTATATATCTAACTGTATATTTGTATCTGGAATAGATACAGATATACATATATAGATATAGATACATATTGTGTCATGTGCATCTTTCATAGCTAGTTTAGTGAAACTACATTACTCTGTTACAATTGCTTTAGAGTACATATTTATCATTTGAAAGTAAGAAAATGAGTAACCACATTTCCTAAAGTAAATGAGAAATGAAGTTGCTTAATTAAATTATAAACATCTTTGAAACTGTTAAAATGAAAAAAATGGGGCAGATATTTTAAAATATATACATGACCACTAAATATTATAGCATATATTTTATATTTTATATAGTAATGTATTTATTTTATTTTAATATATACTTTTTACTCTGTTGTCATTTGCTACTCTGTACTAAGAAAAATAGCTAAAGTGCATTTTCAACACAACTGATATCTATGGTCTCTTCTAAAGAAAGAAGGCATTTTAGTGGTTTTTTCCTCAAATAAAATTCTAATCTCTTCACTCAGACAAAACCTACAATCATTCCTTCTTAAGAGCCTGCAACTGGATCTTTTGATATATGATCTCAGTGAAGTTTCAAAAAGACTATTTCAAAAACCCTGCCTTTAAATGTCAACAGATCTAGAGAGATGATATCCTTTAAAATGAAAAAGATCACCTATGAACTGAAATGTCCCATTAGGTACAGCCTTTTTATCAAAGACGTGAAAATCATACTAAATAAAATTATTTTTAGTAGGAAATAAGAGCAACTTAATTGCATTAAAGCATATGCTACACATATAGTTTTAAAGTCATAATTACATGGGGGGTGCGGGAAGAGACTTGACAAAAATCATACACCTGTGGATAAGGACAGTGGGTGGGGGGGTAAGGGCATGGGGTGGGATGGGGTGGGAACCAGGTGGAGGGGAGCTATCGGGGGAAAAAAGAGGAAAAACTGTAATAATATGAACAATAAAGATTAAAAAATAAAGTCATATTGCAATAATGTTAATTAGAAAAGAAAATGTCAATAATAAAAATCGAGAACTATTTTACTGATATTTACACTCACCAGGGTTCATAATAATCATACAAATTACAAAAACAAATATAAATGTGACAGTGTATAAAATGACAACATGGCACTTTCTGGATAACAAAATTAATCCCACACCAAATAAATTATCACAGAATTTGTTTTTCATTTATTACTTCTTATGCCCTATGGTAGAATTTTTAGCTCACCAAGTGGTGTTAGTGTCCATAATTGTGGAATTTTAATAACCACAGAATCCATTTTATGAGAAACAAAGTTTAAAAAACTTTTGCAGTATTAAAATAAAACGAGGAAATATCTAGAATATAATGTGGCACAGTTAGAAAACTATAATTATTGTAGTATTCTTTATTTACATTTTTTTTTTTAGGGAACGCAATCCTATATAAAATTTTTTATAGATTTATCAATATTAAACCTCAATTATAAGGTATGACAATTAATTTTATAGATGAAAAAATAGTAATTAGGACAACAAACACACTCTCATAACTCATTTTGTATGTAAAAAAATGAATCTCCACTTATAAATATACATTACATGAGATCTTGTTAACCACAGAATAAGCCACTAACCGTAACAAAGCTGTACAGTGGGAACTTTAATTCAATTCTTAATTGCTTAAGGTTTTCACAATCTAAATTAATATGATCTAACATTTTTAAAAATCAAAATAAACACATTATAAACAACCCATTTTTTTTATTTCTCAATTCACATTAGACTTAATCTTATAGAGCTATATTAGCAATAGCAATTACTATTTAATTCAACAGAAATCATGATAAGTTATCATTTATCTATTGATTGTTTACAGAACCAGATCAGATTTCTATTATACCATTCCAGGTCCTCACATCTTTCCCTAAAGATATTCTCACTGAGGCCACCTGCCACGATTCCATCAAAAACTGAAGTTTTACCAGTAGAAACAAAACAAAAACCTTTATGGCTACAAAATAACAAGGAAGACTTGGGTAGTGTTTACCAGCTGATTAAAAAAAAAATCCCAATCATAATGTCTTTACATAGTATAATTCCTACCAGCAACATGACAACCTGGAACTAGAAAAAATACAAGAGTAATGATTACAGTTAGTCAAACTCTCAAAGTCCACAAGATATTTTGTTCCAAGATAGTAATTTTATCAGCTATTTAATTCCTCAACTCTTACCATGGGACTAATTTTAATGAAACAAATCACATATTCTCTGGTTGTCGGAAATCTCAGCCAATACTCAAATTGCCTGCGAGGCCATTTTCTACTTAAAGTTATCACACAGAGAAATTTCTAAAGCCAACAAAATATAACACTACCAGTATATATTTGTTATCATGTTCAAATGGCATTAGTTTACTATTTTTTGTTCCACTGGAGTAATAGTATCTGTTTATATTTACAAAATAAATCAAAATGCAAAATTCTGGTTGTATGTAAACAGCCCAAGATAATGCGTTTTGTAAAAATTCAGTTACTAAAACTAAGTCCAATTTTATTTTTAAAATCTTTAATAAATGTTGGCTACACAAGCATTGCTTAAAGTTTTATAGATAAATCTATAAAAAACATCTAACCATTCATGGATGAGTAGATGGTAAAGAGCTATTGCAATTACTTTATCATGATAATGCATTGCTTCTACGGTAGACAGGTGGCCACTTTATAGTCTAAGCACTATATACACATTGAATCACTCAATCCTTTTACCATCCATGGGACTTAGGAACTATTACCATCCCTTTCTGAAGCATGAAGTCAAATAGCTTGTCCAATCAGCCGAACAGAAATTGAGAGATTTGAGCAGTCTTTTTTAAAAATATGTTTTTATTGATTTGAAACAGATAAAAGAAGGCAGAGTGAGAGGGAGAGGAAGAAGCAGAGGGAGAGGGAGAAGGAAACATAAATGAGAGAGAAACATCCATTGGCTGCCTCCTGTGCACCCTCTACTGGGGATCCAGCCTGAAACCCTGGTGTGTGTCATAATCAAACTGGTGTTGACCTCTCAGTGACCTCTCAGGTACATGGGACAGCACTCAACAGAGTCACATCAGCCAGGACAGATCTAAGCAGTCTTGCTTTAGTGTTTGTATTCTTAAGCATTATTCCATAGAATAGTAAAAGAAACCCTCATAATAGAGATGCTACACTCAGTACTGAAAATGAAGAAAAAATAGAAGAGGAATTGCCAAGAGAGCCACTTACACTAGAGTCAGGGGGCTATTAAGAAAGTGGGGCCTCGATTTTGAAAAATGGCAGCCGAATAGGCAGTCATGTCCTGTGCCTTCTCATGGAGCAGATAGAAGGAACAGCTAAATGGAATAACATCGACCAAGCATTGTCGAATTAAACACAGCTGGTGAGACAATTTGTAGCTGGAAAGGACAGAGGATGCCTGGAGAACAGCAGGATCAGGGATCTGGGCTGGAGAGACAGACACCCAATTACCGGGATGAGAGGCTCAGAAGGAACCTGCACTGCACCAAGTCCGCATCCCTTGGGGACACACATAACACTTGACTGTGGGAGGGGGTCCACAGGGTTGTGGCAGCCAGGGAGTCTAGATCTAAGTCCACAGCCATGGGGTGCTGCACCAGAAAGGCGGCCTGAGGAACTGCCCAAGCTGTGCAGTTCCAGGGGGAGGGAAATGGGCCGTGGCACACTGTTTTGCTTTTATATTTTCCTTGCTTGTATTCACTAAACCCAGTTCATAGGACCTTTCAATTATAAACATTCACTGAGGCTGTGGTACAGGAGGAGGTGCAGTTTTGTGGAGGCTTAGGAGAGGCTGTGGAGGGATGCAGGACAGGGAGAGGTGATGTGGAATCTGACACTGGAACATTCTGGACCCTCCAAACCTAAGCAGCCATTTTTCTCCTGAAGAGCTAGTCCTCCCCATGAGCACCTGCAGGGCAATTAGTGCAACACACCCAGCCTCAAACTTTGTAGAGGAAACAAAGAATCTGAATAGCACCAGGGAGCCCTACGGGACCAGATTGAGGGGCTGTTTGGTCCCAGAAACCAATACAGCAACACCCCCACCTAAAGCCCATGTCAGCAATAGACACATCTATACTAATAAAAGGGTAATATGCAAATTGTTCACGACACCCTCACAGTAACAACCAAACAACAGGCTGCGTGGGGCGACCAGGCTGGCAGGGGGGTTAGTGAGGGACAACCAAATGACTGACCAGCAGTGTGTGAGGGGCAACCAGGCCATCAGGGGGTTTAGCGAGGAATGACCAAATGACTGACCAGCAGGCTGAGTGGGGTGACCAGGCCAGCAGAGGTGTTAGCGAGGGATGACCAAACGACTGACCAGCAGGCTGCATGGGGTGACCAGGCTGGCAGAGGGGGACAGTGAGGGGCCACCAGGCCAGCAGGGGGGGGGCAGTTAGGGGTGACCAGGCCTGCAGAGGGAGGCAGTTGGGAGTTACCAGGCTGGCAAGGGGGGCAGTTAAGGGCGATTAGGCTGGCAGGCAGAGGCAATTAGGGGTGATCAGGCTGGCAGGGGGGGGGGAAGTTAGGGGTGATCAGGCAGGCAGGCAGGTGAGCAGTTAGAAGCCAGCAGTCCTGGATTGTGAGAGGGATGTCCCAGATTGGAGAGGGTCGAGGCTGGGCTGAGGGGACCCCTCCACCATGCACGAATTTTGTGCACCTGGCCTCTAGTGTATAAATAAGACTGAAAGCAGGCAGACAAAGCGGGCTGATTGGTCCCACCTGCCTGCAAACAAGGCTGTGAGACAGACACAGAGGAGAAGTGGATCGCTGGGAACTTCAACATAGTGCTGACTACCTAACAGGAAACTGAGCAGTGGCAGACAGAACAGTAGAGAGGGATCTTAAACCAGCCCTCATGGGACATTAAAACTCAGCTGAAGTGAACAACACTTCACTTTTTTATTTTTTATCTTTCATTTAAAATTTTTTTAACCTTTTATTTTTTTTGGATTATTTTTCTCCATTCTATTTCTATTTTTTAACATTATTTTATTTTTTTCTTTTATTCCACTCTTTTCTTCCTCACTCTCCCCTTTTCATCCTGTCTGCCTCCTGGTGATCAGTGAGTGTCAGAGCAACTGGTCGTTCCACCATTTGGTTGATTTGCATATTAGCCTTTTATTATATAGGATTGGCAAACACCAATGACAAAGTAAGCATCTTAAAGGCTGCCTGAGAGAGAAAGAAAGTTACCTCTAAGGGATGCCCATTAGCCTATCAAATAATTTCTCAACAGAAACACATCAGGCCAGAAGGAAATGGAATGAAATATACAAAGTGATGCAAAGCAAGGGACTGAATCCAAAAATACTATACCCAGCAAGGCTATCATTCAAAATTGAAGGTGAAATCAGGAGCTTCACAGACAAAAAAAGGGCTAAGGGAGTTTATTACTACCACGCCAGCAATGCAGGAAATGCTAAAGGGACTGATGTTAAAAAAAGAAGAAGAAGAAATAGGGAGGGAAGAAGGAACACAGGCAAAAAGAATAAAAACAGTGACAAACAAGTACCTATCAATAATAACCTTAAGCATAAATGGATTAAATGTTCCAATCAAAAGACATAGAGTAGCTGAATGGATAAGAAAACATGATCAATATGTCTGCTGTCTACAAGAGACCCACTTCAGAAAAAGGGACTCACACAGACTGAAAGTGAAGGGAAGGCAAATTGAAATGAGAAAAAGCTGAGGTAGCAATACTTATATCTGACAAAATAGACCTCAAAGTGAAGGCCATAACAAGAGATAAAAAGGGCCACTTCGCAATACTAAAGGGATCGATATAACAAGAGGATATAACTCTGGTAAACATATATGCATCCAATGCAGGAGCAAATCAATACATAAAATTTTTTTTTTGCTAAATATCAAGGGAGAGATCAACAGCAATACAATCATAGTAAGGGATTTTATACCCCATTGACATTATTAGATAAAGCCTCTAGACCAGCCTTGGGCAAACTACGGCCCGCAGGCCGGATCCAGCTGTTCTATCCGGTTCTCTTGCTCTCCCCCCAGCTCCTTTACTTTGAATTTATATTAGTTCACACAAAACTCCATCCATGCTTTTGTTCCGGCCCTCCGGTCCAGTTTAAGAACCCATTGTGGCCCTCAAGTCAAAAAGTTTGCCCACCCCTGCTCTAGACAATAAATCAGCAAATAAACAGCAATCCTAAATGACTTACTAGATCAGATGGACTTAATCGACATCTTCAGAACATAATAAAAGCCTTATATGACAAACCTACAGCCAACATCGTACTCAATAAGCAAAAACTAAACTCATTTCCCCTAAGAACAGGAACAAGACAGGGATGCCAACTTTCACCACTCCTATTCCACATAGTACTGGGAGCGCTAGCCATAGTGATCAGACAAGAAGAAGAAATAAAAGGCATCTAAATTGGAAAAGAAGAAGTAAAACTGTCATTATTTGCAGATGACATGATATTGTACATAGAAAACTCTAAAGACTCCATCAGAAAATACTAGACTTAGTAAATGAATTTGGCAATGTAGCAGGATACACAATTAATACCCAGGAAATCTATGGCCTTTTTATACACCAATAATGAACTCAAAGAAAGAGACTAAAAAAAAATCCCATTTACCATTGCACCAAAAAAAAAATCAAGGAAGATATAAACAAGTGGAGGAATAAACTTAACTAAGAAGCTAAAATACCTGTACTCAGAAAACTACAGGATGTTGAAAAAAAGTGATAGAGGAAGATATAAACAAATGGAGGAATATACCATGTTCATGGATTGGTAGAATCAACATCATTAAAATGTCCATACTACCCAAAGCAATCCATAGATTCAATGCAATCCCCATTAAGATACAAAAGGCATATTTCACAGACCTATAACAAACTCCAAAAATTCATATGGAATGGAAAACAAACAAACAAACCCCGAATAGCCACAATAATCTTGAGAAAGAAGAACAAAATTGGAGGAATCACAATACCAGATATCAAGCTATATTACAAAGCCACTGTTCTCAAAACTGCCTGGTACTGGCACAAGAACAGACATATAGACCAATGGAACAGAACAGAGAACCCAGAAATCTATCAAAGCCATTATACTCAGTTAATATTTGACAAAGGAGGCAAGAACCTACAATGGAGTCAAGGCAATCTCTTCAATAAATATTGTTGGGAAAATTGGACAGATACATGCAAAAAAATGAAACCAGACCACCAAATTACACCATACACAAAAATAAACTGAAAATGGATAAAGGATTTAAATGTAAGATGGGAAACCATAAAAATCTTAGAAGACTCCATAGGCAGCAAAATCGCAGACATATGTTGTAGCAATATCTTTATGGATAGACCTCCTAGGCTAGGGCAATGGAAACTAAGGAGAAAATAAACAAATGGGACTACAATCAAAATAAAAAGCTTCTGCGTAGCAAAAGAAACCATCAACAAAACAACAAGAAAGCCCACTGCATGGGAGAACATATTTACCAATGTTATATCCAATAAGGGCCTAATGGCAAAAATTTATAGGGAACTCATACATCTTAACAAAAGGAAGATAAACAATCCAATCAAAAAATGGGCAAAGGATTTAAATAGACATTTTTCGAAAGTGGATATACAGAAGGCCATGAGAAATATGAAAACATGCTCAAAGTCATTAATCTTCTGAGAGATGCAAATCAAAACAACAATAAGGTACTATCTCACACTTGTCAGAATGGCTATCATCAACAAATTAACCAATGACAAGTGCTGGTGAGGATGTGGAGAAAAAGGAACCCTCATGCACTGCTGGTAGGAATGCAGACTGGTGCAGCCACTGTGGAGAACAGTATGGAGTTTCCTCAAAAAGTTAAAAATGGAACTCCCATTTGATCCAGTGATCCCACTTCTAGGAATATATCCCAAGACATCAGAAACACCAATGAGAAAGGACAAATGCACCCTATGTTCATAGCAGCACAATTTACAATAGCTAAGATTTAGAAACAGCCCAAGTGCCCATCAGCCAATGAACAGATTAAAAAACTGTGGTACATCTACCAAGCATGTCAAACTAGTGGCTGGCAGGCTACATGCCACTGGCAAGACCCAAGTTTGACATGCTTGACTATACAATGGAATACTATGCTGCTATAAAAAAGAAGGAACTTGCCCTAACTGGTTTGGCTCAGTGGATAGAGCATTGACCTGCGGACTGAAGGGTCCCAGGTAAGATTCCAGTCAAGGGCGTGTACCTTGGTTGCGGGCACATCCCCAGTAGGGAGTGTGCAAGAGGCAGCTGAATCGATGTTTCTCTCTCATCGGTTTCTAACTCTCTATTCCTCTCCCTTCCTCTCTGTAAAAAAAATCAATAAAATATATTTTTTTTAAAAAAGAAGGAACTTTTACTATTTTCAACAGCATAGATGGACCTGGAGAGCATTATGCTAAGTGAAATAAGCCAGTTGGAGAAAGATAAATGTCACGTGATCTCACTCATTTGTGGAATATAATGATCAACATAAACTGATGAACAAAAATAGATCCAGAGACAGAGAAACACTGAAGAGACTGTCAAAATCAGAGGGAAGGTAGGGGAGGGGGTATGGGGTAAGAGATCAGCCAAAAGACTTGTATGCATGCATATTAGCATAACCAATGGACACGGACACTGGGGCAGTGGGGCTTGGCTTGGAGGGTGGGAGTGGCTGGGGAGGGTCGATGGGGGAAAAAGGAGATATATGTAATACTTTAAACAATAAAAAAAAAGGAAGTGGGGCCTATGCACATCTGTGTCTCAGTTCTCAGAGCTGCTATTACATTGCTAAACATGTTGCTAAATTCAGTTCAAGGTTGAGCCATAAACATCCTGGAACAATAACTGTTATATGGGCATATATGAACTTTACCTTCCCCTCCAATGTTTGCATATTGAAATTAACCAAGCCCTGGTTTCCTAGCCAGCCATCCTTCATTTGCATGAAAAATTTACATCTTGTAGGTTTTGCTTTTTAAACTTATCTTTGTTTTCTCCAGAAAACAGTCTGGATTGATACCTGATTCTACTTTTCTCTAGTTGCAATCTTTCATTTAAACAAATGCTTTTATTCTTTACTAGAGGTCTGGTGCACGACATTTGTGCACTCGTGGTGGGAGGGATCCCTCAGCCCAGCCTGTGCCCTTTACCAGTCCTGGAGCCCTTGGGGGATGTCTGACTGATGGCTTAGGCCCACTCCCGATAATCCTTAGCACTGCCATGGCTTGTGGCTGAGCAGTGCTCCCCCTGTGGGAGCACACTGACTACCAGGGGGCAGCTCCTGTGTTGAGTCTCTGCCCCCTGGTGATCAGTGCATGTCATAGCGACCAGTAGTTCTGCTGTTCAGTAGATTTGCATATTACCCTTTTATTATATAGGATTACAGACTAACCTTTTTTGTTGTTGACATTAGTACTTACTTGAGCATCAGATTATGTTAAAGATTACTCAGATTATCAAATTTTTCATTTACATAGATTAACCTCCTCATTTTTGTTCACTAGCTTTAGTGGCTGTTTATAAACTACAAAATGTAAACAACAATCTCTGATAAAAGCTAGGCAACTCTGTCTTGTTATCTATTTTCTATACATTCTACGTTGTTCAACTGTGTCTACTCTGAATTTTGTTTTCTAAAGCAATGTTTCACAACCATTTTGTCTACCATAATACACCTAAAAGACAGCATTTGAATGTATGAGTTCTCCTTATGTACACTTATATACTAACAATCTGAAAATTAGCTTCTGGAAATAAATTCCCAAGATAAATCGCAATCCTCACAACCATTAACAGTGTACACAGGTAATGACTGTCCTCCATGTGCTTCACCACAGATGAGATGAACTGAGGATTTTGAGCAATTCCCTGCATGCTAGATTCAATTCCATCTTCTCTACCACCCAGAAATGCATAATTAAAATCTTTGAGGCAAATATTATCATGTAGATGGCCACAAATATCCTCTATCTTATATATACTTAAATATACATATTTCATAAATTTTGATATTTTATGGTTAATAAATAACAACTTGAAATAAGTTAGAATGATAAAAACGCAAAGTCCACATTGTGGAATAACACAGCAGAAATGTGGAAAACTCATATTAATCTCTCCTTTATTATTCCCAGCACATACGTTTCCCCAAAACTTAAGCCACTTCTCTCTCTATTACAAGGTTAAGAGGCTCCGAGAGGAAGAAAGAGTGGTATCAGAAATCCTTTTCTCTCCTTCCCTCCCATTCTTCTTTCCTAATATTATTGAGAAACTAAGTCAGAGACTACTGACTTAGACTGTTAAAATCAACAGCTTCACATGTCCTGGCAATTGATCATAAAACTGAAAATATTAAAAATAAATTGTTTGGGAAAATATTATATACCACAGACATAGAAAGTAAAACCTTCCTCTGAGAATCTATTTACTTGCCTCCAAGACTATATAACTCTTGAGTACAGTGAGTGGCCTCATTTGTCTTTGTATTCTCTGTAACTAGAAAAAAAGCAAGTACATGGTGGATGCCCAATAAAAAATGATCCAATCAATCAAGAAGCCAATGAATCAGGAAACTGCTACAAGGTATTTTTAACAAGTAGTGAAGAAGTAATATCGTTATTAACAACATAATGGAATCTTGGATTTTCAAAATCTATGGGTAAAACTGACAATATCATTTTACTTGCACGTGAGCTTTCATTTAAAAGTCAAAGAGAAAAAAAGGGGTCTTCATGACATTCTATTAGAAGTTTGATTCTACATTATGAATAAAAATGAAATAAAGATAATCAATTCTTGGGTATACAAAGAGGAATTGAGTAGTTATTCCTAAGGGTGTTTGTAACCAAACATTGAAGTTAGGCATTTGTTTCTTTACTTCATTAAGAAAGATAACTCAGATTTGGACAATCTAGAAATAGTAATTAAAGTCTTCATTTTTATTAAATAATAGGGGCCCAGTGCACAAAGATTCATGCATGGGGGGTGGGTCCCTCAGCCTGACCTGCACCCTCTTCAATCTGGGAATCTTCAGGGGAGCCCTCTCCAATCTGGGAGTTTCTGTCTGTCTTTGCAATCATATGAGCAAATTGTCTGAGACCCCAACCCAGGTTGGTTTGGTGCTCACAGAATAATAGAGGTCTTTTTTTTTAATTTGCTCCATTGGTGGAGATTTCCTAGAAGTTGCAAGATATCTTCCCTTTAATTTTTCCTCGACACTGTGACTTTACTTATGTCTCTCACCTTTGCTTTCCCTCCATTTCCCACCCGCAACAGTAACTTGCTCCAGGCTCACTTTGCTCTAGTGTCTAGGACAGCTGTGGGCAAACTACGGCCCGCGGGCCAGATGCGGCTGTTCTATCTGGTTCTCTTGCTCTCCCCTCCACTCCTTTACTTTGAATTTATATTAGTTCACACAAACACTCCATCCATGCTTTTGTTCCGGCCCTCTGGTCCAGTTTAAAAACCCATTGTGGCCCTCAAGTCAAAAAGTTTGCTCACCCCTGGTCCAGGAGATCCAGCAATGCATCTGCCACCAGAACTATGATTCCCAGCATTCTTGGTGCTCCCTGTGCTCTAGACTTCCACTTCCAGAACAGGAGCTGCCACCAGAACTACAATTCCCAGAATTCCTGGTGCTTCCCACACTCTTGGTTCCACTTCTGGTCCAGGGGCTGCACAAAGAAAAGGACTGCGAACTCCAGCCACCCCCAGGCCAGGCTGACAGGACTAGACACTCCAGTGGCATCGCTGGGACCCCAGCCGCTCAGCATCGGCGCATGTAGGCCCTGAGCGGCCCGCCCCTCCCCCAGCTGCTCAGCACCTGCGTACCTCCGCGGTGCCCACAGGCCCGCCATCTTTGTTGGGTTAATTTGCATGCTCACTCCTGATAGGCTGTGGGGTGTCGCAGAGGTGCGGCCAATTTACATATTTCTATTATTGGTGTAGATTAAAGTAAAATTGATCGTATTTTATTAGAAGCACCAAGTAAGAATACAATTATTTTAAATTCATAATAATTAGTGAATGGCCTGAATGTCTGATATAGAAGCAAAATTACCACTTTCACTAACTACAAAACCATTCAGAGGATTTCAAATCTCTTGTTTTCAACTATAAAACTGGATTCCATATAGAATTCTAAAGTGAATCTGGAATCCAGCTTATGTTCTGCCAATATGTACTAGAATCAGAAATCCTACAACACCTCAGTTTACTCATTTGTCAAATTGGGCTTATATTTCTCTCACCCAACTCACAAAGACGCAGGGAATCGATGCCATATTAGATGTAACATTTAAATCATAAGATCTCTAAAAAAAATCATGAATTTAAGGAGTTAAAATTTAAGCATCCATTTCCTTTTTCTCTCCTGTGGTTTCTTATTAAATCTCAAAGGTTTCATTTTGCATCATTTAAAAAATGTGTCAGAAATAAAATCTTCTGGTTTAAGAATTGAAAACAGTATTTATCTGTTCACAAAACACCACGTAGGATCCTTCTTAAATTTAATTAAATACTTGTGGTGAGGTTACCACATGCCAGGCACTATTTAAATGGCTGGGAAAACAGCAGTGAGTCAAATAAGCAAGCCCCACTTTTTTTTTCTTGAAACTTATAATCAAAATGCTAGTGATTTATCTATAAACCCATTCATGTAATGATCAGGATGTCACCAGGAATAATCACACCAATAGTTACAAACATTTTCTTGAACAAAGATGATTGCAAAAGTCTCATCTTTTCAGCCTGCTCTTCCCTATATGAATTAACGGCATCAGTTAATCAGTTAATCAAGTTCCTTCACTTCTTGGAATTATATATGTAAACATGAATACTTGTGTAAGTGTAAATATATTTATGTAGATATACTTGCACATCCATACATGTATGTTTTCATTTTTTTGGAATGCCTTGTCACTTCTTTCTTCTAGAATATGAAAAGAAGCCTATAAAAACAATAAGAAGGCGGTGAATAACCTCGTGGAGCTGAGGAGTGCTATGAAAGGATTTAAATAAGAAAATGTGGGGAGCATGTGGGCTTAGGCAGTCTATTTATTTACTTTATATATTTGCATTATGAAAGTGGCATAATAGGAAGATATCTTTGCTAAAGTGTGCAGGATGTCTAGGTGGGGAAGAAGGTTGGTAGATTATATGAGATGGTGGGAAGCCATAAAATCATGGTTTTTCAATGAAAAGTAAAGAAAATGAAAATGGGTCCTGAATGATTGTTTTGCCAATTCTTAAATAAGCTGTCTTCATTTTCCAAGGGAGTTGCAATGCTATAACTTCTCAAACTCAAACATTACAACCACATGCCCCTATTGTCCCTCATTTATGTTATAGCAAATGAACACCTACCTAGTTGAAAAGCTCAAGGATGTCATGCTCCCATATATTAATAAATTGATCACAAATTAAGATAATCACTACATCCACTGATTTATTTCTAAATGTTTCTTTGGTAAAAATCTTTCCTCATCTCTATTACAATGTCACCACAGATCAGTGCCTTGAAATCTTACTGGACAATTTCAACAGCCTCAAAAAGGTGAAATGTTTCCATCACCTGAAAAGTTCAAAGCCTTTAGCCTGCCTGGCATGCAAGGACCTTGACCTTCCTGAGCCTGTGCTTCTGGTCTCACCTCCTTTCACTGCACTTTCAGACACATTTCATGCCAGGCACCCAGAATTTCTTACTCAACCCTGACCAGAAGCAATATTTAAAGGTACGATTTCTTATTCAACCCTGACTGGAAGCAATATTTTAAAAGTCTGGAGGCCACGAGTAAGGACAAACTCCACAGAGATATGAATCAGGCTGGGAACTCAAAATTAATTTTTGGAGTTAGATACAAAATGGCTAGCAGTTTTCTTTGGGGGGAAAAAAATCAAGAATATCAACTTAAATTGAGTAAAGAAGAAAAACAAACAAACTGCCCTAACTGGTTTGGCTCAGTGGATAGAGCATCGGCCTGCGGACTGAAGGGTCCCAGTTTCGATTCTGGTCAAGGGCATGTACCTTGGTTGCAGGCACATCCCCAGTGGGGGGGGGGGGGTGCAGGAGGCAGCTGATCGATGATTCTCTCTCATCGATGTTTCTAACTCTTTATCCCTCTCCCTTCCTCTCTGTGAAAAATCAATAAAATATGTTAAAAAACAAACAAAAAATTAAGGTAAGACATAATCACAAGAGATTATAATAATCTGTAATTATGTCAAAAGACTGAGGAGTCAGAACTCTAGTTGAGGACAAAGAGGCAAATAAAAGAGGTGAGACAATTTATATTTAAAAATAGCTGTATTAGCCAACATTCATAGACACCTCATAGAACTCACTAAAATATACTAAACCCTTACATATACTACGACAACCTTATGAGGTAGATACTGTCATTATCCCCATTCTACAGGTGGAAATACTGAGGTAGGGAGAGGCTACAAATAGTACTGGAGTTGATCAAACTTGGGGAATCTGGGTTCAGAGTCCACATGTTTAACCATTGACAATGCCATACTATATTACAGCTTTGTGTCCTGGAAGACACACTTGAATACATTCAAATATGTAAAACTACATTTCTTAAAGGGAATTGAGATATTTAGCACTGTAGTATTGTTTAAACTCATTGTACAGTCAATGAATATTCTATTTGTGCCTAATTCCCTAGAAAAATGGTGAACAATCTTTGTTCAATGTAGAAAAGTCGCCACCTCCGCACCATGGGAAACCAAGCATCAGGATTAATCACTCTCTCAAATGCTTGATCGTCCAAGAGTTCTTATCTTTCAAGGGCTGGTTGAAGATTTCTTCCTAAACCTGAGCAGAATTATAAAATCCTGGCATTAAGTGACATAAAAGCACTTGAGTTAGGAAGAAAATGTATATGAATCAATGATTAAGGAACCATAAAGTCAGATAGCAGGGCATTTTAACTTGTCCTTTTAGCAGTTTGGTGCATGATCTTTTTCAAAAACTATTCTAATTTACTTTAGTAATGCAGTAATACAGTTTATTTTGTATAAAATATGCCTATTTTTCATGTTTGCATTTACCAAAAGGAAAGACAAGTGCTTGAGATTAACTGTATTTCATTGATTTAGTTAAAATTAATACTCTGGATGTCTTTAAAAACTAGACAGTAAGTTTACATTATTAGAGTGTCTGTCCTGTGTGGAGCTATGGTATTAATTCTAATTCATTTCATTTATCTTTGTGCAATGCTTTTATGTTGAACTAGTTGCTTATATCCTAGTTATTAGAAAATAAATTATACCTTTCTTCATAAATACTTGCCACTAATTTCATAAGATATTCTGAAATGAAGTACTTGTAAATGTTAATGTAATATTTGTTTATATAGCTATTTAAAACAAAATAGAGCTATTTGTCTCTTAATAGTTCTTTAAAAAATGACTTGAAAATAAGTATTTTAAACTTTAGCAATGTTACCATTAACATTATGAGGCATTTATACATAATTGATATAAACACTAATGAAAATTTTTGCATAGATGTCACCAAACATCAGAAAGTTATGCTCTGGTTCTTACAAACTCATTAAAAAGTATCTTCAGTATGAGCAATACACTAGGAAAGAAATATTGTGATAAAAGAAAAGATTCTGGAAGAAAGTTTGAGATCTGGACATATATTGAAATCTAGGACTGTGTCTACACAATGTTAGTAAGGAAGATGCAGAAAGAAAATATCTGACTATTGTTTTATATAACTTATTAATATTTTTTCCTAAATCTTCACAAAGAAAAACAAAATCAGGGTTAAATTCTTTGTTCTTATCAAAATAGATATACATTTATTTTCTATCAGTTTATAATATAAATATGTACTTAAATTAACTGAGATCTTTCTGTGGTAATTCAATACATATAAAATATTATTTTTTCAAGATACATTATTGTTAAGGTCCAAACCTGCTCATTTCCATGTCTCTGCATACCTTTCTTTTAAAGCTATTGGGCATCAGAACACATCACATCAGATCTGATCACCACAATTCTAGGGCTTATTAGTCAGGCATATGCAAAGCAGGGGGTGCCTTTGGGTGATGGAAGGGGTCCACTAGGAGTAGGGTTCTCATGTCTGGGAGGAGAGAGAGAGAGAAGCAGAGGGAGAAGAAAAGGTAAAGCTTGGCCTGAGGAGCCATGTCTGGGAACCCATCTCTCTGTGGCTGTGTTTGGGGGATGTTATCTTGGGGAGGAAGATCAGAGGAACCAGGTGGGTTGCCTTGTGTACAACTAATCAACTGTAATAAAAGCAAGTGAGGCTGGGCTTCTGTCTGTCCTGTGTTAACTGCTCAATCAAATGTCTCATTTTACTGAGTCACTCACTGTTCCCAAACGTACTTCTCCACAATTAAGCTACTAGAAATATACTTGGTTATTAATTCTCTAATAACTCCAAGTTACCATATTACTGATTCCATCGGCACATTTTAATAATTTACTACAAAAATGAATGATATGGAGTCATTAATTAATGAAAAATTATTTTATCCTAAATCTTTCAAAGAAAAACAAACTGGCTCTTACAATGACAAGTGAAAAAAGTGCTTTACTTCATGTAAATTAAAATATTACTCATTGAATTGTCAAAATTAAAATAATCTGAAATGTTATATTACAAGGGTGTGAGAAAACCCAGGCTTGCATCCTTCATTTGTAAAACAACAAGCTTTTGATAATGTAAGTTTATGATATTTTCTTTACTGTGCAAAATTAGAGAAATTTATCTCCTGTGAAGTAATGATTACTCTAGCATTATTTGTAAGAGGAATAAATAGATAGGAGGGTTAAAGGAAGTAAAGGAGGAAGGAAAGAGGAGAAAAAAAGAAGAAAAATATATATGATGTGGAAGAATAAATCACAGTATAACCATTTATACAATGCTATATATATATATATATATATATATATATATATATATATATGTGTGTGTGTGTGTGTGTGTGTGTGTGTGTGTGTGTGTGTGTGTTATATATAAATACTGACTTGGAAGTTTCTGCAAAAGATATTAAGAAAAATATGTACTTTAAAGCCTTTGAAGAACTCAAGCTGCCAGAGTGAAAAACCACCTCATGATCTAGCTAAATAGAGTAATTAATTATCAGAAAACCTCCAGGTTAGCCCACTCAGTTGACTCTGTGATTATAGTTTGTTGTAGTATAAGTGAAGACCTATGATTTTTTATTCTAACATATATAGAGCTTTCACTGTTGTTTCAGTACTGTGCCAGGCATTTTCCATGGATTACATCATTCAATATTTCATATAACCACGTGAGTTAGTCTATTATTTTCCCATATAATACATAGGAAAAGAGACTAAGTAAAACCTTCTTAAGTAAAATCTCCACTGTCATTATGCTTAAAAGAAGTTCCATGCAGTCAAACTATAGAATTACTCTTTACCTAGTTCATAGGTCAAAGTTCAACTACTGAGCCACAGTGTTCCTCTTTTAAATGCTTAAGACCTAAGATAGAATCTATGCTATTTTTTTTTAAATATATTTTATTGATTTTTTACAGAGAGGAAAGGAGAGGTATAGAGAGTTAGAAACATCGATGAGAGAGAAACATCGATTCAGCTGCCTCTTGCACACTCCCTACTGGGGATGTGCCCGCACCCAAGGTACATGCCCTTGACCAGAATCGAACCTGGGACCCTTCAGTCCGCAGGCCGATGCTCTATCCACTGAGCCAAACTGGTTAGGGTGAATCTATGCTATCTTGACTCCACAAATGACATTGCTCTGCAAACTAGTTTGTGGGTGGTGCGCCTGTGCATAGGAACTGGGCATATAAATATGTAAATAGTCACACATATTCATACACTCAAGTAATAATAGTTATTGTAGACTTCATATAAATATATTACATTAAAAAAATCTTAAATTCTATAAACAATAAAGAAAAATAAAATAAAATAACAATCACAACCACAATTTTTTCTTATGGCAGCCAGGGACAAAAAATTTTGTAGGCACTTGTGTTCCCCAGAAAATCATCCTTATTTAACAATGCCCTTCAGGTGAGAAGAACTAAGATGCAGAGGAGGGTTGAGTGAGTTGTCTGTAGTCATGCAGTCACTCCTAACACTGGGGACGACAACTCTCAAGTCTCAGATCTCTGCTGAGTTCACCAGATCACGAACATTTATACAGTGAACTTCAGAAGTTAGAAGCCCTTTTAAGTCTCTATTTGAACAAAGTATATTTTCCAACAGTTCTTGTCAAAGAACAATGCTAGAAACCTCAAACACCTCAGTGGCTTGCTTTTAGCACATTTGAAATGTCAGGAATAGAGAAGGCACTGCTGCAGTATCCTGGGGTTTGCCCCAGTTATTCTCAACTTGTCCAGACTGAGACATTGTACTACTTCACAGTGGTGCCTGCTTATCATTAATTTGTTGTTGTTTTTTTAAGAGTAACCATATAAATCTTTCCTATCTGAATTATGGGAAAGTGATCAAGTTTTTCTAGAACGTAAGCAGGTTTTATCTGCACAAAATACCAGAGTTGCACTAATTGGTGTTCAATCAGAAAAAAATGGAAACCATAATAGATGTTTCAACAGAGAAGTTAACATAAGGAGTTGTTTATACTGGTGTTACAATACTAAATTAGATAGAAAAATAAATACTGAGGAAGTCCAGTGACAAGAACTACCAGAGATTAATGATTTCATATTTATATTTCAAAATAAAAAGCAACTACCATCTCTATGCCAACGAAGGGGAACATTGGGGATATCAGAACCAAGAAGCCTGGCTGCTGCTGGTGCCTCAGGGGCTTGGAGAAGCATCTCTCCGAAGGGTGTCATGAGGCTGCCTCCAGGAACGTCCACTGGAGTGGAGGCTGGAGCCACCTGCTGCTGGGAGACCAGGAGCACTAACTAGCAGAGTGATGAAGGGAAGGGTGATGTCCCTATGCCTTCCACTTGCCATCCATCTACCTCTATTGCCTCTAGTGAGTGGAATCTGATAGAAAGCCACCTGGCAAAAGAGGGGGGTTTCTCTGGACCTCAGCTCTAGCATGGCAAACTGACTATGGTAGGGGGTTTCCATTTGAGAAATATTTAATAGGCAGCTCCCCTAAAAAGAGTTTATGTTTCTAGGCCTTTGGTGTGTGGGGGGGGGCGGGGCGGGCGGGGGGAGGACGGGGAGGGTATACATATGTATAAATGCAGGTTTCCCGTAGCTCTGGTTTGTACTATAACAGTGCTTATCTCTTAGTAACTGCTTGTTAACTGACACTTGAAAGCCCCTTCAACATGGATGACCTGTATATTAAATAATCATTTACTAATATTGCCATCAAGTAATATCACAGTGGGGGCATATGTCACAGTGGAAAGAATTTCAGCTTTGGGATAGCACAACCAGTGGAAATCCCACTTTCTAGCTGGGTAATTTAGGAAAAATTTCTTACCCATTCTGAACCTCTTTTCATCTCTACAAAATCAAAATAATGTCGATTTTTAAGTTGTTATAAAGATTAATGATTTCATATTTATATTATCTAGCCAGGGCCTACTATATAGTAGTGCTCAATTTAGTTACTGTAGATACTAGGCACTTCTATTTTAATAATCTTATATAGTCTTTATAAAATCTCAGTAGAAAAGAAGAAATCAAAGCTCTGTTGAATGCTTACTATGCACAGCACACTGGTTGAAGACTTACAGAAACTGGTACTTTTTAGATCTATGAGATATACATATTGTCTTTTTTCCACAAGGGAGAGGAATCAAGTTTAATCTAGTACAGTGATAGCCCAATTCTGCACAGTTAGCATTCAAAGCCATTACATTGTTCTTGTTGTTATATTTTTGTTTGTTTTCTGGTTGTTTTAATCAGTGGTCTAGAAATACTACATAGACTGGTTTAATTATCATGAATTTAGTTAAAATATTAAGTGCAGAATCAGTAGATTTATTTATTTTATTCTGGATCAGAAACATGTTTCAATTGGTTTTGTTTTTTTCATGCCACTGTAACCAGTATTTACCTTCTTTCTAGGTAGATCTGTTATATTTCCTCACTGGCTACCTCATCACTAATTATTGAAAGAAAAAATAGCAACACCAATAACATACATTTTGCTTGGTTGCTTTTAGGAGTATTTGAATTTTATTTTCAAAAGCTTAAAACTCTTCTGTCAGTTTTTTTTCCCCCACCATTAACTATAAATACAGAATTTTGTTCTCAATTTTTGTTTGGATTAATCATTTAGCCCATTTTATTTGGTAAGCCAAAACAAACAAACAAAAAACCATGCAAATAAATAGTGATGAAAAAGTTACATACAACTCTCAACTGTACTATGTTTGACTATTCCATACTTCTATTAAATAAAATACTTCCATTGGATTCTCTTCTACTTTGCAAATATTTCTTATTTTCCTTGTCCAGCTCTGGGGTACATATTTTTATGGTATATTAAGAGGCAAGTCCTGTGGTAACTTTAAATAATGTTTTTAGAAGAAATCCTTTATAATTTATTGTTTGAATTTATGAATTAATTTGTGGTGTATAAACACTTTAAATTTGAATACTAAATTTTCAGAAAAATTTAGATTTTCTTTTAATGCAGTATTTGGCAATGCAGTTAATAATTGAATGGGAAATACATTAACATTTAAAAACAAAATGTTACTCAATCTATTTGCTATCAATATGGAAAATCATTGATGACCACATATAAAGTCAGTTTAAAATAAGTAATGAGCTGGACCAACAGGACTCAGTGGTTGAGTGTCGACCCCTGAACCAGGGAGTCATGGTTTGATTCCTGGTCAGGGCACATGTCTGGGTTGCAGGCTCAATCCCCAGTGTGGGACATGCAGGAGGCAGACAATCAATGATTTTCTATCATCATTGATGTTTCTATCTCTGTCCCTCTCTCCCTTTCTCTCTGAATTCAATAAAAATACATTAAAAAATAAAACATAAAATAAATAATGAATAATAAGAGTCCTTTAAATATTGCCGCTTTATGAGAAAATGTAATTGATCATACGCCTTCCTGGGTAGTGAAGATGCCAACAAGATTGTGAGCAATCTCCAGGAAATTTATCATCAAGAAAAGTAACTACATCTGAAACTGCTGCGTTGCAGACCAGAGTTTTAGCTCTTCTATAGAAAATTAGCCATAAAAATGAAACATTAATACATGAGAAGAAGAGGTTCATCATTTTTTATTACAAGCAGTTTCACTTTATCACATTAAATAGAATGTCTGTGTAAGCCAGCCTTAACTTGCAAGCTTGAAAGAAGTAAGTGGTGACATCTAAAATTTTAGCATTTTTTCCCTACAGTTGAAGAGCCATTCATATTCTGAGTGACATTCTCCTTGACCTTCTTCTTCAGTGCATTCATCATTCAAATATACCAACTGTATATTTATAATACATATTATAATTCTGAAGGCTGGGTTTGAGAAAAATTTTTAAAAAATAGAAGACTGCTGAATCTTACTAGATATTATTTTTGCTTAGGCAAAAATGTGCCTTAAAACAAAAATGTGCATTCATAACCCATTCTCTGTCAACACATACAGTTGAAACTTTGAATTCTTTGCTACAGATAATCCTATTGACTTATAGACAATGCAAGATTGTATAAGAAGTGAACTAAAAAGTTATTGAAATTTTCTGGCATTCCTTTAATAAATTTATCCTTGTTTGGGAAGAAAAGGCAGACAAAGAAAGCTCAAGAAGGTAAATTTGAAGAAATTGAAAATTGCAACAAAATGAAAAATATTAAAAAATGACCTTGTAATAGGGAAGATATATGGGTGAAAAAGAAAAAGCAGCATTTATCTAATAGTAGTTCCAAAAAAAGAAAGTAGAGGATGCCAGTGAAGACAGGATTTGAAGAGACAGGTGAATATCATATATCTCCATTTCAACAGTTGCTAATGTGTTCCAAGAACTATAAATAAAAATAATCTCAACACCAATTTCTTATTAAATAGAAACTTTAAAAAACCACAACAATAAAGAAAAAATGTAAGGATTTCCAGAGAAGGAAGGAAAACAATCAATCTATAAATAAACTATAATTTACACTGAAAACATGCTATTTTATAGGACAAGCAAAAGTCTAATAACAGAAATGAAAAAAATTATTGTCAACCTATGGCAAAAACAGAAATTTTCCACAATCCCCAGAACTCACCAAAGAAGAAAGAGCATACAATATCATGGACACATTTTAAAGTTATTACAATTATTACATTAATTAATTACTATAAATAAACAAAAGAAACAATAGAGGGTCTAGGAAAAGATACATGTATATATATATGAGCCTAAGCGACCAACCAACTGGCCGGTAGCTATGATGCACACTGACCACCAGGGGGAAGACACTCAACACAGGAGCAGAAACCACAGGAACAGAAACATGGAACAGACTGATGAATCTCAGAGGGATGGGGAAGGGGGAGAGTGGGAAGAGATTAACCAAAGATCTTATATACATACTAGAGGCCCGGTGCACAGATTTGTGCACCAGAGGGGTCCCTTAGCCTGGCCTGCAGGGATCGGACTGAAACCAGCTCTCTGACAGCCCCCCGAGGGCTCCCGGGTTGTGAGAGGGTGCAGGCCAGGCCAAGGGATCCCACTGGTGCATGAATCCATGCACCAGGGCTCTAGGGTATATATAAGTGCATTATGTATATTACAGAGTTTTTATTAGCATCCATAAGGAAATGATAAACAATTTAAGAAGTAACAGTGAGAAAGCAAATTATTTGTGTTAAAATGACTCCAGAAACATAATGTTCAATAAAATAAGTTACAGATGAATAATTATATGTATGTGAATATCCAATATAAGTTTTAAGATGAAAATATGATAATATCTTATAGCACTCTCCAGGCAAGGATCTATAAAACTGACAAAGAAATTAAAAACCATACAGAAAAGATTGATAATTTTGAACATGCTTTAAAAAAGTATAGCAACATTTAAAAACTGAGCACAGATAAATAAACGATATCTGCATTGATTAAAATCAATAAAAGTACTATATAGTAATTATTATTACTATTAAATTTTAAAATAAAATATTCCAATTTTTTAAAAGGGTTTAAAAATGAGGGGCAGCCCTGACTGGTGTGGCTCAGTTGGGTGGATGCTGTCCCATGCACCAAAAGGTTGTAGGTTCGATTCCCAGTCAGAGAACCTACCCAAGATTTTGGACATGATTACTGGTTGGGGGGCTACAGCAGAAAGTTGATCTGTGTGTCACTCTCACATTGATGTTTCTCTCTCTCCCTTTTGTTCTCTCTTTAACACTCAATGAAAAATCTTTTTCTTTTAAAGACTGAGCAATTTATAGAATAAAACCAAATGCCTGCAATTATATCAAAGTTTAAGTATTTTTTTAAAAATCAGAAACAAGCAAATGAAAACAAAATGGTATGCATTTAACACCCCAAATTTAATACCTGATTAAACTAGGTATTTATGTGGGTTTGGGGAAAGTCTATTGCATTGACTTACATTTTTGAAAGTGTATACATTTGTACACTTTGAAATTTGAGAACAGGAGAAAATTTAAAATAGAAGAGGTTTAATTATATTTTCTGGCCCGACCAAAACTCTAGACCATGAGAAGAAGGAGATACATACAAAAATTGTAGTAGAAAAAGAAGTTGTCAAAAATCAAACTATTCTCCAGTGAAAGTATGGATATACTAGAGGCCCGGTGCACAAAATTCGTGCACAGATAGGGTCCCTAGGCCTGGCTAGTGATCACGGCTGATCAGGGCCTTCCAGTTGCCGGCCAGGGCCTTCCTTCTGGCTGCCGGCCGGGGTCTTCCTTCATTCCGTGACGCACCCTGGTGGTCAGCCCACGTCACAGTGAGTGATCGAACTCCTGGTCTCCCAGTCAAACTTGAGGGGACACTTTGCATATTTGCCTTTTATATATATAGATTGTGATATAATTATATAGCAAATATATTCAGTAAAGTTGACATAGAGGTATTATTATGGTTAAATTATACCCCCCCACACACACAAAGATGTTGAAGTTCTAGGATTGGAAATACGGTCACTAGCATTGAACCTAACCCAACATGCATGTGTCCTTATAAAAGAAGAAATATGGACACATTTCTATCATAAAAATTCCTTGGCTGTGATGCCATGACACCCTTACGACCAAAGACTGG
The DNA here is from genome assembly GCF_963455305.1 of Plecotus auritus. Classification (NCBI taxonomy): domain Eukaryota; kingdom Metazoa; phylum Chordata; class Mammalia; order Chiroptera; family Vespertilionidae; genus Plecotus; species Plecotus auritus. The sequence continues at coordinate 206,229,059 of NC_137770.1, read as the reverse complement.
TCACCAGGAAGCTCAGTGTGCGGGCACTGGTGGGGACTTGACACTGGCATGGGTGGGCGGGGCTGTGAGTGCAGCAAGGCACACATGAGTGGGCAGGGCTGCATTATTTCGCACGCTAGGCTTCTAGTTAATAAGAAGAATGTCTTGTGAAGACTGGAGTTATTCTGCCTCAAGCCAAGGAACTACTGAAGTCTAAGAGATAGGCAAAAACAGATCCTTCCCTAGTTCCTTCAGAGAGACCAGGTCCCTGTCAACCCCTTCCTCTAGGAATTCTAAACTTCAGAACCATGAGATGACACATTTCTGGTGATAAAGTCATTGAGTTTGTAGTACTTTTTTCAGTCAGTCCTACAAACTAAAGCAAGTGTCAACATTGTCTGAAAAGCATTGTAAAAGCAAGATATTTGAATGTACGACATCAAGAGTGAACCCTAAGGTAAACTATGAACTTTGGCTGATTATAATGTGTCAGTGTAGGTTCATCAGTTTTTCTAAACGTACCACTCAGGTGAGGGATGTTTATCATAGGGGGGCTGTGCATGCATGTCAGCCAGAAGGTATAGGGGAAATCTCTGTACCTGCCTCTCAATTTTGCTGTAAAATTAAAAATGCTCTTAAAAAATAAGGTATTTTTTTAAAAAACAATATGTTTGAAAAGTCATTTATAATAAGAAAAGCATAATATGCTAATTAAACCGGACACCCTTTGGGACGACCTTCCGGATGAAGCTGGGGCTGCGAGGGAAGCCAGGGTCCCAAGTGTCTGCTGGTGGCTGGAGGGAAACCCAGGTCCCGGGTGTCAGAGGGAAGCCAGTGCTGGCAGCCGGGGGAAGGAAGGCCTACTCTTGCACGAATTACATGCATCAGGCCTCTAGTGATATATAAAAGCTTAAAGTTACCTTTATTTTTTTTACTTAAATGACATTTGCTGTAAAACTACAAAAACACACATGCAAACAATACAAACACATGAGAAGCATGGTTTCTTCTAGGAAGAATGTGAGGGAGAAATAATCTAGCTATAAAAATTTTAGTGTCCTTTTTAAAAGGAAAAGAGAATTTATACTAATTAGGAAAATGTTTTTATATGTTTCAGCCTATTGGTAAGTACTAGATGTCATTTTATGCTTTTGTTTCTTTGAATTGTTTCATCATTGCAAATTATTACCATTGAAAGTGAAATACAGTGCTCTATCGTTCTCTACATTTTAAAGTTCAATGGACCCAGATCCATATGACAATATTCCACAGACAAAGACACTATGACCATAACATGGACCAAAGATCTGGTCATCACTTATTTTACTTGAACATTCAAAATAGAATGGCAAGTGTGTGAGCATGTGAAATATTAAAAATAAAATATCTTCTCCTAATTATGAATTATGTAAAATCATTAAACTTGGAAATGATTGAAATACTGATGCAGTGTTTGACTTAAAAGTAAAAGTGACAATAACAAATCTATTTTTTTCATCAGAACCAAGTCACCTACATCTTGATTTCTCCATTTCAATTTCCCAATTTATTTGATCACTTTCTAATCTCCAGAGTATAATACTCTTTAAGAACCTCAAAATAATTGTGGTAAATAATTCATCAGCATGAATCCTAAGCTGCTTTTTCCTTCTCTGTCCTCTGTCTTAAAAATGAAACAGGGGTAGTGCTTTGCCTCTTTAAGTACAACTTTTTACAGTCTCAGAAGGGCATTCCCATTTTGACTAATGCCTGGAGCATGAACAGTGAAACCTTATTCCTCATCGCAGACCTTCTAATGATACTTCAAAGACTTACAAAGCACCCTAGAGGCTGCTCCAAAGTGCACATCCTTCTATGATAAAGATTGGCTAAAAGAGCAGGTGGCTTCAATCACTTTTGTATGAGAAATAGCTTCTTTCTATGAGATATTTTGCATCACATACATTGACTAAAAGGCAGTCATTGTTTTTAATTTTTTTTAAAAAGGAATCATTAAAAAAAGATAAAATACATGGGAACACATTATAAAAACATACTTGATTTTATAGTATGTTCCCAAGTATTTTCTCTTTCTTTTCTATAATAAACTAGAGGTCCAGTGCACAAATTCATGGACAGGTGGGGTCTGGCCAGCCTGGACCCAATCGGGGCAGATCAGGGCTGGACTGTCGGGAGGAGGAGATGGCAGGAGGTTGGCCGGCCGACCGACCCCGATTGGGGCCCAATCAGGGCTGGGCCAGCTGGGGGAAGGGGCTGAGGGAGATTGGCCAGCCAGCCCCGGCCCCAGTTGGGGTTAGGGGACTGATTGGGGGCATGGCCAGCAATGGGGAAGGGCTGAGGGTGGTGGGACAGTCAGCCCTGCCCCTGATAGGGTGGGGGTCTGATCTGGGGTGGGACCGGGTGGGGGAAGGGGCTACTGGAGGTTGGTGGGCCAGTCCATCCCCCTATTGGGGTAGGGGGGCGATAAGGGGTAGGACCAGCCATGGGGAGGGGCTGTGGGCTGATCAGGGTGGTGGGGGCCCATCAGGGGCATGGCAAGCTGGGGGGAGGGGCTGCAGCAGGTTGGCTGGCCAGCCCTGCTCCCTATTGGGGTGGGGGGTGCGATCAGGGGTGGGGCAGTCAGGGGGAGGAGCTGCAGGAGGTTGGCTGGCCAGCCCCACCCCCTATTGGGGTGGGGGGGGTGCCATCAGGGGTGAGGTGACCAAGGGGAGGGGTTGAAGGCCTATTGCACTGGGGCAGGCTGATCAAGGATGGAGCTGGCCTGGGGGAAGGGAGAGGGCGTTTGGCCGGAGGCCCACTCTTAATCAGGGTGGGAGAGTTCAATCAGGGGGGCAGGCAGGCAGCGGGGAGGGGCCATGAGGTTGGCCAGCCGGCCCCACTCCCTGATTGGGCCAGTTCACAGTGGGCGTCTTAGCAACCGGTTGTTATGGTTGTTATGGCCATTATGGTCACTGGCTTTTTACATATCTATACTAATAAAAGGGTAATATGCTAATTAGACTGGGAGACCTTCCAGGAGACCTTCTGGACATTCTTCTGGACAAAGTCATGGTGGCGGGGCCAAAGTAGAGGCAGTTAGAGGCCTAGAGGGGAGGGCAGTTGTGGGTGATCAAGCCAGGATGGGACGGCAGTTGTGGGTGATCAGGTCGGTGGTGGGGAGGGGGGCATTGTGGGTGATCAGGCCAGCGGCAGGAGAGTTGGGGGTGAGCAGACCAGTTGGGGGCAAGCAGACCATCAGTGGGGGTCAGTTGGGAGTGATCAGGATAGTGGGGGGGCAGTTTGGGGTGAGTAGGCCAGCAGGGGGGGCAGTTGGGGGCAAGCAGGCCAGCAGGGGGGGCAGTTGGGGGCAAGCAGGCCAGCAGGGGGGGCAGTTGGGGGTGATCAGGCTGGTGGGGGGGGCAGTTGGGGGCGAGCAGGCCAGCAGGCAGAGTGGTTAGGGGCAATCAGGCAGGCAGGCAGGTGAACAGTTAGGAGCCAGCAGTCCTGGATTGCGACGGATGTTCAACTGCGGGTTTAGGCCCGATCCCTGTAAACCAGCAGTAGGACATCCTTTGAGAGGTCACAGATTGGAAAGGGTACAGGAGGTTAGGTTGAGGAACATCCTCCCCTTCCCCCCCAGTGCATGAATTTCGTGCACCGGGCCACTAGTATATAGATAATTTTGGACAAAATTCTTAAAGTATGCTACTCTGTTACATTTTAATCACACTTTACATTCCCAAATATCTACGAAAATAAACACTTTCATTTTTGCTAGCTATTAAATATAGCAGGCTCTCGGTGCCTTAATTCAAAGTTATTTTTTTAAAAAAATGTATATTTAAGAAATACAATTGCAGCTTCTAAATATGATACTCAATGGGTAGAATGACACTTATAGAACAACTGAACTTGTAGTTAAAAAACAAAAAATAGAAAGTGAGAATTCAATAAAATATATCCTTGAGCATGGCAAAACTATTTTATCAAAAGTACTTATTAAAATTATGGCAACTTTCATGACTATAGTCAAAAGCTCTTAACACTAGATTGCTTTCCCCTATACCAGTGGTCAGCAAACTGCGGCTCGCGAGCCACATGCAGCTCGCGAGCCGCGGTTTGCCGCTCTGTTGACTAATGAGTTTGCCGACCACTGCCCTATACAATAGCACTGACATAGTAAAATTTATGAAATAGTCAAGGAAGACCTGACATTGTAGACAAGTTCAAATAAATAAGTAAATATGGCAAGTACAAGTAAATGTTAGCTGTTTATGACTGTTGTTTTGACAGTTCAGAGGAAGAATGAATGTGACCAGGAATGGGAAAGGTCTGTGAAAACCTGTAGGAGAAACAGGCACAGGATATAAAGAAAACTGATGCATTTCCCCCCAAGTTTAATTATTATCATTTTCTCCTGTAAATTTTCAACAGATTATTATTTTTTTGCTTAATGATATTTTCCCAGCTTTACTGAAGTATGATAGACAGATAAAATTATGCATATTTAAGGTATATAACATGATGTTTGTTTGTTGAATATATTTTTAATTGATTTCAGAGAGGAAGGGAGAGAGAGAGAATCATCGATTGGCTGCCTCCTGCACTCTGCTACTGGGGATCAAGCCCACAACCTGGGCATGTACCCTGATAGGAAATCGAACCATGAACTCATGGTTCATAGGTTGATGCTCAACCATTGAGCCATGCCAGCTAGGCTCCAACATGTTTTCATATACTTATTCATTGTGAAATTGTTATCATTGGTAGCTAGTTATTAATAAAGGAAATAAAGCTAAGGGAAGTCAAATACTGTTGAGCACATTCAGCTGGGAAGCAGTGGCCTGATGGCTTAACGTGGAAGCTACAGCTTCACACTCCCCTAGAAAACCCTCAGTCCTTTCCCTCCCAGATCACTGAGGAAGGGACAGAACAAAGGGGAGTAAGCACATGTGCAATGAAGTCAAAATGGTGCAGGGGGAGACGCCTGTCAGCTAACCTGGGAAAAAATCAACGGCTAGGGGGGCAGAGGTGATGCAAGCCTGCTAAAGTTTGGGAAGCTGATTGGTTATTTTGACTAAGCATCTGGTTCTTCCTAAACCCGAGAATACATAATTCTAGGTGAACAAAGAAGCTCTCTCTCTCCCCGAGTGACCCACATTTGCCCCATTCATTGTGTTCTTTCCTGTCCATGAGCAGTAACTATGAGGGTCTAGTGGCCACTCGCAGACTGTGTGGGCTTCAAAGGGCCATGCAGTAGAAACTCTGGGCACTGGCCCTGGGCTTGGCCTATGGAAGACATGGTTGTACTTTTTCATGATGTGGCAGATGGAGATGGGACATTGGGCAGCCAGGAGGATAACTCTTTTGATATTATGTCACACAAATAAACCATGTCATCACACCGCAATCTCCCGTGCATGGGTCTTTGGAATTCTTTCCTCACGATCCTGTATGAGAGCCTGATTTTAACCCATAGGAAAATGATCATCACGATCCAGCTAATTAAGATATCCATCACAAAGTTATATTATTTTGGTAGTGAAAACTCATGTTTCATTTCTTCAAGATTACTTTCCAGGTGAAAGTGAGGCTTGAGTGGGTGGGGAAATCTATCCAGTGAAATATTGTAGAATTATTTAGAATAATGAACTATAGAGAGGGAAACTAAATAAATGTCATTGAAAAGTTTCATGTACCTTCAGCTTTTATTCAAAACTAGAGGCCCAGTGCATGAATTTGTGCATCAGTGGGGTCCTTTGGCCTGGCCTGCAGGATAAGGCTGAAACTGGCTCTCTGACATCCCCCAATGGGTCCCGGATTGTGAGAGGGCACAGGCCAGGCCGAGGGACCCCACCGATGCATGATCAAGTCTGGGGGGGGGTGCGGGAGGTTGGCCAGCTGGGGAGGAACTGTAGGAGGGTTCTAGGGCATGTCAGGCCCATCTCGCTCAGTCCTGATCGGCTGGATCCCAGCAGCAAGCTAACCTACTAGTCAGAGCATCTTCTCCCTAGTGGTCAATGCACGTCATAGCAACTGGTTCATTGCCCCCTGGTGGTCAGTGCATGTCATAGCGAGCGGTTGAGCAGCCTTAGCATATCATTAATATACTACGTTTTGATTGGTTGAACAGACTACTGGACGACTGGACACTTAGCATATTAGGCTTTTAATATATAGAACTAGAGGCTCGATGCATGAAATTCACTCAAGAGTAGGCCTTAGCAGCTCCAGCTGCCTCAGCCCTGGCACCCTGGCTTCATCTAGAAGGTTGTCCACAAGGTCATGTTCCCCTGTCTGGCAGTTTGGTCAATTTGCATATTATGTTTTTATTATTATAGGTTCTGTTGATCATATCTATGTATTTTTTAATTTAAATTTTTTATTGTTGAAAGTATTACACATGTCTCCTTTATTCCCCCATTGACCTCTCTCCAGCCACTCCCACCCCAAAATATCTATGTATTTTATTGGTAAGTTTTTTTGTTTTGTTTTTTATTGGTAAGTTTCTTAACCAGTTCAGTAATTGCTACTTAGTGTAGCAGGAGTTAAAACTTATAATCTATTTCAACACAATTCTTTAAACAAAGAGAGATTAATACATATTTCTTTCCACATGAGATATTTAACTTTTGTAATGAATATCAAATATATTATATTAACATGCCTTTTCTCAAGTGATGATGTAATTTATATAAAATGTTTATAAATGCCAAGGTATGTCAGAAAATTTATATTATTCATTTACACACACACATCCACACACACAAACATATGGGCACAAGGCAGGCAGTGAGGTAGTTATTCCAGTAAATTTGTGATAGAGAAAAAGTATTGTTTAAAACAAAGTATCTTAGCTAGCTTAGCTAAAACACAAAATAAAGCAAATAAAATATTCCATGGCTATGGGAACTCATAAACTGAAAAGCAGACAGTAAAGTTTTAGCGTTTACACATTCACTTAAAACAATGTGTCATGTTCTTTGAATGCAAGCAAAGAAACTATAATGAGAAATGTTTTTAAATTTGAGTCACACAGAAATAAGGAGAAAATTAGAGTGTTTAAAATATCCACAACTAAGGACAGTTTTTGCCCTGTATTTTCTGTATTCTGTTTAACATCTATACATTTTTGGTAAAATAACTAATATTGTTAAAGAAGAAAAATTTCCTCCAAAACAGAAGAAGGTCATGCTGAGCTGGTCAACACTATTTGTTTTTCCTATGTTTACAATTTTCACAGAGTAACAGTTTCTAGAAATTTCTTTCCTCAATCTTTGTCCATATAAACAATGGTTCTAGGAACTTAGCAAAAGTTAAAGCAGAAAGTTTGTGGTAATAAATGAGCATAATTTTTAGAACTGCATGACAAAAATAAATGTTTCCTCTCAAATGCCTTTGCTTTTCTGTAACTATTATAAGTTAAATGCATACAGGCTTGCAATATTATGTTCTGTGCCTTGCAATATTACATTATGTTAATTATTTTTTATACTTATAAGCGATTTTTTTCTCTAATTTTATAGTATCAGCACATATGAAAAATTATACTTAAAAATCCTAATTAAAATAGTGGAGAAAGATAATATGTTCTTGTTATAGATAGGAATTAGGACAAAAATTAACAAAGTAAAAATCTACACAAATAACTAAATATCCTACTGAGCAATGAGATTTGTAAATATTTTTGTATAATCTGTTAACCACTTTTCTTGCCAAAATATGTGAAAATGACTTAATGTTAAGATTTTGATTTTTCTACCAACTCATTAGATCAATGAAACTGCCCTAAATAACACTAAGTTATTTAAATATAAGAATTGAAGATAATACTTATTATTAAGATAATAGTACCTAAATCCAGATTACTGTCAGCAAGTATACTTACTGTACATCACAGGATCAGCGTGGCTTTTTCTGGTCCTAGCAAATCCTAAAACACAGATTCTAGATTCTGTAAACAGACAAGTGCGTAAGTGTTGGATTTTCAAAGCAAAACTTTGCCAACATGACAACATTTTTTGAGAATTGAGAACATTTTGAATTGGAATTTGTATGCAGTGAAAGAGAGAATGAGAGAGGTGTCAGAGATGGCAGAGCCCTGCACAGCTCTGCTCAGCACTGCTGCTCTGCGTTGCTCTGAGTCCACACATTCTTCTAAATTCTTTCTGACTACGCCAGGGCAAGTTCCTTCTCCAACCCTGCCCACTGTACTAACTGTAGGCAACTTAGTCCAAGTCCCTCCTTTATCCTCGGCTCACTAATTACAGGTGTCAGGTCTGAGCCCCTCTGCCCGGGGCTGGGTCTTAGAGGAACAAGCCATGAGAGGTTGTGGGGATATAAAAATGAGTCTTTATTGTAGAAGCCAGTGGCCATATGTCTATCAGACAAACAGTCCTTCACTGCAATCCTGTACAGGTGGCCGCATATCTTTCCCATAAAAACAGTATCAGTTTCTGTACCCACAGTCATTATGTGAGCGGCCGCACGCTGCCCCTCACATCGTAGCGGTATCTGAGCTCTCTATCTTAGCAGCTTTCCCTGTCTCCCCTGCCCATCCTGGCTTCACGTGGTAGCTATCTCTGAGCTCTCTATGAGCTCTTTTTTTTTCTTTTCCTCAATTGACATTTTATTTATTTATTTATTTACTTATTTATTTTTCCCCATTTTTTTTATTAAGGTATTACATATGTACATATCTTCCCATTGCCCTCCCACCCCACTCTCATACATGCCCTCACCCCCCAATGTCTCTTAACCTTACATTGTAGCAGTACCAGCTCTCAGCTCCGTCTCTCCAGCTTCGTCTGAGTTCTCTAGCCTGTCCCCGCTAGCCCACTAGCTGGTTAACAACGTGGATGTCATCCCAGAGACAAAGAAGGCTTCGTGCCAATAGTTACATCAGCCATATTGTGGCTACAGAAGGGCATCCGTGCGCAGTATAGCGTGGGATTGTTGTGCTTGTGTCCTTGCACCTGCTTATGGCATCGTAGCCTCGGGGCAGAGTGGCCTTGGACATTCCGGCATATGATCATCAAGGCCTTGCACACTCTGAGTGGCCTTGGCTGCCTGGGGACTCTGGGGTGGTTCCCACAAGAGGCATAGAAGATAATGATTTAATCAGTTATCAGGCAGTCAGACCATCAATTTCTCCTTAAAGCTCAGTTTGGTCATACTGCGGCTTCACTTGATGTAAACAAGGCTAAGCTCTATTGGCAATAGCAGTTGCTGGCTGTCATTTTAAGTCAAAGTCACTGGGTTGCTACTTATCATTCATGTTTTCTGGGCATTTGCTTAGTTAATAAGTATTTGAAGAACATTTTTAATATCATGTATTTGCAAAGAAAAATGGCAGCAATGAAAGTGCTGTTGAGAAATGTTTTATTGTGATGAGAAAAACTGATTAAAAAGTTAATGATAGCTAAAATGAGAAATATTTCACATTTATATGTATTGAAATAATTAGATATTGCACAGTAAAAAAATCCTGGAGGACAAAGAGCAAGGTCTGCAGCATATGAGAAATGTTGGTCTTCTGCAATGTTCACTGGATCCTCAGCAAAGATTGAAAAGTAACTTATCAACTGGAAACTTCTGTTTAGAAGCTCAGCTCAATGTCAGATGCCCACTACATAAATGTTAATGCAGAAAAAAAAAAAAAAAAAGGCTAGGACTTGCTCTATTTAAAAGCCAAGGCTGTAAAAATCCACACACATTATGTTTATGAACTGAATTTACAAAGATGCTCTCCCACCCTCCCTTCAAGGAGCAGGTCTGATTCAGAGCCATTCTCAAGCACATTACTTGTCTACTCACCAGGGTGGTAAAGGCTGCCAAGGGGAAGGTTGGGAGGAGAAAGAAACTTGTTAGAAGGAAAGCCATGAATCAGTGTGAATAACTACTATGCAAATTTGCTTGGAAATGGAGACAACCAGAGTGAAAGCCTGCACAGGGCCCTGCCAGCTTGGAGCTGACAGAAAGGAGACCTCTCGGAAGACAGCAAAGGGCATTTCTACACCAGGCGCAGATCTTGGCGGCCTTGGCCTTCGTGGCCAATTTCACAGCATCCACTATGTGGTTCTATTTCTGAAGCCTAATGTTCTTTAATTTTCTTTTTGGGAATGGGAAAAAATGGGATAGTAGTATAAATACCCTGATTCTAAACATGCTATGAAAGCTGTGCTGCCTTCTCCAATTTGTTAAAAACTAATAAAAGTAAAAACTAATAAAAAGTAAAAACATGCACTTCCTTTCAGAACCATCAATGGAATGTTAATGCTGATTAGTGTGTCACAAGAAGACTGTATTTTTCACTAATCACGTATGCTGCTTAATTTATTATGGGAGAGCTTGAAGGGAGCCAAGTAATTAATGGGTCTTGGAAATGTTTAATTAAAAATTTAATCAACATAAAAGGTGTAAAAACCAATTATTTTAATCAAATATGATTCTATCGAAGTATATCAGCTAGGAGAGGGAAAAACATGTAAAATAAACAAATGCACACCCAAATACACCATTATTAGTTGATTTGTAATATGTCACCTATCCACTTTGTCAAACTTGATTAGTAATGAATGAAAATTTTCTTTTCATTTCAATCCATGGAAGCATATTAATATACACAAAGTCATTACCTTCTTCCTTTAAATCTGATTAAACTGCTCAGTACCTGAAAATCCATAACCCCAAGAGTTTATTTGCCATCTCATTGCAGCAATAAATGTCATACACATTATAAATATCATTGTTTTATTAGGGTATAATATAAATAAGTATAACCAATGAAGGATAGAAAGAAATAATAACCTAAGCCCCAACCTCCAGAATACATTAAATATTGTTATTCTTAGAGGTAGAAAAAATGGACCTTTAAGAATCTACATATACTTTCCTTTGGAACTGAAATAAACATACCACATTCATTTTTCCATTGATAATAGATGGGGTAGGGCAGTGGTCGGCAAACCACGGCTCGCGAGCCACATGTGGCTCACAAGCCGCGGTTTGCCATTCTGTTGACTAATGGTTTGCTAACCACTGGACTAGACTAAATGTTACCGTGTAGTTGGAAGCTGTGAGGATTAGGCAATTGTGGCATATTGTGTGCAAAGAGGTAAAGGGTAGTATATGACAGTGGTCAGCAAACTCAGTCAACAGAGAGGCAAACCGCGGCTCGCGAGCCACATGTGGCTTGTGAGCCACAGTTTGCCTACCACTGGTGGGGGGAGGGGACATGGGCTTTACATCAAGAAATTGCCACCACCAAACCAGTATTATATGAAATGCTGAAAGGTATTCTTTAAGAAGAGGAAGAAGAAGAAAAAGGTAAAGATAAAAATTATGAACAACAATAAAAATTATGAACAACAATAAAAATTATGAACAACTTATCTATCAACAAGTGAATCTAAAAATCAAGTGAATAAAAAAATCTGATGAACAGAATAAACTGGTGAATATAATAGAATCAGGGGCATAGAAAGGGAGTGGACTGACAATTCTCGGGGGGGAAAGGGGTGTGGGGGGTGTGGGAAGAGACTGGACAAAAATCTTACACCTATAGATGAGGACAGTGGGGGAGAGGTAAGGGCAGAGGGTGGGGTGGGAACTAGGTGGAGGGGAGCTATGGGGGAAAAAGAGGAACAATTGTAATAATCTGAACAATAAAGATTTATTAAATTAAAAAAAAAAGAAATTGCATCATGTTTTGGTTAAGGGGATAAAGTCTAGATCAGCCTGCCTGGGTTGTATACAAGATCTGCTTAGAAGGTCTGTGATTTAGGCAAGTTATCTAAACACAGTGTCCTCTTTCCTTAAGTGGTGGAAGCACTATGGCTACATCATGGGGTCATTATAAGGATTGGATGGCTTAATTTATGAAAGTAATATAGTTAACTTTCTATATGCTACCTTAAATAAATAATGAGTTTCCCCCTTTTTGATCCTCTGTTGAAATAAAATTATCCTTAAGAATATATTTTATTTATTTGAACTAATATTTGCTAAAAGAAATTTTTAACTGTATATTCCAGAAAAGGAATCAAGAACTCATAATTTTAAATCAATATTTTTTTTTGTCTACATGCATACTATTAGTGATTTAAGATTATATTTCTACTGGGTTATATAATTTTGTTGTTTTCATGTTTATTGTATGTTTGCATGTCTGTTTTCATGTAGTTTATTTATAGATATTAAAACTGTCGCTGTAAGTCATAGGTATATACACAGAAAAGTTATATTGCTGTAAATAAAACTGTGACATAGTACTATTGTTTCAGATAAGTTCCAACTTGCTCTATTATGTTTCTGATATATAGAGTTACTGAACATACAGCAGGTAAATTAATAATGCTTCCTCAGCATTTTATTGTGTTATTTTAGAAACAATTTATTTTGCTATATTCTTCATACAAAAATTCCACTAAAATATATTACAAAAGAGCCGATTAATGAAAAGATGGAAAGGAAAGGCTATTAAACTATCTAGCCTATAAATGTATAAGACATGACTTTCAAAAAAGATATATAAACTTTGCAACTTCTGACACAAAATGACACATTTAATGGGTATAACAAAATTTCATTGACAAATTTAAAAATGGGGCATATTTAAAAACATGATGTATTTAGAGAGTGAAGTTTCCTACACTTTGAAATATGGGCATGAAAATATTATAAAATATGAGAAGGAACAAAATGAAAGCAAAAGCTAATGAAGATATATTCTCATAAAAGAAACTCAGGTGAGCCTGCAAAGACAGAGGGACAGAATATAATTGATGTTGGATATGTATGTGGTTAACTAAATAGAATGTGTCATCTAATGAAGGAATGAGGCATATGCACACAAAAGATTACGGAGATATAGGGAGACAGATAGAAAGACAGACTAAAATAATACAATTCATACATACCAATGCATAAAACAGGGCTATTGGAGAAGTTTGGTCTTTTGCATTTTAATTACAAACCATCTGTGCTTATTTCTGAAGTAACTTTAAGAACTAATAAAAGGTACTGGTTAGTGTAATGCTTCTAAAGCAAAATGCCCTGGGTTCAAATTCTGATTCCTCTTCTTGCTAGTGTGTGTCTCTTCAACTCTGTATGTCTGTCCCAGGCTGGAGCTGGCTTCCTCGGAGAATGATGGTCTCAGAGTTCCAAGAGGGTGAGAGGGGAAGTTGCAGGTCTTTAGAGCCTTTGCTACAGATGTTACACCTCCCTCTGCCACATCTACTACTCAAGGAAAGTCACAAACCAGCCCAGATTCAAGGGCTGGAAAAACAGACTCTACCTCTTGGTGGAAGGAGTTTGAAGAATCTATGGTCATAGAAACAAGGAATATACTGTCAAACCCCAGAGGGAAGGCAGGGGAGGGTGGGTGGGAAGAGATCAACCAATAAAATTGTATGCATATATGCATAATCCATGGAGACAGACAATCGGGTGGTAAAGGCTTCGGGGAGTGGGGCTAGGAGAGATCCATGGGGTAAAAAGGGGACTTAAGTAATACTTTCAACAATAATGATTTTTTTTTTTTTAAATCTATGGTCATGTTTTCATACCCTACCATCACTATTACTTTTATCCTGGGAACTGGCAGCTTAAACAGAAACCTCTATGTGGGCATATAGGAAGAATGAAAAAAAACCATCCAGCTCTCAAAAAACCTTATGATAATAAATGCAATATCGAGAATATAAAATTATATATAATAGCCATGCTCCATAATTAATTTTCCCAAGAAGTCACTGTATAGTGTACAGAAGTAAATATCATTCTATATTGTTGTTGTTGAGGTTGTAGCTAATGTTTACCTAGTATCTGACACAGAAAAGTGATATTGTGAAAGCAAACATGCATATAACTTATATTTGTAACTAAACTGTACAGTATTGATAACACTTTAAAGAAGATAAGATCTCGCTGTCACTTACAATATACGTGCCCTTGTGTGGTGCACGCTTGCGAATAGCCCCTGCAAAGCCATTTTAAAGCCATTCAGCACAAATGACCCTTTACTTGGGCATTTAAGAGTGATATTCACAAGATGAAATCATCTCTTATAACCTTATTAAGCATGGAATTCATGGTTCCAGTGATATTAGTAAAATCAATTCTTATGTCTAAAGTATATTTTAATTATTTAATATGTCACAGTCCTGAGTTGGAAACTATTCTATAAAAGTTATAGGATATATCACTACTATTAATAAAGATTCTTTGAAGTAACAGGAAGTACTTTAAATCAGTATTTGCAATATTAGATTGGAAGAACCCCCCAAAAATCAATAAGGTTAAATGTGAAGCACACTGAATAGAGATATCAGACACCTTTTATTACAGTGCTGGGCCTTCCAATGGTTGAATAGCTCTTCACAATTACTTCATTTTCTACTGACCTGATTTAAGTACAAATCCACTTAGATCTTTTCAAAAAGTCATTGTCTACAATGTAAAAAATATACAAATCTTTATGGAAAATTTCTATTGTCATTTAGTTATTTTTTTGCACCAACATATTTCTCTTGGCATAGGTAGGACTATTTTGGGGACTTAATATTTTGCAAGATAATAGCTGCATATGTGTACAGAGATTCTCAGAACTAATAAAAAAGCTATGGTCAAAATTTGTACATGTAGATAATAAAGATTATTTAGCAAATTAGCAAAAAAAATATTTCCTGGCTCTTAAATTTAAGATATATCTATGGCTTTATTTTTACTTAGAGACCTCATAAAGCTTTGCCCCTAAGAACAAAAATTAAAGTTGCAGAGTATCATAAAAATATGATAGAAACTTCAGACATCCTATATAATAAAACCCTAATAAGCAAATCAACTGAACACCAGAACGACCAGCGGCACACTGACCACCAGGGGGCAGATGCTCAATGCAGCAGCTGCCCCCTTGTGGTCAGTGCGATCCCACAGGGGGAGCACCGCTCAGCCAGAAGCTGAGCTCACGGCTGGCAAGCGCAGTGGCAGTGGCGGGAGCCTCTCCCACCTCCACTGCAGGCAGGTGGTAAGGAGCAAGGGGTCCCGGACTGTAGGAGCCCCAGACTGCGAGAGGGATTTCTGACTGCCGGCTTAGGCCCGATCTTTTCAGGCCTAAGCCAGCAGGCAGACATCCCCTGATGCCAGACTGAGAGAGGGCACAGGCCAGGCTGAGGGACCCTCCCCCCCAGTGCATGAATATCGTATGCTAAATAAAGTAATACCTTCTTATAAGTGTACATTGTAGGCATTCTACAAATGTGCATTGATTGGGACTAAATTTTATTCATTATAAATAAAGTTTCAAAACTCATTAGTATTTCCATAGGCAGATTATTTCTAGGATGTTTTTTCTATGCAGAATAACTGGCATGTGTAGAAATTAAAATACAAAGAGAGGAAGATATGTAAAATTTGCTTTCAGGAACTGATAAAGCAACACAAAGGATATGCTAACACTTTTATTTTAAGACATTCAATTAACCCAACTTAAATAGATAATAATTTACACAATCATAGAAAGAAATGAAAAATCAAAAGCTGTGATAGTTTTACCCGACAAAGATTTTGATGTAGCAACTTATGAAATAATTAAATTGTAAGACTGAATAATGTACACATGATGAAAAAAAACAGTATTTCAAGAGGAAATTTAGCAATATTATTATTATTTAAAAAGTATAATTTATGACTAAAGGGGACTGCTGCATAAAGAGCTGGCATTAGTATTTAGAGGGGATGTGTTTTCTATGAATAAAATTGCAACATTTAAAAAGGAATCCTAAGTGAAATAAGGCAGTCAAATAAAGGCAAATACCATTTGATCTCACTTATATGTGAAATCCAATGAACAAAATAGATGAGCAAATTGAAAGTCATGGATATATGGAACAGACTGACAGTGGTTAGAGGGGAGGGAGGTTCGGGCACCTGATGAAAGAAGGTGAAGGGATAACCAAAAAACATCTATACTAATAAAAGGGTAATATGCTAATTAGACCGAGAGACTGGACATCTTCTTATCATCCAACTTCCTTCCGGACAAAGCCACAGTGGTAGGGGCCAAGGCAGAGGCAGTTAAGGGCAATCAGGCTGGCAGGGGAGGGCATTTGGGGGCCATGAGGCTGGCAGGGGAGGGCAGTTGGGGGTCATCAGGCCAGCAGAGGAGCAGTTAGGTGGTGATCAAGCTGGTAGGCAGGCAAGTGGTTAGGAGCCAGTGGTCCAGATTGTGAGAGGGATGTCTGACTGCCAGTTTAGGCCCCATACCTGCAGAATGGTGCCTAAACTGGCAGTCAGAAATCCCCCGATAAGTCCAGGACTGGAGACGATGCAGGCCAGCCTGAGGGGCTCCCCATGCATGAATTTTGTGCACCGGGCCTCTAGTCCTATATAATAAAAGGGTAATATGCAAATAGACCGAACTGCAGAACAACCGAACAACCAATCAAAGCATAATATGCTAAGGATGCTCAACTGCTCGCTATGACGTGCACTGACTACCAGGGGGCAGATGCTCTGACCAGTAAGTTAGCTTAACGCTGGGGTCTGGCCAATCGGGACTGAGCAAGATGGGCCGGAATCCTCCCGTGGTCCCTCCCCGGCCAGATCATGCACCAGTGGGATCCCTCAGCCTGGCCTGCGCCCTCTCGCAATCCAGGATCCCTCAGGGGATGTCAGAGAGCCAGTTTCAGCCCAATCCCTCAGGCCACTCCCCTTAGGAGGGCGCCAGATACAGTGCTCATGGCTGGCAAGCACTGCTGTGGCAGCACAAGCCTCTCCTGATCAGGACTGATTGGGCACAAGCCCGTGGCAGGCACAGTGGGGCCAGGATGAGCAGGAGCAGCAAGCAGGAACTGCAGGCGGTGTTGGACTGCGGGTTTCAGCCTAATCCTTGCAGGCCACCCAGAGGAACCCCACCTGTGCACGAATTCATGCACCGGGCCTCTAGTATATACATAACACACAAACAACAGTGGTGATAGCTAGAGGGAAAAAGAGTGGGGAGTAGGTGGAGGTAGGCAAAGAGGGACTGGGAGGGTGGTGATGGGGACAGAAAGATACTTTGCTTGAGGTGATGGGTTCACAATGCAGTGTGTGATGGTGTTCTACTGAGTTGTACAATTGAAACCTATATGATTTTGTGAACCAATGACACCTGAATAAATCTAATCGAAATTAACAAATAAAAAGATTCCTGATTTTGAAAATCAATAACATTTCAATGAGTTACATTCATTAACTTTCTTATACATTTAAAATATTTATGAACACCTATTACATGTTAGAGCCATATGAGCCAGTGATGAATAAAACATGCATAATCTCTGTCCTCAAAGAATTTATAGTATAGTGGGAGAGATAAATAAGAAAGCAAATTACAACACAGTTACTAGTATATGAGAGTGATGAAAGTTAAAGAAAATTGAAGTACGGCACCTATTTCAGATTTGATGTTCCAAGACAGCTTCCTGAAAGAAGTTAGATCCTCTGGGAAATAAAGATTAAATCAGACTAACCAAACAAAAAGTAGTAGTAGTAAGAGGATGTGCTCCATGCTGAGACCTATGCTGTCAGACTATGTAATGACATTTTTTAATGTGAAATCAACAAATGACTTGAGACTAGAGGCAGCTATCCTATCTAATAAAAGAGTTATATGCAAATTAACCCTCACTCCTCTACACCCACCAGCCATGCCCACCAGCCAATCAGAGATAATATGCAAATAAACCCAACAAACATGGCTACGGCCACAGAGAGCAGGAGGGAGGCTTGGGTTTCCCTGGCAATGGAGGAAGCCAAGCTTTCCACCTGCCCTTGCCAGCCTAGGCCTCCACTCAAGGCTACAAAGTTTCAATGATAGAAGATACATAAACACAAAGAGAAATGGCGGCAGCCACAGAGCTGGAAAGAGCAGGAGGCTAGGGTTGCCCCCGGCGATGGAAGCCAAGCTTTCTGCACACCCTGGCGGGCCCAGGCCTCCACTTAAGGCTACAAAGTTTCAATTATAGAAGATACATAAATCCCCCTAAAAAAGGCTGCCGCCATGGAGCAAGCAGAAGGCTTGGCTCCGCTCCAGGCTACAAAGTTTCAATTGTAGAAGATAAATAAACCCCAGATACCAAGGCCTCCACTTGGGTCACCAGGGGGCATGGCTGGCCTGCAAACCACCACAGGCTCCTCGCCCAGGCCGCCTCATGCCCCAAGGGAACCCCCACCCTGATCTGGGACACCCTTCAGGGCAAACCAGCTGGCCCCCACCCATGCACCAGACCTCTATCCTAGCTAATAAAAGAGTAATATGCAGATTGACCATCACTCCAACACACAAGATGGCTGCCCCCATGTGGTCAAAGATCCTGCCCCCATGTGGACACAAGATGGCCACCACAAGATGGCCAGCAGGGGAGGGCAGTTGGGAGGGACCAGGCCTGCAAGGGAGGGCAGTTGGGGGCGATCAAGCCTGCAGGGGAGGGCAGTTAGGGGTGACCATGCCAGCAGAGGAGGGAAGTTGGGGGCAACCAGGTCTGCAGGGAAAGGCAGTTGGGAGGGACCCAGGCCTGCAAGGGAGGGCAGTTGGAGGCGATCAAGCCTGCAGGGGAGGGCAGTTAGGGGTGACCAAGCCAGCAGAGGAGGGAAGTTGGGGGCAACCAGGTCTGCAGGGAAAGGCAGTTGGGGGGGACTCAGGCCTGCAGGGGAGAGCAGTTGGGGGGTACCAGGCCTGCAGGGGAGGACAGTTAGGGGTGACCAGGCCTGCAGGGGAGGGCAGTTACGGGCAAACAGGCTGGCAGGGGAGCAGTTAGGCATCAATCAGGCTGGCAGGGGAGTGGTTAGGGAGTGATCAGGCTGGCAGGCAGAAGCAGTTAGGGGCAATCAGGAAGGCAGGCAGGCGAGCCGTTGGGAGCCAGCAGTCCTGGATTGTGAGAGGGATGTCCAACTGCCTGTTTAAGCCTGATCCTGGTGGGCCTAAAAGGGCAGTCGGACATCCCTCGAGGGGTCCCAGATTGGAGAGGGTGCAGGCTGGGCTGAGGGACACACACCCCCGTGCACAAATTTCGTGCACTGGGCCTCTAGTTTTGATTAATAAAACAATATAATATAACTTGGAATTTGCTATAAAAAATATCTATTTGTAAAAATATACCACTCAAGAATTTCAATTATTCATTCCTTCTTTCATTTTTTTCCAGCAAATAATTATTATTATTTTTAATATATTTTATTGATTTTTTAAAGAGAGGAAGGGAGAGGGAGAGAGAGTTAGAAACATTTGTGAGAGAGAAACATCAATGCCTCCTGCACACCCCCTACTGGGGATGTGCTCGCAACCAAGGTACATGCCCTTGACTGGAATCGAACCTGGTACCCTTGAGTCCGCAGGCCAATGCTCTATCCACTGAGCCAAACCGGTTAGGGCTCCAAAAATAATTATTAAATTATTTCTATATGTAGGTGCATATTTTTGCAACAAATTATAGTAAAATTCTTGAAACTCACATTTTCAGGGTGAGACAAAAAGTTTAAGTAAGGTATATAGTGTTAAGCGAGTTATATGTGCTATGGAAAATAAATAAAACTGTTAAGTGGGTTAAGGAAGGCCATGGTTAGTGAGGTTTTGTGGAATATCTTTTTTTAAGGAGGGTTAGGGGTTCCAGGAGCAAGGAAATTTTACTCATGAAGACACTCAAAATACTAACAGACAACCTTTCAGAAAACATTTATGGAAGAAAGAACACTGTTCTTGGTAAAACAAACAAACAAACAAACAAACCAGTTTTAATCCCAAAATCCATTCCATCTACCCCCTAATGTGCCACAGTTTCAGAGTTTTGATGGGGTTGATTCTACATCTGGGTCCTTGGGGAAAACCATGGGAGGAGAGGGGGGTCCATGTAGAAGTCTATGGGAATGAGTCAGCTGGTCTATTTCCAATCCCTCACTACAGCAATGGGTTCAGTGGTATAAACTCTATCAGGCTAGCCTTACTGGGACTTTTAATTGATGAATGGAAGAAAAGTTTTCTTTCTTGTTGGTGTGTGGTAAGCATATATCAAGTCTGGTATTGCTACAGCCATTGTGCTTCCACGGGATAATTCTATTTTGAGACAAAGCAGACCCAGAAGAGGGTCAAGCTGTGCAAATTTCAGAGAAGTGGAGATCAAGCCATTATCAAAATGTTCCTGAAACCAGTGCCTCTTGATGATAAAATATATTCTCTATATTATTTATGTTCTATTTGAATATATGTTACTTGTAGCTTCTTGGCTGCCATAGAGTCAGAAAACTATAACATTCAGTCTCTACTAACTGTGTCTAAAACAGCAATATAACTTACATACCTCAATGATCCTTTCTATTGTTTGTAGTTTAGAACTATTGTGTAAGAAAAAACAACTTACATAAGAGAATTTTTAAAAACTCCACAAAACTATGTTTAAATTAAATGAAACCAGAGATACCTTTAGTTTTTTACAACTCCAGGGCTAGATATACTAGATAGGTGAGGAGTGGAATTGTACTACTTAATAGCTGTTTGGGAAAGAGAAGACCAGATTCAGGGATGAAAGACAGTCTGTTTCCATTTCTAATTTCACCAAAAAAATTTGGTTAGAAAATTTAATTAGCACATATCAATAAAATTAGAACAACTTGGCACAGTGATTCTATATTTGCTATCATCACCATTATAATTTGTCACATCTTTAAAACATGTTTAAAGAACATATAATGGAGTTTTAAGATGAATTCTGATTCAATGTAAAAAAAATCACATCTCTAAGAGAAAAACAAATAAAACCAAGGGAGAAAAGATTGCTGTTAGAGTCTAGTAGCACCACTAATGTGGTTTTCTGACAAAATAAGTTATTTTTCAAGACAGTCATGGTTGGTCCTTATAAAAGTACTAGAGACCCGGTGCATAAAATTACTGCATGGGGGGTCTCCCTCAGCCCAGCCTGCACCCTCTTGCAATCCGGGACCCCTCAGGGAATGTCCAACTGCCTGCCTGATCACCACTAACCACTCACCTGCCTGCCTGATCACCCCTAACTGCCTCTGCCTGCCTGCCTGATCACCCCTAACCACTCACCTGCCTGCCTGATCACCCCTAAGCCCTCTGTCTACCTGCCTGATTGCCCCTAACTACTTGCCTGCCTGCCTGATCACTCCTAACTGCTCACCTGCCTGCTTGATTGCCCCTAAATGCCTCTGCCTTGGCCCCTGCCATGGCAGCTTTGTCCAGAATGACATCCGGAATGTCGTTCAGCTGTCTGGTCTAAGTAGCATATTACACTTTTATTATTATAGATATAAAATTTTGATGATAAGAACCTCAACTCATATAGAAGAAAGTTTTAAGGTTTTCTAAACACATAAAAGCAGAACATTTATTTTCTCTCCTGCCTCATAATAATCAGGTTCATGAGTATTATTATTTCTCTCCATTAAAGTCAGCAAAGTGATGTATACCTTTGGAGTTTTTTCTTTAAAAGTGATAAAGTAATAGAAGGACTAGACATAGTAATAGTGCTTTAACAAGTAGAGAAAAAAGTCAGACTATGTGACATTAAGATCCCCTACCAATTATCTAAGTGTGTGATTTCACAGTTTTTGTGATAAGCCACTAATACCAGTATTCCAGTCCTGACCACCAGAAAAATAGACATAAATCCCAAAAAGAAAAGAAATGTCTAGCTTTCCTCTGAGAGTATAAATATCAGCATCCTATTGGGAATTGTTAAAAATTATTCATTCAATCTTTGAGTTCTTTTATCCTCATATATAAATTTTAATTCTCTAAAATAAATCAAAACAAAAATAACCACTAAAGTACCACCACCACTCACATCACTACCTATAATATCTTAGTTGTTTTTTCTTAAAATAGAAATATTTCCTCTTTTCCCTATAGCATATCAAGGGTTAAATATTAAGTAATAGCCAGTGAAGTCTTATTAATATGAGTATACTCTTGATGACAGAAATTATAACCTGAAAGATTAAATCTTTAAATGTCATTTACTGGTTTACTAGAAAAAAATAAAAATTACTTAAAAAATAAAGACCCACTAAATTCAGATACTTTATAAATAGATACTTTAGAACAAAGAAACTGCACTGATGGGATGATGTTGCATTTATATTTGGCTCATACCACAAGGCTAAAGGAAATCATTGTTTGAGTTGTAATTATGCATCAGTTTGCAATACAGCACATATCCTCAGGCCTTCCAGGCTTGAAGATTCAATAAACTACCATGTATTTTCTTACTAATGGAGAAAAATTCATAAAAAAGTAAGATAAAAAAGCCAACACTCAAAGTACATTTTGTTTAACAGAAAACATTTCACATCTCAAGCTAGATACTTGTTCTGATAAGATACTGGTGTCTGTGCCAAGCTACAAAATAGGTAATTTTCTCTGACTGTATTCCAATAATGTATCAAGTGGACTGTTAATTATTAATAAATTAGATATGAGACTTAGTAAAAATGTTCCCAATAAATAATCTTAAGATATTTCTTTATTTTTATGTATTTTGTGTTATTATATAATTCAATAATAGGTCATTATCAGTAAAGATTGATTATATAGTATTGATATTCACCAAACAAGGCATAATCATTTAAATAAATATAAGGGCAGTTACAAAATGGTTTATCATCTCTTCCTAATAAATGCAACTGTTATCATGACTAAGTAGGGGTTTGAACAAATGCATTTTCAGACATGTACATGTGATAAAGGAGGCAAGACAGAGATTTAAAAATAAAGTGAAGTCAACAAGTCATTCAAAGATAATTAATTTGATGATATTGTTGCTGAATATAACAACCAAATTGTCATTACTATCTTTCTAAATGTTTTACTTTATTAAGCTTTATTCTTCAATTCTTTAATTCTTCAGTGGGAAAATAAAATCCTCTAAGGATGGAGCATGACTTCAACTACTCTCTATCTTTCAGAAAGTTCAGCAGAGTATAATGAATGCAAGAGGTGCTGAACAAACAGTTGGTGTTTTAATGCATGGCAATCAATTTAAGGAAAAGCACATGAACAAGTCATTTCAGTACACTGTGAGGAAAGAAGTTTCGGTATTCTAAGTAAATTTGCTTCAGAACCCAACAGAGGACTCATGCATATGGTTGATTTAAATATGGTTTTTCATTGTGGCTTCACTATCATACTGTATCTAAAGAGCACACTTAAGATTTGCATGATGCCAGGCCATGGGGATGCTTTCAGGACTTTGTTCCCAAGGATTACTAATAAAGGGCAACAGCACTTCAGAGTGAGGCTTCAAACAGATTTATATTCTATGCATATCAATTTACAATATGCGTCTTTACGCAAATAGATTCACAGCATACATGCCAAAGAGACAAATGGTTGAATAGTGCAGATACTGAGCTGCTCTGATTCTGAGCTGGGCCACAAGAATGTTTGATGCGTCCATAGGAAAAGGATCTGTTGAACAGGGAATACATTTGCAAGCAGAACTGACACAAAAAGAGCAGAGTTTAAAACTAGCTTCCGGATGAGCAGCGGGAAGAATACTCAGATTAGAGAGAAAGGAGATAGTATTAACAACATCGCCACTGGTGTAAAAACAGACTGTCAGCAGGCATTTTATAAAGAGCTTTTGGGAAAAGTAATGCCGAGTGAACCTGATTAAGGGTTGTCACCATTTCCTTAGAGAGGAGGGATGGGAAACAAATATGTGAACCTCCGCAAGTGTCCTTTTTTCTGGAAATGTAGGCCAAACACACTCTACAGGAGAATCATTCTGTATGTGTGTACGTTAAAATATTTTTGGATATGTTGAATAATAAATTCAGGGTGTGCAGTCCATGAGAGGGTAATTATTTAGCACACTGAAGATAGAAAATATCATGCATTGCCCTTAAATAGCACAGTAGTAATTATACAAAATTTTTCTAGAATGGGTTCAGTCATTCTTAGTGAATCCTTCTGAAAAGAGTAGAATGTCTAAAAAAGAGACAGTAATAAAGTAGGTAGGCCAGCTCAGTGCAGGCCTTAAATGGCAATGTCATACTTCAGAGTTCTGAAAAAAACTGTGAGTTACAATTAGGGCTCTGTGTCTTCCTCATTAATTTAGAAAAGGAAGAAATACCCAACATAAACAAACAATAATTTGTCACAGAATTATTTGAAGAATTCAAAAAAGAATTTAAAACACATTATACATCATCATTAATATTCGTAGTGGAATTATAACACTGATTTGTATAACAGAAAAAATCCAACTCATTCATTTATAATTTTTTTTTTTTTAACAAACACAG
The DNA here is from genome assembly GCF_963455305.1 of Plecotus auritus. Taxonomy (NCBI): domain Eukaryota; kingdom Metazoa; phylum Chordata; class Mammalia; order Chiroptera; family Vespertilionidae; genus Plecotus; species Plecotus auritus. The sequence continues at coordinate 206,204,795 of NC_137770.1, read as the reverse complement.
ATGTTAGGCCCTGTTATGACCCTCGGGGGAAAATTCCAGAAAAACAGACAAGAAAGCACATAGTTATAGTGCAGATTATATTAGAGAGGCATGCCCAAACTGGAGAGTAGAGAAAACTTTTTCAAGGAAGCAGTGAGTGAGAGGGATCTGAAGACTGAGCAATCTAGGGCAATTGTATAACAGGTAAGTTCTAGGCAGAGGAAATAGCATGTGCAGTATTTACTAGTGATTCAGAGCATAATGGCTCCAAGGTAAGAATTCCCTGGTTTAGATTCCTATTCCCTCACTTACTAGATTTGTGACCTTGGGCAAATCACTTCACATCTTTTAACTTCAGTTTCTTCATCCTAAAAATGGGAATAATAATAATATTATGTCATGAGGATGATGCCAGGATCCAATAAGAAAATGTAAATAAACTTCTTGCACAGCAATGTGCACACAGTATGTGCTGAAACATGCTAACCCTCACTGTGTCGTTGTTACCAGAATAGGTAGAAAGAGAAGAGACGGAGAAGATCCTAAAGTGCCTTTTTAGAATCCAGTAAGTTTCTGGCATAATTCTAAAGTCAGTGAACCAAACATGAATTCTGATGGCTTCTAAAAATATTCCATCGCATTTGCTGCTGATGATTAAATAAACCAGTCATGAATTATGGACAAATCCATCAGATTAGACTGCCACCTTTGATCTATGTTTTCGAAACCGCAAATAGGCATGGAAACAAGCACAATACTTGCGTCTCACTTAAGCCAAGTTTCCAAGTAGACCGGCAGCTTCTGTTGGCAAAATTAAAAGCTTCTGTCGGCAGCCATACAGTCAGCACACTAATCTGGTGACAGCATCAGTGGGAGGCCGATGTAGAGATATTTGTGATATGTGATTAAGTAAAATATTTGTCTCTAGATATTTTTCCTTGGGAACTTCAGTATTTGACCAAATTGATATCTAACCACACATGACAATGATGTAGTTGGAAAAATTTGTATTTTTTCCATGTCTATTTTGATGAAATGAAAATTGTCTATTTCACTATATGCAGTGTTTTCCTCCTTTCTGCTCTTACTTTGATATTGTTATTATCTTGCTTCTTTATGTTATTGCTCCAGATATTTTATTAAAATTAGAAGAACTTGAATGATGATATATAACTCAGTGCTTTAAGAAATCATTGAAGACAGAATCATTATGAAAAAGTGAAGTTTCTCGGTTTACTCCTCCCACTTTAAGCAGTTGCTTTTGTTATTCATTATTTTTTGTTTTTGATTATTTTTCCTCTCTGAATTTACTTCACCAATGAGTCTGTCTATATAATACTTATAAAGTCTAAAACCTATTAATCCCATAGTTTCTTACATGGATTTTCACTATTTAGAATATAATTAAAAAGTTTCTTAGCTACTACTATAGTAGCATTTATTAACACCTAATTAAATGTTAACTTTGCCAATATTAACTCATTTAATCCTCACAAGCATCCTATATCATAGATAGTTTTATTTTTCGATTTTACAAGTAGAAAAACTAAGGATTTGAGATGTTTAAGTAACTTACCCATGTCACACAGGTAGTAAGTGACAGAAACAGTATGGAAACCAGAAGGCCTGGTCCGCAATCTAGACCTTTAACCAATATATGAATCTAGATCTTTGTTACTGGGTTGAATTGATGTGTGAAGTATAGTGATGTATAATAATTTTAAGCATCAAATGAGATGGCCAAAAGCCACATGGGTGAATCTATAAAATATTTTGATTATGGTGAAAAAAATTAGTAGACAGAAAATATTTAATGTAACCATTAAATTTAAAGCATATGTATATGAAATAAATACTTTATAAGAATAGTTGTAAATAAAATTAAGCAATTAAAATGGTTGCTCTTTAGTGTAGGAAAATGGCAAATGGATTTGGGATAGAGATGGTACATAAAAAATATATAAAAACTAGATGAGGGACTTCCATGATTCAAAGATGGTATTAATGTCCCATGCATTGAAGCATATTATTAATTCAACCTTCAGTCTTAAATTAAAAAAAAAAAATAGAGTAAAAAACAAAGAAAAAAATTAATGGAAAAAGGAAGTAAGAAAGGAAAGAAGGGAGGGGGAAGGAGATAAGATGGAAACATCTCAATTACTTAAAAAACAAGACTTTTTCAAAATAGAGATAACATTTAAAAATTATATGTAGAAATTTTCATTCAGAGCTGAAAAAAGTTATTGGCATATAGGTTCAATTGAATGTCACTTTATATTGATAAAATGCACATGGTGAACGTTTTCTTGCCAACACAGAAATCAGAACTCATAAAACTCCAGGTTCCCTTTCTGCTAGGACAAAGGCATTTGGCTTTGGATTCACCAAACTGACTTGCCCAGGCAAGATACGGTTTCAAATAGGCAACTTAAGGAATCAGGCTCTTGGGAAGGTCTCAGTTCTTGCTTTCTTCTGGTGAAAATGGCAGCAAAACATGAAGATCTTTCAGGACTTTCAAGTGTGAAATTGCTACTTGTGGCAGTAGCAATTACAATAAAGTCACTTATGGTTTGGCAACTGTTGTGGCAATGTTTTGCTTCATCAGAGCAGATCTGTTGTTGACTATTGGGCATTTCTCCTGGAAACTTAGCTTCTAATCTGTGAATCTATTCTTAATGATTGTATGAGCCACTTAATATACTCTATTGAAGGCCTTTTCCATTTAAAGTAGCCAGAGTAGAATTTATTTGCAACTAAGATAACAGACATTAAAAACAAACAAAATGTTCTTATAGAGAAGTGTTATAGGCAACAGTCTTTTAAAAGAATGGGAATATAGGGCCAGTGATTTAACTGTCTTTCACTGCAGCAAGGTTCTATTTAATATTAAAGGATGGTAATCTAACAATGCTTGGTAGAGAGTAGCATATGTCTCATCACCTTTGGTCACCTCAAATAAAATGACTCTTGAAGATAATATTTTGGTTACCAAATTTCACTTGTTTTAAACTATAAACACATGAGAAATACAAGAAATATGGGAAGGATTGGCTGTGTCTAACTGCACTACAGAATTTAAAGAAATAAACAGCTCAAAGTTTGAATTTTCAGCTCAAGTCATATTGAGATGATCAGAGTCTCCATTCCATAAATATCTCACATGCTCTTACAGAGCCAGACATCAAAATCCAAGTCTCAGTCCACAGAATTCCTGAATTACAAAGATTTAATTTACTTCCTTCCCTTCTAAGAAAATGAGGTCATTGAGTGGAAAGAAGTGAAATCCTGAACACTGGAATATGGGTATGTTTGAGAATTCAGATGATTAAAAATATTCTCAAATTCTAAAACATGTCTTGCTATTGAATTCAGCTACTCCATAACTGAATGAGGAAGTTGTCCCTTTGTTTTGTCAATACCAAATACACACCTTATCAAAGACCATTAACTGATAGAAGGAAGCAATTTTCTTCCTGCGTAAACCTATTGCTCCATCTGAACTCAAGATCTCAACAGCCAATTATCTGATCACTACTGCAGACAAGAAGCTTCTCGAATATGAGACTTCCAAAATTCTATAACTTAAACTTGCAGAAGAATTGGAAATAAGTGCAAAAATGTATTTTATGTGTTCCTTACATAGAAGTGAGAAACAATTTACTTCAAGCTCGTATAAACACATGATTAGAGATTCTAGATTCAATGTGCTTCTCTAGGTAGTTGGCACAGGTGTTACATGCTTCTTCTATTAGTTGATCAAAATCTGGACTGAAAGGTCACCTTAGATAAATAAAGTTCAGATACTGGGGATACCTTTTCTGTTGTAGAAGAAGGCATTAAATGAAATACTGAATATAAATGTTAAATTAGATTTATTTTTCAAGATATATGAAGCTACTCACAACTAACATTTTTATATATTTTTAGATTATTTTATTGAACTTATTGGGGTGACAAAATAAATACACAAAATAGAACCGACTCAGACTGACAGTTGTCAGAGGGAAGGAAGGGCTGGAGGACTAGGTGAAAAAGGTGAAGGGATTGAGAAGTACAAATTGGTAGTAACAGAATAGTCATAGAGATGTAGATTATAGCATAGGGAATAGAGTCAATAATATCATTATAACTATGTATGAGGCCCAGTGAATATTTGGAGCAATGGGGGGACCACACTGTAAAGTGCATGGTTTTTTAACCACTTTATTGTACATCTGAAACTAACACAGAATAATACTAAATGTAAACTCTAACAAAAAATAAAAAAGTAAAAAAATAAAAAAAAACAATGTAATATTTAAAAGTAAAAAATAACTGTTTTTTCTTGTCTTATTTTTCTGAATATAATTTTGAATCTGAGCAGTTCATACATGCATTGATGTCACAAAAAATAAATTAATAAGAAATGCCAGAACAAATTACAAATGTGAAACAAACCAAGAAAGAAATGCATATATAAAAAATAATAATTATCCTTAGAGGAAATTGAAGCTGAAGTTAAAATCTGCTAAAGAAGTTTTATATAAAACTAGAGGCTCAGTGCATGAAAATTCATGCACTAGAGCTGGGGTCCCTCAGCCCGGCCTGCCCCCTCTCACAGCCTGGGAGCCCTCAGGGGCAGGAGGTGACCCGGAAATCAAGGGAAGGCAAGACCCCCATCACACCTTTGCTGCTGCCACTGCCAGCATGCAAGCCTCAGCCGACCCTGGTTACCTGAGCCTCGGGCAGCCCTGGGCAGCTGGGCAGCCTCCATCTGAGGCTTGCCTGCACCTCGGGCCGGCCCTGGGCAGCTGGAGTGCTGAGGGACGCACAGAGCGACCAGACCTGCCTCGGGGAGGGCCCAGCTGTGCCACATGCCTGCCACCCCAGCGGGGCTGAGGGGACTGGGTGCTGCCATCTTGTGGCTGTGGGTGCCACCATCTTTGAGGGTGTGGTCACTTAGCATATTCCCTCCTTGGCTGTGGGTGCCACCATATTTGTGACAGTCAATTAGCATATTCCCTCTTTATTACATAGGATGAACACATGACACAGATAACTTTCTTCAATTTAATGTTTTAAAATATTCAGGCTAGAGAGAACAAAGATGGCTGCGTAAGTAAATGCAGTACTCACTGCCTCCCACAATCGCATCAAAATTACAACCAAAATACAGAATAACTATCTTTCAGAACTGCCTGAAATCTGGCTGAGTGGAAGTCCTACACTAGGGAAGTAAAGAAGAAAGCACATTGAGACTGGTGTGAAGAATGGAGGCTCAGAACGGGCTGGTCTGACACCCACGTGTGGTGTTTTTAATCAGGAGGGATATCTGGGCTACTGAGGCCTCACTTAAGGAGCAAGGAGCAGTTCCTCTTAAAGGGCCAGTGCACGGACTCAGACTCACTCCCTCTGAGCTCCAACACTGAGGTAGTGGCTTGAGGAGATCCAGGGATATATGGGAAGGAACTGGATTGTCTGAATTCAGGGCAAGAACTCAGGGGTGGCTTTCTCCCAGATAGGGGTGCTCACAGGATTCACTGTTCTTATGCTGAGATCTCCCTGGTCTCAGAGCTGACTGGCAGAGATCATATCCAAGGCTCCATCAACCTGGCTCACACTGGTTGCTCAGCCCTGGTGATTCCCTGAGACTCCACACAATTTGCAACCCCACCCAAGCTGTTTGCAATAGCTTTTCCATATGAATGGCCTGTACTGGCTCAGGTTTCAGACTTTCTTAAAATCTCTCAAACAAGCAGCAGCTGAAGCCAGCATGCCCCCATATCTATCAGTAAGGGATCTAAGGCCTGGCACTAGCAGTAGACTGCCTTGCTTCATAGCTTGGCCTCTCCTGGGCACTTCTAAATCCAACACAAGTAGCAGCCATCTGCAGATATCTATGTAGCTCCTGCTGGGTAGCCCCAAGCAATGACTGACTTTGCAATTCCTGGGAGGCCACAGAGCCAGTTTACCTGGTGGACAGCTTCAGAATGTACCAAATTCCAACTTTATACATATACAAGTGACACACTCAAGGGGAAGACTCAGTGAGCACCAAAACCCCTCTGAAGCAAGTCCTGCTCAAATCGGTGTCTCCTGCACAGTAGCTCTTCTGCTGTAGTTACAGCTGGTACTCTACAAATTCTGGGAGACATAGCAACTCTACTTAATACATAAAAACAAACACAAGGAAGTAGCCAAAATGCAGAGACAAAGAAACATGTCACAAATGAAAGAACAGAAGAAATCTCCAGAAAAATAATTAAATGAAATGGAAGCAAGCAAGTTACTAGATATAACTTGCTTATATCTAGTTCAAAACAATGGTTATAAGGATGCTCGAGGATCTTAATGAGAGCTTCAAGAGACTTAGTGAGAACATCAAAGACATGAAAAAGGACAAGTCAAAAATTAAGCATACACTAACTGAAATAAAGAATAACTTACAGGGATTCAAAAGTAGAATAGAAGATGCTGAGAATCAAATCAACAATTTGGAATATGAGGAAGCAAAAAACACCCAATCAGAAGAACAAAAAGAAAAAATATTCCCAAAATTTGAAGACAGTGTAAGGACAACATCAAGGGCACCAACATTAGCATTATGGGTGTACCAGAGGAGAAGAGAGATAGCAAGATATTGAAAACCTACTTGAAGAAATAATGACAGAAAACTCCCCCGATCTAAATGACATTTAGTTACCGGAAGTACAGAGAGTCCCAAATGAGAGGAACCCAAATAGATGCATACGAAGACACATCCTTATTAAAATGCCAAAGGTTAAAGACAAAGAGAGAATCTTAAAAGCAGCAAGATAAAAGCAGTTACCTACAAGGGAGCACCATACGATTGTCAGCTGCTTTCTCAACAGAAACTTTGCAGGCCAGAGTGAATGGCAAGTAATAGTCAAAGTGATGAATAGCAAGGACCTACAACCAAGATTACTCTACCCAGCAAAGCTATCACTTAGAATTGAAGGTCAGATAAAGAGCTTCACAGCCAAGAAAAAGCTAAATGAGCTCATCACCACAAGCCAGTATTACATGAAATGTTGAAGGGTATTCTAAAGGAAGAAGGAGGAGGAGAAGGAGGAGGAGGAGGAGAAGGAGGGGGAAGGGGAGGAGGAGGAGGAGGAGGAGGAAGAGATAAAAATATGAACAATAAAATGGCAATAAATACATATCTATCAATAATCAAATCTAAAAATCAAAATAAATGAACAAGGAATCTAATGAACAAAATAAACTGAGGAATAAAATAGAACCAGAGATATGGAAACATGGAACAAACTGACGAATCTCAGAGGGAAGGGAGGAAGAGGGGTAAGAGATTAACTAAATAACTTATATGCATAATGCATTACCTATGGACACAGACAATAGGGTGGTGAAGGCCTGGGGTGGGATGGAAACTGGATGGAAGGGGGGCTGGGGGGAAAAAGAGGGACACTTGTAATTTTCTCAACAATAAAGATTAAAAAAACCCCTACTATACGGGGATGAAAGAAAGTGAAGAGATTAGCCAAAGAACATATATGCATAACCCATAGACACAGACAACAGTGTGATGATGGCCATAGTGGAGGAGCGGGGTGAGGGATAGGTTGAGGTAGAAAAAGGGGGGAGCTGGGGGAAATGGGACATCTCTAATAGTATAAACAATAAAGTTTAAAAAATAAAATATTCAGGCTTTAAAAACTAATTGCCACAGCCCACTTTGTATAATATTGGTACTTGATAAATGTTTAGCAAAGGTAACTTTAAATCTAAGACTTTTTAGGAGCTACTTGAAGTCAATAATTTTTGTGGAAATTGATACTTGGTTGGTCTAGATTAGAAAGTCAGATATTGAGAAATATCATCCTACTTTGCTTTTTGTTTTGGTAGGTTTGCAAAATTTTACAGTATATGTACCGTGAAAACTTGGAAAAAAGCAAAAGTCAACATAATTTTTCTCTGAATAAAAATGTTTGTTTTATATAATAACTATGCCCTGAATAGCTGGATGAAAATTATCCTTTCTTTGTATTTATAGTTCAAAAAACACACTTTACAGTTTGAACAACAAGCACAAAAAAAGAGCACATATAATTAGAGCAAATATTTATTAAGCACATTATTTAAAAATAAACAATCATTTCCTACACCTAGTTTATCAGAGAAATATCTTTCTATTTTTCAAAGAAGTTAAGGTTATACAAGCGAGAGGATGTTCTCCCAAAGAAATACAGCTCCTAGTGATTGCTCGATATGCTTTCAATATGTTAATGAAAGATTCACAGTAGAGCTAAATTGAAAGATGTTGCACAGAAAGCCTGAAATCACACGTTTAAAGCCAGTATTTTTCTGATGTGGGAAGACGGTTTACTGAACACATGTGTCATTTAGTTACTGTGATGAAAAATCGACATATATTAGTATTGCTGATAGCTGAGTCAATGCTGAAGAAAAACTTGATTTTCACTATTCCTGTCCAGCTCTTTAACATTTTTTTAGTTCTACCTTAAGTTAGAGAGTAAATAGAGAAAAACATAAATTCACTGAGAAATGTAGCATATATGTGTGCAAAGTTTTCTCTCACAGAACAAAAAATATTATGTGAAATGTATTCAACATGGATAAAACATCTACAATGTTCTTATACACTGAGTGGTCAGATTATTATGATCTCTGAATGCATAATAATCTGGCCCCTCAGTGTATATCCTATATAATAAAAGGCTAATATGCAAATTATGAACAATAAAATGGCAATAAATACATATTGTATATCCTATATAATAAAAGGCTAATATGCAAATTGTCATATATATATATATATATATATATATATATATATATATATACACACATATATACATACACACACTGAGTGCTGAGTGGCCAGATTATTATGCGTTCAGAGATCATAATAATAATAATCTGGCCACTAAGTGTAGATTCTTAGTGAATTACTTAAATACCTTCTGACCATCTGGATACTCATGAATGTTTTCCTCAGTTTTATCAAATAGATGTAATTATGAACTCAACTGCATACATTTTCTTATCTTAAGTAATAGCTACTTGATTGACTTGATATATCCAGCATTTCAAATGATTTTGGCTAAGACTTGATTACCATCTCCAGCATTATCAACTCAGTCATTCCACAAACTACAATCTTGTACTAATATTCTATTCAAACACATTCTATTTCACTGAGTACTCTTAGCAAGAAGTCCACACAGACAGAAGTCCACCTGAGATAGTAATGAAATGACAAGCTTATGCTCTTCAACTAAGAGATGTGGCCAGGGCTAGAGGGAAGTTACATACAATGTTTTGGTTTTAATGCCACCCTCATCCCCAAGTACCTATTGTTGGCAAAAGCAGGTTATAAATTACTTACAGGCTTTGAATGATTATTGCCAGATCATAAGTTGAATTATTAATTCAGCTATAAATTATCTTTGGTTCTTATTTTATCAGAAAGAAGCTTTTTTGTGTTTATTTGTTTAAAAGTGAATATTTAAGGAGAAAATATAGGGAAATTAGAATCTGAAGCAAAACTGTATTCATTACTAATATTTACTTCCTAATGATTCTAACACCTTCATAAAGAAGATAGATGTGTTTTCATGTGGTTGTACATAGTTCATAGTTATTCTAATTTTGATAAGTGGACTTATTAAAAAATTCATTTCATATACTTGTTATAATAATAGAAATAATAAGAAAATACTTTTTCAATCTGGAAAGAAATTTCAGCTGTGGTGCCAAACAAACAAATGAACAAATAAGCAAATAAATCTGGTCTGATTATATGTCAAAATAATAAATTAAAATACTTGAAGTAAACATAACAAAACAAAATGTAGATTGAACTAGCACTGCATGAAATTGAGATAAAAAATTCTGCTATAAGTGGATTTGCACCAGAAATGTATTTTTAATGAAAAATTCAATTAAAACATTTTTTCTCTGTCCTTGAATGTGTCTGCTAAGAAAGCCTTAGCCTTTATTTGCTTAAAACTAAAAGAAGCATCTTGAGATGTATTCTACTTCAAGTCCTAATCCTCTGACTCATGAGAAGTTCTCACAGATCTCAGGCAACTTAGCCCTCAGCTGTGGAGATCATGGACAGAGCTTGGCCTAAGGTACATTATTTGGTTGGACATCACACTTACCTGCTTGATTTGTGGTTACATTTACAGACACATACTGCCGGGCTCCTGGGCTCAAGTCGGACACTCCATTCACTGCCTCAATCTCAAAGGTATAGTTTGTGTGAGCGAGCAGATCCACCATCATGACAGAGGTGTTTTTCAGGCCGATTTGCTGGGGGAGGTACCTGACATGACCTCCACACTCGTCACACACACCTGCATGGGAGTTGCACTTCTTGCATGCAATATAATATGACACATCTTTCCTTCCACCAGTGTCAGCAGGAGGAATCCATTCCAGAAAGACACTAGTTTCATTAACATTTGAGATGGCATTCCGAGGAGCTGAGGGGGGTCCTGGTTTGCAAAGTAAAGTGAGAAAAACATATTTTAAGATAGTCATCTTTACTACACATAACCCTGGTCTGAAGGAGAAAAAATAGATTTGCATTTATTTTTTTAAAAAAATAGGGAGAATCAATAAGTTATCATTTTAAATAATCTTTGGAAAGTCTTATTATAGTTTTATAGGGACAATACTGGATTGTATACCCTGCAGAAATAATTTATCTTGGAATTGTTGTAACACTAGTTCAACTAAAGCAGATATTTTGCCTGTGTGTATGTAAATAATTATGGTATACAATTATACATGCAAAAATAGAGTTAAATGATAATAATACGTATTTAAAAATGGCAAGTCTTTTATCAAATACCTCCTTAGGATTGAACTAATTACTTCCTTCTTAGGATTGTACTAATTACTTCCTCACTAAAATTGTCCCTAAAACCTAAGAAGCAAACAGGAGGGCTTACCAAGAATAAGCACAGGTACAAACTGTATTTTTCAATGTGGCTCTTAAATAAAAATTCTGCAGCAAGTAAATAATAGCCTTAGCTTACCTAAAGTAGATTGGCTATCTACTCATAATTCAACAACAGAATTTGAAGCCTTTCCTCAATGTCAAAAAAACACTAGAACTTAAGTAGTTGGTCAATATTACAATATTATAATAAAGGTTTTTTTTAAATGTTGATATTGCTTTAAGATGATGGCTTTCTGCAAATTATGAATTTTACTTAATTGGGAAACTAAATTTTATTTTTAAAATAATTCACAAAACTACAATGGGAAGAATAAAAGTATTTAGATCTTGAGGGACTAGCAGGACAAATTTATCAATAAATAATAAATAGCATCTATTTGTATAGTACTTTACATATTTCTAAAACTAATTAGCACACTAAAGAGAACTAAAATTGGTTACACATAATTACAACAAATGTATACCCCTCTGGTGGGGAGAGTTGACAACGGGGGAGGCTATGCATGTGTGTGGACATGAACTATATAGCAGATCTTTGAATCTTTCTGAATTTTGCTATAGCTAAAAATGGTCTAAATAAAAAAGTCCTTTAAAAATTGATTGCATAGCCGAAACCGGTTTGGCTCAGTGGATAGAGTGTCGGCCTGCGGACTGAAGGGTCCCGGGTTCGATTCTGGTTAAGGGCATGTACCTTGGTTGCGGGCACATCCCCAGTGGGAGGTGTGCAGGAGGCAGCTGATCGATGTTTCTCTCTCATCGATGTTTCTTGCTCTCTATCCCTCTCCCTTCCTCTCTGTAAAATATCAATAAAATATATTTAAAAAAAAATTGATTGCATAATGTCTAATGTTAGTTGATTTTTAAATACTTAGAATTAAAATCTCAGTCAGCTGTTACTATTATGTCCTCAAAGAGAAAATAAATTTATATTTGTTTCAGACTTGATTAGTAAAGATTTCCTGACAGGAAATAAAATAGACTATGGTGGTAGCTAAATGGTTCATAAGCAAAAATTAGGCAAATTTCATATGTCATAGTTATATTAATATGCATTGTCTGTTCTAAACATAGAGATTCATATTAGTTTCTACCTAAAATTTATAGTCATTACTGCTGAGACCTAAATTTAAAAGTAATGGGAAAGTTACCTAATATTTATAAAATATTGTTTAAATTAAAAGACTCAATAATCAGAGTTGCCCTTTTTGACAAAACAATCCCCACCCTGGCAACATTTATAGTTGAACCCTGTGAATTTTTCCATACATACAGTTTTACACACTTTTATATAGAAGTCACCTTTAAATTGAAGCAAAACTTAAGATGAAACTACAAGTATTATTTTTTACTATAACTTACTTAATATTCAATAATGGAAAATTATGGAGAAAATGTAATTTGAGATCAAGTGTTATGTTTCCTTCTAAGAAAGTGGTAAAAAAAATACCTGAAATATATCTGTTGAGAATGATACCAGGCTTCTGGGATGTTTTTCCTACCAACTGGAATGCACGCGCATGTAACACCTTTTCTCTAAATCTAATTTCTTCCTTTTCTTCTGACTCTGCTACTAATAGGCCCTCAATATTTGGATGGGGGCTTGTATGAAACTCAAATTTAAAGTTAAAACGAGACTCAAATTTAAGTGAAGTCCTAAAGTAAAAGTAAAAAGTAGAAGCTCAGACAGACTTGCACCTAAAAAATATTGTAATGAAATTTGACTGTCCATTTATATATGTGATGTCTGAACCAAGGTAGAACTGTGAGAAGTACCCTTGATTTAAGGAGATTCACTAGAATCTTTATTTTAGTTTGATTTTCTTTTCCTATACATTTTGTTTATTACATTTTGTTTTCCAGATTATATATATAGATTATTAAAACAAATCGAACCATAAATTTAAGTCCAAAGAGCCAAAGGGAAAGCAAAATTCTAGAGTCTCATCTTAACATCAATCAAGCCATCTGTTCCAAGGAATCATATGCAGTCTTTGTGGTGGTATGGATGCAACTTAAAAGAGAACACACACACTCACAGATTATATATTAGTAAGACTGTCTACACAAGTCCCAACAGTCTTTTTGAGAAATGCATACAAATTGGTGTTGTTTTGAGACAGTGTTAGAAATTCGCACAGCTGGAGATAGAGAAAATATGAAGCCTCAGGCCCTAAGTGCTAAGAAGCCCTCATCACCAGAGCACAGGGTCTCTCCACCCCCAGATCTAACATGTTTACAGAATGGAGGCTCACATTTATTTATGCTAAGAAGAAGAAAGATCATGGCTGGACCACTTAAAGAAAATTATAACTAGAAAATTACTGATTTTTAAAAGTATCTCAAGGCATGGTTTTCTCTTTCTAATTTACCATTCTATTGTCTACTCAACAGTTCCCTTACTATTTGGGCTTTCTTTTGCTCTGAATAATCAAAATAGCCTCCACTGTAACCAAAATGCACCGCATTCAAACATAGTTTATATTTCTTCCATTAAAATTTTGTCTCCTAAAAGTGTATATAATAATGCCATTTACTCATGTGAAGGGGAATGATTTATAATTAGTAATCGCTTAACCCATAAATCTGGTGATAAAAGAATGATCTTTAGCAATGCAAAGCTAACTAATATAAATAATTTGAGGAACTATGAACATATGTTTCACTGACACTAAAATACAGATAAAATTTCAGTTTGTGATTATTTAATAAAAGGTATTATATGCTTCTTTTTATTTAATACAAATGAAACTAAGTTTCAAAAATCTGTCATCACCTGTTTGAGCAGTTACAATGTAATGGAATCTAAAATAGTTAAAACAAGGCAGGCCATGAAAATTAACTGTTATGAAGAGAAGGGATCCACTTTTCTTCTCTTTTATTTATTTTTTTTAATTTGCTATAGAGAACATGAATGCGGAAAACTACGAAAGTATTGTCATAAAGCAAACAAATTCATATATTTGTTTTCTTCCCAGAAATATATATGGAAACTAGAAAAACAAAATCTCCAGAAACTCTGATGGATGTGAATCCATCCACTGCAAATATTGAAGTCAGGTGTTTAATATTCATCATTCTAATTATATGGTTATCTGATCATATAATTAATAATAGTTAAGGACACTCACTCCTGAGAAACACTGCAACTGCTTGAAAATCCTAGCTAAATAATTTGTCTTACATTTGGCACTTAAAACAGATTTTCCAACACCCAGTTAGTTATCCATGTCCTTGTAATACTCCCTGTCTTCTATTGCAAATGACCTCATTGGCCTTTGCAGCTTAGTGGTGCAGGTTAGAACAAAAAGTGAAGGTGGCATCAACTGCATGTTTATGTGGTTAGAAAGCTGGCTTGGAAGAAGAAGAAGAAAATTTACCATGAATGGGGAAATGGATTGATCAGTCATGTTTGGCTACCACTAAGGGAACTCACAAAATAAAAGGCAAAATTCTAAGTCTGTGTCTTAGATGTTGAAATTGAAATTCGGGAAAATGAATGCTTCTCACAGTGAGTGAAAAATGAGCCTCAAATTTTTCAATGCTTACTCAAGAAGATTGAAATGTGGTGAAAACTATACTGGAAGATTCAACACTATTCCTGTTGTAGGGGACATGGTAATAGAATGGAACAGGCTCCACCGTGCTCTTCCTTCAAACTGGTGAAAGTTAGCATCACCATATATCCGTGGGTTTCCTTACTTGTGCATGCCATTGTGGGTGGATCAGACTCCCTCCTGAAATAATCCTTTTCACAGACACAAGAGGTTGAAGCTTCCTCCTGGGTGTAACTGTGAGGTGGACATTTGCTGCAGCTCTGGTTGTGAGGTGAGGCTTTGAAGAACCCAGGTCTGCACACTGTCAAAAGAAATAAGAGACTAAGCTTTTCCCTGGAACAGATGCAGGGTTTGTTTTGTGAATAATGTCATTATTTTGACTACTATACACAGATTACATATAGCACAATCTTTGCAGTAATTTTAATTTTTTAATAAGCTTCTGAATAATAAATACCAGGCTATTCATTCAGATAATCAAATATGTACTTTAAGTCTTTAAATTAAACATGTTTGAAATGTTTTATATATTTAATGATTTTTTTATGCTACAGGAGCTTATAAGAAATTATAATGGGCAGTAAATATTTATTTTCATTTAAAACTGAAGCATTGCTTTGAATATAATTTTCATTTCCTCTATTAATATATCATATGTTGAAGAAATGCAAATTTGCCACTCTGCTCATAAAATGGTATGGTACACAGTAGATAATCAAAAGTTTTTTATTAAATTAATTGATTAATCAGTAGTTGCTTTAAAATTCTGTTTGATTGGGGAGGATGCATGAAAGAGTTGGTGCATTATTCACATTATGTTGCTTTCTGGAGAAGGTAGATTTTAGGCATTTGTTTTACCTTTTACTCCATTTTAGAATTTTCTTTTTCAGTTCAACATGCAGCTATTCTAATATCCGTCATGCTTATACAAATTATAATGATCTATAAAAGGTAGAAAATGTGTCTCATTCATAATACTTATCACAGTGTCTGACCACAGTAGGTGTTCATAAATTGTTATATAATGCACAAATGAATGACTGGCATGGCATACAGATTGTAACTGAACTATTTAGAATCACATAAAGATAACGTTCCCTGATATTTTTGTTGACATTTCTAAGTTGGTGGTCAGGTAAATGTTCTAATGAAGTGAATCTTTTCATTCTGTTCATTCCCTGAACTTCTGTGTTTTTCTTCTTTCTCAGTGGCTAATAAAGTCAAACTTCAATACTCCAGCTGCTCAGTGTGAGCCATTTGAAGACCAACAGATACCAAGCTCATGGTTTGGTTATTTTTTATGGCTTAGTTTACTTAAGCTAATAACCATCTATATTTTTTCTATAGTTAAAATTAACTGGATACATATTCATATATTTAAAATCTTTTATTCATGAATAATGACCATTTGCTAACTCAAAGGCAAACACGTATTTCAATAAAAAATGTTGATAGACATAACGAATTGGGGCTAAGTTGCATGTGCTATAATTGATCTGGGATTTTAGTAATCCATGCTAAGGTGTTCTGCCACCACTGAATAATCAGGACCTGACAAAAATAAGAAAGAACTTTTTTCAGTAGGTCTAATTACAGTGATAGTAAAGCCTTAATGCTCTTATAAATTCAGAGAGAATGTGAAGGTATTGGAAAGATAAGAGCTTTTTTATAGTATTAAGGGCATTCTTGTAGTTAAGTGATTAGGAGAAGATTTAAAAATATTATTTGTCTTATAATAGGATTGCTGTAGCAGCCAGTACTATCCTTAGGTAAGTTATCCAATTTTCTTCTTTTATCCTTTTATTCCTACTTTAAACACTATTTGCTTTCAAAGACATGAAGTACCAATCCACTTATTCTGCAAATTTGAAATTTACTTATCATTCATTAAACAAAAATCATATTTTCTTTTTAGTGAGTGCCTTTTAACTTAAATTTATATGATATCATGTGTAAAACTGCTCTTCAATCCTCCATGGGAACTTTAGGAAATAACATAAACGTAACTAAAAAGTTGATAAATCTATATTTCTGTTCAATAGTCTAACAAATTCTTTCAGCATGTGCGGTAGGTCAGACATTTTTTCTTGGTATTGGGGTACAGAGGTAAACAAGACAGAAACAGGCCTGACTTTGTGAGTCTTAAAGGCATTTCATAAGTAAGTATACATATGATCACACTGGGAATGAGAGCTGTGAGAGTGAACATCTACCCCTAGTTTAGACTGGGATGTCAAGGAAGACTTTTCTACGGAAGCTGAGTCTCTGCTGAGTTGTAAAAGATTAGTAGTATTATCCAATTAAAATAGGAGTATTGCAGTATAGGGGGGAATCCTTCCATAGGACCAAAAGAAGTGGAGAATAAACGGGAAGATGGAGGAAGTTAAAGAATTGATCAGGCAGATAATAGGAATCAAGTGATGGAGTTAAAATCAGACAGGATAGGAGACACCAGGTTATACACACCTTAAAGCTGTGACTTGGAATTTTCATGAATGAATAAAAATGAGCAGGGAAATAATAAGATCAAAGTGGTGTTAAGGAGACCATTTCACAGAAGTATGGGTAACAGATTGGAAAGGAGCATAGAGAGAGGCAATTGGCCGTTTTGTTTCTATTGCATTGATCCAAAAAGGGACTCTGTTGCATGATAAGAGTGGTTCTAATGGCCAGAGATAAAAGTGAATTCAGGAGGTAAGTATGAAGTGAAATAAACCAATGGTCATAGGTAAGAGTAGGTAAATTTAGGAGGGAAGTATGAAATGAAATAAACAAGATTTCATGGTATATTAAATGGGTCAGATAAGTGAGGAAGAAATCCTATGACTCCAAAGTTGTTGGCTTAAACTGCACAGGAAAAACGGGTGCCATTTTCTCATAGAAAACACCAGATATAAATCTGTTTGGGGAAGGTAATGATTATGTTTAAAGCATTATTTAATTTGAGGTTAGCTGAAGAAATCCAAGTATTTGTATAGAGAGGAAAACTGTGGAGTTCAATGCAATCCAATAAAAAATATGACTAAACCATAATTTTTAATTGTATTCCAATCATGGTCCCAAATCCAAATGGGATATACAATGCTACTAGACAATATTAGTATTATTTTCTTAGTTAACTTCAGTTCCTAGCCTCAACATGATTATTAACTTCAGTTCATTTCAGCTCCTAGCGTCAACGTGATTATTTAGAAACCACACCTCTTTCTTCTAAATCCTTATAACCTCTGTTCCTTTGTGACGCCTAGCTTGTATACTTGCCTGTGTGCTGAGAAACAGAAGGCATAAGAGATGAACTTCATTATTTTTCTACCACCAAATCTCCAAACTTATATACACTTATACCTACCCTCTTTATCTTTCTTCCTGTTAAATCTTTGCTCCTATCTTTATTTGAACTTTAACTAGGAACCCCATATCTGCCATCTGAGTATAATCTTCCAAGTCAAGTGTCTATTATATTTTTTGCATCCATTCTCTCTCTCTCTCTCTCTCTCTCTCTCTCTCTCTCTCTCTCTCTCTCTCTCCCTCCTTTACTCCCTCCTTCCCCTATACACACCTAGTCAGTCATTCACATGAGCCCAATACAATTTTACAAAACTTTGGCATGAAAACAAAGGGAAACAAAACAAAGGAACAGTGTAACTATCAATCTTACTTGATCCAAGTCTCCCCGTAGCTACCAAATAGCTTTGTTCTCCTTCAGAACATAATTTCTTAAATTATTTTCTATACATCTATCTCTAGCTCATTTTAAATCACACACTGACACACTCCACTCCTCTGAAACTACTCAACTAAAATTGCTTTTGTTAAAATTGAAGTTACTTCTCAGCAGCATTTGATCAAGTCTTGTTTTACGAAATTCTAGTTATAATTTTACTACAAAATACTAGCATATACTACATATGTCCACATAATATGTAAGAAATGCCTCATATGTGGTCCCCAACACTCATTATCTCCAGCCATACTAACCTCCTTATAATGTCCTGCACTTGAGGAACTTCTCTATCTGCCTCTGAATACTGAGGAAAAACATTTTTACACTCTTTCTGTCAAGTACTGTGGCAACGACTGTTTGCATGGTGGAGAGAAAATAACAATTGTACTCCACAGCCTGAAGATACAAGATATTTGGGGAGACAGGTAATAAACAAGTAATCATCAAAAGGAGAAAAAATTGACTTTTTACATTTTAATCATAACAAGAGCAAAATTGTTTAGTGTGACACTTGCACATTACCTAAATATTATTTGGAAAATACCATGCAAGTCTATTTAAGTTCAGCAAGAAGTAAGAGGAAAAATGCATGCTACACTGACATGTTTCATTAGACTATTTGGCATGCTCTGGAAGGAAGGGAACTATTTTAGTAATTGTTATTCTATGCATGCTTCCTGGCAAATTTTAAGTGCTACCTTGTACATAATGCTTGTGCGGAGCCACATGGTTACATATTTTTTCTTTTCATATCCTTTGGAACTTTGAATCATTTACTTAGTGTCTCTCTTTGCAGATAGCAAAATTTTGTCATAATCTTATGTGTATGAATTCTCCTCTGCTCCCAACTCATATAAACATTATGGAATATGGAGTCTGTTCATTGTATTTTCATCGTATATAACACAGTCCCTTGTAGTAAGTACATGCTCATCAACATTTATTGGTGAGAATAGTACATTTGTGTACTCAGGGTCTAAATGACATAGTAGAAACTTAATAAAAGCTGGCTAACATGAATTATTTAAATATTAAGTCCAGGCAAGTAAAAAATACTATGTATTACATCTACATTTGCTACTTTAGTAGTTTTTCAGAAACAACCAACACTCTGAGTCTCCTATTTACTACTATACTTAACAAACAAGGATGTGAATGACATCTATTAAAATACAGTTCTTAAATCTAGCCAGAAAATGCATGTCATCAATATGAAAATGAACAGAGGCTTTTACATTTGTTAAATTGTGGAAAGGTGCCATATAATCCTATTGGGAACTTTTTTTAAGTTCTCAAACCTATCATAAATGGTTAAATTGACAATTTAAAATGTTTTTGTCACATTTTTAAATTGTCAATTAAATTACTTTTAGTGTTTCAAAAATAGTTCACCTTTAAAGATCCATCGCACTTGGAATACCTAAGTGAATTAATTTGACAATTCAAAGTTGACATTCCAGAAGTATGGTCACCAAGAAAATTAAAAAGCAAGGTAATGTAGAGAACATTGTTTCAGTAATTTAGAATTGTATAATTCTTCCCATTAGAGTTAAAATGCATAAACCATTTTAAATATACACTTTTAAATATGCAAAAGAAAGATAATGAAAATAAAAATGCAGACTGTTGCCTATAGTGTTCAAAATATAATTGACCTTCAAAAGTATTGTTGAATTTATCCAATTATGCTTTATGAAGAATGACAGAAAATCACTATGAACAAGATTTTTATTTCTATCATATATGAATTACCAGAGGATATAAGCTAAGTCAAATTTATTTTTTAAATAGATTTTTCAAAATGAGGGATATGCAGATAGTTTAGTCCAGCTTAAAAGATGTGTTTATTAAGAAAAGCAACATATCACAACATGCTATAAGAAATTACAACACAAAATATATCCAATAATGTTAATACCAAAATTCAAATATGACAGCATATTTATTCATATATATGAATTCTCTTTAAAATAGATACTCAGTGTAAATAAAAAACTGGTATTGGGTAAAAACCTGATACAATTAAAATAGGTTTTAAACTAGGAATTCTAAAATTTGGCAATACCTCTTAAATGCTTGAAAACAGAAAAAGGAGAAAGATCCTATTTAATAATTTAATATGGCTGGCTAATTAAAATATAAATTTAAATTATTGAAAGCAATAGGCTAACTCTAATATTAGAAAATAATATCATAGAATAATAAGAATACTATTGATAAATATATTAAATCTCACTGTAGAGATATATTTTTAACTTAGGCTCACAAAATACTGGCGTAAGCTCAAAATTTACATAATATTTATAAATGAAGATTAAAATTGATTAGGTTATATGTCCTTCACATATTCATTCATTCAAAATATGTAATAAACTAGGCTTATGTATCATGAACAATACTGAACACTGGACATACACTTTAATTAAGACATTTTCATTGCTATTAGGTCATTAAACAACTTAGTCATTTATGGTGGTTGCTTATATGTTGTCTGGCACATACTTAGGTATTAATTAAATGTTTAATGCTGTTAAATGTTAATAATCCAAATAAAATATAATCAGTTCTAATACTGACATTCCTCCCATAGATTAGGATAAGAAATTAATCTCATCTAGAATTTGGAAGAGCGGATCATCCTTAGTAAAAAATGTATTGTGACTAATATCACTTCCTGCTTTATTCCTAAGATTAGAACTTATATATTTCAAAACTAACAGTAAAGTTAGAAAATACACTTAAAATTTAAGACACTGAAGATATTCTTGAGAACATCATGCAAAGTGAAATAAGTCACAAAAAATTAAGAACCATATAATTTCACTCGTATAAAGGATATAAAACCGAAAGCAACACATGAACAAACAAGAGAAACAAACAAAAACTCATAGTCAGCCCTGGCTAGTGTGCTTCAGTTGGTTGGAGCACCATCCCATACACGGAAAGGTGGATATTCCAGGTCAGGGGTCATGGCACATACCCATGTTGCAGGTTCAGCCTCCCTCTGAATGCTTATGAGAGGCAACCAATGGATGTTTCTCTCTCACATCAATGTTTCTGTCTCTCTTTCTAGCTCTCTTCTTCTCTAAAACCAATGAAAAACATAGCCTCAGGTGAGGATTAAAACAAACAAAAAACCCTCAAAGACACAGACAGCATGGTGGTTGCAAGAGGGAAGGGGGATGGGAGGACCAGTAAAGAGTAAAGGAGATCAAATACATGGAAATTTGACTTTGGTGATGGGCACACAATGCAATATACGGATGATGTATCATAGAATTGTACACTTGAAATTCATATAATCTCATTAACCAATGTCACCCCAATAAAATTAATTTAAAAACATATATTGAAGGAGAAACCAAGATGGCGGCATAGGTAAACACCTAAACTGCTGCCTCGCACAACAATTTCAAAACTACAACTAAAAGACAGAACGGACACCATCCAGAACCACAGGAAAGCTGGCTGAGTGAAAATTCTACAACTAGAAGGAAAGAGGAAAGCTCACAGAGAATTGGAGGTACGGCAAAGGGGCTTTGTGCGCGCAGAGAGGAAGGGCGGCTGAGAGCCTGGCTGACTTTCTCTGGCGGAAGGGGGAAGGAAGCTTCCGACTGCACTGAACCCCAGTTCTGACAGCACTGAACCCCAGTTCCGGGCAAACCCCTGGGGACCCACGCTCTTACGGGGGGAGTCTGGACTCTCGGGCGGAGACTCGGGAGCCGGGGAAGGCGGAGGACTGAAAGTGCCCACGCGCGCGTGCGTGCCAGTGCGCACAAAGGCTGCGGAAGTTGCCACAGGCTTTCCCTAGTGGAAGGGAGTCAGAGGATTCTGACTGCACTGAGCCCCAGTTCTGACTGCAGTGAACCCCAGTTCCAGGCGAGCCCCTGGGGACCCACGCTCTTGTGGGGGGAGTCTGGACTCTCGGGCGGAGACTCGAGAGCCGGGGAAGGCGGAGGACTGAAAGCGCACATGCGCGCAAGGGCAAGGCTGACAGGAAGCCAAGACTGAGACTCCACCCCATCCAAGCTGAGCACAGAGGCTATTGCAATTTGGCAAGTCTAATCCTATAAGGCTGTCTCCAGCACCGAACTTCTCCCAGCATAGACACAGCTGATCCTTATAGCCAAGTGGCCCGGAGGTCAATTCTTCCCAGTGATACCAACAACAATAAAGACTTAATTACAACAAGGCTGTACACACAGTCCACAAAGGGGTGCACCAAGAGTGTCCACCTCAGGTTAACTAGGGAAGCAGACCCACTGGGCCATATTGGAAACCTAGCACAAATATCTACCTTACCAACTCAGGGAATCAATGAAAATGCGGGGTCAAAGAATCAGATCACAAACGAAAGAAATGGAGGAAAACAAACGACTGGATATAGAATTCAAAACCACGGTTATAAGACTTTTTAAGAATATCCTAGAAAAGGCCGATAAATATAACGAGACCCTCGAAGATATGAAAAAGGACCAACTAGAAATTAAACATACACTGACTGAAATAAAAAATATTATACAAAGACCCAGAAACAGAATAGAGGAACCCAAGAATCAAGTCAAAAAATTGAAATACAAAGAAGCAAAAAACACTCAACCGAAAAAGCAAAAAGCAAAAAAAAAAATCCAAAAAGTTGAAGATAATGTAAGAAGACTCTGGGACAACTTCAAGCGTACCAACATCAGAATTATGGGGGTGCCAGAAGAAGAGAGAGAGCAAGATACTGAAAACCTATTTGAACAAATAATGACCGAAAACTTCCCCCACCTGGTGAAAGAAATAGACTTACAAGTCCAGGAAGCCCACAGAACCCCAAACAAAAGGAATCCAAAGAGGACCACACCAAGACACATCATAATTAAAATGCCAAGAGCAAAAGACAAAGAGAGAATATTAAAAGCAGCAAGAGAAAAACAGTTAATTACCTACAAGTGAGCACCCATACGACTGTCAGCTGACTTCTCAACAGAAACTATGCAGGCCAGACGGGAGTGGCAAGAAATTTTCAAAGTGATGAATAGCAAGAACCTACAACCAAGATTACTCTACCCAGCAAAGCTATCATTCAGAATTGAAGGGCAGATAAAGAGCTTCACAGATAAGAAAAAGCTGAAGGAGTTCATCACCACCAAACCAGTATTATATGAAATGCTGAAAGGTATTCTTAAAGAAGAGGAAGAAGAAAAAAGTAAAGAGAAAAATTATGAACAACAAATACATATCTATCAACAAGCGAACCTAAAAATCAAGTGAATTAAAAACCTGAGGAACAGAATAATCTGGTGAATAATATAGAATCAGGGGCATAGAAAGGGAGTGGACTGATAATTCTCAGGGGGAAAGGGGTATGGGGGGTTCATGAAGAGAATGGACAAAAATCATACACCTATGGATGAGGACAGTGGGGGGGAGGTAAGGGCAGAAGGTGGGGTGGGAAATGGATGGAGGGGAGCTATGGGGGGAAAAAGGAGAAATAATTGTAATAATCTGAATAAAGATTTATTTAAAAAAATAAAATAAATAAAAAAAAATAAAAACATATATTGAAGACAACAATCTTATATGATAAAGAGCTGATATGCTAATTAGACCTGACAGCCAAACGTTCTTCCGGACATCCTTCCAGATGACTTTCAGGACGAAGCCAGGGCTGGGAGGGCCTAGGCAAGAATGACCTTCCTGAATGACCAGTGGGCAGGGGGGCAGGGCCAGTGAGCCTGCACCACCAGACCAGCCATGGCAGTCCCGGCACCCCCCTTCCACAGAGGCGGCAGGAGAGCTTGCAGCACCACACCTTCTGCAGAGACAGCGAGAGAGGGGGCTGCACATTCCCATCGCCTCTGCAGAGGCGGGATGGGGCATGACCATGGTGCCTCAAACTTCCATGGTCCTTCCCCTGGCCAGCCTGGCCCCTCGATCAGCCCCCCACCAGTGGGGCGGGGCCAGCGCTAAGGAGCAGCAAGCCAGCTTCTAGTAGAGCAGCACTCCCCCACCGCCCCCTGCTCAGCTTGAAGCTGGGCTCATGAATGGTGAGTGCAGTGGCAGTAGCAGGAGCCTTTCCCGCCTCCATGGCAGGTGGGCGGTAAGGAGCGACGGGTCCTGGACTGCAAGAATCTTGGACTGCGAGAGGGATGTCTGAGTGCCGGCTTGGGCCAGGGGGATTGGGCCTAAGCTGAGAGGTGGACATCCCCTGAGAGGTCCCCGACTGCGAGAGGGTGCAGGCTGGGCTGAGGGGACCCCCCCCCACACCCAGTTCACAAATTTTGTGCACCGGGTCTCTAGTTGTTTATATATTGATATAAACAATTTACAAAAAAAATCTAGGATGGAATGTTTGTCATGCTCAAGTAAAGCACATTGATTCAATTATTGTTTTTGTCAAATTATTCCTTGACAAATAATGTGGCTTTCTAAAATATAATAGTTAAGCTGATCTTAGTTTTACAAGTGAAATTGCAAGAGTATTGCAGCATATTCATAGAAAGACATTCTGCAGTTATGTGATAGTATATCTCCCCACCTTGGTTACATAGACATGCTTGAGATAATATTAACTAAACCATGAGGCTCATTTTGGCTTGTAATGGACTGATACATGGCCCTTAAGATGTGGACAATTATAAATCACAATATTATTATTTTATGTTTATTTAATCCAATCTCCACTAAATAAAAGCCTAGTAATTTCAGCAATTCTTCAAAGGCTTCTTCAAACCAACCAGATGTTTATCTAAAATATCTGATACTTATCTTATCTAATAAAGAGGGGATATGCTAATTGACTGTCACATTCTTACAAAGATGGCGGCACCCACAGTCAATAAGGAGGTAATATGCTAATTGACTGCTACGCCCTCAAGTATGGTGGCGCCCACAGCCCTGCCAGGGCACCTGCCTCCAGATTTCCCCAGTCCCCTCAGCCCCCCTGCTGCCCAGGGCTGGCACGAGGTGCAGGCAAGCCTTGGATGGTGGCTGCCCAGCTGACCAGGG
The DNA here is from genome assembly GCF_963455305.1 of Plecotus auritus. Lineage (NCBI taxonomy): Eukaryota > Metazoa > Chordata > Mammalia > Chiroptera > Vespertilionidae > Plecotus > Plecotus auritus. The sequence continues at coordinate 206,179,591 of NC_137770.1, read as the reverse complement.
CCAGCCTGAGGCACAGGCAAGCCTTGGATGGCAACTGCCCAGCCGTCCAGGGATGCCCAAGGCTCAGGTAACCAGGGCCGGCTGAGGCTTGTGCTGCTGGCAGTGGCAGCAGCAGAGGTGTGATGGGGGCTTCGCCTTCCCCTGATCACCGGGCCACCTTCTGCCCCTGAAGGCTCCCAGACTGTGAGAGGGGGCAGGCAGGGCTGAGGGACCCCCACCTCCAGGGCATGCATTTTCATGCACCAGGCCTCTAGTCTAAAATAATAGACTCCATGGTATCTCTCAAAGCAGAGGTGTTTCCCCCCCTTAAATATTGATTAATTTAATTTCTCTACAATAATAAATTGCTAAAGCTAATTTTAAATTTTTTCCTTAATTAGTTTTACTGGATATCTGTAATATCTCTGTAATTTCAATAGATACTATATGCTGAGTGTTTTGCTCTCCCAAACAAATAAATGTGAATCGATCCATGTGGTAGTTCACTCCAATAGAAGTGTGTATAGGATATGTAAGAGAGCCTGTGTGTGAGAAAACACTTTTGATATTTGGTTACATATTTCCACTTCATCTGAAATTTTAATTAGATAAAGATTTGGAAGTTAGTGAGGTGTATTTCTGCTGTTAAAATGAACAGAATTAAAAAGAATATATTGCAAGATTAGGAAAAGTTGGTATAAAATATTTTTGAATTAAACTTTGTACCTTTTCTACACTAAAACATTATTCTTTCTTTTTCAAAGATATAAACAAAAGGTATCTATCTGAAAACAACTTAATCTTGACATCAACAAATACTATATGTAGCTGTTTTATTATGTTATTTTGGTCTATGACTGAACAGTGCTTTTGAATAGTCTTTCACAATTTACATTCTTCCTAAGTGGGATCAGCTATTACACATGTCTGATGAACCCAGTTCTTGCTGAATTTGTACTTTAGAAGAGCACAAATCAGAAATTAAGTTAAATCAAGCTAAATGGTCATTTTAAATGGTAAATCTGGTACTTCCTTTTATTATGCTTTCAACAGGTAAAAGCATTAAATTCAAAAAGTCCAGGCTATGGCTGGATTATAAAACATTGAGAAAATGGACTTTCACATTATTCTGTTTGGAGCACTTAATTGAAAATATTTTCAACATATTTTCATGGATTAAATGGCTATCCAAAGTGTGTAATTCTTTTATGTTTTCACAAGCAAAGTTCAGGTTTATAATTATTTGTAAGTTTAGAGAACAGCCAGAAATCCATGTTTTTGAGAATAGATTTACTCTGGAAAATTGAATGAAAGGCGGAAGCGGTGAATAAATATTAACGCACTAAAAACCATAACACAAATTTTAGCCTTTGTTTATTGATAATAAAACATACATTAACTTCTCTAGAATAGAGATATCCAAGTACCCCACCTAGAGTTTTTTCTCATCATAGATAGAGATTATTTTACTGTGCATCTGATTAAATATGATGGCATCTAGGCCTTTTCACCTTGTTTCATATTTAATATGATGAAAAATTAAACACATGAAATACTGTTGTATCGGCTTTTAGTGTTTCTCTTCGTTATTCAGTGGTTCAATCATGTGTTTTGCTAAACAACACTTATGGTAATGCGAATGTTTATTGCCTTGACAGGTGGGATGTACAGTTTAAATATCAAGCTGGATGATATATCCTGTAATTGAAAGGAAAACTTATGGGCATGTATTTGATTTAAAGTATCCATTATTTTTAGAATCAGACAGTGAAACCCAGTTTGTTTAACTCATGTCTGCATGGTCATAAAATAAGTCCAGTTATGGATCCTGACGTGAATATGTTCCATTAATGCAGTCAGATTTCTATGAAGGGACAAAAGCATCCAACACAACATTTGTTGAAAGTAGATGCAATGTCTGGCTCAGGGTGTGAGCCTTGACAGCTAAGGTAAAAATAATGTTTCCCGTTATGAACATTTTTTCTTGTACCATTAGGCATTTACATCTTAGTCCACTGACATAGAAGACACTATTGCGTGTATAACAAAATTACATTTTCTTTGATAATGATGAAAAAGTACAAAATGAATATGTAATGTTTTAAAATAAAGGATAAGCTATTATTTGCAGTATAAATGCATTAGTTATTACAGTTTCTTCTTAAAAATCAAGCAACATTTACAGCAAAAAGGAAAATATATTCTTCAGTCCAGTCAGAGATGTACTTAGCAATTGATTATAATTTGAGATTACAACATTAGCAATGCAATACTTTAAAAAGCATAGATTGATGGTGATTCCTCAAAAAAATTAAAAATAGAGCTACCATATGACCCAGCAATCCCTCTCCTGGGTATATACCCGAAAAACTCAAAATCATGTGTTCACAAAGATATATGCAGCCTTATGTTCATTGCAACATTATTCACAGTGGCCAAGTCATAGAAACAACCAAAATGTCCCACAATAGAGGACTGGATAAAGAAGATGTGGTACATATCCACAATGGAATACTACTCAGCCATAGGGAAGAATGAAAAAGCACCAGTTGCAACGACATGGATGGATCTTGAGAACATTATGCTAAGTGAAATGTCAGCAGAAAAAGCTAAGAACTATATCATATAGTTCTGAAACTCATGACCACAAACAGCAGTGTGGTGGCTGCCAGAGGGAAGGGTGTGGGGGAGAAGGAGGTCCTAATATATAGTGACAGGAGAAGATTTGGCTTTGGGTGGTAGGCACACAGTGCAATACACAGATCTTGTAACATAAAAACCCACACTTGAAACCTATATGTACATGTTGACCTAATGTCACCCCAACCAACAAAGTTTAAAAAGCATACAATGATATAGAAGATTAACTGTAACAAGTGTCTAAACACTATAATTTTCCTTAAAACAAAAGAAATATTTTTAAATTACCCTATTTGAGAGAAAGTATATTTGGAATGTAAGATGTGGCATATTTGCAGTTATGAGTATAAATACAATGAAGGAAGAATCAGAGAAAACATAGGACATACAATTGTTCTAAATCTGTTTTCTCCAAATTGTACACTGAAAATTAAAATGAATTAAACCATTTTGGAAATGATCAATCCATATCTATAAAATTTTCTTTTAAACTGAAAGTCTGTGAATTAGCAAAAGCAGCTGGATAATGCAATTCATTTGGCAAAAGCAGTCATCTATTTGTCCCTAATTTTCAGTGTGCAAGTGTCCTACTGGGTCTCAAATTAAACAATTTCAGATGTCAACATTTAGGGGCATAATTTTTTATTCACAGAATGGGAAATTCGTGACCAAAATAATTTGGTAGAGACTATCTTTTAATTATATACCTTATTTCAAAAAACTTCACCCAGCCAAACTCACACATATATTTTATGGAAGCATATATTATATTATTTTTATTTGTATATATTTAGCTCACATATATTTTCCTCCTCGTTTAATATAATCAGTGCTATAGAATTATCCATTCATACCCAGAGTTTATTTTTATGCCCTTGCTATCTGGAAATTTCCATTTCAAACCCAGACTGGCTTTTGGCTTTTTTTCAGAAGCTATAGCAGGAAGGAGAAAGCAGCCAGAAAAACAATAATTCTAAATGACTGATCTCAAGGGATGATTAGAAAGCAGATTCTTTATGTTGTAATAAAAACTTAGACTTTAAGGTTATAATCTTAATCCAAATGAGGGTATATTTTAAAGCATATTCCTTTTACACTATCCCTTTATGATTACCATTGTGCCACCATCTCTCCAAACATTCTCTTTTTTATAACTATATGACATAGAGATAACAGCAGTAACCATACCAATAAAACAAAGGGACATATTTTAGCATGCCCACTAGTGTCAGTCAGTGAATAAAACTCCATGCAGATTCAGATAATTTAATTAGCATAGTAATATTACACAAGTCAAAGGTATTACTACTTGCATTTTATAGGTACAAGTCTAAGCAACATGCCTAAATTCTTACAACCAGCAAATGTAGAACCTGGGAGCTCAGTGCAGTGAATGAGGTAACACAGCTAAGTGTTCTAACCATTGCTCTACTGTCTCCCTAACAGGCCCTGAGGCACTGGAAAATAGCCATCCTGCCTACTTAACCATTCTCAAGGACTGAGCATAGTGGAGGACATTTCCAGTGTAATTCTGTGAAATCTCAGGTAATCCAGACTGCTCTCGGCAGGATGCGAATTTACTACTTTTTTCTCCGCATTGTGTTGTCTGTAGTGCCTGTTCCTCAATGCAGTCCCCTTGGCCACACACTGTCTCCTCTTTGGTTAGAGAAGTGTGGACTTTGAGGTCACACAGCAGTATCACTTTGTATCTATCAATCTTGAGAGATGATACATTACAACCTTGAGACTAAATTTTCTTATCTGTAAAATAGTACCTTCTTTATGTAAGGTACTATAGTGTTTTCCATAAATTTTACAATGAACCAGTAAAATACTGATCAATATATAATGAACTATTAAGCATAAGTGAATACACCTTACTTTGTCAAAATCTATCCTATATGCAAACCTTAAAAATTAATCTATGGAGATTAAGCCCTTATCAGTGATAACAGGGAGGTGAGGGCATGAGTGGGGGGATGAGGCGGTAATGGGGGAATAAGGACACATATGTAACACCTTAATCAATAAAAAAATTAAAAAAAATTAACCTATGGGCAAAATCTGAAAAATAAATAAATACCCCCCCAAAAAAATGATTTTTCTAAAGCCAGATGTGTGGTAGTTTACTAGAACTGAGAGTCTTCAGTTCTGTGATAAAGCATGCCATGCAGACTTTGCTCTGAGCTGACAGAGAAAGAGGGATTCTCAAATTATGATGTGGTTTAGACAATTGGAGTAATTTGTTGTTAGGAAATATGACATTTGGGAGAACTTATATGGATGATTTATGTCATATGTGTTTCCTCTACCCGCATTTTAGGACTCTAGTCTAAAGTAATAAGAAGTTACAAATGTTGTTCTTAAGAAGCAACTAAGTATTCTTGATATATTTTCAATTTGCGTGAGCACATAATTAGTAAGAATTTTTATTTTATTTTTATAAATTATTGCTCAGTCATATTGCATATTTAAATTAAAGTTGAAAATGGAATCATTCTTAATTCCATTGCATAGTGATGTCTTTCAGATAAAGACTTCTAAGCACTTCTGAGTCACGTGTGTGTGTGTGTGTGTGTGTGTGTGTGTGTGTGGTTTCTTTACGGTAACTATAACTTTGCCTAGTACAGGGGTGGGCAAACTTTTTGACTCGAGGGCCACAATGGGTTCTTAAACTGGACCGGAGGGCCGGAACAAAAGCATGGATGGAGTGTTTGTGTGAACTAATTAAATCCAAAGTAAACATCATTACATAAAAGGGTACGGTCTTTTTTTTTTATTTCAATAGTTTTATTCATTTCAAACATTTTAACAAGAAGAATGTAAACACTAATTATTATAATCTGAAACTTCAAAAAATGGAGGAATCATAGCACAATAACATACCTTATATTGAAGATGGCAAAGGCAAAATAAAATTGCCTAACAAAGGAAAGGTACAAAAGCCTTTCAAATTAAGCTTAAATATAATAAAATAATTTAAAACTAAAACAAATAGAAAAGAACAAAATCTGTAAACAGTAAATTAAACATTTTCTTTAGTGCAACTTCCAAATTATGCCCGGGACGTAGATGTAGATGGCAATGTAGACTGGGTTGAAAGGTTTTTGGTCTTTAAAACATCAACTTCAGTGGGAACAGTGTTGTTGGTCTCCTTTTTAGCTAATGCTCTGATACTGTGCTCTCCAGGGGCGTGTCTCCCTACATCACCAGGATAACGTGTCTACGCATTCCCAGGGTGATGTCAGGGGACGCGTCCGCGGGCATTACAAGGAGCCTCTGGAAGATTGAGAGGTTGTTCCTTCTACTGAATGGGTGGATATAAATCCGCCCACTCAGAAGAAGGAGCTGTGGCCGTGTTTCCCGACATTGCCATGTTAACACTGCTGCTGGTGAAGGAGCGGAGGGGAGAGCAAGAGAACCCTCCACTCTTTCGGCTCCACAGGCCGGATAGAACAGCCAAACGGGCCAGATCCAGCCCGCGGGCTGTAGTTTGCCCACGGCTGGCCTAGTAACAGACATCAACTGAATCAACTGTTACACCATTGTATATAATAAAAGGCTAATATGCAAATTGTCCCCTCAGGAGTTTGACCAACTGGGAGTTTGACTGCTCACTATGGCATGCACTGACCACCAGGGGGCAACGTGGAATGAAGGAAGGCCTTGGCTGGCAGCTGGCAGCCAGGGAGAGGAAGGCCCTGGCCAGCAGCAGACAGCCAGGGAAGGGAGGCCCCGGCCAGCAACCAGAAGGCCCCGATCTGCCCTGATTGCCAGCCAGGCCTAGGGACCCTACTCGTGCATGAATTTCATGCACCGGGCCTCTAGTTTAAAATATTTGGAAAGATATTTCAGTAACTAATCTTTGCCTAGTCATTTAAATTATTTTACTATGTATTACAATTTTGTCATGAGAAATCAAAAGGGTTTAGTGAGAAACTATTTTTTATGTATATCTATATATAAAAGGCTAATATGCTAAGTGTCCATCTAGGTAGTGATGTCACCTAGCAACACCTGGCTTCCTCTCCCTAGTGACTAGCCTCCTTAGAGCTTCTTCAGCCCAGGAACACAACTTGCTTTATAGCCAGGTGGAAACATTTTACATTGTAACCAAATGTCTGTGAAGTGTTTTCTTGTGCCTCATCTCATTTGATTCTCACAGAAGTCCTGGAGTAGGTAGATAGAAGACTCGGTAGAATCCTATTTTCTTTTCATTAGCCAAAAAAATGGAGATTTAGAAAGCTTAGAAACTTGACCCAACTGAAAAAGAAGCAAGAAATGGTGGACCTTGAAAATGACTTCAGGTTTTCTCACTGCACAGAATATAGTCAAACAGTGCTACAGTTAAATAGTTTACCCTTTGTTCTCCCTGCATGATCTACATTAATAATCTGCTTCGTGTTGATATTTACTGCTGTGTTGCTGACAATTACCTGAAAGAGAAGTTGGGGTGCTTCACTGGGCTGGAAAAAGTTTAGCTACATCAGAAAACAGGTCTAATTAAGCAAGTTTATTCTATATCTATAAAAGGCTAAGTTGACTCACACATGCGCGATATATATAAAGCTCTCGCTGGCACCAATTGCACATTTGTGTTTCCATCTGTCATTGTTGATTGTCAATTTGGTTGACACTTTTATTATAGAGAAAGGGAAAATAACAATATTAAAATATTTCTTCTAATTAATTTCCTTTCAATGTGCATGAATTTGTGCACCGGGCCACTAGTCTATATGATAAAAGTCAATATTTGACATTTACTGAATACCTACTATATTCTAGGTCCTGTAATAATGCTTTGCATATATCATGAAACTGTACCTCTGATTTCATCCCTTTCCTCCTGAGTTGTCTTTTTTTCATAATTCTGTACATTTCCCCCTTGTATTGATCCCATCTCCCTCACTTCCATAATTCCTGAAAACCTTCTATTGTGATTCTTGGTATACTTGTAATTATCAGCCAACTTTTCTTGATCTTCAACCTCTTTAATTTTCCCTTTATCCTTTTGCTTTAGTAAATACACAGTTCTTTACCAATGACACTCACTCTTGGTGTTAATAGTATCTCTCTCATATACTATTACCAATGGACTTCCATATGGGGCAACTGTCCCCTGCTTTTCACTGCTCTTTCCAGACCATTCTCCCTGTAGCAGATTTTATTTTCTACAGTAGCTGTTGCAAGGTTTCCTATGGTATCTTTTTTTTTTAAACCTACTCTTTTGGGGGGAAGACAGGCAAGAACATTTAAATTCTACTCTCTCAGCAAATTTCAATTACATACTATAGTGTTATCAACTATTGTCACCATGTTACCTTTGAGAGTAAAAGCAAAATATGAGACCTGAAATGTAAAAGTTTTTTCCCCCATATCCCAATCCGCACTATATTTTCTTCCAATGTTTACATTTACTTTTTTATGTCTAAGTTTCTACCAAAATTAAAGAAAGCTGAGCTTGTGAAGTAAGCTTTATAGAAATGCCAAACCTAAACTACTCAGGCCCTGACCATTTGAGAGTCACTGTTGCTTAGGTTTGCTCAATAGGGAAGCAAAAGTAAATTCCCTTCCTCTTCTTTATGTAATCCAGCTACCAATCCCACCCTGACAAATCCATTTCCCATTGCCTGCCACCAACGTATTATAAAGTACAGCCTGCAGCAAGTTCAGTAGCAGCTGTTCAATCCACTATCTGTGCTTCTCAGATTTAGAGCTGACAGAGCTGGATTTCTGAAGCTCCAACTCTGAAGTCATTATGTAACTTAACTTTTCCCTTCATTTTAAATTTCACAGTCCATCGAAAAATTCCTTTTTTAGCTAACAAATAGTTGTAACTCTCAAAAAACACACATCTTTGGAACTTAAACCAACAGAAAAAAGTCTAAGATCTCACTAACTGAGTGAAATGTGCCAGGGGTGCTGAACAACCTGAGGTCTGTCCTGGAGCTGCCTCTGATGTGTTCTGAATCTTCCACGGAGGCTCTGGTTCTTTTGTGTCTCAATTCTCTGAGCTTATTTTGTGTCTTCCCTGGTCTCCTGGGTTCTTCTAGGTAACTGATAATTGTAAATAAACTCTATAAATACGCATCTTATCAATAATTGCACCTGACATACTCAAAGTCAACATCCTTTCATACTTTTCTCATCATTTCCATCTATTTTTCAGGATATCTCAGTTCCCAGGATATCATTTGTATAGTGAGTGATTTAAAGTAAAATGTGCAATGTGAGACCGCCTAACTTAGGATGTATAAGTTCCACTGAATCATTTTTACTGCAGTGAATTGGATGAATGAGAAGCAAAAATGAAGAGTTAATGAATTCTCTGCATTTTAAAATATAATTAAAAGAGCAATCTTGACCCTTTCCAAATCAACTCTGCCATCGAAAATAGCTATCTGGAGTACTGTGTCTCGCAAGTTAATTTTTTAGTAGCATAGGATCTGGGCTCTGAGGAAAGGGGGGCCAGGTTTAAAGTGCCCTCCCCTTCATCCAATATTTACATAACAGAAACTTCTGGGCCTTCTAATGCATATATACAAATGATGTAAGATTTTTAGTGTAACAGAACGAGCAGAGGAACCGGTTTAGTTCACGATTGACTTATAGCTGTTTACATCACACCACCGTCATATGCCCATGAAGCTTTTCACACAGATCATACAATCTGTTCTTCATTAACTCTTCATTTCTGCTAAAATGATTCAATTGAACTTATTCAACCTAAGTAAGACATCTCACATTACGCATTTTTTAAAAATCACTCACTGTATAAGTGATACATTGGGAACTGAGAATGTATCAAAGGGTTCTAAAAAGCATGATTGATAAAAAAGGGCAAAGGTATTAAAAAAAAAAGCATCACTAGGTGGCTGCTAATTTAGGATTGATTTAGTGAAATTTATTGTTTTCACAATCTATCTTTTCTACTCTTTTTTAAAAAAATATTTTTTATTGATTTCAGAGAAGAAGGGAGAGGGTGAGAGAAATAGAAACATCAATGATGAGAGAGAATCACTGATTAGCTGCCTCCTGCATGCCCCACACTGGGCATTTGCCCTGACCAGGAATCAAACCATGACCTCCATGACCTCCTGGTTCATAGGTCAATGCTCAACCACTAAGCCACACCAGCCAAACTATCTTCTCCACTCTTAATAATCACAGAATACCAGTAGACTAATGCAATATATATACATATTTATTTGCAATGTATATTTAATATTACATACAATACATTATATAGTATAACATTAAATATAATAAAGCATAATATAATATATAACAACATTGTATTATGCTATATTATTTTAAATGTATTATTTATATTATGTCATATGCTGTATATATATATACTAGAGGCCCGATGCACGAAGATTCATGCAAGAATGGGCCTTACTTACCCTGGCTGCTGGCACCACCTTCATTCTGGCTGGAGCCGCCTTTCTACTCTGGCCTGGAGCCACCTTTCCACCTTCCCATGCTGCCCAGAGTCCCGGAGTGGCTGGGGTGGTACGGAATGCCTGCATAGTCGCCATGGCAACAATGCAAGCATCCCTCCCCACCCCAGCAGCTTGGCACCTGTGTATGCAAATTAAACCACCAGCTTTGTTGGGTTAATTTGCATACTCACTCCTGATTGGCTGGTGGGCGTCATGAAGGTACAGTCAATTAGCATGTTACTCTTTTATTAGGTAGGTATCTATATCCATATCTATATCTATATCTATATCTAGTTATGTAATATATATTGCCAGGAGCTCACAAAAGTAATAAACATTCAAAACAACTCTGAATATTTTTCCTTTGTCCCATGGTTCATGTAAAATAATTCCTAATCATACATAGTCATGCTGATATGGTTCTTGAGCTTTGAAGTAGCAAAGTATGAAAACAAAGATTAGTTGTACTTCCCTTGGTATGCCTGATAGTTCATCTCTCTTTGCTATTGTAATGATGGGAATCCGGTTAATTATCCTGCAATTCATTGGGTAATATATGACAAAATGTCCAGTTAGCGGGGGCAAAAGATACATTTTGAGAGAAAGTTTTGCAGCATGATAAAAAAATCATTATTTTATAAACAAATGTAGAATAGAAAAGCAGGTTTAAAATGAGTTTACAAATCTGATGCTGTACAATATGTTCCTTTATGAAATCATTTAGATATCAGAAACCAGGAGCTATTAATGTGGAAAAGAGGCTTTGCAAAAGTAATTAAAAGTATGTTCCAAAGAGCTTTGATTTTAATGTTTGTTCAGATTCCTCTTGATTTTGTTGTTGTTGTTGCTTCTAGTGTCCCCTGAGAAACACAAAACTACTGACTAAGAGACTGGAGTACAGATGATGCCTACAGGCAAGGTTTCTGGTTCAAAGGAGTCTTTTTCATAACTTAGAACAAAGACAGCAAGAAATGGCTCCACCTTCACATCATAAGAGCAAAGGTTATTAAGCCAGTACCCAAAAACTCTTTTGAAAACTTACATGTGAATATCAAACAACAGAATACCTAGAAATAATTAAAAACATTTGACTAGAGAAACAACTAGGTCTCCCCTTCCCATCAAGATTGTAAACATATTTTTCCTTTCACTATATTTTTATTGGCCACAGTACTCAAGGAACTATATAAAAAATAAGAGTGGGATTTTACAGAGAATTTAGAATAGTGAAATTGAAATATGTATGAATAAAAATTTTAAGAGATAGCCCAATATTTTTCTGTCTTAAAAATATATTCAATATCCTGTCATCTCCTAATTTCCATGTAATGTCCTTCTGTGTGAATCGTGGACCTTAAGAAGTGCCTGTATTTGAAAGTAACAGAAAATTTTTTTAAAGCTTATAATTATGTAATTTTCTATCTACTTAAAGACTATTAACTAGGTATCTATTGGAATTGCTATATTAATGGAGTGTCATTTGGCAGGTAATGCTGTGATTTATTTTAAAAGTCAACTTTATGACTAGAGCTGTAAAAGAGGAATAATCCATACTAATAAAAGGGTAATATGCAAATTGGTTAGGATGCCCTCATAGTAACAAATGAACAGCAGGCTGCATGGGGCGACCAGGCCAGCAGGGGGGTTAGTGAAGGACAACCAAATGATTGAACAGCAGGCTGCGTGGGGCAACCAGGCTGGCAGGGGGTGGCAGTGGGGTGACCAGGCCAGTAGGGGGGCAATTGGGGGTGACCAAACAACTGAACAACAGGCTGCGTGGGGTGACCAGGTTGGCAGGAGAGGGCAGTGAGGGGTGACCAGGCCAGCAGGGGGTCAGTTGGGAGCAAACGAGGCCAGCAGAGGGGCAGTTGGGGCTGACCAGGCTGGCGAGGGGGCCAGTGAGGGGCGACCAGGCTGGTGGGGGGGGGTAGTTGGCAGCGACCAGGCCAGCAGGTAGAGGTGGTTAGGGGTGATCAGGCTTGCGGGGGGGGGGCAGTTAGGGGCAATCAGGCAGGCAGGCAGGTGAGTGGTTAGGAGCCAGTGGTCCCAGATTGTGAGAGGGATGTCCGATTGCCGGTTTAGGCATGATCCCAGGGATCAGACATCTCCCGAGGGATCCCAGATTGGAGAGGGTGCAGGCTGGGCTGAGGAGACCACCCCCCATGAACAAATTTTGTGCACTGGGACTCTAGTGTAATATAATTTCATTCATTCATTCATTCATTCATTCATTTATTCCTTCCTTCCTTCCTTTATTCATTCAAAAATCTTTGATTATGCAGTCCCTGAGCTATAAAATGATAATAATACAATTTAAAAAGACAGATTTAAATGTTATCATGAATTTAATGTACAGCTTTTCATTTTTAAGAATGAATTATTTTCATATAATATATATTTTTCTCCTGTTTACAGCAGTTATCAATCTGTTTGCTACAAGTCTCCTCCTGCTCTTAAACTGTGCAGTTACACATCTGTGGCCTATTTAAGTAACCTACTACACCCTTTGGAACCATTGAAAAGTTATTTACTATACTCTAAAGAGCAGTGATTTCTGCCTTAAAGTGTTCACATTTAAAAGAATGAACTTCCTCAAATGAAAAACATAAAGAAATAAATACATGATGACCTTACTAAAACACACAGGCTCATCATTTTCTCAGACAGAAGCCCCCTGGCATGAATAAACCATATATATATACTGATGTAGGAATACTGTAAGAATAATCAAAAGTATAGCATATAAAATTTCTTCATTTCTTTGCTTCAAACAAGTACCATAGGAATTTTTCACAATCTGTTGTTCTGTATCAGCAATTTTCAACTGGTGTGCCACAAGAATTTTTAAAACATGCCATACTTGACTATTTAGTCAGAGACACTCACCTTTTTTCTCTTATATTGTCAAATAAAAAAAAATGACAACAGTCAAAACAAAAACAATAGCCATCCACTGTGAGTGAATCAAAATTATACCTTTTTTTTGTAAGATCAGCAAAAATATATTGTTGGTGTGCTACAGAATTTTAGTAATTAGTTTATGCATGCCATGACATGAAAATCACTGTTCTAATATCTTTATCTCAGGCACCAAACCAAGATGTTTTGAAAATCTCTTCATAGCTATCTACTCTCTTAGGCAATGAGGTTATATAGATGAGTAAGACTTCCTTAACTTGATACTGCCAGTTATTGGGCAAATTACCCTCTCTGAATTTGTTTCCTTGTATAAAACATAGTATAGACTACCACCTTTCTCATTGTGTTATTGTAAAGAACCATGGCAGTATTTAGCCCAATACTTGGCACATGGTAAGTAGTCAATTGATGATAGGTATATTATTTTTAATTTATCAAAGTTATTGGTGTTTGATAAATGTCACATTTGGGACAATTCTGAAAGTTAAAAAAGGTATTATTAATACTACATAAGTAGAAAGGGAGAGATATCAGAACACATGGCCACTACATGACTATATGCCTATTCTAAGCACCAGGAACACAAAATGGAAAAAAAAAAAAGTATCATTCACATTAGTTTAAGGTTTAGTGTCCCTTAACACTAGTTATAATTAAATGGCAAGAGGGGCAAAATCATTAAAGCAACCCATCTATGGTAATTCTCATTTTATGTCAGATAATTATAATGCTTTCAAAATAGTTTTATTTCCTCTGTTTTACTAGTTATACCTTATAGAGATTTATACATTATGAAGTCTAAGACAAGTTAATGCAAAGCAATTCTTTCGTTAGTGAATTTCCATTTTTTATTACAATAAGTATTTACAATAGCTCAATATCAGTTAAGAAAATGAAATCAGTGTCATCTCTGACATCAATTTCAGGTCACCAAAATACCACGAAAGCCACATTTCCCGTAGTTGTAGGTCATATCGGCCATTTCCAACTTCACCAAATGGCTGAAAATTCTTCTGCCTCATTTCCAACTTCTTAGAAAATTACAGCATTTCCCTTATTTTCATTCTTTTTATCTTCTTGTTTGTCTTCAATAAAAAGGCAATTAATCCAGGTAATAAAATTTCAAGATATATTACCAGGTATCTCAGAGTAGGAAATAAATGTCTACTGCTATTAAACATAAAAATCATGTTCATTCCTGCCCTGGCTGGTTTGGCTTAGTGATTGGAGCATCTGTCGGTGGACTGAAAGGTCTCAGGTTCCAGTCAAGTGCACCTACCTGGGTTGCAGGTTTGATCCCTGGCCCTGGTCAGGGCATGTGCTGAAGGCAACCAATCAATGTGTGTTTCTCACATCAGTGTTTCTCTCCCCCACCCACCCTTCCACTCTCTCTAAAAAAAATCAGTGGGTGAGGATTAACAAAACAAACACACAAACAAAACAGGTTCATTCTTACCTGGGGAAGTGTAAATTTCAGCTACCAATTCACAGATATCAAACTGCAAACCATTTAAAATATTGATATTACCAACAGTTGGTGAGCAAGTACTAAACATAGAATTTGTATATAGTGCTAAGAGCAAGTACACATTGGAGAGAAATTTTGCAGTGCACTAGACCCCTTTATCTGCATGGGGATACTATCCTACAGCCACGGGGGTTGCCTAAAACTGCAGGCCGACCATACCCTGTGTACACTGTGTTCTTCCCTCCATATATACACACTTAGATAAATTTTAATTTATACATTAGGCACAGTAAGAGATGAACAACAGTGACGAATTATAAAACACAACAATTATAACAACATACTATGTTATGTGAATTGGTTTTTCAAAATATTGTACTGTACTCACTCTTCTAGTGATGGTGTGAGAGGATAAAATGCTCACATGATCAGATGAAGTGAGGTGAATGACACAGGCATTGCAACACAGCATTAAGCTACTGTAAGGATTACTAAGTGACTCACGGGCAGGTAGCATATATAGGTGCATAAGTTGAACAAAGGGATGACACACATTCTGGGTGAGATGGAACAGGAAGGTGAGAGATTTCATCACAATATTCAGAGTGGTGTGCGATTTAAAATATATCACTTGTTTATTTCTGAAAATTTCCAATCTATTTTCTGAATGAGTAACCATGGGTAACAAACTGGAAAGCTAAATTCAACTTTTATATGTATCTCATAGAGAAGCATACATGTGTAAAGACTCATGTATTAACATGTTTGTTATGCGACTGCTTGCAATAGTGAAGAGAAGTGAGAAGTAATCTATAGTGGAATATTACACTTCAGTAAAATTTTAAAAATTAGGTCTCTATTCACCTAAGGGATAAATGATGAAAAAAATTAAGTTGGTGGGAAATGTATACATGAAATATTTTCTATTTACCTAAATTTTGTTAAACTCACATAATATTATTATATACTGGACACACACACACACACACACACAACATATACATGAAGCACAAAAAGTACATCACTTCAGGATAGTGTTTACCTATAGAGAAGGTAGGGCCTCCACTTTATTTTTTAATGAAAGAATAACCAATAAAACAACAACCCTGAAACATTTCTTTTTTAAGCAGGCTGTTTTATCTGAGAGTGCTAACTCTGCTAGAACTAGAATGTGCTAAGAGTAAAGTTCAGGGCATCTTCTTTTTAAACATTTTATTTAATTACATAAATGTTTAAGGGTTTAGTGTTATCTGGTCATTTATTTTTATTTTTTTATGGTATGTTCAGATTGAAAGGAAATCATTTTACTCATAAATGGCAGCACATAAAATATTTCCTAATCCATTTCTTACACAATGAAACAATCTTACTAAGGATGTTTGCAAATATAATTGTAAAAAGGGGATGCAGTTAAGCATTGCTCATTGATAAAATATTAGATGTTTGAGCCAAAACACCATAGAAGAAATGAGCAGATTCCAAATTTGGCTTAATTAATACAAAGTTAGATAAATTTGGCATCAATACTTGCAAAGATAAAAACATCATTGTTTCTGTCCTGGATGGTGTGGCTGAGTTGGTTGGAGCATGTCCCCTACACCAAAAGGTGACGGGTTAGATTCCAGGTCAGGACACATACCCAGGTTGTAGGTTCAATCCTTGGTCAGGGCATGTGCTATGTTTCTCTTTCACATTAATGTTTCTCTCTCTCTCTTCCCTTCCCTCCTTCCTTCTCCTACTCCTCCTCCCTCCTTTCTTTTCTTCTAGAAGATAAACTAAAAACATCATTATTTTTTATTTTAACTATTCTAATTATTTTACTCAAGTACGTTTGTTCACTCCTAAGAAAGATAGTTCAGTCAGTCACTTCTTTCTCTCACCTCCATTTTTCCTTAACAACAACAACAAAAAATCTTCAGTTTTTCCCTGTTGCTTAAAACATATCTGTGTAAAATTAAATTTTTACATGCACTCATTCATTAAAATCCATCTTTTAATGTTTAATTCAAGAATTCCCAAGAGGAAAATAAGTATTCAGGATACCCAGTGATATATATACTACATCCGTACCAACAAATATGTCAAATAGGAATTGCTTTCATTTCCTTTTGTTTCGTGCTATTTTTTTCTTTCCTTGGTTGCATCAGAATTTTAATTCTGTTCCCATTCTGCTATTTGTAGGAACATGGCCTGAAGTGAGCAGGAATAGGAGAGTACTAAATCGAGCACGTAAATTACTTCTTCCCCAGTTCTGTAGCCCATTTAAAGAGCATCCTGGCACTAATGCTTGGAAATAATATACTGTCGAGCCTGCACAGCAGAGGGACTCTACTTCAAATTGCAGAACAGTCCAGGTAACTGTGCAATTACAATTAACCTCCTGCCCACAGTGGCAGCGATAAACAGTCATGTCAAGATGAGTCTAGGAAAATACGTAGGTAACTTTAAAAAGCAATATCTGAGGTTTTAGCGTTTAAAGAAACTAGTTCAATGAAAACACCTCAAAACTTTAAAAATGGTGTCCTGGTGAATGTAATAGTTTATTTTCTTCTATTAAAATAGCCATATCCTATGACATGAAAGCAACTAGAAGAATATCAAATATATATAATAGGTTCTCAAGAAATGTTTATGAAAAGGAAAGAATATAAACACATGTAAATAAATCCATAATTCTAATCCCCAAGCATTTATCCAATGTTTGAAATAGATTTTTAAAGCATAATTTTTGCTGAATCAAGTTTATATGAAATAACTATGCTGACATGCTAACTTCAGTATCAATACATAATTTCCTCAGAAGTTCATAAATGTTTATGTGTTATATATATATCCTATCTAATAAAATAGTAATATGCAAATTAACCATCACTCCACTACACCCACAAGCCTCACCCACCAGCCAAACAGGAGCAAGTATGCAAATTAACCCAACCAAGATGGCTACGGCCACAGAGTGAGCAGGAGGCTTGAGTTTTCCTGGCAATGGAGAAAGCCAAGCTTTCCACACACCCTGGCTAGCCCAGGCCTCCACTCAAGGCTACAAAGTTTCAATTATAGAAGATAAATAAATCCCACAAAAATGGCTGTGGCCATGGAGCTGGAGTGAGCAGGAGGCTTGAGTTGCTGGCGATGGAGGAAGCCAAGCTTCCACAGCCCTGACCTGCCATGGTCTTTGCTCAAGGCTACAAAGTTTCAATTATAGAAGATAAATAAATCCCAACAGAAATAGCTGCGGCCATGGAGCGAACAGAAGGCTTGGCTCCACTCAAGGCTACAAAGTTTCAATTGTAGAAGATAAATAAATCCCAGATAACAGGGCCTCCACTTGGGTCGCCGGGGGGTGTGGCCGGCCTGCAAACCACCACAGGCCCCTCGCCCAGGCCACCCCACGCCCCAAGGGAACCCCCACCCTGATCTGGGACACCATTCAGGGCAAACCAGCTGGCCCCACCCATGCACCAGGCCTCTATCCTATCTAATAAAAGAGTAATATGCAAATTGACCATCACTCCAACACACAAGATTAGCTGCCCCCATGTGGTCAAAGAAGGCTGCCCCCATGTGGACACAAGATGGCCACCACAAGATGGCCAGCAGGGGAGGGCAGTTGGGAGGGACAAGGCCTGCAAGGGAGGGAAGTTGGGGGCAATCAAGCCTGCAGGGGAGGGCAGTTAGGGGTGACCATGCTGGCAGAGAAGGGAAGTTGGGGACGACTGGGCCTGCAGGGAAGGGCAGTTGGGGGGGACCCAGGCCTGCAGGGGAGAGCAGTTGGGAGGGACCAGGCCTGCAGGGGAGGGGAGTTAGGGGCAAACAGGATGGCAGGGGAGTAGTTAGGCATCAATCAGGCTGGCAGGAGAATGGTTAGGGGGTGATCAGGCTGGCAGGCAGAAGCGGTTAGGGGCAATCAGGAAGGCAGGCGAGCATTTGGGAGCCAGCAGTCCTGGATTGTGTGAGGAATGTCCGACTGCCCGTTTAGGCCCGATCCCGGTAGGATCGGGTCTAAATGGGCAGTCGGACATCACTCAAGGGTTCCCAGATTGGAGAGGGTGCAGGCTGGGCTGAGGAACACACACCCCCGTGCACGAATTTCATGTACCAGGCCTGGCTGCCAGCACCGCCTTCGCTCTGGCCGGAGCAGCCTTTCTGCTTTCCCACGCTGCCCAGAGGCCATGAGTGGCCGGCATGGTGCAGAATGCCTGTGTCATAGCCATGGCGATGATGCAAGCATCCTGCCCCGCCCCCAGCTGCTCGGTGCCTGCATATTTAAATTAACCCACCATCTTTATTGGGTTAATTTGCATACTAACTCCTGATTGGCTGGTGGGCATTGTGAAGGTATGGTCAATTAGCATGTTACTCTTTTATTAGGTAGACTAGAGGCCCGGTGCACGAAATTCATGCACAGGGGTGCGGGGGTTGTCCCTCAGCCCAGCCTACCCTCTCCAATCTGGGAACCCTTGAGAGATGTCTGACTGCCCGTTTAGACCCGATCCCGTTAGGGATCCAGAACTGCTGGCTCCCAACTGCTCGCCTGCCTTCCTGATTGCCCCTAAACACTTCTGCCTGCCAGCCTGATCACCCCCTAACCACTCCCCTGCCAGCCTGATAGATGCCTAACTACTCCCCTGCCAGCCTGTTTGCCCCTAACTGCCCTCCCCTGCAGGCCTGGGTCCCCCCCAACTGCCCTTCCCTGCAGGCCCAGTTGCCCCCAACTTCCCTCCTCTGCCAGCATGGTCACCCCTAACTGCCCTCCCATGCAGGTTTGATCGCCCCCAACTGCCCTCCCTTGAGGGATGTCCAACTGCCCATTTAGACCCTATCCCAGTCTAAATGGGCAGTCGGACATTCCTCTCACAATCCAGGACTGCTGGCTCTCAATTGCTCGCCTGACTGCTTCTAATTGCCCCTAACCGCTTCTGCCTGCCAGCCTGATCACCCCCTAACCACTCCCCTGCCTGCCTGATTGATGTCAAAATGTTCCCCTGCCAGCCTCTTTGCACCCAACTTCCCTCCTCTGCCAGCCTGGTCCCCCCTAACTGCCCTCCCTGCAGGCTTGATTGCCCCCAACTTCCCTCCCTTGCAGGCCTGGTCCCTCCCAACTGCCCCAGAGGATGACTGGTTAGCCAGAGACGGGTAAGATTCCTCAGGGAAGGAACAACCTAAGACAGGCACAGTCGCAGAGGGGCCATCAGGAGAGAACTTGGGGATCAACAGAGGTGGGGCTCAGACCCTCACCCCCCAACCTTGCAGGGGCCTGAAAGCTCACCCTGTCTGAGGGAGGTCTCCTGCCCCCATGGCTGCTTTGCTTCCCATGCTTAGCTCAGATCGGGACACAGGTGACAGACAGTGACATGGCCCAGCTCAGATTGGGACCTAGGTAACAGACAGAGACTTGGCCGACAGCAGTTGCCCTATATCTAAATCCAGCCTAGCACCAGGAATGCTCAGGGCCTACTCAAGAATGCAAATAATCCTTTCCACTAATATTTACAGGGTAAACTAGATTGTTGGTAGAGTATTAAATTTGACAGTAAAATAATAATCAAGTTTTCAGATTAATTTAAATAGGCTAATTGAAATAAGTGAATATTCAAGAAAATTTAATTGTACTGGACAAAATGCTGTTCCTAAAGTGGTAACTAAAATTTTTATTGGTAGTTCATCTCATGGTAAAATTCCTGAACATGCAATGAAACTAAAGCAGTCATATTTTTGTGCAAAAAATTAAAATTTAAAGTTATCAAGACTGCATTATAAAATTTACAAAAGCCTCCATTAATCAAAAAGGGGGGGGTAGTAGGGTAATATCGTGTAAAGAAAAATATCCTATAAGTAAATTACCTCTAGAAAATTTTTACTTTACAAAATTAATTTTCACTTGTAATGCTAACAGAAAGACACCCATGAAAAACACACATGGTGTCTAAATAAGACAAAGGAAAATCGTTTGGGTAAAAATAAAAAGGATCCCAAATCAATTATACAGAAAAGATTCCTTTATTAACTTTTGGTCGAGAATATGTTTGTATATTTTCAGAAAACACCTCCAAGACCATGTGGATTCCTGCAACGGAGAGGAATTGACAGGTCTGCTCCAACCACGAAGACAAGAGGAGAAACAGTCCAGAGATGGGAGACGCTGACGACGCCTTGCCACGCTAGCAGTCAGCAGCTGTGCGACGCAGCAGGTTGCCTAGGACAAAACCAGAGAGGGTCGGACCTGCATTGCCACCATGTGCCCACCATCCAGATATCATTGCTGACATGTACACGTAAGGAACTGTTTGACATTGAAACGGGGACTCAGAACTGTTGGACATTGAAAGTGGGACTCAAACATTTTTTGTTATTATATGTTTATTTCTAGTCTGCAGAGGCAAGATTTTTTTAAAGGAAAGGAATGAGGAAAAAATAGATACAGAGGCAAAGAAGCATTGAACAGACTGTCAAACTACAGTGGGAAGGCAGGGGCGTTTGGGGGGGAGCTGTAAGAGATCAACCGAAAGACTTGTACACATGCATATAAGCATAACCAATGGATACAAGACACTGTGGGGGGAGGGCAGGTAAAGACATGTACCGGGGGGTAGGGGAGGCCAGGGGGAGGTCAATGGGGAAAAAAAAAAGGAGACATATGTACTACTATTTGTAATACTACAAACAATTAAAAAAATAAAATTAAATTAAAAATAAATAAATAAACCTCAGTTTCCTAATATATATTATTAATTGGTATGGATAATAACACAATGATGAAGATAGTCAACTCTCGATTCACAAAATATTCTCTCCTTTTATCTTAGGAATAGAAACTACTACCATGTTTTCCCGAAAATAAGACATCCTCCGAAAATAAGACCTACTCACAGGTTTCCTTCTGAGTGAAATATAAGGCATCCCCCGAAAATAAGGCCCCCAGGCTCTGTCTCAGAATGAAAATTAATTTACCGTAAACTGGTCGCTAGGGCCGCCCCGACTGGCGTCTAGCAACCATTGACATTACGCGGAGTCCTGACGTCACTGCTGTGTGGAGGCGGATTGGAGGTTGGATTCACAGTTTGTCTGGTTTGTGTTGACAACTACCGTACTACCGTACTGTATACAGGTAATAAATTTCCTTTATTTTCATTTAACAATAAATGTGTACCATATTCTTCTTCATGGAAAAATAAGACATCCCCTGAAAATAAGACCTAGTGTGTCTTTGGGGGCAAAAAATAATATAAGACACTGTCTTATTTTCGGGGAAACACGGTAGTATATATTGGGTGTGACAATGTGCTCATTTTTCACCTCTCTTTGTAGTTCAAGGTGGAGAGAATTCAATGAGATGGAAGCTGAAGTTGTGCGTTGTTCTCAGAAAAAGTGCTTTAAAGAGTGCTGATTTAACCAGAAGGCATGCCTTCTATTCTTTTTGCCCTTTCCTCCTTCTTCCTGCCTGGAATGTGGATTTGATGATTGGTAATCCAGAGGTCATCTTCAAATAGAACATGGGGTTCTATAAGAATGAATGATATACATGCAGGATAGCTTTGCAAAATGATGAGAATCGGGTACCTGATGATAAAGTGGTATCATGTTAGTCTTGGGCTGACTACCTCTGGTTTCTTTTACATAAGAGAAAGACAATTTCACTAATTTGGGCAATGAAACTTGTGTAGTTTTGCTTATATTCAGCAAAAGCTAATTCCAATGAATACCTAAAACTGTCTCATGAGATTATCTATATATATATAAAAGCCTAAGCGACCATCTGACCGGTAGCTATGACACATACTGACCACCAGGGGGCAGACACTCAACGCAGTAGCTGTGGAGCTGTGGTGACTTGGCAGCTGCGCTTCTTGGATGACACACTGGAACCAGAGAGGAGGGAGCCCGATTCCATGGTGTGTCATCCGGGAACCACCCTCTCGCAATCTGGGACCTCTCAGGGGATA
The DNA here is from genome assembly GCF_963455305.1 of Plecotus auritus. NCBI lineage: Eukaryota > Metazoa > Chordata > Mammalia > Chiroptera > Vespertilionidae > Plecotus > Plecotus auritus. The sequence goes on along the minus strand of NC_137770.1, from coordinate 206,157,197 downwards.
TTGGAGAGCTGGTTTCAGCCCGATCCCCACAAGCCAGGCCAAGGAACCCCACTGGTGCACAAATCTGTGCACCAGGCCTCTAGTTGTTTTATATGAGGCCAAGTCTATAGAGTTCAAATAAATATTTCATAGTTGAGGTCTGACCTTAAATATAATTTCTTCAGAGAGGCCTTCATTAGCAACTCAATGTGCAATAAACACTCTTGCTTTTTCCTTTCTTTCATAGTACTTATCAAAACTCAAAAATTTTATTGGTTTACTTTTCTAGACTTTCTTCTCTATTGTATTCTATGAAACAGGAGGAAAGTAAATTGACTCAAATAACTGAAACAGAGTAGTGATTAATGAACATATGTTGGTTAAACAAATGACTTAACTCATTAAAATAAAGCTACTGATTTTCTCTTAAAAATTCTGCATGCATTAATAATATTTGCACAATGACTACATTTTGTAAAGTAGAAAAGCTTTCACTTATTTTCAATGGATTATCAATTAGCAATAGAATTTAATGTGTTTTTTAAAAAAATCTTTCATGAAGTGATGGAAGCTCCTCAAAGACACTTAGACTGTCATTATTCTCTATTTGAAAAAGCCTTATTTAAATATTTTCTGAAGTTAATGATATTTTAGTAATAGTATAAGCTCCAATTCAGTTAGAAAAAATTCAGTTATCAGATATTCTTAAATATGAAATTTTCTCCTTTCTTTTCTTTCTTTCTTTCTTTCTTTCTTTCTTTCTTTCTTTCTTTCTTTCTTTCTTTCTTTCTTTCTTTCATCCTCACCCGAGGATTGATTTTTTAGAGAGTGGATGAGTGGATGGGAGGGAGAGAGGCATTTGTCCTGACCAGGGCCAAGGATCAAGCCTGCAACCAAGGTATATGCCCTTCACCAGAATCTAAACTAGGTTTCTTCAGTTTGAGGGCTGATGCTCTATCACTGAGCCAAACCAACTAGGGCTAAAATTTTTAATATAATAGTAGGCCAATCCTAAGTAACTTTACACTATTTCGAACTTTTATACTTTCCATTAACTCCATTATTTTGAAATTCCTGTCTTCTGGATTTTGTCTTACCCTTTCAAGATCATCAATAAATTTTTCTAGTATCTCTTTTTGTATATACCTCCTCATTTTCTCTGAATCTGTCATTAGCCTTATTTCTGTTCCTTTCTTATCATCCCTACCTCATTCATAAATCAAGTGTAACTTCTACATACATGGTTTACAAATCCACATTTTTGCTCTTTTCTAGCTATAGGAATGTTTTGGTAAAAACCACATTTTGTTGTCTTTGCTGCCATTATCTAAATAGCCATTTGTCAGACACAGTATTATGAATGATAGTTACCATCCTCTACATTAGATCCTCAGACCTTATTCATATTGTAACTTAGTTTATAGTCTTTTATAACCTCCCCCTATTTTCTCATCCCCTGGCAACTATAGTTCTATTCTGTTTCCATGAGTTTAACCTCATTGGATTTTGTGTGAGTTTTTTTGTTTGTTTGTTTGTTTGCTTGCTTTTGTTTTATTTTGCTTAAGATTCCAGATATAAGTGATACCATGTAGTATTTACCTTTGTCTGGCTCGCTTCACTTTTTATAATGTTCTTTAGATTCATCCAGGTTGTTGCAAATGCCAGACTTAATTCTTTAAGGCTGAATAATATTCCATTTTCTTTATCCATTCATCCATCAACACTTAGGTTGTTTCCATATCTTGGCTATGATGAACAATGCTGCAGTGAACATGTGGTAAGATATCTTCAAGATAGTGATTTAATTTCCTTTGGATGTATATCCAGAAGTGGGATTGCTGGATCATTTTTAATTCTATTTTTAATTTTCTGAAGAACCTTCATACTGTTATCTATAATGGCTGTACCAGTTTACATTCTATCAACAGTATATAAGGGCTTAAAGGAGTATTACCATACATTTTTAATATACTTTTCAACTTTAAAATGAAAACTCAAACTTATAAAATCTTTTTCCTTTCTGATACTTTCAGATTATTTATATATCCTATAATAATCAAACAGATGAAGATGACATCTGAAGTAGTAATGTCAATGTTATTCCATGTACATGCATAATATTTATTTTATGAAAAATTCTCTGCAAGGATCTGAAACATGATCTCAGACAACTCACAAAAGTTCATTGAGACTCTGAGAGATATGTTTCTACTATATATGCAATATTCATATCTTTTAATTGTGATTATTCTAGATGAGAGAGATACCATGTCAATTACATTAAAACAGCTTATGTAGATACATTATGTTCCTGGAAAAGTGAACATAATGAGTGACAACCAGCTAACATGGATTCCAATGTAACAAAGTTTTCCTTAGTTCTGGTTTTTCTTTGAATAGAAATGGCTACCCAAGCAAAATCTATGATATTATTTTTTGTGATGCATTTTGGAAATTTTCAATATTCTGAATTTACTCATTTACATTACTTTTTTTTGAAAATTTAAACTTTTTATACTGAAGTGATTTGAGACAGAAAATTGAAAAAGGAGTCAGAGTTCTAATAAACCCTTTACCCAGTTTCCCTGAATTTTGCTGACTTTCATAGTCATAGCACACTGATCTTTCTCCAGTGCCAGGAAATAGCTTGCTCTTGCTGTTGGATAGACCTTGCATGCTACAAATAGTTTCATGGTAAATCACACTATTAAATATGAATTTCTGTGTTGGACTAAAATCAAATAATGGATTTGTTTTACTTTATCTTCTTTCCTCAATATTTGCTGTGGGATGTCCCTCTAATCTACTGATATCATTTAATTGCTAATGAGACCATTGAAATCTTGGATAACTTGCTCTGCTCCCCTTGTCATGATTAAAGACCTTCAATGTTTGTCTGTGAGAGATAGTGACCTGAGAGCAAATACTAAGGCTCAAGACACAGATAACTGCAGAGCGAGGTGAGAGGCACGTGTAGAATAGAAGGGTGGCTGTCTTTCCACAGTGGAACAATTGTGAAGACAGGTAGGCCCCAGATGAAGGATCACCAAATAATACTGATAATACCACAGTATTAAAATGTATATTATATACTAGAAAGAAGAAAGTATAGGTCCAGTGAAAGAAATATAAGACATGATAAATTTAGGAAAAATCTCAATAAGACTTGGTCTATAGCTGAAGAGTCAGAAGATAGTAATAAAATTTTGACTAGAAAAAAAACAATCTAAACTGACTGGTGACTTTTTATTTTAAAGCTGTATACTTAATTGAAACAGGTGGTACAGAAAATTAGTAAAAATATGGAATTTCCCACAAATGGAGAAGTACAAATCAAATATGTCAAAGACTTTGTTAGCCACAAAGCAAATCATCAGTATTTTAGTAATTGATCAAAACATTTAAATGTTAAATGTTTTTAAAATTGGTAAAATTATAAAGATAGCTTGTATATTACAAACTCTATCCTAATATTATATGATTTAAATAGATAAAATTATAAGCTTATTCATGTGCTTAAATTATCTGTTAGATGTTTGTACATCATAGTAAATAGCCTCTCTTCCATATACCTTAGAGAAAAAAAATACTCAAAATTTCTAATTTTCAAGATTTTTACAAGGCAAAACTAAGAGAATTCTAAATTCACTGACTCCATCATCAATTAGCCACAAAAGAAAAAGCTTTTTTTTCTAAATCAAATGACTATTTTGGAATTATAGGTGAAATATATGCAATCAGTTGACCTCATGCATTAAAAGCAGAGACCTAACTTCTGCAGGTGATTTCTCACAGATACAATTTAATGAATAATAATTCTAATTAATATATTATTTATCTGGTGGTTAAAGTTACCCATTTAGGTATTATGGTTTTACAATACAACACTTTTCAAGAAAAATCTCTTTTGTCTTTGTACATGTTTTTATAAAGTACATTGAAAGTTTGTAGAAAAGCTAACAAATACTAATAGCCAGTATTATTCATAAGAGTAATAAGATATCAAGCATATTCATGGTTTTAATGTATTTTATATTTTATCAATACATTAGTTTTTGAATTATTATTTAGATTTTGTGCCTCTGTGGAGTAACATAGTATACTTCCTATTGATCAGAAAGGATGGGTCTATTATCTGTCCAACAGTGCTTTGGGGCAAGAATTGCTCTCTCCTAATATCTTTTGAAGCAAAAAGAAAATTTATCACTGTGATCTGACTTCTTTCAGTTCATTTAACTTCCTTGAAGTATGACAGGCCTCAAAATCGCTTATAATTGGCTCTTTACAGAGTGGCAAGGAAATCATTGCATATGACAAGGTCTTATAGGAAAACAAATTTCTGATTCCATAATATAGAGGTTCTGTTTCTACTGGGCTATTATATTAGTGAAACCACATATTTTTTACTAACTCTCTGAGATAAAACACAATTTTCTCACACCCACCAAAAAGATTAATCTAGCAGTTATTTGAGCAGCAAATAAATTTTACTTAAAATGTTTCAAGGTTGTTGAATTCTACATATGTATTTTATTGAAACATGTAAGATACTATTGAAATAAATTAAATTTGGTTTTGAATCAAATAACAATCAACAACTGAAGTGTATAAGTTTACAATAATTCAGCAATTTTATCCACATAAAATGAGACATTTGTACTTTTTCAATCTGAATAACAATTAATCTAAACTACAAAATTTTAAAATTCTTTGTTCACATAGGAAAACATTTATATAACTCTTTACATTTATATATCAGTTTAAAAGCAATGCATGGCACCCATAGGAAAATGAAAACTGAAATTAATTAAACTTGATTTCAAGTATTCTATACTTAATTTGTAATGATATATAAAATTGATGCATATCTTAGAATGGTGTTGCTGTGATGACAACCCAGTTTTACATCCTTTAAATGGTAAGTGAATTAACCATTTTCATATCCTAATTGGGTCAGACTATGACTTAAAGGGACACTATTTCCATAAAACTCTTGGGGTTCCAAAACTAGAACACATTTCTCACAGGAGAGGAAGAAAGAGTGAATATCTGTATTTTCCCTGTGGTGGAAATAAAGGAAGGTAACGAACCAAATTCATTTTAGTTACAAGTAACTGGGATATGGACCACTTATTTTCCAATAGATTCTTTGTACCCCACTGAACAGGCGCTTATATCTATCTATATTACAACATTATCATCTTAAAGTTAAAGAATAAAGCTAATGTGCATTATTACATCTTACAGTTACTATATAACTATGTAGTAAATAGGAGAAATTTTGTGAAAATATATGACATAAAGAAATCCAAGTTTGTCCCATAGCAAAATTACATTGTACTTTGCCAGTGTGGCACTAGCCCCTGGCAACTATAGCAATGCCTGCCAGAGAATGTTTACTTATCCTACAAAATATATTGCCAAATAAACAAAATGACCAGAAGTAAATATGTACAAAACAGGTTTAGGTTCATAGGCTTCATATGGGCTTAATTCTTTTTGTAGTTTAGAACCATTTTTTATTTGTGCTCTGTTAAACATGGACTTTTCTATATATTTGGTATACTTAAGAACTCAAAAGTTATTTCAGGCTCAATCAGCAAGACACATAATTCTGAATCTTACACAAAAGTGATGAGAATTTCCATATTGAGAGTTCTGAGGCAAATTGATTTCTTCCTTAATAGCATATTTTTAAATTTTGTATTAAATAGTTAAATGTATTTACAGGTAGAGTTTAGGTCTTACAAAACAGAGAGAAAAACCGTAAGTATCTAGAAAAAAAACCAAAAATAAGTATTCCATCCCAATTTATGCTACTAAATATATATGCTGGGAATGGAAGACACAGAGATTTGAAAATATCCTTCTTCTACTCTTTTATACCTACAAATATACATATTTGAGACTGAAAATGATCATTATAAAAAAGCCTTACACAGGAATGTCATATCCACAAACACATATATTCATCTACATTGAGATGGCTTCTAAAATATTGTTCCCATCTTATACTTTTCTCTTCTAAACAAAATAAAATAACATCTCCACAAGAATAGTTTTATTTGCCAGAATGACCTACTAGAATCACTATTGCTCAACTAGCCATTTAGTTCTCTCACTTCTGAACAAACAAAAATCTGCAGGGAAAGTAAAGCAAAAAAGATACACACACACACACACACACAGACAGACATATTTTTTCAAGATATAAACACATATAAGTAACTAAATTCTTTATTTCAAAAATTTAAAACTTAAGTCCAACCTTCTAATTTAAAAAATGGGAAATTAATATAAACCAAGAAAAGTAGCTCTGGTAACAGCTTCAGAGAAAAAGTTCAGGGTTCTAATTAATTGAGCATATCACTATGCTCTGAGCCACTGCCATTTCTACTAATAGAGACCTAACTCATTAACAAAAATTGATTATGTTAACAGAAAGTTTTGATTATAGATGTAATAACCTTTAACCCCTTCTTAATCTAATCCATAGTCCTATATGTAAAATATTACTTACTTCAACAACCTTGTGTCCTGTCCCTTAGCATATTACCATAGCAACTATGAAAAATTATTTGATATGGGGGCACTAATCCAATGCTTAGTCTGTAAATACACTCTCTAAAATTTATAAAAGTAAAAATAAGCAAACAAACAAACAAATCCCTATAAAACTAAAGAGATTAACAGTTGCACTTAAGAGCAGAAATAGACAACTGACCCATGCATCTATACTACGATCCATACTTAATCATAGGACTTCCTAAGTGTTAGCTGGACATATACTAGTAACTCCCAGCTAGAGACAATATTTCTCAGTATGACCATATTTAGGCAGACTGGATATGAAAGGCAATGATCTTTATAACTTCCTAGGTGTCTCTGTAAAGCTGAAGACCCCTATCTAGACTTCTTTTGTCTTCTTATCTCTGACTGAAAGAATGGTAAGCATTATGCTAAGGAAATAAGCCAGTCAGAGAAAGATAAATATCACATGATCTCACGCATTTATGGAATATAATGAACATCTTAAACTGATGAACAAAAACAGATCCAGAGACAGAGAAGCATTGATCAGACCATCAAACCTCAGAGGGAAGGTAGGGGAGGGTGGGGGGAGGGGGGAGAGATCAACCAAAGGACTTGTATGCATGCATATAAGCCTAACCAATGGACACAGAGAACAGGGGGGTGAGGGCATGAGTGGGGGGGCGGTGGATAATGCGGGGATAAGGACACATATGTAATACCTTAATAAATAAAGAAATTTAAAAAATGGTAAGGAATGTACTAACTACTTTAGATCCAGCAATTAGCATTCTGCCTTAAGCTTGTAGACTTTCTGCCCGCCAGAATTCCTTTATGATCTCATGAAGTGTAGCCTGCCTACCCTTGCTAGAGAATGAGAGATAAGTAAGCTTCTCTCTTGGTTGAGCTGCTATGTTTTGTTTCTATGTTACAGAGGCTATCTGGCACCTCATCTAATAGAGAGGATAAGTGGCATTAACTTATTATTAAGATGAAAAAGTAAACCAACTGGAGGTAGAGAAGAGTTATAATGTAGTGAGGGAAAAAGAGGTTCTGAGTCTAAACACAAACTCAATGAATTGGAACCCAGTTGTCCCGTTTACCAGCTGGGGAAACTTGGACAAATGAATCTTTTTCTTGTCTCAAACTCTAAGTTCTAAATGAGGGTAATAGTATTTTTCTCTAATGATTTGATAAGATTAAAAAATTAATGCATGTGAAATAGAGTGTGACCTGCCAAGTAGTAGGAGCTTAAAATGTTAGCGATGATATGACTGGCAGAGAAAAGTAAAGTTCTCTAAAAACCTGCTGCTAAGGCTCTCTCTCTCCCTAAGGTCAGTGCCTCCATATTTGTTTGAATTCCAGTGGTTCAAATCCACATCCTAAATCCCCTTTCACTCCAGCAGCATAAAGCATCCTGGACCTTGTAGCCACAAGACAGAAATACTGAGAGGCAAATCCTACTTCTGTGTAACTTAGTTTTAAATAAGTTCAGACTTCATAGAGATCTTTGTCCTAAGAGAAGATATAGGCTGAACATACTAGAATAGAAAGCAATTTCAAAAATTTTTAATTAAATGTATTAATGAAAGATAGTTTTTATTAAGGGCAACTATAAGGTTGTAGAAATGTGGAAGGAGAATCTTGCTTTACACTACTGAACAAATGACATGAATGTACAAATGGCTTCACCATAGAGCACCTCTTGTCACTCCCACTAGATGCTTAGGGCTTGGCTGAAGTGTCCATAGGTCTAGAAAAATATGCCAAATTTATGGATTATAAGTAAGACTATAGCCATTATAGATATTAATTATGTATGACCTTGCATAATTTCTTCTATTCCATTATTTTCTATCTAAAAATGAGTCAAACACATCATGATGGAAGAAGTTTCTGACTATAATTAAAATTCTAAAAAAAAGGAACAGAAAAATACATAAAAATAAGAAAAACAGGAAGAAGAGGAGGAGTTAGAGAAAGATGAAGAAAGAGTGAGAAAAAGCATTTGTTCAAATATAGTTTATTAAGGAAATGAGGATAGGGCTTTTATGTATCAGCTGAAAGAAGACACAAATCATGTCTTAATAAGACAAAAACAATCCTTTTTTTTTAACTGTTTTTAAGCAGATGTGAAATAGAAATATAGTCATAATTCTATTTTCTTCTATAATCATGTTCAATAGTAGTTTGTTACAATTATACTGCAAACTGATGAACAACATGGTATGTTCTGATAGTTGTTCTAAGAGGCTGAAAATATCTGCAATTTGATCAGTAGAGACATCAAAATATCACTGGAAAACACTTTCTAATTAAATGATACCAGAGAAGAAAGTTTTTGAAGAAATAAGAAGGGTTGAAATTAAGCTCTTCAGCTTTTTAAGAAAACCTCTTGAAAGCATACTGTTTTCATAATCTGAATATTTCTGCTAATGTTTTCCTTTGGTCTTTATTATTGTTATTGTGAATCATAGTAGTGATGACATCACCTTTTGTTCTCTTTTATAAACTACTAGAGGCCCAGTACACAAAATTTGTGTACGGATAGGGTCCCTAGGCCTGGCCGGCAATCAGGGCTGATCGGGGCCTTCCTTCCCCAGCTGCTGTCCCGGGCATTCCTTTGTTTCTCACCACCCCCTCGTGGTCAGCACATGTCATAGCGAGTGATCAAACTCCCGGTCTCCTGGTCAAACTCCCAAGGGGATACTTTGCATATTAGCCTTTTATATATATATAGATAATAAGCTAAAGAATAAGCTAAATGTCATTGAATCTTATTTATTATAAAATTTGTGTATGTCTACTATATGTTTTCTTAAATTCTTTTGAAAGGCTATTTTATTAAATTCTTTTGAAAGGCTATTTTATTAAATTCTTTTGAAAGGCTGTTCTATTTAAGAGCACAACTACAACTTATAATTTATAAAAAATAGGTAATTATGTACTGTGATCCTTCCATAAACATGTACTGACAGGAAGAAGGTACTGACAAGAGAGCATCACTCACACTGAAATTAATCAGACTGAAACAAATGTAGAGAACATACAACTACTTATCATGACTGTCACATATGAATAAGTAGCAACAAGAAATGTAGCAATACTATATTTTTCTGTATGGACCAAAGAATATGTTCTTAAAGTCTGAAGAGTATTGTGAAAAAAAATACATTTCCAAATGGAAGAAATATGAGCATGAAAACGTATTTCTTTTCAAAACAATCAAGTTTCTCTTGTATTGTGTGAGCAATGGGATTTGACACCAGTCTCACTGTGTCACTGGCAACATTATAGTTCAATAAGCAATCATCTTATCTTACCCTATCTGAACTGCTTATTCTCCCCTGAGTTTGGTGCCTAGAGGATGTCTTTTCAGTGAGTGTTTAAAAAATAACTTATATGTTGACAATCTCAAATATTATAGGAAAGCAAATAAACCAAAATAACAAAACGCCAGCTTCTTTTTATATAGGAAAGAAGAGACACATTTCAAAGGATTCCTGCAAACACGAATTCAAGAAGGCAGTTGTTCTTACACCACTAATCATGCAATAATAAAAATACTATAGGAGCGAATGAATGAATAATTCTATGAAAAGTAACTTTATAATTCAAAGGGTCATCTCAGTGGATAATGGAAACTTATGCATTAATATAACAAAGTAAATATATTTCAATGGACCTTTAAAAGTTATTGTAGAGCAATAGTCATTTGCTTAGGGCTGGTATAAAATTTTAAAACATCTAGACGGCCCTAGCTTTTACTTCTCCTAAAAAATAAAATAAAATAAAAAAATAAAAATAAAAATAAAAATACTATAGGAGCACAGCCAGCATGGCTTAGTGGTTGAGCATCAACCTGTGAACCAGGAGGTCACAGTTCAGTTCCTGGTTGGGGCATGTGCCTGGGTTGCAGGCTCCATCTAGCTCAATCCCTAGTGTGGGGCCTGCAGGAGGCAGCTAGTCAATGATGCTCTCTCATCATTGATGTTTCTCTCTCTCTCTCTCTCTCTCTCTCTCTCTCTCTCTCTCTCTCTTTCTCTCTCTCTCTCTCCCTCCCCCCTTCCTCTTTGAAATCAATAAAAATATATTTTAAAAAATACTATATGTAGTTTTTAAAAAATACTATAGGAATTTATTTAACACATCGCTGGTTTCATCTAAACTCTTAGATTACCCCTCTGCAGACAGTTGTCAAGTGTACTTAACCCAGTTTTCCCTGTTGGATGACTTTTTTCTCCTTATTTCTTTCCCCCACATAATGGTATGAGTTTCCAAGTACCCCCTCTCTTCCTCATACTCACCTCAGAATCACATAGCAGTCATTTTTTAAATGATTTTTTTTTTCAGTGTTAGTCACCGAATACAATTGAGAGTTAGGTCTGGCTGCTGACTTCTGTTTCATGGGAGGCAAGGAACACTTTTAAACAAAGGAAATGCCTTAGAGATGACTTCGCCTGACATGAAATTACAACTACAACTGAGCCTTGGACAACATGGGTTTAAACTGCTTTGGTCCACTTCTATGCAGATTTTTTTCAATAAATATGTAGTCAGCCCTCTCAGTCCCCAGGTTTTACATCTACAGATTCAACCAATCATGAATCAATAACAGTATTTCCAATTCATGACTGGGAATCCAGGATGCGGGGGGCCAATCGTATGCATTATTATATGCCATTCTATATAAGGGACTTGGCCATCCATGAATTTTCATATCTGTAGAGGCTCTGGAACCAATCCCTCACAGATACTGAGGGATGACAGTAGTTAAGTTTAAAGGGGTGTCTAAAATTATACGTGAATTTTCAACTGTACAGGGTCAGTGCAACTAACCCCCAAATCTCTCTCGCACCACCTCCTTTCCTCCTCCTATCTTTATTTTTTTTTCTACATATAAGGAAAACTGCCATTCGGGGTTTTGTTTTGTTTTTCCCCTAGGTCTCTAATCTGTGTTCCTTCTTATGTAGTCTGAATATGATTTCAAATGAGACCATTTACTGAAGGCACATGTAACGTCTTTTATCACGTAGAAAATTTTGTATGATCTTGCATAGTTTCTTCTATTCCATTATTGGACTAGAATTCTTCAAAATGTTTTGCTCTTTTCATTTCCCCTTTGCTTTTTATCTGCATTTACTTAATCTGAGCTCTATAATTTCTTGTTTTGTGTTTTCTATTTCATCCATATGCCATTATGTTAAGAGTTGACTGCAGAGCAAGACTAGAATGGTAAAAGGCCACAGTCACTATAGTCAGTGGTGCCCTAAAGCAGGGGTCTGTGAGGACCAGACAGTAAATATTTATAGCTTAATAAGCTACAAAGTTTCCATCACAAATGTCATATTCAATTCTGAGTGGTAGCTTGAAAACAGGAATAGACAATGTATAAATAAATGAACTCTAAGTATCCCTGCATTTGATGGCCCTTGTCCCAAGGCACTATGCTTCAGTAAGATTATAGATTATTTTTAAATGTTTAGTTTATGTGTACATGAGAGGCAGTCAGTTTGGGAGTCTTCTGATTGCCATCTATAATAATAAAAGCGTAATATGCTAATTAGACCAGACATCCTTCCAGACGTCCTTCTGGACCAAGCTGCGGCGGCAGGGCCAAAGCAGAGGCCTGGTTGCAGTGGTAGGGGCCAAGGCAGTCACCACAGTGGCGGGGGCTGAGCCCCTTGCACGAATTTCATGCATCAGGCCTCTAGTATATAATAAACAGTGCTCATGGTAGAATCACTTAGAGTATTTAATAATTAACCAAATTGTAGGTATACCGGACACCAATGGAAACACATATTTCCTTATATTCTGAGTATAAGTTGTGATTAAAAGGGATGTGTGCTTATATTACTTTATAAGCAATGCAACTCACTGCACATTTGCATATATGCCATTTTTCTGGATTTAAACAAACAATCTATTTTTATAAGGGTTCTTGTTTGTTCTCGAACACTTCCTTTTCTCTGTAGTCCACTACCTCTAAGTTTCTAATTTTGTTAAAAGACAAAAACTGAAACCCTATAATAAAGTCATATGAAAAGCATTGATTTTCTTAATTAAGAACAAATTACAATCTCTATGAACTTCAAGATCCCTAAAGTCTCATTCTACAAAACACAAATGTGAACAATATCATTGTAACCAGCCATTGAGTTTCTTTCAGTCACCAAAAAGGAATTTTTTTTAGGAAGTAACACTTTCAGAAAGCTTAACTAATTCATATTTGCTCAACTTGAAAATAAATCTGTATTCATTAATATATTTACCAAAAATTTCAACCTCTTCCCTAAGAGAATAATCGTTCATAAGTCCCCATGTTACTGGAAGCAATATTTCTGTGTCAGTGCAACCTTAAATATAGATAGCACTCACCACCATGAAAACTGTAATAACAGATGCTCACAAATGCCTGGTGTGATGAATCAATGCAGAGAAAGGAGGAGAGAAAAAGGTCTGTGTAGGTGTTTGTGTGGAATGGGGGGCAGGGAATGTCTTATGAATATAGAAGTAAACAGATGGCAATGAAGAAGGCATACTAGTACTGTGATAAATTTGATTTTTTATACTCTGTGACTTCTTTGCTACCCTCAATTATTATATATCAATTGGAAAAAAAATAATGAAGGTTTAAAGGCAAGTGGGGAAAAAAAGATGGAAAGTGACTTTATTGCTTTCACTTTGGTGATGAGAACAAAAGAAAATAGGTAATTAAAAAAAAAAGCAAATGAGACAGGGAAGCTGTTTAATAAAAGGTCAGTCAATGGCCTGACTTAGTCCATGGCCTAAAATAATTCACAATCCACTATTTTTCCCCTTACTGTTGCATTAAATACAACATTTTGGGTAACAGAAGAACTCATTTTAAAAAAAGTATTCTTAGACTTCCTCCTTTATTATGAGGAAATAGGTTATTCTGGCTAATTTCCATCTTAGGGAAAAAATTAGAAAAGCAGAACAAAATACTTAAATATATCTCATTGGCATTCAGGGACACTGTAGCTAGCAGTATTATTGATCCACAAACTGATTGATCCCCCTTTTACAGCCACATAGGGTTAGGGAGAGATAGACTGAAATCTAGCGCCACCCAAAGACAGGGGCTGAGGTATCCTGTGTACTAATAAACATTATTGCATTGGAAAGTGACCCTGAGTGGCTACAAGTTAGTGAACATAGAATTTTGCTCAGCTTCAGATTATCTCAATAACTGAAAATGGATTGAGATAATCTCAGATTACTAGTAGTACCACAAATGCTGGGTCAAAAGCAAACATTCTCTGTAGAAAAAAAAATCATTTTTCAAGTCACAAAAGTTTTGCAAATATCCTATATAATAAAAGGGTAATATGCAAATCGAACAAACTGTGGCACAACCGGCCACTTTGACGCACACTGACCACCAGGGGGCAGATCACTCAATGCAGGAGCTGCATCCGGTCTGCAGGCCCCGGGGGTGGGTAGAGCAGATGCGGGTGGTGCCAGGCCAAGGCCCCCACCCCACCGGTCACCCCACACACAGAGGGCGACCAGAGGGGCAGGCAGCGAGCAGGTGGGAACGGCTGACCTCTCGGTCCCTCCCCTTGGCTGGCAGGCTCCAATCACCTGATGGCCAACAGGCAATGGGGGGTGGGTGGCGGTGGGGGGCTGGGCTGCTGCCAGAAGCCGGGGAAGATGGCCCTGATCGCAGCCCAGGCCTAGGGACCATAATCGTACACAAATTTTGTGTGCCGGGCCTCTAGTAATATAAAATACATAATCAAAAATAACCAGGACCACAAAACAGGGAAAAATGAGTAAATCCTACCAGCCCCTAATAACAAGCAATAGACACTGGTCCACAGGGAATACAGTATTTATATTAGAAGATATGGATTTTAAATAATAATAAATATAACTGTTTTAAAAAGCTATATGAAATTTACATGTGTTCAATGAGAAAAATACAAGAATAAGATTGTTTTTAATTTATAAATATATTTAAAAATTGGACAGCATAACAAAATTAGGAACTCAATGAATGGGATAACAGCACATTAGACAAAGCAGAAGAAAACTTCAATGGACTGAAACATAGGTAAGGAGGGAAATTCAAAATTAATATATAGAAAGAAAGAACATTGGAAAATGTAGAAGAATATAAGGTATGAGACGAATAACATATACTGAGAAGCACAAAAATATCTCTAATGGGAGTCAGAGAAAGAGAGGAGAGATAAGATGAATCAGTAGTAATGCTTAATAGAGTAATGGGTAAGAAATCCAAACATGATGAAAGATGTAAAACCACAAATTCAAGAAACTCTATTAATTCCAAGTAAGAAAATATAAAGTAATGCATTGTGGGAGATTATGGTCTATATTCATGTTTCTTCATGTCTCACCAGCAGAAGCACTGGCTGGCTTTGTTCTAGGCTGATCTTTACATAGATGTATAACAACATTGGATGATAGGATTAGTGCATCACTCTGGAGCACAGAGAGGATTCTATATGCTCCAGTATAAAAAAGGCAAAGCTATAAATTCTCATGTTCCCTCAACTGGAGGTTTCTCACCTGAAATGCAACCCACTGAGTATGCAGGTATCATATGACATTTGCATTTCTATCTTGGAATTGAGGCTCAGGAACTGGCAGTGTTAACAGCCTGGCTAGTCAGTACTAATGCTGTGGATAATGAAGTCCTTTGTCTCTGATCAGGAAGTATCCTGTTTACTCCCAGCATCCATGAAATTGTGGCAAGATAACTATAACTGCATTAGTTTTAAAAAAATAGCAAATCTTTCATATTTGCTCAATAAAAGTGCAGAAAGCCAAGACAAACATCTGAATATCAGTCAGAGAAAACTGTCAGATTACATTCAAGTGAGAGAAAAAAAAACTAACTAAATTTTCAATAGAAATAATAAAAGCGAGAGGATAATGGAATTATGTCATGAAGTTCTGGAAGAAAATTCTGACAACCTAGAATCTATAGTTAGAAAAAATCCTCAATATTAAAGGTGATTTTCAGACAATCAAATTGAGAAAATATATTACCAATAGATCTAGACTTAAGGAATTCTAAAAGGTAGTTTTACAGGAACAGGCATATGATTATAGATGTAAGGACTATAAATATGTAAATATAGGTGTGGCCCTAGGTTTACAGTAGCAATTATGCAAAACAAAGTTTATTCTTATATTATTTATTAATTATTGTATTATTTTGCATATGAACAACTGTATATGGCAAATTTTCAATTATTATTTATACAACAATAATGTGTGTTGTTTTGAGTATCAAGCCAATTATAATAAAAGACAGCAATGATGTTCAGTTTGGAAGAGAGTTGGTGGTAATAATGAAGAGTTCTAAAGTGGTCTTTTATTCTGGAAAGAAGGCTAAAGTAACAAATAATTTTCTTTAATATAAAAGGGTGCATGCTGTAATATCTAGGGCAACCTTAAATAGATAGTTACTTGCATAAGAATATAAAAGATAAAATTGAATTAAATTTTCATTTTCAATTATGTCTTGCTATAGACGAGATTAACAGACCAACTAGATAAGGGTTATAGTATATACATTTTTTTCATCTGTACCTAAAAAGACTGATGGCAAAGTATAAAGAACCTTGTAATTGCCCACCTTTGATACACTGTCATATTTCCTTTAGACAAGTAAAAATTAAAATAAGTCCCTGTATTATTAGGATTGCTAATAAATTTCTATGGCATCTTTGAGCTATCCTATCTAATAAAAGAGTAATATACAAATGGACCATACCTCCGCTACACCCACAAGCCACACCCACCAGCCAATCAGGAGCGAGTATGCAAATTAACACAACCAAGATGGCTGTGGCCACGGAGAGAGAAGTGGCTTGGGTTTCCCTGGCAATGGAGGAAGCCAAACTTTCCGCCAGCCCTGGCGGGCCCAGGCCTCCACTCAAGGCTACAAAGTTTCAATTATAGAAGATAAATAAATCTCAACAAAAATGGCAGCAGCCACGGAGTGAACAGGAGGCTTGGGTTTCCCCGGCAATGGAGGAAGCCAAGCTTCCTGGACACCCTGGCCGGCCCAGGCCTCTGCTCAAGGCTACAAAATTTCAATTATAGAAGATAAATAAATATTAGATACCAGGGCCTCTGCTTGGGTCACTGGGGGGCGTGGCTAGCCTGCAAACCACCACAGGCCTCTCGCCCAGGCCACCCCATGCCCCAAGGGAACCCCCACCCTGATCTGGACACCCTTCAGGGCAAACCAGCTGGCCCCCACCCATGCACCAGGCCTCTATCCTATCTAATAAAAGAGTAATATGCAAATTGACCATCACTCCAACACACAAGATGGCTACCCCCATGTGGTCAAAGATGGCTCCCCCCATGTGGACAGAAGATGGCTGTCACAAGATGGCCAGCAGGGGAGGGCAGTTGGGAGGGATCAGGCCAGCAGGGGAGAATTGTGGCCGATCAGACCAGCAGGGGAGGGCAGTTGGGAGGCACCAGGCCTGCAAGGGAGGGCAGTTGGGGACAATCAAGCCTGCAGGGGAGGGCAGTTAGGGGTGACCAGGCTGGCAGAGGAGGGAAGTTGGGGGCAACCGGGCCTGCAGGGAAGGGTAGTTGGGGTGAACAAGCCTGCAGGGTAGAGCAGTTGGGGGGACCAGGCCTGCAGGGGAGGGCAGTTAGGGGTGACCAGGCCTGCAGGGGGGGCAAGTTAGGGACAATCAGGCTGGCAGGGGAGCAGTTAGGCATCAATCAGGCTGGCAGGGGAGTGGTTAGGGGGTGATCAGGCTGGCAGGCAGAAGCAGTTAGGGGCAATCAGGAAGGCAGGCTGGTGAGCAGTTGGGAGCCAGCAGTCCTGGATTGTGAGAGGGATGTCCGACTGCCCGTTTAGGCCCGATCCTACTAGGGTTCCCAGATTGGAGAGGGTGAAGGCTAGGCTGAGGGACACCCCCCACACCCATGCACGAATTTCGTGCACCGGGCCTCTAGAGCTGTCCATAAATCCCAAAGCACAATTTACATTTATTTACAAAACAAAATATATTTCAGCATTTAAGAGTGCAAATAAGCCTAAAAAGTACTATTATTACATAAATGTCATAAGTTTAAAACATTATGCATCTTCTAAAAATACACAAATATCCTCAAAATTTTTCTCAAATCATAATGATAAAGAGCAATTTATAAATAATAATAATTACTATTAAGTTATTTTATTTGCTTTACTGAACTGAATCAAACATAACATAAGGAAAAGGAAATAATAAAAATAAACATTTGTTTCATGGGTATTTGGAAGAATGTTCATACTTCTCTGGATTCTAATCATGAAATCAATGTGAAAATATATTGAACAAAATATACTGATATTCATCCATTTTTATATGTGAAAATGGATATTTCATTTAATTAATATTTTAATAACATTTCAAAATACGTTGTGTAAGATGTTCTGTGAGCGATAATGATCAAAATAAGTATTATTATCCTGAGACTCAGACCCAGTAACTTTTAAGTTCCTATTAAAGGGAACAACTATTAAAAACTCTCCTGAGTGCAATATGAATAAATCAATGCCAAAAGTAGAAGCCATAAAAGAGCCAAGTTACAAAACACATTATTTACTCTTGGAAAATGCAACTGCTATGTATATGTATGCATGCTATGTATACTTGCTATGTGTATGTATACACATACACACACACATATATACATATATATATTTATATATATATATATATATATATATATATATATATATATATATATATCTGTGTGCTATGTTAGCATATACTAGTAATTTATTATCCAAAACAATTACTTTTAAGAGTGGAAGGAATCATTTTTCACAAGTACCCTGAGGCAATATTACAAACCATAACAGTTCTGGGAAAACAGGATATTTCCTCTATATAAATAACAATTGATTTTTCTTAATAAAAGGAGACTATGATAGGGAAAAGAACAAGATGAGCTATAATTCCTTTTCTTCATGACTTACTGATTATGAGAATCTATTCATAGTGAATTATCACCACTTAACTATTAAATCTGTGAGCATGTCCTATATAGCACTTACTTTTTAATTATAGTACGTCAAGTATGCGTCATGGCATATTTAATAAATAGAATTCTAATATGACCTTAAATATTTTGTGACATATTTATTGCACAGTGTCATAGTCAATACTAAATAACCAAAGTAGTCTTCCTCATTTTTATTCATATTGGTTCTACTACTCAATAATGTTTACAAGTAATGTTGACTAATCTAACTTTAATTTCAGAAATTTAAGAACATAGATATTCCCATGCAGGTAGTACAATTATTTAGGCATCAAAAGCTAATGCTTAATAAATTATATGTTTAAGTTTTTACCAAAATATTTATCAAATCTGTATTTGCAAGTATATTTTGGCAATATTCTTTTCTTCCTACAATATGATGGAACCCCAAGACAAAACACGGTAATTGACATTCATCTTAAATAAGCTGAGCAGTGATTTCGGACTCAGTACATTACTGCCTGTCTCCTCAGCGATACTGTTTTCATTCAGAGCTGGGGTGAAAAGAGACACCAACAGCACTAATGAAGCTGTTTGGCCCTGTGGCCTGATGTTGGAACAGCCCATGCTGACTTCATCAGCATTTAAGTTACAGGAGCAGAGAATGTTTTCTAGCTGAGCATTGTTCCAGTCTTTGGACCAACTGCCATGGATTCCTGGAGCTCGACCACATTACAATTTTCACACTTAGCAACTGTAAAATTGTTAAAGTGATATCTTTCCACACAGTTTACCCATTATTATTGCTAAGTTTGGCATACCACCTTAGTTACGGGCTTTACATGCCACTTTCATCGCTTCCCTGGGTAACCTTGGCCATGAAATCGGAAAATCAGATCATTTTCTGGTCTGTTTTCTTCCTTTTCTTTAGATGAGATTAGATTTGGCTACGCTTGACTGACAAATCTCATTTAGGATTCAAGGAGAGGCCTGGGTCCCAACCTCTTTAAGAAGTGGGAGGTGAGATGTCTTAAGCAGTGATGAGGAAGAAAGGACCAATTTCAACTCATCACACAAAGGCAATTAGTGATTAATTCACACTGTGAGACAAAAATACTTGTAAAAGGATAAAGACTCTCAGTGTCAGGTCACAACATTATTTAAGATTCTTTAAAAGTACCTATCATGATCAAAGGTTTTTCTCTGCATGTTTTATTTTCCTTTCATATTACTAGTATATTTCTAGGTCTGTTAAAAAACAAACAAATAAAAAAAAAACAAGCAAAAAACCCACAAAGTTATATTTATCTTATTAATATCTCCCCTAATAAATAAGAAATATATATATATACATTTGTATATATATATATATATTTCTTATATATATATTACTTATTTATATAAGTATATATATTTCTTATATATATATAAGTATATATATTTCTTTATATATAAGAATATATATATATATTTCTTATATATATATATTTCTTATATATATAAGTATATATATTTCTTATATATATTTCTTATATATATATAAGTATATATATTTCTTATATATATAAGTATATATATTTCTTATATATATATATTTCTTATATATATATATTTCTTATATATATATATATATATATTACTTTAAGAAACAACCAATACAAATCCAAAATGATACATTTTCTATAACATATTAACTTGAGGTAAATTGTTTTATTATTCAGGGGTGTAGTAGTTAGTTGCTGGGCTGTACAGCATCCAGATATTACTTTTTCAGGCATATTTATCCACTGTAGATAGGGTGAAAAAGTATGTGTGGAGAAGGGCTGAAAATAAAATTGGTAAATGCCTCAAATTTAATATTACTCATTTTAGACTTTGTTCTCTGAGTTTAGTAGGTTTCACATCATGATGATGTTTTTAGGGATGAGTTGGCATTTTGAAATCTATGTCCTACTACACTAGGTTACATTAAACTGATTGAAACAAGAAAGTCAGCTAGAAAGATCATCATGAAAATTTCAGTGAGTAAAGGGATCAATGTGACAATCAAGCCATCTTGTTGCCTTTAGAGACTTGTTCAAAACTGGAAGGTCATTGGATTTAAATATGCAAACTTTGAAGAAGAATGATATTTTCAAGGATCTACTGGCTAAAATGGTTGATACTTTATATTGATTTATACAATCCTGTCCTCTTTTTTTTCTAAAATTATTTTTATCAATAATTGCATCTCCAGGAATTATTGCATCACATTTTACATCATTGAGGTTCTTGTTACTTCAAAAAGAATATTTAGTGGTCCTCAATTTCTCATTAGATACGTTTAGTTTCTGATTTATTTCCACTCAATTTGGGGCTCTAGCCAAATACCTGGTCAAGTAATAAGCTAAAGTTCATTTCTAAAATATTATGTGAGAAGAAACGTGGATAACAGTAGCTTGCATAAAGTGCTAAATAAATATTTTTGAAAGATAGGTCCATCTCCCTTAACCTCTCTGCTGGTATCAATAATGTAATGCACGTATCAATGTTCACATATAGGACCTCAAATGTTTCAAAATCAATTATAGATGAAGAGATTCACAGCTGTCTAAAAATTTAAGTAACTTACTTCCCCCAAATGTAATATGGCAACAGGCACCATCTCAACAGAAAACTCAGTGAAAGTTGATTTTGTTTTATATGTTAGGTACATTTCTGAGAAATTGTGCAAAGCAAGCATATGTATAAGAAAGAAGGAAATAGCGAATTTCATTACACTTTCAGTAAGAATATCTTTTAGCAAAATATATCTTTGGTACACAAGAAAAATTATTATGTACCTAGGATTTTCAATATTCATTTAAAAAAGTACTCCTCTTTTATCCCTGTGCTTCCAATATCACATACCCTTGGAAAATGCCAGGCAAATAAGGGGAAAAAAAATCTCTGAAATTTGCACTTCTGCAAATCTCAAAGATACACAGCCTCACTGGAAATCTCAAATGTGTTTATATATTATAATTTAGCATCTATATGATTTTAATTTAATTTATTATTTTCATTGATTTCATGAGACTTAATTTAGTTAACTATCATTTTTGACTATACTGTTTGTGATAAATACATTCAACTACATTTTTCATCAAATAATGATTATCAAGTATGTGCAAATTACATTTTATTAAATTTAATAACATTCTATAGAAGATACAAATGAGAAGTAATAGTCTTTTACTAAAATCTTATAGTTGGAAAAGAAAAAATGCTAAAGCAAATATGTAGATAATTATTATGAAAATATACTATAGATTTCATTTCTACTGAATTTCTAGTCTAGTTTTTTCAGGTAATACTAGTACTTAGTCAATATATTACCAATGAATTATTCCCCTATGTGTGGCCAATAGATTTCTCAGTCATTAAATATATTTCCACGTTGAATTTCCCTTTTTACTCTATAAAAATTATCTCATTCAAAATGCCAGGCAAATAAGGGGAAAAAATTTCTGAAATTTGCACTTCTGCAAATCTCAAAGATACACAGCCTCACAGGAAATCTCAGATGTGTATATATATTATAATTTAGCATCTATATGATTTTAATTTAGTTTGTTATTTTCATTGATTTCATGAGACTTCATTTAGTTAGCTGTTATTTTCAAAAGTAAATTATATGAATTATCTGATTATTTTCCATATAACCAATATTTAGTGAGAATTTACCCTATGTTAACAACTGTTTTAAGGCTTGGTTAGGTAATTGAGAGGTACATATTCTGGGTCACCAGAATCCCAGTATTAATACATGTAATAAAATTTAACTTACAAAAATTTCTCTGTGCTACCTCACAGTGAAAAAATTTCAGATATGTGGGCAATTCACTTCCAGGTTTAAAATGTCACCACTCTTCCCCTTTACAAAAAAGAAGGTTTTTTATATTGCTTTTGTCCATCATAGGGAAGTTGCATTTTCTATACAGGTCATTTTTATGCTTTGTCTATTTATGTTTCAACATGAATTCACTCCCATTAAACCAAAGGTGTCTGTTTTTCTCAGTGTTCTTCTAAAATGCTGAACATTTTACTCCTGTGTACGTCATTAAGATAAGAGCAATGGAGACACTTATTCAGGGTTTGCAAACTTGGGATAAATAAAGAAAGGCTATGGCAGCTTGGAATCCACCAGGACCAAATACCCGAGACTGTATTTGAACACATCACCAAGATTCAAAGCATTGGTTTGAAAACAGTGTTTTAAATATACTAGTATACCTTTGATCTGAGATGTGAAATTCACCCTGAGAAAAATAAAACAAAATTCCCACCTATCCATCTGTGGCTAACAGTTCAAAACAAAACAAAACAAAACAAAAAAATTAAGTAAAACTCTATCACCCATTTTTTCAAAGCAAATAAGAATTGCTTTATTTTTAATTTCATATATTTCCCTACTCTGATACATTCTTCAAAGCTGGGCTTTCATCATGCTCTTAAGAGATCATTCAAATACTCTGACAACTGACAGTAATTGATTACTTGGTGTGGTTTTTTATACTTTAAACCATGAAGCTGAACTAATGCTTCACAGAGATAAACGCTGTATTCAGAGTGTCAAATAGAAACAGTAGGATAACATCCAGGAGACTGTTTTTAATTTGGCATTTTCAATCTCTATCTATTTAAAAACTTTTTATTTTTTTTACAATTTTTTAATTAAATAATCTAAAAGGTGGGGGGAAAGCCCATGGAAAAATATATAACAGCTTGCCAAATTTTCAGGATTTTCTTTTTCAAATCACAACACTTCTTACTCCAATTTCAACTATATTTTTAAAAAGGAACCGAAAGAATACTCTGATGTGGATGAATGTGTGCAGACTTCATCAAATCCTATTGATGTTTTACAATGTCAGACAGACCTGTACCCCAGATAAGATATCAGTAGCCTTTTCTCGTAGGAAAACACATCTTTATACTGACATTCCAGTTTTGAAAAAGCATAAAGCCAATTTGATGGCAAGTGTGGATGTGTGTTATTTCACCACCAGTCAGATTAAATGGAACAGCCTCAAGAGATCCTGCAAAGAACTGTTATGATGTCAATAAAATGTTCCATGAGTGGCAGGGCTAAGCCAGGGACAATTCACTCTCTAGGGAAAGACTGGACTAGTGGAAGGCCAGTCTCATGCTGAGAACACTCAGAGGAATACTCAGCAGGATTAGAAATAGCCTCAGCGTGACCAACGTAATTTCTCCTCTCCACAAAAATAAGTAGGTAATAAGTATGAGCCAAAGAGAAACACTGAATTAGAAGGATGGAGCTATGCTTCTACCACTAACAATATATTTGTGTTTGGTAAACATCATTTATCCAACACTATTATGCACATGGTGATCCAAGTCACACCTGGAAAATTTCATACAATCCTGAGAAAAATTCTAAGGATTTTAAGAATCAATATAATAATATTAATTGATATTACTTTTTTCTATAATGCTATTTTCAGGGTATAGGTAAAGTTTTAACTTCAGCACTTAGCTTAATTTTATCTTAACTATGAACAATTGCCCTATATAAATAATATGTTAGAGCCCAGAAAAAAAACTAGCTCCATTTTTGCTCCTTTGCATTGACAAAGACATAAATAAATATTTATTAAGAGTTATCGCAAAGCATTTTGTAGTCTGAAACACATTCAGTGCCATGTGGAGTGAGTTTTCCTTTACTTTCTCAATCAAAAATTTATTAACTGATATAAATTCGTTTTTTTTCTTTATTTGAACCACCATAGATCTCATTTTTTTTCTAGTTTCTTGTTTGGTGAGGTGTGATAGAGCTTAGAAATAGATTAAAAAATAAGAGTGATATATACATTCATTAAAATTAACATAGAATATTCTACGCTTGACTATTGGGGGTAAAAAATTAAAACAGACTTGAGAAAGGGATATGGTATTAGAGATTGTGGCAGAACATATATATCTCATACATCATTTATACTGAAGTACAGTTTTTTCTCTCACTTTGTTATTAAACATCCCAATATTATAAATGTAGTAAGAAGGTTTGGATACAGATACATTGGGATCATTATGAAGCACAAATGATGATCTATAACTAATAGCATTGAAAAATTAAAGTTAGCTAAGTCCTTTTATCAACTCTGACCAATAAGTATATAATAAATATTAAATTTATAATAATTATTATCATTATTCACTCAGCAAACATTTTTAGAGTAGTTATGGTGTGTCAACCTTTGATCTAGGCATTGAGACCACAACAGTAAAGAGAACAGAAAAATAATAAAATTCACAAAACCAAATTCACTGTCAATAACCCAAGAGACCAGGCAGAAAGATAGAGAAATGTGTGTGGACACAGGTCAAAAACCAGGAATATATCTGTAATAAAAAAGAAGGTTTGATGAGGAGGTGGAATGTGTGTAAGCATAGTTTTATGTGCATTTATCAAGAATGATAACATATTACACCCAAATTAAGTTATATATCACATGTGTTTAAATTTCCCACAATTTATTGTTAAAAATGAAATCTAATATGCATGCTAGAGTTGCTTAGGAAAAGTGAAATATAGTATCATTAGAATATTTTAATTATATCATGTCTCCCAGTTGATCCTTTTATTGGTCATAATTTTATATGTGTGTGTGCATGTGTATGTGTGTGTAGTATTTATGGAACACCTTTATATGCTAAGCACAGTAAGATAGAATCTATTGCAAATGTGTCTAATCATTTTAGAATCTATTCTTATTTCCATATTACAAAAAGGAAAATAATTGTATGAGTATCTATTGATGGGATTTAAACCCATGTTTTCTACCTGCAGACCTAAAATTTTATTCGATATGCCAAAGCTTGCCCAAAGCAAATTTCCTATTAGAATAATCTTACAAACAAAAAAAAAATAAGCATTATTTTTAAAACAGAAAATAATTATGTATCACAATTTTTATCATTTAAGTAAAGGTTCTTGATGTAAAGCTTTTTATTATAAATTTCACCAATTCTCATTTATCTTTCTTCAATCACCTTTGATCTATTCACTTAAGTATTTATGAACAACTGTTTTTAAACTCAGAATTTGCTGCATTATCACAGATACTCACTCATAAAGGTATCTAAATCACACATAAAATGTAGAGACCTTTTTCATAAATTTGGAAGTCATTTCAAAGTAAATCGGTAAGGATTTGAATGACAGCAGTAGACTGTCAATTCCCAGGACTGTTGCACCAGCGGTGAGCAGTGAGGTAGCCCATCCTGGGTGCACTTTTGTAAATCATTCGCTTCAGGAAGAGTTCTTACAAACCCGTCTACCTATAGCAACCTTGAGGTTTCTCTGTGGTCTCTCTACAAAAGTGTTTTCACAGTGATTTCACAGGCCCTTCATTTTTAATAAATATTAGCCAGCAGAGCTCTCCGGCAGGTTCTCCAGGATCTTAAGCCTGTGCAAGGGTATGTGGGCTTCTGTG
The DNA here is from genome assembly GCF_963455305.1 of Plecotus auritus. NCBI lineage: Eukaryota > Metazoa > Chordata > Mammalia > Chiroptera > Vespertilionidae > Plecotus > Plecotus auritus. The sequence goes on along the minus strand of NC_137770.1, from coordinate 206,131,206 downwards.
AACACCCCTATAGGGATGTTCATGTGCTGAGGGTTTATTAGAATGCCATACAGGAGGCAAAATGCTGCCAGCAATTTCAGTGACTTCTAGACTGAATTTATTCCTACCAGGTAGCTGCAAAATAACAATTTTAAACTGACTTTGCAATTGCTGGCAGTTTTCTTTTACATGGTTGATTTCTGACAGAATGAAATGTCTTGGTCACTGAAAAAGTGTATGTTTTATGTATGTTGGTTTTAAAATCTTATATGTATAAACACACCAAAAGAAGTCTAGACAGTTCTAGTGCTTGTGTATAAGCATATTATCCAATTCCATGAACAACTAATGGGATAATGTCCAATATAACCAACCTCCTGTTCACAAAATAAGGGCTAATAGTCCAGAGACAAAGGTCAATTTCTATGGCCGTGACATGGTAGGGAGTGTGAAGTATTGTAATTTATTAAATCCTAGAACTGATAGCTCATTCTTTTGAATCAAATCGCTTGCTTCTATCAGGTACCCTCAAAAGCCATCAGAGAATGCAAAACTATAATTTGGCCATTGCTATCACCACATAAGTCTTTTCAAATAAGGAATCTCTGAAGGAAAATTGACACATTTATCCAGGTACCATTTTTGCATTTCTACAGGCTGTTTTATGTGCACAGTTTAGTAATACAGTTTTCTGAAAGCTAGATTCCTTATACAGAAAAAATACATAGCCATTGTTCTGTATCACAACTTAACTTTTATCCCATAAGAATAAAGATGTTTTTCCCTTATCTGTATTATTATAAGATCTTTTTAAATAATTTTATTTTCAAAATTATAACATCTTTACCCGATGACATGAATAGTGAAATCACTACCTATAAGTGTTGATCCTTGTTAGGATTAACATTCTTATCCTTGTATCCCATGTGCCCGGCCCACTTTCAGAGAGATATGGGAAGCCAGTGTAATTTATTTTTATTTCAGTTCAATATCAGTTTTCTGTCCCTCCTCCAAGTGCAAAGGTGCATTTTAAGTGGGGAGCTGGTGACATCACTGGAACCCTACTCTGTGAATAGGAGTATAAAAATGAGAAAGGTGATGCAATTTCTAGTTTTACCCTGAATCTTTGTATTCATATACATATGCTAGACTAACATTCTAAGTGACTGGAAAGATATTCTGAGGATATATGTACTAATATAGAATTTAGATATTATGTCTTCAGTGCTTTGAATAAAAGTGTTTCTAAGTAAAATACAGTGCTTTTATTAAGGTTAAATGGTTCCATGTTGACAGTTCAAATGTGGTCCATGCAGATATAGTTCATCAAATCATTAATTCACAACTCACGATTATAATTGAACTCTCATATTAAAGAAAATGTGACTTCAAATCAATTTCATTACTGGGTACAAGGAATTTATTGGTATTAGTTAAGAATAGAAATTCAAGCTATTCCTACCCAGAATTATTTTTAGTACTTGCAATTAAGGACAAATAATTTTATCCATACCTAGAGTAACATTGTTAAGAGACAAAAATACACATATAAAAAATAACTCAATTTCCCTGTTTCCCACAACAAATAATTTTTAAATTATATTTATTGGGCTAACATTGGTTTGTAACATTATATAAGTTTCAGGTGTACAACTTTATAATACAACACCTGTATATTCCATCATGTACTTACCACTCAAAGTCTAGTTTCCTTTTATCACCACATATTTGACCCCTTTATCTTTTTCATTCTCCTTCTCCCCCCTTTTCCTCTGGTAAGCATCATACTATTCTCTATGTCTGTGAGAATACTACCCAGCTATAGAAAAGATAAAGTATGGCTATTTGGGACAACATGAATGGATCTTGAGAGTGGCATACTAAGTGAAATAAATCAGATAAAAAAGAACAAGAACCGTATGATTTTACTCATATGTGGGATATAAAAAAAATGAACAAAAAGAACAAGTGAATTTTAAAATATATTCCTTATATAGGAAGAGCTCTCAGATGCCTATACCCACGACAGTAGCATTGCTGGAAAGCCGAACACTTTGCTAGGTAACCTGCCAGCAGCAAGTACAAAGTACTGGTGCTATCTACAGTCATAGGCATATGGAATATCTAGGGTAGTGTCCTGCTGTTTCTTTATTCAGGGGATGCACCATTCATAAACAAGGGCAGGCAGGGGGCAGACTGAGTGCAGTGTGTTGAGGCATGGCACCACTTCACTGGCAGGTGTGCTTCTGAATTTAGGCTGGTCACTGTGCTCCATTGATCACATGGTCAAACTTCTGATTTCTGACAAGTATATCAATATAAGTATGGAGTCAAAGTAGAAAGTGAGAGCAACAGGAGCATTGGGGCACTAAAATTAAGACACATCATATTGATTTAAACTCTTTCAATGTTTCAACTCATCACCAAGTCCATGCTCCTCCATTATGCTAAAAGCCAAATACACGTATTGATCTGTGGTATATTTCTTGGAAACCGTAGGATAGAATGAACCACAAAAGGTTGAGGGGACAACCCATTCTATGAAATAATTTTTAAGCATGATTGATATACCTTCAAATTAAAGATAAATATAAGTGTCTAGAAATAATTGCTTTGCTACTATCAATACATTAGCATATTTCTGGACTCCCAAAGGAATGCTATATCATAAAACATTTCTGGTGACGATCCAGTTTGACAATATTCAGAATTAACCTGATCAATATCTGTAATCTAGTTAACTGTGGTTATCAGAAAGTCAACACCTTCCATTCAGTACAACAGAGCTCTTTATTCTTCTGCTTATTTGGGATTTGAGTTAGGTTGGAAGGTCATCAGACTTGCTAAGCATTAAAATTATGCTATGGACACAATAGGATGACATTTGTCAACTGTGGTTTTATTTCAATGATAATTTTGAAAAAATGATATAACGGTTCTAAATTTCCTATTACTACTGAGGAGTGCCACTTTTACATTTGTGTTTAGAATTTTATTGGCACTAAGTGATCAGAGTTTGTGCTTTAAATTTTAAGGCCATGGTTCTCAATTGCTTTTCTTACACACTTTGGAGACCTTTCATGGCTCTGTAATACTAGTATAACCTTGAATGTTCATGAATGTTTGTAGATCTCCTTCAAGTTTGAATTCCTCAGTTTTAAGGGAAACATGCAATTAGTGTTTCTTGAAACTAGATTTCATACGGACATAAGAAAAAAAAACTTTAGATACTTGAAGTTGTTTTTATAGGCTGATCACATAAAAATTCATAAGAGAATTTTGCAGCTGCATATATGTGCATTGTCAAGACATATGCTTCATTTTGCAAAGGGGGGAGGGTCATCAGAATATACATTCCAAACTATTCTTGATTTACTGAAGGTAATGATTTTTCCCAACTATGTTACAATTGGCAAACAGCAAACTTATTATATACAGTTCTTTCACATTTTTAAAAAATCTTATATTTTAGAAAATCTCAAAAGTCTTCAAGACATTAAAGATCCTGGTTAATTAAATATACTGTACATAAATTTTTGTTTTAGTTAAAACTGGTAAATACACTTTTACAAAGATAGAGTTTAAATTAATTTTTTTTCTTTTCTCCCTCCTTCTACTTCCATTTTCTTTAGTCATACATGGTTCACATGAAACTTTTTCTATGATCTGTACTTTAGGGCTCCATTTAGCAGAGCTATCCCTTGCCCAAAATTTGCTAGTTTTATTTCGTAGCTGTTGAAGATTGATGAAAGTTAAACTACTCTTTTTTTAAATTTTAAATATATCTTTTATTGATTTCAGAGAGGAAAAAAAGATGGAAAGAGAGATAGAAACATCAATGATGAGAATCATTGATCAGCTGCCTCCTGCATGCCCCCTACTGGGGACTGAGCCCACAACCTGGGCATGTGCCCTTGACCTGAATCGAACCTGGGACCCTTCAGGCTGATGCTCTACCACTGAGCCAAAACAGCTAGGGCTAAACTGATTACTCTTTATCAAATAATATTTATAAGAGTGGTATTTAAGAATGGTATTCATTTCCTACAACAAATAGGTGAGAAATAGAACATTCAGAATTATTTGGAGGCACCAATGAAATGCTGAAGTATTTCATTCAGCATTCCTTAATCACAGCACACAAATAGTTTCTTATTCCAGCAGGAAGAAATATAGTTATTTTTCTAAAAGAGCAGTTAACAAGAAATTGCATTATGGTTGGGTTTTGGGAACTAGAATTACAATAAAAACTTACTACATTTGTAGATTTATTAGCAAATTTCTCAAGACACTCCTATTGGAAGATAAAGAAGAATCAGTATAAAGCCTCCAATATGTGTAGCGAAAAATACCAAAACCACATGTCCCTGTTTTCAATTAGTGTGAAAACTAAAGACTTGATGACTTTTTTGATAAAAATATTTGAAATTACCTCATGAAAACATGGTTAGCTTTTGATTGAAAGAAAGTAAAGCTATTTCCCCCATTTCTGTCCTACTGAAAAATCTGATGTGAGTAATGAGAGATTTTAAATGCAAAGATGTAGGAACTAAATACTTTCAATAGCATGTCTTCAAAACTCATCCATCTGTTTAGAAAAATCCAAGGCTGACAAATCAAAACAAATACTATCACATATCCCGCAATTACTAGACATTTTCCTCTCAAGCTATTTTTTGTCTCAGATCCCTTGTAAACTAAACTAGACAGTACTAAGTGCTGAACTAATTTATCATCTGTTATTCCTCCTGCTTACTTTTTGCTATGCTTCATATATTCTGAAACAAAAATAAGAAAAGATTTCTTTCAGTCCAGATTTTACAATTGCATACATATTTCAGCTTGTGATTTAACCATCCCAAATAACTCAAGAGAAATATTTTTCTTACATATTAAATGAAGGTTCTTAGAAATATAGCATGGACACCAAACAGCTTCAAAATAAAAGTACTCAAAGATATTTTGAAACCTAAGAGAGAGGCTTTGTCTGAAATATTAGTGTCACTTCAATTAACATTCTAAATTATGGCGCCTATTCAGTTGTGGGTAATTTTTGGAGTTCCAGTTGCTAGGAATGTGTTAGACTAAGAAATTATCAACATTACTCATTTATTTTCTCTTTTTCCATAAGATTTTTGGACTGTTTTAATGCACAAATAATAATATATATCTATATATTAAGGTCTATAAAATATATATGATTACATATATATACGTACATATATGCATTTGTTTTTTAGCATATCATTTATTTAGTAGCATGTGCAAATGACTATTTAATTCAGTCTCTATTCACACAGGTCCTATTTCTATAAAATTTATATCCTTCTTAGCTACAAGTATTCAAAAATCACCCAGTAGAGTAGCTAGTGTTCTTCTGCAATTTTTTATACATTATGCTGATCGTATGAGGTAGAATAATATTTGCTTAAATGGAAAAATATGAATTCTGGCCAAGATTAAGCAATATATTTGTATTTAGTTTGGTATGCATATACACTTTCAGAAACAACAATGCAGGGAACATCATCATTCATCAATTGCCTCTATTTCCCATTATTGGTATTTCTAATACAATGTTCTCTATTGAAACTGAAATGCATTCACGGTCAGTCTATAACACTCTTTCACACAGTTGCATCCTGAAACAAATCCTATGGTTTTCTATCATTTTCCCTTATTTGTTACACAGAATATATCTTCAAATATTATATAGCTAATTAAAATATTAGCTAGAAACCGGGCTGAAGTATATATTTTGTGTAGAGTCACTTAACATTCTTCATATCCAATTGCAATATACTAAGTAACACCTCACAGGGTTGCTTAAAAATTCATCCCGATAAACTAATGTCTTTCCAAAACACCTTTTCATTGCAAACTTTTTCAAGAAATAAGCTGTAATGTCAAAAACTCATCTATTAAGTAGATCGTAATTAATCGAACTTTAGCCAGCTAAATCTTATATCATTATATCTTGTGAAAAAGCACTTTAAATTTGGTGCCTCATATACTCAACCCAATTTCATTTCAATAACTCTTTTTAAACTCCCACAAAGTGTTTAATATCTAAACTTATAATTTTTATAACAAAGTGGCTCAGAAACTTTAATGTGTTCTAGAAAATTTTAATACAGGATTTCTAATATGGCACAAGTAATTTCACTTTGCTCAGATTCCAACTTACCTAATTCCAACTCATTTTTTGGTCAGTCTCTATTTCTGAACTTGTAGAAATGTATTAGTTACATTACTTTTATAACTAAAACTTCAAATAATATACTGCTTTCATCAAATTTAGAAAACTTGCATGTGTGTAATGTGTAAGGCAAAAGAAACAGACTAACAGAAAACACTAAGAGAACAAGATGATCTCTTAAAGTTCAGAGAATTCTAACCTGTAGCCAATACACATATACAGTAAATACATATTTGACAGTAAAGATACACCCACAAATATTCTAAAAAGAGTGATTGATATTAGACAAGAAAATTGAACATAATATAAGTAAAGTATTAATTAAAATTAAGAATAGCCTGTAAATTTATAATTTCAAATAAATCATGAAAAGCTTTTATTTCCTTTTGTACTTTGGAGGTATAACTAGAAGACGATTTCTATCTCATTTATCACCTGATGATCTGTTCTTCAAATTAGGTATGTCAAAAATGTTGTGATATTTAATTTAGCCAATTTAAAATATCCTTTTTAAACTTGTTTCTCATAATTTCACTAGCATTTTGCATTATAAACATATCTCAATGGGGGCCCAATTTTTGCAACATGGAAATATGGTAATTAAGAGCTATGGGGGGGCCTATTTTCTCATGACTATGTAATGTAGAAAACAATGGGGTCTCCTCTTTCTGTTTAGCAATTCCATTCATGCAACAAAGATGTTCAATGTATGTGTCACAATATAATAACAGTCTAAAGAGATTAAATTGCAGTGTGTATTAAACACTCAATTCTCTCTGGCAGATGTATATGTATATTATACAAGGCATCACTTAACATTTTTCATATTCCATTGCAATGCACAAAGTAACACCTCGCAAGGTTCCATTAAAAATCCACTCCAGGAAACTAAGACTCTTCCCAAACACCTTTCTGTAACAAACTTTTAAAGTAATCAAGGCTGCAATGTTAACGGTGAATCATTTGCTAAGTCAATTTCATGCCCTTTCTTCAACTCCACCCACCCACCTTATTTTTTTCTTTTTTCTGCCATTCTTTACTTTTTTGATGGAAATCCAGAGAGGCAGCATAATGCTGTTGCAATTTAATTCACAGTAGTGGCATTGAGTGCATAAGCTTGAAAGCTCCAAGATGGCTAGAAACATCTGCGGGTTAGCAATGCCTGTGCATGTTGGCTGCAGGGCTTGTCTGCATTGCACTGCTTATATCTTTAACAGGAGTTAAATGCAACTGACAGCACACTAATTATTATAAATTGTTTTCCCTGCCAAAACTGTAACTTCACTGGAGACCACGTCAAATACAGTGTGATTGTTTTAGAAAATGGACATTTTTAACATTCCTTTATATTTTGGTAATTATTTTTTTATTGTGTAGGTTTATTTATTTTTTAATAAGAATTTCAGAAATGTGTACTTATGCATCGTCTTCCTCTTAAAAGTTTCACATACTTAATATGAAAAAAATCTCATACTGACTACACACATACTCCACATTTCTATTAGTCCAGTCATCAAAATAGCAACAGACAAAATTTTGAGACATTTATTTCTAATACTAGAGGTCCAGTGCACGAATTCGTGCACCAGTGGGGTCCCTTGGCCTGGCCTGTGGGATAAGGCCAAAACTGGCTCTCTGACATCCTCCAAGGGGTCCCAGATTGCAAGAGGGCTCAGGCCAGGGTGAGGTAACCCACCAGTGCATGATTGGGCCAGGGAGTGATGCGGGAGGTTGGCCAGCCAGGGAGGAACTGTGGGAGGGCTCCAGGGTGTGTCCGGCCCGTCTTGCTCAGTCCTGATCAGCCGGACCCCAGCAGCAAGCTAACCTACTGGTCAGAGTGTCTACTTTCTGGTGGTCAGTGCATGTCATAGCGAGCAGTTGAGCAGTCTTAGCATATCATTAGCATATATTGCACTTTGATTGGTTGAAGGACCAACTGGTCGGCCAGCCACTTAGCATATTAGGCTTTTATTATATAGGATGCTATGTGTTAGGCACATTCTTGCGCTCCACTAGCCTCTGCTTGGGACTCTCACCCCTCCCTGGAATCACAGGTACATTCTTGTGCTCCATGATGCTCTGCCTGGGACTCTCGCCCCTCCTGGTGATTGCTCTGTTATTTTCATTATAGGTTTCATGATTAGCGGCCTTCAGTTTGCAGTAAACCACCTCACCGTTTCTATTGGACCACCTACAACTGGCCCACACCTGCACCTGGTCTGACTGGTTATTCTGACTGACCATAACAAGAGACATAAATATCCTGCTCCCCCTACTCTGTCCCACTGATGCCATTTTGGTCTCAGACCTTCTACTAGCAGATGTAATAATAAATTGATAATTCTTCACGCCTTTTGGCCTCGTGCATTCCTCCTTTGGCGACCCTAACACTATAAAGTAAAATGGAAAAAAAAAATCTTTTTATAGATTATTATAATAAAACTAGAGGCCCGGTGCATGAAAATCGTGCTGGGGATGTGTGTCCCTCAGCCCAGCCTGCACCCTCTCCAATATGGGATCCCTCTCACAATCCAGGACTGCTAGCTCCCAACTGCTCACCAGCCTGCCTTTCTGATTGCCCCTAACCACTTCTGCCTGCCAGCATGATCACCCCCTACCCACTCCCCTGCCAGCCTGATTGATGCCTAACTGCTCCCCTGCCAGCCTGTTTGCCCCTAACTTGCCTCCCCTGCAGGCCTGGTCACCCCTAACTGCCCTCCCCTGCAGGCCTGGTCCCTCCCAACTGCCCTCCCCTGCTGGCCTGATCACCCACAACTGCCATCCCCTGCTGGCCTGATCCCTCCCAACTGCCCTCCACTGCTGGCCATCGTGTGGCAGCCATCTTATGTCCACATGGGGGCAGCCTTCTTTGACCACATGGGGGCAGCCATCTTGTGTGTTGGAGTGATGGTCATTTGCATATTACTCTTTTATTAGATAGGATAGAGGCCTGGTGCATGGGTGGGGGCCAGCTGGTTTGCCCTGAAGGGTGTCCTGGATCAGGGTAGGGGTTCCCTTGGCGCATGGGGTGGCCTGGGCGAGGGGCCTATGGTGGTTTGCGGGCCAGCCACGCCCCCCAGCGACCCAAGCAGAGGCCCTGGTATCTGGTATTTATTTATCTTCTATAAATGAAACTTTGTAGTCTTGAGTGGAAGCCAGGGCCAGCCAGGAAGTTTGGCTTCCTCCATCACTGGGGAAACCCAAGCCTCCTGCTCGCTCCATGGCCACAGCCATTTTTGTTGGGATTTATTTATCTTCTATAATTGAAACTTTGTAGCCTTGAGCAGAGGCCTGGGCTGGCCAGGGTGTGCAGGAAGCTTGGCTTCCTCCATTGCTGGGGAAACCCAAGCCCCCTGCTCACTCCATGGCCACATCCATCTTGGTTGGGTTAATTTGCATACTCGCTCCTGATTGGTTGGTGGGCATGGCTTGTGGCTGTAGCGGAGGTACGGTCAATTTGCATATTACTCTTTTATTACATAGGATACTTTTTTTGTTATTTCTTGGGTTTTGGTTCTTAATATATTTCATTATGTGAGACATAAATGGATGTACTTGATAAGAGTATTTACACCCAGGAATGAACTTCTTTGTAACCTACTTCTCTCAGGCAACAAGGATGCATCAGAACTGTGATGTTCTTTTCTAAATTTTAACACTTGGCTTGGAAATGGCCATTATATGTCAAACTGACACTCACTCCCTGCCATAGCAAAAGCATATATTTTAAGCAGCTGACATATTGCCGCAAGTAAGCTAATACAAGGAACATCAGAGTTGAGGCTCTCTGAGTATCTTACCTGAAAAGAGACAGATTGAGGAAAGGGCTCTGACAAGAAGTAGATGTTCAAGCACAAATTGGTGATAGCCAAACTCTATCAGTGTATGACATTCTGAGATTGAAAGTTGAGTGGAATAAAAATGCAACTTTCTTTCAAATACAACTATGTAGTGTGTAACATCTGAATGTGCGTGTCTAAAAGTGTATTTTGCAAGGAACACTAAATATAGACGATGACTGTGTCTATTAACCAAAGAGCTTGAGAAGTACTATCCGCTTACCCATAGTGAATCTCCAAATATGTATCAGTGGAAGACCCTATGCTGGAGTGGATGAGAATATTTTTTATAACAAATGTTCTTTTTTTATTGACATCGTCCTATACTTTCAGATTCACATTCATCTTTTTTTTTAACCCTTCTGCTTTAGATTCTACCAAATGATAAATTAATTCTCTTTGACTGGTTTTCATAGGTATACTGGATTACTGGCCAATAGAATGGTGCAGAAACAATGGTAATCTATTTACAATCATGAGTAATCAACATTGAAAAAATATTCCTATTTTCAGTCAAAACCATGTTTTACGTCATGAAATGACTCTTTGTCATATAAAAAGTTGTGGTCCTGCCCTAGCCGGTTTGGCTCAGTGGATAAAGTGTCAGCCTGTGAACTGAAGGGTCCCGGGTTTGATTCCAGTCACGGGTATGTACCTTGGTTGCAGGCTTTCCCCCCCCGGCTCCTGCAGGAGGCAACCAGTTGATGTGTTTCTCTCATATCAATGTTTCTCTCTGTCTTTTCCTGTCTCTTTCACTCTCCCTAAATACCAATGGAGAAATGTCCTCAGGTGAGGATTAAAAATATAAATAAAAATAAATAAATAAAATGTTGTGGTCTTGACTCCACATCTTTTAATCTGCTCTAAAGGAAATGTGTGTTTGCATTTCAGGGGGCAAGTGTTATTTAAAATAAAAACAAAAAACTTTGTTTTTGCTAGAGGAAGTAAAGCACCCTGTAAGATGTGATTCAAACAGTAGTTGTTGAAGGTATGTAGTCTGTGGAATGTACTATCATATCATAGCGTCTTTACAGTGACCTCTCTCAGCTTTGATTCACTCACTAGTTTGTGTCATTCCTAAATGACACTACTTATTTGAGTATAAAACATAAAAATGAGAAACTAAAACTTCCCATTACTCACCACAGACTTTGACACATTTTCCTTATTTTCTACTATGGACTATCACTTATTTATGACTCTGTTCTCTTGGGACATCTTTCCCCTAGACACATACAAAAAGTTCGTGAAGTTAGGACAAGCAGGCATGTGGAGTAGCACCCCTGGGAGTTCAAGCCTTAACTTCACACTTGATGCAAATGTCTGGTCCCTTGCTACCTTCAGTTTGATTGGCATTCCTTCTCCATAAAGGAAGAGATAAATTTTATACACCACAGAAATAGCAAAATAAATCCTACTTTTTTTTAGCCTATATAAATCTTTCTAGCACTGTTGCCAATAGAATGTTTGCATATGTGTTTTATTTCCAACCAAAGAAAGAAGCATTTGCTAAAAATCACATCTGAAGGAAAGGTTTATTTTTTGTAATGATTGTTATTTTATTCTCTAAACAGAGACAGGTTTAATTTGCTATCACTATAATTTTAATTTACTAAGAGTAAAATGTATATTAACTGAATATGTACTGTTTTCCAAAATGTATATGAGAATCCTGTTTTTAAAGGACCATTTCTATCTATTGGGCTGCAGAATTTGCAAGGTATCCTCTTTAATTAATAATTTGAACTATGTTTAATCATCTGATAATTAGGCAATTCACTTTAAGGGCTTTATAACTGAGTAACAATTACATCATTTTATGACATTAAAAAATGTGTGATATGATGTGAATATATGACCCTAGAATAGAAGGTAAGTTACTTTGATCTTTGAGGCTCCTAAGTGATTGATATGGAGACTAACACAGGAAAAGCCCTATCATGTCAGTTAATTTACAAAATTATAATTTAATTCCACGTATTACTTTTCCTAAAATAAAATTTTAAGCAAATTGAGCATATTTACCATTATTCATGTTAATTTGAATTAGACTTTATTACTTACAACTGAGGTTTCATTTTAAACAGAAATATTGCATTAGTACATGAAAACACAACTAAATAGCTGGACTTTAAAATATCAGCAGAAATATAGCTACAATTTCTGGAAATCAGTTTAAAGGTTAAAGGTCAAATGGAAACTATGTAATTAACATCCAAATTAAAATCTTTTTACAAAATTCTGTCACATTTCTCTCACACCAGACCGGTATGTTACCAATTAGACTAGAAATAGTCTCCATGAACTTAGGAATCTTTTGGTCTTTATTCACCTTGTGTCCCTAAGAATAGAAGATTTAGCATTTAATTGCCCTCAATTAATATTTATTGAATAAATACAAGTTCATTATAAATAATTTAAACCAAGAAAATGCATTGTTTCTTAGGACACCTCACTATATTAGTATACCTATATGTAAACTCTATCTCTTTTATCTATATCTTACCTAATCTCCACACCCTTCTAAAATGGGTAATGGAAGTCTTATAGAATTATCTACTGAGTTTCTCATGTAACACCTTCCTTAAGATACTGCAACCCACCCCAGCTGTTTTTTTTTTTTTTAATATATACATACCTGATCTGATAGCTTTGTTACTTCCAAACTTTTAAACTCAGAAAAAGAATGGCTGTGTTTTTTGTTTTTGTTTTTTTCTTCTCTCTCCCATGAAAGACTCAGTAACACACATCACAGATGGAGAAGACTAAAATAGCACAGGTAAGCTAGGGATTTAATCTGAAGCCTCTCCACCACCATTGTCAGGGACAGGCACCTGGTTCATATTCATGCAACCAGGGTATGGTGGCCCTAGACAGTTCCAGTGAGCAGAGGGAGAAGACATAAAGGTCAGATGATTGTCTCACCCATATTCATTCTGCATGACTTGAGCCATTAAAGTATGGTTGGTGCAGAATGTTAATGTTGATAATAATCAATGCAAACTTGTAAATGCTTCCACTACATAAAAAAATGTAAGAAGTTGAAGAGATTAGTCAAAGAACATATATGCATAACCCATGGACAGAGACAACAGTGAGGTGATGGCCAGAGGGAGGGGAGCATGGGCTGGTTGGAGGTGGGCAAAGAAGGGGGTTTGGGGGACATCTGTAATAGTGTCAATAATAAAAATATAGTAAAAAATAAATAAAAACTGTATGTTTTTTTACATCAAAAAATGATGTATGTGAATTAAAGTTTCATGTATGTAAAGATTTTACTCTGCAATTTAAAAAGTATGTTGTCTGATTTTTTTTTATAAAAGGGAGACAAAAAACAGGACAATATTTAGTATGAGGACTTAGGCAATAATTTGGCAACAAACTAAAGAAAATATGAAAAAAGAACTACACAAAGTTTCCTTCATCGATGCCTTTTACTCATTCTAGCATGTTTTTAGACACTGTAATTATAGTTTTCTATGTAGAGAATTCCGTATTGGACTAAAATAAAATACTAAGGCTTACTTTAAAAAATGGTAGGAATATATTTTTGGAAGTAATCAAATATTATACTAACAATCTTCAATTAAACATTAAGCTAGAAAACGCAACTTAATGTGGGAAACAATTTATTTCATTTTCTGAAATGTCAGTCATAGCTAGAAATAGCTATTTAAAGCATACTTTTATAGCCAAAGGTATGGTACTTTCTTTAGACTTTAAAATGTTTTTAAGATTATTCAAAACTTATGGGAATTCCTTTGTCTTCAACTACAAAATAACTAAATAAGCAGTTTGGCATAAGAATGCGGATTTTCTACTGTTTCATCTCATTAATGATGTTGCCAGTGTTCTTCGTCCTAGGTGTGACCTAATAGACAAAATGAGTAATAAGCAGAATTTATCATTTGTATGTAGAACTGTAGGCAGTCAGGTGGAGGATATATATTTTATAATCTGAACTGCCACTTGTCTTTTCAGGGTGGTGGCAGGGTAACTCAAATAAAGTTTCCATGTGAGATGTATAAATATTGAAACAAATGACTCTAACTACAGTTAGAATGTTTTGCTATATATATATATATATATATATATATATATATATATATATAATGCTCTGTAGCATTTTTAATTGATGTTTCATAACACTTCCTAATTATAAAATTAGGAATATAATTCTTCTTACTACTCATTATGTTTGTTTTCTCCATATTTGATAAAAACTATTCTTTAGCTCTATTGGATCAAATATACCAATGCCTAATAGTATCAGTCAAAGTGATTCAAACTTGACTGTTTCCATTTTTTAAGAGTTGATTTCCAACCAAATCAATTGTCAATTAAGAAAACTGGAATGATAAATTCTGCTTTTTCTAAGCATAGCAATTTCAAACTAATAATAATAAGACTTCTTGAGTTGGGCTGTCAATGTAGACAAATACACCTAAAAGTGCTAAATATAATTCTTTAGTGAGTCTCAATTAAAGAGCAAGTAATTTAGACAAAGAAGTGCCAATAATGACTGTGCAACAAAGATTAGAGGATTGTTTCTATCATTTAAAATTGCAATCCCTCTATTAATATTTTAAAAAATATTCTAAAGATTATATACTTGATGGCAAATGTGCATAAACTGAAATACTAAGTCTGATAATAATCCAATAATTTCATTTTCAAGAAGAAAGAGACAGATCATTTTAGAAGAGTTATGAAATCTGAATTATGGCACTTCTTAAAAGAAAAAATTCAATCTCTCAGTATTTATTTAAATATTTTTTAAATTTCCATTATCTTAGTTAATATATGCAAATATAAAATTAAAAATAAAAGTATCTTATAGCTGCTATAATTCTAAATGCAAATAATTTGACAGTTAAAATAACCAAAACTACAGAACAAATATAATTAAAATTAACAATACTAATTAATGTGATAAATGATATTGTTTCACTGAAACTATATTGCTATGTTTAACTATACTGCATTACATGGGGAACGTTCAAGTTAAACATAGTGATTAATCAATTCTTTTGAAACTGTCTTGTATTTAAAAGTTGTGAAACTTTTATCTATACAATAAACATTATTTTAATTTGAATTTCACTTAGTTATGCATCATTTACAAATTACCTAGCTTCATTCTTTGACCTTTACTCTGAATAAGTAACATTTCAGTAAAATGAATCTAAATAAAGGGATAATCTGAAACAGTACAAGAGTAACCCAGTACTGAGATTTAGAATATATTACATTTGGTCTTAATGATTGTGCCAAGAACCCTCCTCCCCTTTCATATGTTGAAATCCTAATGCCCAAAGGTGCTGGTATTGGGCCCTTGCCAGGTATCTGGAGCCCTCATGAATGGGATTAATGCTTTATAAAAGAGGCTCCTGAGTGATCCCTAGTTCTTTTCACTGTGTGAAAGGAAATTCTCAGTGTCTTCTAACAGAATAATTTAATAGATCAAAACCAACATTGTTAATATGGTGACTTAGATACATGTAGACATTTCTATGAGACAAACAATTTATGACTAATTTTCCAGATGCCATAATTCTATTATTAGGTGAAGTTGGGGGAGAGGGTATATTTAACTTTGTATAACTTTCCATTTTAAATTTTAGGCTCAAACTAAATTAGATGGAAAACTATGCATTAGAGAAGCAAAACTGGGTATTCCTTACTCATGAAATACTTTCTCTTCCTCTTGAAGGCAAAGACTAAGTTATTATTTGCATATCAGAAGTGACTGGGGAAAAAAAGGAAAGGAAACAATCTTAATGATTTTCTTATATATTGTGGGAAATAAAGAACATTTGTTCATGAACAAATTTTTGAAAAGCAAACTGAAGTGCCCTGCTATAGTTGAAATTTTCTGATAACTGGTCTCTAGATAAGTAAAAGTTCCAGGAATACCTATGAAAGGAAATTGTGTAGTCCCTGAAGACACAGGAAAGTTTAAAATTGCATTTCAACATCTCTTGCAACTGCCTTCCAGGTGTGCTATTTGTGGGTAATCTTAATGATCTGACTTCTGGGGGGAAAAGAGAGAAAAAGAAAAGGAGAAATCTATCAAATTTACCTATATTTACTGAAAATTCAGTTTGCAGTGGTATAGAATGAACAATGATGATGACTGGAATTCATGCTAGATGACTATGTTTTGATTCTACAACTGAATTAGATAGTAGATAGCCATTTCTATGTTGCTTTGTCATTACCTCCACTTTTCCATCTATTTTTGTCTCCCTTATGAAAGAGGAGGGGAAATACAGGAACCAGAATTGAGACAAGATATTCTTCCCTTGTTTTTGATTCCACAATATAAGACCTACTAAGCTGTTAGTTAATAGATATATATTCTTATTTGTAAATGTATACATAAATTCATTAAATTTATTTAAAAATATGTTTAAGGTATCAGCCAGTCATGTCCTACATGCTTCTGATGTACAAAGTCTTTGGTCTCTCTAAGTTCATATTGTACTGAGAGAGAGAAAATTAGCAATTATTTTTTAAATATATGAAAACAACTATTTTAAAAAACAGTATTTAGTGAGAAACTATTGCCACTAAACATGGTATCATTGAAGCTTTCTCAATAGGACACAGAGAAAATGAATTAAAAGTAAAAAAAAAAATCTCTACAACAACTAAAATAATTTATGTTGATGGTCTAGAAAGTTTATGTCTTACTACAGAATAGGACATTAGTCTTTAATCATATTATCTACTAGAGGCCCAATGCATGAAATTGGAGCAAGAGGCTCAGCCATGGCAGCTGCAGCAGCAGCCCCCCTTTCCTCTGGAATGTCGTCCGAAGGTCATTTGGCCATCAGGTCTAATTAGCATATTACCTTTTTATTATTATAGATTTTTCTCGATAGGAATGCCATCTTCAGAATATTTAAAGTACATGAACTAATGTATATATCACAAATATAACTCAGTAAATTAAATATGACAATAGTTTATCAAGATTTTGTTATGAGGAGAACAATTTGCAGTTAATAAGGACCCAGCAGAATAAAAGCCTGATTGTAGTTATGAATAATGCATATCACCTATGGTACTAATTAACCTTGTGATCCAGTAAGATATTATAGGACAATAAGGCTAATTTGAATGTGGTCCAGCCCTTTTCTCTATGACTTATGATTATCACCCTTTGGAACACGTAAGAGTTGATTTTATTAAATGTGAAAAATATATGTGTTATTATTTATCACATAAATAATGAAAACATGAAATTTTATTATACTTCTCAAAAAGGTAGATTAAGTATATAAACCATGTATGTGTGGAAATGTGTACTACAAATTGTAAATAATAATAATACATATTAACTTGGCAAAAAACTCTGCTAAAATATCAGTATGTGATCAATCTAAGTACACTCAATAAATTTCTTCAGTTTATAGCCTTCTAATAATCCTATCTAATAAAGATGGAATATGCGAATTGACCATCACTCCACAACAAAGATGGAAGCACCCACAGCCAATAAGGAGAGAATATGCAAATTGATGTGACAAAGATGGTGGTGTCCGGGCCAGGATGCTTGTATTGTCGCCATGGCAACAAAGCAGGCGTTCCGCCCAGCCCCGGCCATTCCAGGCCTCTCGGCAGCATGCTCCTAGGCATGGAGCAGCAGAGGTGGGGCAGGATGCCTGCTATGAGAGGGAGTGCAAGGGGGTGGAGGGAGCTACAGGAGGGTGGCAGGGCCGGAGCGAAGGTGAAAGGCGACCGGAGCAAAGGCAGAAGGTGACAGCCAGAGCAAAGGCCTGGGTCACGGGTGCCAGAGGGAAGCCAGTGCCAGCAGCCAGCGGAAGGAAGGTCTATTCTTGCATGAATCTTCATGGATCGGGCCTCTAGTGTAATAATAATTTTCCTCTTTGTCTTAAAATAATAGGATGAATTCAGAGCAAAAGGTATAACTAAAATCTGTAATGGGAATATTTTCTTCAAACATACACTCTTATCAATTTATTCAAAATCTAATGCTTTCTCTTTTGTGCCTAAATTACTGTTGGATGAACAATCATGATGATGCCTGAGAAGAGATTAATTATTGTAGACACCAAGGAGGAAGATTCATTTGATATGAACCACAAGAAGGAATTTATTTGCTGAGATGGACTCCCATAGTCAACTGAAGCCCAAATTGTATTATAATAAAAGTTCAGCAGCCAATTGCTGACAAAGGAAACTCAGTTTGAACTCTCCGCTTCCCACATATGCCCCACTTGTTTAAGCTGTCTGAGTCATCCTCTGCAGGGAAACCCTGGTTTTGTCTTTTAGCCAGTGACTGAGACTTGCACCAATCAATCAGAAATACACAAATTATACACCAATGAGAACTACACTATTTGGACAATCAGAACTCATAAGTTGGAAATGTCATTTGTATAAAACTAAGAACTCGAGTGGGAACTGCTTCTCTTTTGTTTTGGTGGAGCATACTTTCAGTTTCTGCTGGAGGCTGCATCTCTCAGGCTTGCAAACACAGTTTACATGAGTAAAAAAATCTGTTTTCTAATATTATTTTTGGGAAATTTTGTTGACATTATCTTCAACTAGAAATGCCAGTCTTTAATGTTCTAATTATAGTTTTTAAACTGTTATTTAGATGTATTTTTAAATAAAAAATAATATTTCAAATTCCTACTTTAAAAGATATCTTATAAAAGCTTAGTGACAGAAATATATTGTTTAGATTTTTGGGCTCTCCTGCTCCCCTCCAAAAAAAAATGCTTAAATGTGACAAAGCATACCCTGTACACATGAGTCTTTTCTTTTGCATGTTTAAAAGTAGCAGAGAAAACAAGGATTGGATGTGAACAAAAACAGAATATCTAGTAAAAACCGATTTCTGCTAACTTTAATATTAATATACTTTTGAATGGAAATATTGCTATCTTAGCTCACAACAATTTGTGTTTATTTTTTGACAGAGTTTGCATCTATGTAAATATCATTCTTAATGGAAATCCTTTGTAACTGAATTATTCTCTTTATGAGAAAAAAGTATCAAGTGCCTAAATGTTCTTGAGATTTTTAATCAAAATGTCCTATGACAATATTACTTTGCAGTCTATTTAAATATTGATCACTCATACATTATTATAAAGGAGAACAAAATTTACCAAAATATGCCTCTTGGCATATTGATTATTTTAAACTGATTATTACATACAGACACACAGACACACACAGACACACACACACACACACACACACACACACACACACACACACACATGAACAGACAGGAGAGAAACTCTGAAAACTGAGTGGAAGTTACCCTTTTGTAAGAAGCATTGATGTTTCTATGGGAAATCTCCATTTGTAAGGGTGTCTCCTTCTCTGTACCATTAAGAGAGCAGAGGGGTAAAGGCAGACTGGATGAAATAAAGGGAAGGGATTAGCCAAAGCACATATATATGCATAGGCCACAGACACAGACAACATGTGGTGCTGCCCAGAGGAAAGGAAGGTACAGGAGTGGAGGCGGGAAAATGGGGGGAGGGGGGTAAGGCATCTGTGATAGTGTAAACAATTAAAATATAAAATAGAATAAAAGAGAAGGATGCCTTTCAATCTCCAGCAACTCTTATCAGTGGAGAAGGCAGCAGCTTAAATCTGCACAACAACCTAACCCTTGTTTACAGTGCTTTTCCTGGTAACCTCCCATAACTGACTCACCCCCACTCCCAACATCTAATTTTGTCTTTAACTGAAGAAGGTCCTTAAGGTGATGGCTTCAGCCATTTCGGGGGATTACTCAGTTTCCTTGGCTCTCTCCCTTGCATACATGTGGTGCACGTGTTATGAAACTTCTGTTTGTTTTTATACTGTTAATCTGTCTTATATCAATTCAGCTTTTAGGCCAGCAAAAGAACCTAGAAGGAAAGATTTTTCTGCCCTTCATCTACATATATTATTTTTTTAAAAAAAAAAAACAGGTATCACGTGATGGAGAAAAATCAAGAAAAATATTGGGGAAAGGGTAAAATCAATGCTCATAAAACAGTTTGCTGGTCCCTCCATTACCAGTGCTACAAAGTTAAGAACAGAGGCAGAAATAAATGGCATAGGCTTTCATCCAACTCCACCACTTACTGACTCTTACACTTGTTACACAACTCTCTCTGTGTTTGTTTTTCTGTAAAACCTAAAAATCATATAAGTTTCATAGGGTGTGTGTCTGTGTATAAAGTTAGAGAATAAATAAGCAGATGCTTAGAAGAGTGTATGATACATAGAAGTGTTGTGCATGTTATCATTATTATCTTAATATCATCATAAATAACCTTGTCATCATTATCTCTAAGGATAGAATAGAAAGGATGAATTTATTGTACAAAAAAATCCCTATACACATTTAACAAACATGTGTGGGTCAGTCTATATCTTTAAATCTATATATATATATATATATATATATATATATATATATATATATATATATATATAAAAGACTACGTGTCTGTCTGACTGGTAGTGCACTGACGACCAGGGGGCAGATGCTCAACGCAGGAGCTGCTGTGACACACACTGGCCATTTAAAAGTAAATGGCACTGCAGACCTGGCACCCACAAAACAACACTAGGCTTCCCCCAAGTGGGGCACAGGCCCCGCCACCACCCTGGATTGACACCCCACCAAATCACCGTCAACGCTGCCAAGATCCCATGGTGCAAAATGCAGCCCACAGCCCAGCCCAGCCTGGAAATGGTGGCTGTAGGCACTGAGCAATGACGTCACATAGCAACGCCCAGCTTCCTTTCTCTAGCGACTAGCCTCCTTGGAGTTTCTTCAGCCCAGGAACCTGACTTGCTTTATAACCAGGTGCAAACATTTTACACTTTAACCAAATGTTTGTGAAGCGTTTTCCTGGGCCTTATCTCATTTGATCCTCACAGAAGTCCTGGAGTAGGTAGATAGGAGACTTGATAGAATCCTATTTTCTTTTCATTAGCAAGATGCTAATAGCAATATTAAAATATTTCTTCTAATTAATTTCCTTTCAATGTGCAGGAATCTGTGCACTGAGACACTAGTCTATATATATAAAAGCCTAAGTGACCGTCGCTATGACACACACTGACCACTAGGGGGAAGGTGCTCAATGCAGGAGCTGCTTCCTGGTGGTAAGCGTGCTCCCGTAGTCCCTCCCCACAAGCAGGCCACCCTGATGGGTCCCGATCGTGACTGGGTGAGACGGGCTCTGATCGGTGGCCAGGCAGAGGGACCCATGCATGAATTTGTGCACTGGGCCTCTAGTATTATAATAATACCTTTTCCTGTCCTTTGGTTCTGAGTTAATGGATCCAAGTGTCCTCTTTTTGGAAGAAAGAGGTATAAGAAATAGCAATAGTTCAAATAGTTTTCTCTTAAGGAATTAACTTAAGGTTCTCTCAAAAAGTAAAATTATTTAAATAAAGGGAATGAATTAATATAAAAGGAAATTAAGAAAGGTTATAAGTAGAAGTAATCAAATTAATGTAAGAACAAAGTGGCTTTGGAAAAGAATAATTAAGAATTAGACAAAAGAAAAAAAAAATGCAACCTGGTTTTAAATGTTGTCTGGGACTTGGGCCTCTGAGGTCTTTAAGGTCTAATACTGGTTCCGTGGGGAAAAATATGTTTTAATTAACAGTAAGCAAAAGTAGCCAGTACTTTCCTGAGTTTAAACATGCTATCTTCACCTTAGCAGTAGAGAAGTTGCAATGACAGAACACAAGTAAAAAGACAAATCAAGTAAAACTTCCTTGGAATGAAGCGGGATATGTAAGAATTATTGGAGAATGTAATTAATTACATGGAGCTGTGTATCTGACCTCCATAAAGAAAATAAAGAAAACATGAAACATTTGTTGTAATCATGGTTATAAATCTACAATCTCTAATAAGCATTTAAAAAACTATATTATGAGTTAGAAACTGATTGGAAAAAATAGAAAAAAGAAACATGTTTTCTATAGCATTCAAGTATATTTATATCTCCCCTCCTTCTTTGGCCTTCCTATCTAATAAAAGAATAATATGCAAATTAACCATCACTCTGCTACAAAGATGGCGGCACCCATAGCGCCAGGGCGGGACGCTAGTATCCCACGCCCAGGCGGCAGAGGGAGGAAGGGCTGCTGACAGAACACTGGGCCACTGGGCCCGGGGCGTGCCCCCAGCCCAGTGGACAGAAGCCCAGCTGACAGAAAGTGGGCATTGGGCCGGGGACGAGCTCTGAGCCACCGCCACGCGGCTTGGGACTCGCCAAGAGGACAGATGTCCAGCAGACAGAACGCAGGCCGCTGGGTCTGGGGCGTGCTCAGAGCCACCGCTGTGTGGCTCGGGGCACGCCCCAAGCCCAGCAGACAGAAACCCAGCTGACAGAAGCCCAGCTGACAGAATGTGGGGCTGCTGGGCTGGAGGCGTACCCCCGGCGGCCCCCGCAGTGTGGCTTGGGGCATGCCCCCAAACCAGTGGACAGAAGCCCTGTGGACACAATGCAGGGGGTCCTCTGTGCATGAGCTGCAGAGGAAACACCTTTTCTGAGGGCTCATTGGCTAAGCTCCCTGAACACTGCCACTAGCAGTGTTCTTGGTAACTTGAGTAATAAGAATCCAAGAAGGTGATCTAGGTGATCCACCACACTCCTAGAGGAAAAACTAAGGTCTGCTGCTGGAGGGGCTAAGAAATGTCATATCCTGCCCTAGCTGGTTTGGCTCAGTGGATAGAGCCTCGGCCTGCCAACCACAGGGTCCAGGTTCAATTCTGATCAAGGGCATGTACCTAGGTTGCAGGCTCCTCCCTGGCCAGGGCCCAGGTCAGGGCTCATGCAGGAGGCAACCAATAGAAGTGTCCCTCTCACATTGATGTTTCTCTCTGTCTTTCCCTCTCTCTTCCAAGCTCTCTAAATATCAATGGAAACATATCCTCAGGTGAGGATAAAAATGAAAGAAAGAAAAGAAATGTCATACCCTATGAAAGACACATCTTGAAAATACCTAAAGAAAGTTGTCATTTTTTCATGATGCAGGGACTGGAGTCCATGTTGATGAAAACACCTTGGTGGCTGCGACAGTGGCAGCAGCAGTGGGGTGATGGGGCTGGCGCCTTCCCCTGATCAGCCCAGTCACCTCCCGCAGAGGAAGGCGAGACTGCGGCTTAGGCCCGCTCCCTGTCAGTAGGACATCTCCTGAGGGCTCCCAGTCTGTGAGAAGGGGCAGGCTTGGCTGAGGGAACCCCTCCCCCCCATTGCACAAATTTTGTGCACCAGGCCTCTAGTATTATATAAAATATAATATTTATAATTCTAAAGCTGAAAAAAAAAAGACCTCTAGTAGGGTTGGTTTTGTTTTGTTTTGTTTTTCACTTGAAGTACACTAAAATATGTAAAAGTTATAATCTTTGGAATAATGAAAATAGTGTCTTACACACACACAAAAAAAAAAAAAGAAGAAAAAGAGAAGAAGGGAGACAAAGGATGAGTAAGGGAGAAGAGGGGAGAGAAGGAAAGTATTCTTAGGGAATTTGAGTTTGAAGTGTTACATATCTTTATTCCTGGATTATTTTCATGATATAAATAATGAGGAAGCTCACTGAAAATTAAACTGTTTGATTGCAATATATGTTAGTTTGGATTATATGATACTATCATCCTGTATACTCCAAAATGGTCGCATATTAAAAGCAAGTCACATATTCTTCAAGTTATGATAATTATTCAATCTGAATTCAGTAGTGATTCTTTTAACATTACTGCTACATATCTCTAAATATATTTAGTTTTTTTTAAATATTTTTTCTATAATTATTATCAAATATCAAAGTTTGGATTTGATTTTTTAAAACAAACAGCAGTTATTTTTCCTCACATCAGCACAATAATCTTCTTCACGCTTGTCCTTTGGCTATGCAATTCTCCCCCACATAACTCTAATAATTAAGCGTTATCTCTATTTCAAATTAAAAACTAAAATCTATTGCTTTCTTAAAGTAGCCAGTGTGTTTCCCCCCTCAAAGTTAATATGCACTAAAGCCATTAACTATTAACTCAGGGTTCTTGGAAATTGTATTTAATCTACATCAGCCTCAATTTCCTCAATTACAAAATAGAAACAACAGGAGATATTTGGCAGAGTTATTTTCAGAATTAAATTGTTTTCTGTGTACCTGGCATGTAGCTGGGTCTAATAATGGATGAAAATGAACTTAAAAAATATTTTTTCCTACAACAATTCTGTTTTACCCATTAGAAAATAAGGACATTGGCCTTTATTATCAAGCTGACTGTTTAACTTAGATCAATCGACAGAGAAGTGTCAATTATTTTAATTGCACTATTTTTTTTATGAAAAACATGTTTGATTTTCTTTTTTTGCTTTTATAATGTTTTTGTTTTATTTTGTATTCCATTACTTTTCACCTTCCCACGATCAAGAATTACATGAATATACTTCAAAATGGGTGTCTCCTCCAGTCAGAAACCTTGTACCTGCTTACTGTGTAATATCAGAATTGGTGGGGAAGTGAAGAATCATTTAGTTCCTTTATTGTGGAGATGAAATTCTAAAGGTTAGACCCATCTATGAGACATAGAGAAACCTCCAAGCCAGGATGCTTAAGAAATCTCCTTAATCACATTACCCAGTCCAGTTTTGGATTTTTGTTTTGTTTCCATATCCCATCCCTAAATGAAATAAAAGCAACAAAACAAAACAAACAAAACGTGCATAAAATGACACTTTAATACTCCAGAGACCAAAAAAAAAAAAAAAAAAGTGTTCCTATACTGTTTATGGGCACAGACAAGTAAGGCAAAATAACATGTGCACAAAGATGGACTGAGAGTTCTTAACCTAATAACCCAATCTCTCCCTACAGCAAAACATGTATTACAGGGTTTATGCCAAAAGGGTTTCCCCCCTATTTGGATATTTACATAGAAAACATGTTATACATTCCAGTTTGGTTCTGGATTTGTGTAGTCGCATATAGGGTCTCTACTGTCCAGGGTATGAGCTTCAGAATCCTAACACATTCTTCATGCTCCTACTTTGCTTCAACCATTCAATCTTGCAGAATATATGGACACAACCTCCCCTGGATGACTCTGGTGGCTCCCAAGTCCTTCTGGGGACAGCTGCAGCACAGCTCACATAGGTATTAGGTAAAGCACACACGTGATGTGATTCAAGGGGACAAAATTAGGTGAAGCTTAAATACATTTTAATGAAAAACATATAAGATAGTGGAAAGACAGACTTTGAAACAAATACATCTGGTTGAAATGTCAGTTTGCAACTTTCTAGTTTTAGTTTGACTGATCATAATGAAACTAAACTGTCTGAGTTTAAGTCATTCCAGAAACTACTGCTCAAATAATGTTGTCAAGCTTAAAAGAGAGAATGTGAATAAAACATTTAACAGTACTGGCACAAACAGGTCTCTGCCACTCTTTTTGTCTCATCATCCCATTTAAGACATCCTGACAATTCTGGTGTTCAGAATCTTTGGCCTTTTTTCTTGGGATCCCTGTTACTTCTAGTACTGATTTATACACTTACTTCAAAGTCACACTGTTCCCTTTGGCCCACTTTTATATTTTCTAGAAACAAGGTCCTTCTCTCCTCAGTTTTAATTCCATTCTTTTCTAAGTTCAGATAAAAATAACTTAAGTTTTCCTGAGATCTGATCATGGAAACACTTAGCCAGTCTTTTCCTTGATCCCACACGTTGCCCTAGATTGAGAATTTCACCTTCATCAGATTTTTCCAAAACACAAATTTTTGCCCAACTCTATTTTCCTGAATGACTAATTTCTTCATTCTTCAGTCCTTGACCAAGGTTTGTTATTAATGGTCTTTCCATTCCTGTAACATACACTTAGTTACTTGCAGCATGCCTGGTTGGTACAGTGTATTTCCCTCTTAAATCGAGATTAAACTTTCTCATACTTAGATTCATACAAACTACACTCAGAAACCTCCTTAGTCTTTAAAGGCCTTGACATGAGTAGCTGACCTGGTAAGGACTGGACTTCAGTGGTCTGCCTGTCTTAGGAGGGGAGGTCACAACCCTGGGTTGGTGGTCACAACACCCACAAATGTTGGAACCAAAAACAAAAACAAACAAATGAAAGCACTCTGGCATTTTGTCCGGGGTTATCACTCACTGGAATTGCTTTCAATTTTTAAAGTTAAATAGCATGTACTGAGAATTTTCTTTGTGCCAAGTACTAACTTTCATGAGCCTCCAATCTTTAAAATCCAATCCAGGTTTTGAAATCATGAACAATCTTTTTATTGTGGGAGACAGTGGAAAAATTTTTTCCTATGGATTAGTTTCTAACATTATGTACTGAGAGCAATAACATCTCAGGTCCTGGCAATAAAACATGGAAGGAATCAAACTATAAAAATAAAGTGCTATCCCTGAGTGTTATTTTGAGGAAACTGCTAACAGATGTTTTCCTCTTGTCTATAGCACAGGGGGAAAATGTCCTATTTTGGATTTAACTTCATTTTCACCTGAATGAATTGTGAAGTTCCCCCAAGTTTAAGTGTATTATCTGTTGCTGCCAGTTTGTGTGGGCCTGAAGGGGATAGACCCCATTTAAGTCCGCTCTGTTATTACTATTTCAATGCCCTCACCACCCCTACTCCCCAACCCCTGACTCTGTGTTAAAGAAAGCTAAGGCTGTCAAAAGACGAGGAGTCCTCACTGTTGTGACATTTCATTGATCTGGGCAGCAACATGCTTGAAAGGCAACTGCCGAGTTCTAAGTAATGTATGGAAGACAATCAAACCCAGTTAAGCAAACAAGTGTTGACATATTAAATCATGCTTGAACCAAGAGAGCAAAAACAGATGACACATGAAACCATCTACAGAGAATTTTAAATCAATAAATAATACAGGTCAGTCTGGTTCTAAAAAAAGAAGCTTTTAGTATTGGGAAATACTGGGACTAGGTGAAGATCGGGAAGTCACTCACAAGAGCAAGGGATTATGTTGCTTTCTAACTGCGAGATGCAAAACTCTAGTTCCTGTGGGAAAGGGAAGGTTGGGAGCACTGGGAAACCTCGGTGAAATCACATCACATTACTTTCCAATCCATAAAATGGAAAATAAAATTTGGATAGTCTCCTTTATTTTAAAATAAAGTCCTAATGGACCCCTTTCAAAGCGCTCTGAATTCATAGAGGAAAAGCCCTTATGCATATGGAGTAGTGTATTATTATTCTCCTTCACAATCACACAGCAGGGGCTTTGGAGCATTCATTCTCTAAGTCTCCTTTCCACTAACAATTCCATCAAAGAAATGGAGTTATCCATCAGTCAAATTATCATTTGCTCTAATTGTTACTTTCCCCAAATTGTGGCTCTTCTTTCTTTCCGTTCTTTTTTTCTTTTTTAAACTGCACCTTAACAGCACTCAAATGAGCAGGATATCTTCAAGCTCAGAAAAGGATAAAAGCATACCTACAAATCATTTTAGTTCTTACAGTTGAATCCCTACTGGTCAGCATTAAATGCAGATAAAGCATTTAAACACCAAAGAGAATCAAATGCTGGAAGACGAGAGCCACATCCAGGGCCAGAAATAATAGGATACAAAAGCATTGCCATAGAATGAAAACCAGTTATGAGATCATGGACAGGGTAGAATTTACATTTTTTATTGTTACTTTTCATGAGTGATATACTTTCTAGAAAGAACTATGTCAGGAGTAGTGGCACCATTCTTTCTTGCTTTATAATAATTGGTACGTCCTTCTGAACTAATGTATAAATTAAATTTAAAGGCAATAAATTATGCAGTTTAGATAAACAACACACTTTTATCCTTTGAGTAGAATAAAGTGGATATATAAATAAATCAATTAGATTGATACCTAGAAATCAAGCTAAGCCACTTGGATAGTATTTTGTGTAAACCTCAGAAGGGGTTGATATTTCAAGGCTAATGCATAGAGCTGTACTAACAAACCTATATAGGTTGAGCACAAATCATTTAACATTCATTGTCATAGAAATATGGCTCTAAGAAACCTTAAAATGTTGGCTGCGCCCTCAAGAGGGCATTGGGTAAAACATTGTGCCTTTGGGCACAGGACAGTCTAACCAAGAGACCTCTTGAAGGGAGGTAAGAACTCACAACCTTCAAGAATAAAAATCCATGGCCTTCACTGGGTGAGCTTTGAGGGTGTAAATTTACACTAGCGACCAACAAGCACCAAGCCTTATATTACAATCACCTGAGAAGTTTAAAAAAGAAAATATTGATGCCCCAGCTAGCACCACACAATGGAATAGAAATTTCTTATAGGTACATCCAGCAACAATATGGTTTAAAATTATTGCACTACACTGTAAATGTTGAGAACTGCAGAATTAGATAAAAGTGGTAACCCAAATACTTCCTCAGTAGAAAAAAATGTTAAATCATGTGAGGAAATCCCATAAGTCAATAAAAAAATCAAGCATCCCACAAATAAATAGATCATTTTTAAACAGGAATGATTAGAACATGGGTGCCATTTGTATTTTTTTCGCTATTGTGCTGTGGTTTGATTTTCCCCCTAATTTGCCAATATTGTCTATTTATGATAATAGTACAAATAATTGACAGTAAATATGTGATTCCTAAATCAAGATGAAATTAGCAGAATTAAATATATATATATATATATATATATATATATATATATATATATATATATATATAATTAGATACCATATTGTCGTATGGTATCTAAAAGTTATATGATTACAATCTATATTTAAAAAATGTATCAAAATACCTCTGGAGGGAGAGATAAATATATAATTAACACAAAATAGTTTTGACGCAACATGATAGTGAATGTTTTGACATATATTCAAAGGACTTAAGATAAATATATTTATATTATTTGCCTTTATACCAGAGGCCCAGTGCATGAAATTGTGCATGGGTGGGGTCCTAGGCCTGGCCAGTGATCAGGACCAATCAGGTTCCCCGCCTCCCCACCTCTTCCTTCCCTCACCACCCGCGTCCACCACCACCCACCCCTAGTTCCCAGGCCCAGCCCAGGGCATGGCCCTGATCAGGTAATTAGGACCTGACAGCTGAGGGAAGAGACAGGGGGAGGGACCCAGGAGGTTGGCCCCCAGCCCCAAAGAGGGAGCCAGCCCTTGGCCTGCCTGGGAAAGGGACCACGTCCACCGCGACCCATCCCTGGTTCCTCATCCCAGCCCAGGGGCCTGCCAGCCAGGGAGAAGGACCAGGAGGTTGGCTGGCAGGCCCAATTGGTAATCGGGGCCTGCAGGCTGGGCACAGCTCCTTCATTGAGTGTCTGCCCCCTGGTGGTCATTGCACATCTTAACAACCGGTTGTCCCAGTCATTCTGTCGTAACCGTCACTTATGCTTTTATATATATAGATGGTCCTAATTTATCTATACCTCAGTTTCCTAAACTACAATATAAAAAAAGAAAAGAGCATTCACTATAAGAATCCCTTATATCGGTGCTTCTCAAACTTGAACGTACATAAATAAAAGAGGATCTTGCTGCAATGTAGATTCGGATTCAGTTTTTCTGGGGTGGAGCCTCAGTTTCTGCATTTCTAGAAAATAACCAGGTCATGCTGATGCTGCTGGTCCCTGTCCCACTCCTGAAGGAGGCTGACTAAATGTGCATGTGCCCATGGACTGGTGCACATTGTGTCCTTTCACATTTCACATAGGAGGAAAGTTGGGCTTAATCTAGATTTGTATTTGGCAACAGACACACATCTTCCAAATTGAAGAGTGAGATTTGAACTGAGAGCATCACCTTAAAGCTCAATGTCCTTAATTTATAGCACACAAAAATCTCCTGGTGATTTCACAGATCTATTTTAAGGTTTTAAGTATACCTAATGATTTTATGTAAGTGTTGGCTACCTCATTTCTTATCATTTGCAATCATTTTTTGAGCTTTTTAACTCTTAAGAGTCTGAGAACTGACACTGAGATGTTTGCTAAATCACAGTGAGTTCTCAACATTAAACTTTTTGATACACACTTTTCTCATGAGAGCTATACTAATTTATGTTATAAGACTTTGTGAAAGCCCTTTTGATGCTATGTGAATAATAAGAAAAAAGAAAAGTATATTTTGGACTATGTGCTGGTGTCCTAGCAATTTAAATGCCATAGATTTTAAATTGGTTCTATATAAACCAATGAAGATCTTTGCAAGATCTTTATCATTAAACATTTTTCTGATAGTTATCATTTCATATTAATTTACTATAATAAGAGAAATCTATCCAGTGCATATTATTTTAATAAATGTTTATTATCAAGAGGTGTTTTGTACAGTATAATCCACTTGAACATAAATAAAATTATGAATTCTCCATCCATAGGATCATGATGAAGCTCAATTCCATTCATGTTAAATTAATTTGTACAGTGTGAACATGGACTGTGCCATCATAAAATCTTATACCAAAGTAAAATTTACAAAGTGGTTATTACTATTACTGTGAATATGAAGTATAGCATTTATCTGTTACATTTATTCTAGCTCGCTCTCTCTCTCTCTCTCTCTCTCTCTCTCTCTCTCTCTCTCTCTCTCTATATATATATATATATATATATATATATATATATGAGACCCAGTGCATGAAATTCATGCACGGGGGTGGGGGTCCCTCAGCCCAGCCTGCACCCTCTCCAATCCAGGACCCCAAGGGGGATGTCCGACTGCCTCTTGGACTGCTGGCTCCTAACCACTCACCTGCCTGCCTGTCTGACCGCCCCTAACCCCTCTGTCTGTCTGCCTGATCACCCCTAACCACCTCTGCCTGCCTGCCTGATCACCCCTAAGTGCTTCCCTGCTGGCCTGATCGCCCCTAACTGCTCCCCTGCTGGCCTGATCGCCCCTAACTGCCTCTGCCTCGGCCCCACACCCAGGACCCAGAATTCCCTCCTCAGGCCAGCCGCAGGCACCTGGGACTCAGGCTTCCCTCCCTCTGGCTGCCTGCAGGCACCTGGGACGCAGGCGGGCTTCGCTGCAGGGGACCATGGGCAGGCAGTTTCACCTGGGCCACAGCCACAGGTGCCCAGGACCAGGAGCGGGTGGCTTCTCCTTCTCCTGGGTCACAGCTGCAGCCGCTGGTGCCCAGGACCGCGGGACAGGTGGCTTCTCCTGGCCTAACTTTGTCAGGAAGGACATCCGGATGGTTGTCTAGAAGACATCTGGTCTAATTAGCATATTACCCTTATTAGTGTGTGTGTGTGTGTGTGTGTGTGTGTGTGTATGACTCAAAACTTTAAGTAGTATCCTTTCTTTAATGAGTGGGAAAGTAGGAGTGAAAATCAAGTTTAAATGTGCCTCCAGGAGGGATTACAGAATGTTTGGTTCTTTGATTCCCTTTCTTTCATGGTCAAGACTCCCTTTTTTTTACTATACAAACACAGCAGGAAATTCACAAGTTGCTAATCATTGTTGGACCAGTAAAATATCAGGTTCTTAAAAAACAAAAGGTTTTCATTTTCAAGGACATAATAATTTACAAGTAGTATCCAATACTACTCATAAATGAACTAAACTGTTTCAGGTTTGCTATGCATGTATTTGACCCATTTGTCCCCAAATATTATTAAAAATTCTCTATTCCTTACATATATATATATATATAATCCCTTATTGCAGGTAGTTTCAGGAGATAGCAGCTCTTTTATTACTTAGATTTTAATATTCAAATACTTTTAAAAATATAATATGATTTTAGAAATAAAAGAAGTACACACAATTGATTAATGTGATATGATAGATCTCTGCACTGAACGTTCCCTCTGTGTGTTAAGCCGTTCCCCAACATGTTTTTTACATGTTTTTTCCCTGTCTATGAACACTCTATATAAACCTGCACCCTCACATTGCCATTAGCCACTTTCATAAACTGTAACTGTAGTTGTGAATCTATATATATGTTTATATGCCTATGTCTGCATTCTTAAGATACAGGAATTGCATAGATGCACAGTACAAAAATAACTTAGAAGAATGAGTGATACTTTTAAACCAGAGCAAATCATTTTTATAAACAAGGTTCTAATATATGTACATTGTTTTGATCACCCAATAAATAAAAATGTAGGTTTATCCTTTAATAAACAATACTGCTCAAGAATATCTATTGCCCAGCCATCATGGCTCAGTGGTTGAGCATCCACCTATGAACCAGAAGGTCATGGGTTTGATTCCTGGTCAGGGCACATGTCTAGGTTCCAGGCTTGATGCCCAGCATGGGACTTGCAGGAGGCAGCTGATCAATGATTCTCTCTCATCGTTGATGTTTCTATCTCTTTCTCTCTCCATCTCCCTTCCTCTCTGAAATCAATAAAAATATACTTTAAAAAAGAATATACTGTCTAATTTAAGAAAACTAGAGTTTTCTAACCAGAAGCTCTCCTGTATTTTACAATAAACAGATATATGTTCCTATAAATACATTTTATTTTCAGTAAGCGCTTAAGGAATAGCTAATGTTAATTGATAAGTACAGTGTGCCAGGCACTATTCTAAGTGATTTTGACATGTGTTATAGAATTGCTATAAGGTAGAGATGAGGAAAGCAAGGAATAGAGAGATTCAATAACTTGTAGGGACATAGATCTCATAGTGGCAAAGGTATTATTGAATCCAAGAATGCTGGCTCAGAACCTATATGCTTAAGCCACTAGAGAATGCGGCCTCCCACCAACAGTGTCTTTCTGACAATATCCAAATATAATTGGTCACATTTCAAAACATTCACCTCCTTTGTTTGGCAGAATTATAAGAAAAATATTCACTTTGCATACATATTTAGTTTTATCAGCACATCTACTCACATGGGCACAGGGAGTATGCTTTTTCTTTTTTTAATTCTTTATTGTTTAAAGTATTATGTCTCCTTTCCCCTCCCCCATTGACCTCTCCTCAGCTGTTCCCACTCCCCCAGCACATGCCC
Source organism: Plecotus auritus (assembly GCF_963455305.1). Classification (NCBI taxonomy): domain Eukaryota; kingdom Metazoa; phylum Chordata; class Mammalia; order Chiroptera; family Vespertilionidae; genus Plecotus; species Plecotus auritus. The sequence goes on along the minus strand of NC_137770.1, from coordinate 206,098,189 downwards.
TCACCTTGCTACTGTCTGTGTCCATGGGTTATGCTTATGTGCATGCATACCAGAGGGAATATATTTTGGTTAGTGGTTCTCAACTGGGAGTGATTTTGTCCGCAGGGGACACTTGGCAATATATGGAGGCATTTTTTGACTATCAAAATGGGGAGTGGAGTATTCCTCTAAATGGGAATTAGAGGTCAGAGAAGCTGCTAAAAATCCTACAATAAACAGTACTATTCCCTCCCCCAACAAAAAAGCTATCCAGCCCAAAAATGTTAATAGTGTCAGTATTGAGAAACTTTGATTAAAAAGAAACAAAAACAAATGCAGAGTATATTCTAAAACTTTAATAGATCTGATCCACAACAATTATTATTATTATTATTATTATTATTATTATTATTATGTGTAATACCTGCAAATGGATGAAATGACTTAGCAATTTAATTGCCCTGATTTGATGGTGGTGGTTCAGAGCAGCAGGACACACACACACACACACCCACACACACACACACACACACACACATCACTGGTACTCTGTACTTCATAATTGCCATCTTTTGTCAAAATTTAGAAATTAAAATTAGTTTCTTTTTGTTGCATAACAGAGCATACCAAATAGAAACAGAATTTCAACCTCTTTGACTTTTTTTGGTAATGTGCCTAATTAAAAATAACTAGGCTCTCCAGTACATAATTACAGGAACACCTAATACACTATATTTCCAGCCAATTTTATTTCAAACATAAATATGCACCAGAAGTATGAATGATCGACATATTACTCCCTGCAGTATCTGTACTGTTTCTGAATCAAAGCTCTTTCTTCAGCTTAGTATTTTCACTACGTTTTTCTTGCTGTGCAATCATTTCTCAGTTGGACAATTAATAAGTGCTTTTTCTCCACAGACCTCGATGTATAACTCCTCTTACCCTGCATTTTAGCATGCATTATATACCTTCTTCACTTTCACTGGTTTTGGCAGTGACCCACAATCTAAATCTCTTTCTCCATTTGATATAAATGAGACTATAATTATCTTCGGGGTAATTTCAAATTACTACTTCATTCCACTAGCAACTGATGAAGATTAGTGGTCTTGCCTTGCATCTGAGTAAGTCAGCAACATAATCACAAGAGAAGTCAGCAGGCAACATTTGATTCATGTGAACTCAATTGCTTCTGTCAAACACATTCACTTCAATAAAAAGCAGAAACTTCCAAAATGGGTTTTTGCTAACCATTTTGTACTCAAAAAAATTTTCATATGACTCTTAAGGGGAAAGAACAGCACGGATTTCATCAGAAATAATAATAAATCACAAGTAGGAAAACATACTTTATAAATGGATTTAATACATTATTAGTTTCTGAAAATAAAGAACATTTCAAAGTAATAAATTTGTATACTTAAAAGCTGTTTATTTTAGAAAATTCAGGCATAAAAGTAAGCCTTAGAAAAATAAATGAACTCTAAATTTTAAGTTAATACAATGGAATCCAGAGTATTTTGTTACCTCATTAAAGCCAGATTATTAGGGAAAATGTAGTTAATTTCTCTTAAAGGGAGTTAAGTGAATGGGCATGAAGATGATAGGTCACTGACTTGCTAAATGGGCTAAGACTCCGGAATCACTTTTTCGTTGTCTTCTGAGTTTAAGCCATGTGTCAGTGAGCTGCCCAGTAGTCTCAATCCTGAAGGTCTAGTCTCTAAAAGCCTCTTTGGGTCAACTCATCATGCCCTGAACATATATCAGGTCACATGAGCTTGATCTGCTAGCAACTACCAGATCACCTCCTAGTACAAACTTGGTAAATATTAACATATGAAAATCATTAGAATAGATTTACTCAAACATCAGCTTCTTATTATAGTTATATCTTTAATTAAATCCCAAAAGAGGTAAAACTAAGAAGATAACCCACTTTTCTATCTCATTATGACCAAAGTACATTATCTCCATTCTAGAATATCAAACATTTTATTTAAGGGAAAAAGAATACAGAACTATAGCAAAATATGATTGATGATATATACATAAAGCCTTCCTATTTGACATAATAATTACCCATTTTCCAAATGCATTTATCTTCCTATTACTATAAGATGCAGAAATAAACTCAAAAGAAATTTGGGGAATTCTATGTATTACATCAACTGTAACACCAAAGTATGCTCCTTTACCTATCTGAGTATCCAGTTTCACACTTATATCAATAAAAAGTTTTTCATTACTTATTCCATGTGAAAATTTTAAAAAGACCTATGTTATGGTATCAAGTAACCTGAGGGCAAAATTTTATCTAGAAACCAAAATCTATGCTCTAATAGTCACATTGCTCTTTGTCTTGTTGAGGACTTTGAAAACTTAGTGACAACAAAAAAAGACAAAACAACTACAAAATTGGGATTCTGCAGTTCAATAAGTTGAGTTCTCAGCTAAATTCTAACCTGAATATCCTCATAGTCCATGCAGATAATTGTTTTATGTTAATCTTACATTATAAAAACAGAAACTGAGTTATTAAATGTAAATGTATAATAAGGCTACCTTATCAACATATTTCAGTATATAATGTTTTAAGTTCTATAAAAAATCACTGAGATGGCCTCTATAATAGTTAATATATCACAGGCCAATCACATATGATTTAATACCTTGAAAATTTGACCTGAGAATCTTAGGACTAAGAAAGGATGAATTTAAAATACATCAATTTTGTAAATAAGGATAGTTTCAACTGATAAATACAAAGATAAATAAATCAATTATTTTAAACCACAGTATTCTTTTATGCCTTTGCACATTCTATTTCCTCACTTTGAATTTATTGTCCCTACATTTTCATTTCTTTCTCATTCCTTAAAGAACATAACCTCTGCCATTGAGGATTATGTAGTCTGATGGGGGTGGGGAGAATCATTAATCAAATAATAATTTAACAAATAGGTGCAAAATTATAACTCTAATAGGTTCTTTGAAGGAACAATTATATGAATAAATAACATGCCTGACTTAGTCTTGAAGGGTCAGAGAAATCCTTCCTGAGAAAGAAGAGTTGGACCACAGAGCTGAAGGATTAGTATGAGTTTACCCAGCATTAAGGAGGTAAAAAAAATGTTTAAGGGAAGGTAACAGAATCACAGAAGAACTAATGAAAGTGAGCAAACTGCCTTTGAGAAACTGGAAGGATGTTAGTGTGGCTAGTGCATAGTGAGTGGGAAAAAGCATAGTTTAAGATGTGTCCAGAGAAATAATAGGGTCAAAAACATGCAGGATATAAGGTACTGTGAAAACTTTATCTTAAACAAAACTACTGAAGTATTTCAAGTGTAGCTCTTGGGATTAGGTGGGGCCTGAGGATAGGTGTGTGAAACAACCAGATCTGCATTTTTTTAGACATGATACATTCACATGGCTAAAATCAAAACTATATACAAAGTCATTCATTAAATTTGATAATAAAGTTATAACCAGATATGCTTATAGATTGGAGGGAAAGAAAACAGAGAGACATAAAGTATTTTATAAAATAGTTGGGTTGCCATTTCTATAACTATTTTGTGATAGATTAGAATTGGGTAGTGAGTAGAAAAGAGATGTTAAGAATGATTCCTAGAATTCTGGCCTGTCAAAGATATTTATAAAACACTGAGATCTTTACTTAAAAGTTTGGGGATAGCAGGATAAGATCATAGAATGTGTTAGAGCAGTGACTGCGAACTGGTGTGCATATGAATTTTTAAAACATGCGCAATACCTGGCCTTTTATCCCTTAGATGATGAAATGAAAAATGATAGCTAACACAACAATAGCTATCTGATGTGAATGAACCAAAAGTATATCCATTTTTTGTTAGATTGGCAAATGTGTGTGTGGTGTGTGTGTGTGTGTGTGTGTGTGCGTGCGCATGCACACACGCGTGCGCAAACTTTAGTAATTACTTTATGTATGCCATGAGATGAAAAAGATTGAAAATCTCTGGTTTAGCTTTATGGTGGAATTTTATAAGACACTATGCACATACATTTACTTGCATGTATATCCTATCTAATAAAAGAGTAATATGCAAATTGATCATACCTCCGCTACACCCACCAGCCACACCCACCAGCCAATCAGGAGCAAGTATGCAAATTAACACAACCAAGATGGCTGTGGCCACAGAGAGAGCAGGAGGCTTGGGTTGCCCCCAGCAATGGAGGAAGCCAAGCTTTCTGCACACCCTGGACTCCACTCAAGGCTACAAAGTTTCAATTATAGAAGATAAATAAATCCCAACAAAAACAGCTGTGGCCACGGAGCAAGCAAGAGGTTTGGCTCCTCTCAAGGCTACAAAGTTTCAATTATAGAAGATAAATAAATACCAGATACCAGGGCCTTTGCTTGGGTCGCTGGGGGGTGTGGCCAGCCTGCAAACAACCACAGGCCCCTCACCCACGCCACCCCATGCCCCAAGGGAACCCCCACCCTGATCTAGGACACCTTTTAGGGCAAACCAGCTGGCCCCCACCCATGCACCAGGCCTCTATCCTATCTAATGAAAGAGTAATATGCAGATTGACCATCACTCCAACACACAAGATGGCTGCCCCCATGTGGTCAAAGATGGCTGCCCCCATGTGGACACAAGATGGCTGCCACAAGATGGCCAGCAGGGGAGGGCAGTTGGGAGGGACCAGGCCTGCAAGGGAGGGCAGTTGGGAGTGATCAAGCCTGCAGGGGAGGGCAGTTAGGGGTGACCAGGCTGGTGGAGGAGGGAAGTTGGGGGCAACCAGGCCTGCAGGGAAGGGCAGTTGGGGGGAACCCAGGCCTGCAGGGGAGAGCAGTTAGGGGGGACCAGGCCTGCAGGGGAGAGCAGTTTGGGGGGGACCAGGCCTGCAGAGGAGGGCAGTTAGGGGTGACCAGGCCTGCAGGGGAAGGCAGTTAGGGGCAAACAGGCTGGCAGGGGAGGGCAGTTAGGCATCAATGAGGCTGGCAGGCAGAAGCGGTTAGGGGCAAGCAGGAAGGCAGGCAGGTGAGCAGTTGGGAGCCAGCAGTCCTGGATTGTGAGAGGGATGTCCGACTGCCCATTTAACGGGCAGTCAGATATCCCTCAAGGGGTCCCAGATTGGAGAAGGTGCAGGCTGGGCTGAAGGACAACCCCCACCCCATGCACAAATTTCATGCACCGGGCCTCTAGTATAGATATAAGTGTCTAGGGAATAGCTATGATGCCTTAATTTTCTAAAGCAAACCTTCAACACTTATTTATTCATTCAGTGAGATGTTATTTATAGAATAAACATTTGGACTTCCTCATAGTGTGGCCAAATACTATTTTTTACATCGGAAAACACGAAGAGGCACTATTCATATAGACTCATTACATTCTGTACAACAGCATTCATGACCCTGCAGCTTTGTTCCTACTACTAGGTTGGAGTAATAAACACACTGAGACAGAGTCCAGTTTAGTGACCTTTTCTACAGTATATACTATGCTGCTCACCCCATTGTCTCTCCGTTAAGTCTCTTTTCAGTTATTAAGGGAAGAGCATGCTAAGAGAAAAGCATGCATCTAATGCCTGCACTAACACACATTCCATCAGGACACTACTTTATATTTTCATCATAAAGGTATTATTTTAATCCCAGGAGTAATAAAAATGTATCCTCTACAAATGCAGAAGTCTTTGATACCTTCTGTCAATCCGAATGAAGACAAAGGTCATTGTGCTCTGAACTAAAATGACCACATATTCTTCAAAATTACATAAACAACTAATCAAATAGAGCATGTTGCTTTATAATACTAGCAAACACATTTTTAGAAATGATAAGATTTATATTGTAAATATTTTAGAGAACGGAATGAAATGTATTCAATGGGTTATATTTGTCTCCACAATTACATATATCCTCACCTTACACTAAGAAAACTGCTAAAAAAAAAAAGTTAAGGTAAAGTTAGTTAGAATTTTCCTTTAAATCCAATCCTGAATAAAAAATAATCCATTTCCCTGACAATGTTTAAAGCATTCCAAAACATAATTTTGATTTAATAAAACTTTGTGTTTGTGTGCGTGTGTGTGTGTGTCTAGAAATGTAGATTACATGAAAAACACCAACCATACACTTAAATACAGGAGACACAATACATATGAGCTGATGCTGAAAAAGGAAATTTAAAAATGGTGCAATATATTTCTAGAGAGAAAAAATTAAGCAGCATCACTGCTTCACAGGTAACTTCCCTAGTTTTGTTTCCCTGGATTTATAATCAATCTACATTCAGGCCTGAACAAACGTGAACAAGCCTGATTCACATTATATATTGGATTTAGCAAAAACATGCACCTGAAGCTACCGGGTGGGACTGGAGTGACGTCTCAATATTTGGTTTTCTCCTTAGTTAATACACATTAACTCTCATTGCCTATTTAGTACATGCATATTATGATAAAAGCAAGTGCAGGTTCATAAGGATGAATGATTTTTTAAGAAAAAAATCTTCTTTATAAGCTGTTCTTTACTTTCACATAAAGTATATCTTCTTTGAAAAAGCCATTGATAAAAAATCCAAATTTAAAAGGGCAACTCACTACATTGTGGGGAAAATGAGAGTATTTTCAAATGAAGAGGGAGGAATGTATGATCAAGTTTCAATTTAAAATAAAATTAAAATAAAAAGAATCTCCAAGTGCAAATTGCTTTGAGATAACCTTTTTGTATTAGCTCTATTTCCAAGCAGTTGTTTTCTTGGCTCTACTTCCTATGCATCTAAAAATGACCTGTAAATGTTTAAAAACAAACATGCAATGGCAATTATATGTAAATAACACAGTAAACTAAGTCCTGCAGCTTACAGATATTTCCCTATGGAGTTCATATGGCTGAACTTATTATTGAAGAATTTTTAAAAGGCAGTTAAAAGTATGCCCAAACAAGCCTCATCTAAGATTTGCATTTGAATTTTATAAAGCAAGTAAAATTACCATTTTCTCTTCATGGAGAGAAAATAACAGTAGAGTAGCAGATAATAATCATACAAAGTTACATACGAAGAGATAATCCCTTGGTTTGAGTTGTTCAAAAATAAAACTTCTTAAAACAAAATGAATATGAGATATTACACTTCATGTAAGACACTTTCTGAGTATTAACTATGTATAGACAATAAAATATAACATTAAATCTTTCATCGTTGCCAGCCATTTTAAAATCCCGAGAAGAGAGATATCAAACTAAAAAGAAATAATACCCATAAATTAGCAAAGTAAAAGGTCACCTGCTCATAATCATTGGATGCGATACACATACATGATCCAACTGAAGCAGACAGCTCCTGCGGATGCACAGGCAAGCCCTTACCTTGACAGGTGCCATTTTTCTCTTCATATCCTGCCTTGCACATGCATTTCCCGATGGGCACCAGCCACTCCCCTTCGGCGCTGCAGTGCATTTTGGGTGGTTCCTCTGTCACCGAATGGTTGACACAAGAGCCCGATACTTCCAGCAACTGCGAAGAATCAGCTCCAGTGATTGTGTCAGGGAAGACAGCCAAGTGTCGTACCACAGAAGGACATTTCTTATAGTACACGCGCACGGACACCAGGGCGATGCAAGCACCCAGGTCTTGAAAGGCAAGATAAAATCCCGTTTTGCTTAGAGGCCCGACATCTCTAACCTCTGTATTCAGTTTCATGACACGGTCCCCAAGATCAAGTTCCGTAAAGCTTTCATCAGCGGCAATGGTATCGATTTTGATGTATTGGTTTTCCTTCATATTTCTCCCATGCTCATCATCTGACTCAAAGTAATACATGTTAAAAGTTTCCTTACAGGTCCCCAGGCCCCCAGGAAGGCTGTTGCAGTCCCGCAGAGTAAACTTAAGTTCTATGAAGATTCGGGAAGCACCTTCGTTAGAGATCCAACTGGTCAGAAGCCAGTTATTCTGATTCTGTTCCATAACTTTGCATACTTGGTATGTGTGGATAGGGGCATAATTTTCGTCCACTTCACCAATCTCTTCCCACTGTATAATATAAAATAGAAAACCATGTTTAAAAATTAGACAATAACCAGAAAAAATAGTCAAAGAAAACTAATTCAGATGTGCAAATTCCTGTATACTTGATGTATAGTATTGAGAGGAGGAACTATATAGCAAGTATAAAATTTTTTTTAATATATTTTATTGATTTTTTACAGAGAGGAAGGAAGAGGGATAGAAAGTTAGAAACATCGATGAGAGAGACACATCGATCAGCTGCCTCTTGCACACCTCCTACTGGGGATGTGCCCGCAACCAAGTTACATGCCCTTGACCGGAATCGAACCTGGGACCTTTCAGTCCGCAGGCCGACGCTCTATCCACTGAGCCAAACCGGTTTTGGCAGCAAGTATAAAATTATAAAATTAACTAAAATAGTAATTTATGATCTCCAGTGTAACTCATAAGTGAACACATATGAATAATATTACCCAGAAAATAACACCAACATGTATTTCAGTGTAAAAATAAAATATAGTTGAATGTGTATGCAGTTAACAACAAGGGACAGTGAAAGAAAAATATGTATATTTGGAAGAAAATATATAGACTAAGAGGTAAATAAAGTCTTAGAGTTAAAAGAAACAATATCATTTGATAGACACCAATGAGAAAATAGTAGTTAATGAGGAGAAGAAGAAAGGGAAATGTGACAAGTAAAACCACACTTATGTAATTCTGGCATGTTACAAATAATGCATGAATGTAATAAAACTTGAAAGAAAAGTCATTAGTTACAGTTAATAATGTATCTATTTATTTGAACCAATCTGTGTTGGACTCTTTTACAAATTGGATAACTAAATGTTTATTCATAAGTTTATCCACTAATATAAACCTAGAGACATATAATATAGAGGTAAAAATTACAGATCAGTAATATGCAGAGCCTTGTCATCTCAAATACTGATGTGCCTTTATATCCTGGGAATGCATTAATTCTTTTTTACCAATGCATCATTTTATGCATGACCTTAAGAGTTCTAAGTATATAGAGAATGTAGAAAAATTAAGTATAATTTATACAGCTTCAAAAAAATATTACTTGGTCAATGAAGAGATCTAAGCCAATCTCTTTCCTAGTAAAATACTCCCATTTTGAGAATCTCAATGCACCATACCCTGTCTGAACAATATAGAAACAATTGTTTTCTTCATAAATATTTTACTATAATTTAAGAAATTTCTTAAGCCTGTGAAAAATCTGTGTAGACAAAACTATATGTAATTTTTAACTCTTTAAAATTGGCCGTGAAACACACAGAGCAATCCTATATAATAAAAGCCTAATATGCTAAGTATCCAGTCTGCTGTTGAATCAATCAAAGTGTAACATGCTAATGATATGCTAAGGCTCCTCAACCACTCGCTGTGATGTGCACTGACCCCCGGGGGACAGACAGTTGACCAGTCAACCAGTCTCTATGACATGCACTGACCACGTGTAGGTGAGCGTGCTGATGGGGTCTGGCCGATCAAGAGTGAGCGAGATTGGCCGGGCATGCCCTGGACCCCTCCCCCGGTCCCTCCCTGGCTGGCCAACTTCCTGTGTCCCTTCACGATCCTGATCATGCACCGGTGGGGTCCCTTGGCCTGGACTGCCCCCTCTCGCAATCCGGGACCCCTCAGGGGATGTCAGAGGGCCAGTTTTGGCCCAATCCCACAGGCCAGGCCCAGGGACCCCACTGGTGCATGAATTAGTGCACTGGGCCTCTAGTGAAACCATAATGACTTGCAATAAATCCAGAATGTGATTTCAGATATCAATAGAGATAAATTTGATAGGACCTCATTTCTTCAGACACAAAATTAAATAAAGCATTATTTCTTGGTTCTGTTCAACTGACAAAAACATGACAAATGTGAAGTCCCAGGGATGCCCATAAATCATCTACCTCTGATGGCCCCTCTCAAAATTCTAGCTGCCATTAGACAGACATAGTAAAATGTGCTAATGAGGGAAAACTTCTGAGCTCCTTAAATTCACAAGAGAGAGACATCAAGATTTTATCTCTAACAACCTTCACATGATGGTGTTATGGGAAGCCTTAGTTCTTTCATTTCATCTCACTTGTTCTCTCTCAGAATGTATTTAAACTCCTACTTAGCAGTTTGCATTTCTAATTCAGCCTTCTATTTCAGCACTCTGTCATTAATCTACTTACATTTTTTTTCCTGATGCAATCCAGGGATCAATCTCTTTATTATACTTATTAATCATGAATGTCATGATTAATAATTCATGAAAAAGAGCACCACAACTAACCAAGTGAAAACAATAAAAATAATCAACTTACTGTAATGAGATTAATTAAAAGATATTCTTTGAATTAGTAAAATAGAAAATAGCACTGAAATGTTCTCAGAAAAAAAAAGAATATCAAAATGCTACATTATTTTTGTTTTATATTTTAATTTATAATAGTCTTCTGATACAAAACACAGAAGATTTCAAATCCTTGGCTTTAATTTATGTATAGAAGTTCTATTTCTGCAACATATATTCCAATAGGACCCTGCTAGCCAGTAAAAGGAAATGGACAAAAGGAATTGAAACAGCAGCTTCTTCCAAAGTTATAAAGCAAGCATTTCACAGTCTTTGCCTGTACAAAGTTGAAGGTAACACAAATATTATTAAAAATGCAAGCCAAGAAGCACTTGACAAGACAGTTTAATACTTACTGCTTTGGGTGATAATTTCAAAGTCTGTGCATAAGTATCTGCTTCTCTGAATATTCTCAATAAAGAAGAGAAAAACTGTAATTTCTTGGATGTTAAAATTTATTATGGTGGTATTTTATTTATTTTTCTTTTCAAATGTCCAAAATATAAATGAAAGCTCAGATTTTCTATTTCTAATGAATGGATAGAAAGATTTTAATTTAAATAATTGTGGCCATAAGCCATTCAAAGAATCAAACACATAATATATACACATTTCCCATGCATATCTTCTCCTATTTAGATAACTATGCTAAGAAATGGACAAACATATTTCATTTATTTTAAATTGGCTGAAATAAAACTTTGAGTTCTCCCAAGATTCCCCACCCCCCATTTTAATACAAAGAGGATTTCCTGTCATCATCAGGAAAATCTTACCTATGAAAATGAAAGGAGAGGATGGAGAGAAAGTAACAGTCATTAAGAACTTAAGAACCTGGAAGGTATATTCTTAGACACTTTTGCAAATGTCATATCAAGGAGGTTACTGTAACATAATGAAGGGCCCTGATAGAAAACACAATATTTTCTGCCCAATTGTATTGGATTTCTTATAATCCATGGTTTAATAAAAGTATTTGCTAATCCTTTGATTACTGCAAATGAGGTGCCTCGGCATTTTGAAAGTGTGGTCACTGAATGCAGTATGGAAACTGCAGCTCTGTTCTTCCCATCCAGCTACCCCTCAAGGCCCAGCCTCTGAGCCCAGGCTTCCGCTTTTGTTTCCTCTACCTACACAGACAGCTTGGCTGGCTTGATTTCTCTTCCAGATGCCTGGTCTTGTTCTTTTCCCACTGGACACTGAAAAGTCCAAGTCATTTGCATTCTAATCGTATGCCTGGCCAGGCATCACAAGTCAGCCACATTCATCAGAGAAGTGGAAGAGAGAAAGGATTTATTTTCATATCCACATGTGCATATGGAGTTACCAACTTTTGCTACCTAAGCCATTAAGAACTATTTTCTCCCTGTCTGCCTCTCATTGTTCTATTAGGTTCCCAGCCCCAAGCTCCTAGGTCTCTTAGCCTCTTAGTATCATCCTCGTTCCCAATCCTCCCATACATCACTTCCTTTGCCTTCAAAGCTTAAAAACACAGATTCAGGAAATAGCCCTTATATTATACCCCTGCCACCAATACAGATAAAGAACCATCAAATGAACAGAATTGATTTTGACCTTTCAAATGATCAGGAAGCCTAGTATCTAGTTCTGTTTTCATTATTGTGTTTCTGTGTACTTTGTTTTTCAACCACAGATCAATATATTAAGGTTAAATACAGAGGTAAGAAACTATTTTGTAAAGGCCTGAACAGAAACACTTGATTGCTCTTGTATAGAGGAAAAATCATCAGCCTGAAGCCCCAGTTTTAGTCCCAGCTCATGTATCAGTGGTTCTCAACCTTTCTAATGCCGCGACCCTTTAATACAGTTCCTCATGTTGTGGTGACCCCCAAACATAAAATTATTTTCGTTGCTACTTCATAACTGTAATTTTGCTACTGTTATGAATCGTAATGTAAATATCTGTGTTTTTCGATGGTCTTAGGCGACCCACAGGTTGAGAACCGCTGCTGTAGAGCCTAAGACCATCGAAAAACACAGATATTTACATTACGATTCATAACAGTAGCAAAATTACAGTTATGAAGTAGCAATGAAAATAATTTTATGGTTGGGGGTCACCACAACATGAGGAACTGTATTAAAGGGTCGCGGCATGAGAAAGGTTGAGAACCACTGATTTAGATGTATAAACTGAGACCCCACACTGGCACTCTGGCTACATTGTTTAGAGCAAGCATGTCAAATTCGCAGCCCACGGGCCACATGCAGCCCAGAATGAATATTTTTGCGGCCCAGCCAATATAACGGTATGTAAGAAATATTTTAATAAAAATTTCATAACAATTTTTATAGTATCCTGTTATACATAATTATTAATAACGAACTACAACGTTCGCTAATGACTGATTACTATAATCATGTTGCATTCATTTCCCTTACATGCCTTAAGTGCAGGCGCACCATTTCTCTCCACTAATACTAGCAGTGAGTATTTTAGCAGCAGATTGCCATGTCATTAGTCTTGGGCTGACTTGTTTGGTGTGTGCAGCAGGAAATATTTTACTTTCGGAGAACAAGAAAAATAGGTTTATTTGTGTTACGCTTATTAATTTGTGCAGTTATTCAGTGTCTGGTAAGTTAATGTTCAAGAAAAAATATTAATTTTTATTAAAATGTTCTATTATTTTATGTTAACAATTACTCATTTATTTAAGCCCTTTGTATTCAGCATGTCTCTACTGAAAGAAACCTACGTTTCTAGGAAAGTTGAAGCTTTTGGTTTTTTGCGGCCCACATAAACTTAAAACTTGTTTATTTGGTCCGTGTTAGCCTTTGAGTTTGACATGCTTGGTTTAGAGTGAGAATTGAAACTGTCCAAGGTTTCTAATATCTAATGCAAAACAGCAGAAAGGGCCTTAAAAGACCTGATTCTACTCCTCATTTTTGAAATGAGAAAACTGCAGACAGGAGAACAGAAGGAAATTCTCCAAGCTCACAGAAAACAGGCTGAGCATCTCAGCAGCCCCGCTGCCTGTCTTCCACGTGTAGGTTTACGTGCGGGATTCCCAGGACGGCACTGATTGCAGCTATGCTCTGTCGCAAATAAATTCACATTTTCTTCAGACATCATTCCTTTCTTCCTTTCTTCTTTCTGCTTTCATTTGTTCTTTCTTTCTTCCTTTCCTTTCCCTCCCCCTTTCCTTCCTTCTTATCTTTCTATCTCTATATAACTTACACTCTGAAACACAGATATGAGGGTAGAGACATTTTTATCTTTTTCTCTACTATAACTCAGAGTCTGTCGCCATAGGGCACAACATATGGCATTTGGTAGAGATTTTGTAATGAATACATAAATATCAAACATATACCCAACCCTCTTTTTCCAAAGATGCACTAATTTGAAATAATTCAAACATAATAAACAAATATGATTTGTCTTTTGATTGAACAAAAATAAATCTGATTCTTTGTAAAATCTCTGAATTTCATAAATTAAAATAAAAAGTATGAATTCATAATTTTAAAAGTTAGTCTTCAGTAAAAAGCTTTAAGCATTTAAGACATTTTCTTATTCCAATCATTTGTATAATTATTTTGTATTTAGTTTAGTATATTAACCTGTAAAACTATTTTTCATTAGCATTATATTTTACCAATTATAACTTTCAGCTTAATTTAGAAATACAATATTTTGAACATGATATGTTTTAAAATATGGGGTTTTTTTCCCACTCACTAGCTTTCTTCATTGTTCTGTATAGATTAAAAGCCTAGCATATGGCATATCAGTCAGTGGCCCTATATTTCTTATTTCAATAAGATAAAATTAGGATTATCTTAGTGATTTTCTTTGGCAGAGAAATGTTACAATATGGCTCAGTATCAACTGCCTCCAGCTTCACTCCGACATGCCTAAAGCATAACTCTAAGATCACAATATTTTGTATAATTTCTTTGAAAGGCTCTAAAAAGAAGCGAAATCTAGGCTTTCATTTTATTGAAAATATTGTTAGATGTAATAGTATTCTATGATTTTCTCTGTGTGCATTTGTTTGTGTGCATGTGTGTGTATAGTATGTTTCCTAACTTCACTGAAGATATCCTGACCTAAAATTATTAACTGCTGTTTTAAAAAAGTAGTGCCTCTCATGATCTTAGCAAGTGCCTGGGAAATAGTTTAAATATGGATGTTAGGCACTTTACCCATTTCATTCAGTGAGTAGCACATTCTAATTGCTACCTCATAATAGTTTACCTTAAGTCTAGAATTTCTGGAAGTTTCCTGCTATTGCAAAAATCAAATGAAAGACAATAAAAATAAAAAAATAAAACAGAAACTTCAAACACACCAAAGATCTTTTGTTTTTCTTCTTATTAGCATCTAATTAATTATAGTAATTTTGATTTCAGATTTTTAGTTTCATTATTTCCTATATTTTTTTCAATTTTGCATTACTGATTAAAATTAGGAGAAATATACTCAAGAACCCAAGTAAATTGCTTATTTTCTTATTTTCTTCAGGGGCATGATGTATGATTAGTATTATTCTTCCTCATAACATTTTATAAAATGTACTATGCTTACATACAATCATTATGTTTCCTTCCTGTTGAAAGTACAATTGAGCTCATTTGTCTATGTGTGCATGCAGAAGTCTGCTATTGCCTAATATATTCAATCCAGGACATTTATTGTGAGAAAAACTGGCCAGAAATTCCTCAAAGCCTAAGTGACTTAGGAACATGATTAATGGCAGACAAGATGAGGAATCCTATTATTGTTGGGACTGACTTTTTTTTCCTGTTTGTTATTGTTAACTCTGATGTGTTACTGCTCACTACATGCCACTTCTCATTAGGAATAAATACCATATTATTAAGACCTGTGCATGTTGAGTCAAAATATGGGGCCCTAGTCCACCTCCTCAGTTGCCCAACTGCTTAAACAATGAGGTTCAAATAGAAGAGCAAACTACATAATTGGTTCATAATGCTTTGAAAGATATTTTGTTGTAATTCAAAATTAATCCTGAATGTGTGAAACTTCAAAAGTAATATATACAGGAGGAATAGTTTAGAGCTACAGCTAGTCAACTCGTATTTGAGAAGACTGCTTTCTCCAATATCCACTCTGTACATGACATAAACTAACAGAACACAACCACATCATTTTGCAGATGAGTAAACTGAGGCCTAGAGCTACTGACACACTAATTAGTGCCTGATTAATATCTGTGGTTAGAACTGTCTGGTATTAAAATGTTTTCCCTCTTTGAGGAGTTAACATTATAATGCATATAATAAAGTGGCAAGTGAAGTTATTTTAACCAACTAAGGAGAAAATTTTTCAATATCTCATAAAAGAAGTATTTATGTGTTCAAAAAATAAAATCGTACCCTGGCCAGTGTGGCTCAGTTATTTGGGCCAGTTGGATTCCAGGTCAGGGAACATACCTGGGTTGGGGGGCTTAGGGGGCATGCAGAAGCTGGACTCCAGGTCAGGGCACATGCCTGGGTCGGAAGGACAGGGGGTTAGGGGGCATGCAGGAAGCAGCCGATCTATGTTTCATGCTCACATCGATGTTTCTATTTCTCTCTCCCTCTCCCTTCCTCTCTCTAAAAATCAATTAAAATTATTTGAAAAATAAAATTGTTAGTCTTTGTTGTAGAATTAACAGAATCTACCTGTCCTTAAACAGTTTTCTGAATTTTGGATCAAGATCATGCATAGTTCATAGAGCAACAGAAATATCGTGGTTTGTATGTACAACCACAGGACAACATAGTTTTAAAAGAATGAAATATATAATATGTAGTTCCTATTTCAGAAATTTAATATCTCTACTATCTATGACTCTTGAGTAAAATATGTATAAAAAATAATTTGAATCAACAATCTTGTTATATTTCCTCAATAATATAAATATTGCATCAAACAGAAGCTTGTTATTTAAAACATCTTTAAAACTCATGAGTGTGATATAGCAATACTGTTAGAAATAACTCAATTAATTTTCTGTGTATGAAGTAAAGCCGAAGTCGATTACGTTATAGCCTGTGGAATAGAACAAATATTTATGGGATCAAATTCAATTCAATACATACCAGAAAATATAATGTTGTCTGTACTCTCTGGTCTTTATTCTCCCCTCATTTTTCAGTAGATAACATTAAACTTCTGATATAGGCTTTACAATAGCACCCATAAATCAATTCTATTCACGTCTCTCATTAGTTGTGTTCTTGTAATCAGTGGCTATTCAACATGAATTTCCATCTCATTTTTTGTTGGGAAACAGCCACATTAGGGCTATGATCTCATTCGCATCTAGTGATTATAATGCCATACTATAGACTAAAGCACACGGCATCCACTTGCCATAGCCGTGTTAATAAAATTCTGTAGAAATGGAGCCCATCTACAGTTAGTGCCGTCAAGTCAGGAGCTGGAACTCCCATAGAGAAGAGCCTTATTTTATCATAATCCCAGTTCTTCCCTATTTGAGTTTAAAGTAAAAGAAGGAACAGCCATGGGTCCATTGCAAGTTGCCCCGCTGTCGGGTTTTTTTTTTCAGCTTTGTCTGTTCAACAAATTAATTTCAACAAAAAATTGCTCAGTGAATAAAACTACACATTTCTTACCAAAAACTTAATGGTGGTGGTTTAAAATGATTAGTGATATTTTTAAATCAAGAATTCTAAATTTTCAGTGTTTCTTTTTATATGTTTTTGATCATTAATTTAATGCGAATTTAATTTTGACCTATATTAGAATGCAGCTTTTTTTTTTCCTTTTTTTTATGTTAATCCTCACTTGAGTATTTTTTTAAATTGATTTTTAGAGAGAGTAGATGGGACAGAATGAGGAAGGCAGGGAGGGAGGGAGGGGAAGAGAGAGAGAGAGAGAGAGAGAGAGAGAGAGAGAGAGAGAGAGAGAGAGAGAGAGAGAGAAATATCAATGTGAGATGTTTACCTCCTGCACGTATCCCAACCAGGGCCAGGATTGAACCTGCAACCCAGGTAGTGCCCTTGACTGGAATCAAACCTGCAACCCTGCCCACACCCTAACCACTGAGAACACTGGCCAGAGCTAGAATGCAGCTTAACAACAGGGCACACTATCTGTAGACAGTAATTGATTAATATTTATAAAAATGTTTTATCAAGTCAATCTATATCTTATTACATTTTAATAGTTATTTTGTTTTTAAGAATAACTATGAAAATTTTTTTCTAGTAATACTAAGAATTCTAGGCAAATATAAAATCTTTATAGCATTAATAAAATTGTAGCAGTAAGGAAATCTTGCATTTATTCTTCCCACTTGGCCTTTTGCCTATATTTTTTTTAATCTTCCTATATTGTTCCTATATCATCTGAGGCCTTTTGCTTAGGTTAGTTAATAACCAGAAGTGGGAATAGTGAAATTAATCTAGCAGTGTGATTTTAACCTTAGAATTCAAACAAGTTATGAATTGACTTTTTCTCAGCTTATGAACACAATTTCTTTCACCACCATTGCACAGTAACAGTAAACATAAATAGAGTAAATGCAGATAACAGATAAGTCTAATAATGGCACAGATACATGTAATTATTTAGCTTAATGAATCTTAAATATTATTTGGTACTTCTATATCTAATTGCAGATGAATAAACAGGAGTCTTGGTATAATAAAGGATATATCTATAATTATAGAAGGTAGCTGTCCTTGACTTGTATTCACTGTTCTGTTTGCTACACAATTAATAGTTTTTCTGTTATATAACAGTCCTTAGAAAATATTGTTCGGTGGGCTCCTGGACATCTTGAACTCTTTTATAATAGTTTTCCATTCCACTTTTGGCTGGTTATCCTATATAATAAAAGGCTGATATGCAAATTGTCCCCTCGACCTGGAGTTTGACCAGGGAGCGGGACCAACCAGCCAACCACCCACAGCCCCTCCCCCCCGATGGCCCTTCCCCTGAACCCCCCTACCCTGGCTGGCTCCAACCCCAATCATCCCCCCAATCCCAATCAGGGGTGGGCCAATCCAGCCGGACCCCACCTGTGCACGCATTCACACACCGGGCCTCTAGTACTGAATATAAAATAGTTCTGTACATTTAAATGTATGTTTATTAGGAAAAACACAGGCAGATATGGAATAAAGTTTTAGAAGGGCAATAGGTAACAGGGATTCTTCCATGCTGGGAGTATATATTAGTAGCCAAATTTGGGTATCTATTTGGCAATACAAGACAAATATTAAAAATACTTTAAACCAGGTTTTTCACAGGTGACTAAGGATAAATACTCCAACATGACACCTCCAATATTAAAATAGCCAAACATTATTAAACACTTACATCGCCATTAATAGGAATACATAAAATTTGTTATATTCATATTATGCAGCACTATATAAGAGTTAACATAAGTTTGTTTATATATAAACTAGAGGCCCACTGCACGATATTCATGCAAGAATAGGCCCCTGGTTTCACTCCCAGCTGCCCAGGAGCCAGCATGTCCCCACTCCAGGGCCGCCCAGAGCCGGCAAGTCCTCGCTTCTGTCTGGAGCACCACTCCAGTAGCTCCCTCCACCACCCCCATTCCCCTCATAGCAGGCTTCACACCGCTCTGCGCCTGCATATGCAAATTAACCTCCATCTTTGTTGGGTTAATTTGCATACTCACACTTATTGGCTGTGGGCATGGCAGAGTGATGGTTAATTTGCATGTTTCTCTTTTATTAGGTAAGATCTCAAATATATATAATAAGGGAAAATGAACATTTTAAAAAGAGTAAAACATTTTGATATACTTTAAAGTAAATAAAACAATACTATGAATTACATCTTATTACATGCATATAATCATCCTATCTAATAAAAGAGTAATATGCAAATTAACCATCACTCCACTACACCCACAAGCCACCACCACAAGCCACGCCCACCAGCCAATGAGGAGTGAATATGCAAATAAACCCAAACAAGATGGCTACAGCCACAGAGAGCAGGAGGGAGGCTTGGGTTTCCCCGGCAATGGAGGAAGCCAAGCTTTCCACCTGCCCTTGCCAGCCTAGGACTCCACTCAAGGCTACAAAGTTTCAATGATAGAAGATACATAAACCCAAACAGAAATGGCGGCAGCCACGGAGCTGGAAAGAGCAGGAGGCTAGGGTTGCCCCCGGTGATGGAGGAAGCCAAGCTTTCCACACACCCTGGCCAGCCCAGGCCTCCGCTTAAGGTTACAAAGTTTCAATTATAGAAGATACACAAATCCCCCAAAAAATGGCTGCCGCCACAGAGCAAGCAGAAGGCTTGGCTCCGCTCCAGGCTACAAAGTTTCAGTTGTAGAAGATAAATAAACCCCAGATCCCAGGGCCTCTGCTTGGGTCACCAGGGGGCGTGGCCGGCCTGCAAACAACCACAGGCCCCTTGCCCAGGCCGCCTCACGCCCCAAGGGAACCCCCACCCTGATCCGGGACACCCTTCAGGGCAAACCAGCTGGCCCCCACCTGTGTATCAGGCCTCTATCCTATCTAATAAAAGAGTAATATGCAGATTTACCATCACTCCAACACACAAGATGGCTGCCCCCATGTGGTCAAAGATCCTGCCCCCATGTGGACACAAGATGGCCACCACAAGATGGCCAGCAAGGGAGGGCAGTTGGGAGGGACCAGGCCTGCAGGGGAGGGCAGTTGGGGGCAATCAAGCCTGCAGGGGAGGGCAGTTAGGGGTGACCAAGACGGCAGAGGAGGGAAAGTTGGGGGCAACCAGGCCTGCAAGGAAAGGCAGTTGGGAGGGATCCAGGCCTGCAGGAGAGAGCAGTTGGGGGGACCAGGCCTGCAGGGGAGGGCAGTTAGGGGCAAACAGGCTGTCAGGGGAGTGGTTAGGGGGTGATCAGGCTGGCAGGTGGAAGCGGTTAGGGGCAATCAGGAAGGCAGGCAGGCGAGCAGTTGGGAGCCAGCAGTCCTGGATTGTGAGAGAGATGTCTGACTGCCTGTTTAGGCCTGATCCCACCAGGATCAGGCTTAAACGGGCAGTCGGACATCCCTCGAGGGGTCCCAGATTGGAGAGGGTGCAGGCTGGGCTGAGGGACAGCCCCCCCATCCCCGTGCACGAATTTCATGCACGGGGCCTCTAGTATACTGATAATGTGTAAATAAACAGAAAAAAATGCACTGTGCTCATAAAAACAGATCAATAAAAAGAATCTAATCTAAAGAACATAAAAAGATATTGTATAAAAATGGACAAAGGATCAGAAACCTCTCAGACAAAATTAAGCATATCAACATATGTGTAATGATAGTCCCAAAAGAGAAGAAGAAAGAAAAAAAAGACAGGGACACTATTTGAATAAATATAAAAGTTTTCCCAAATTTGATGGAAAATATTGATGTTCAAATCTCAACTGCCCATTGAACTCAATTAGGATACATACAAAGACACATTACAATAACACTGCTGAAAGCCAAGATACTAAAATATTTTGAAAACTGCAAAGGAAAACCAATCTTCAAGTAGAGAAGAACAAGAATATAGTAATAAGTTGCCTCCTCAGCAAAAGCAATACAGGCCAGAATAACAGTGGAATGACATATTCAAAATGCTGGGGGGTGGGGGGAGTCAACTAAGAACTTTATATCTAGCAAATATAAACTTTATAAGTGAAGGTGACTCAATACTCACCAGGAAAAACTACAATCCCATTAGAAAATGGACAAAAGATACAAAAAGGCATATTACTGCCAACAATATGCAGATGGCAAGTATACACATGAAGATATGGTTCTGTGTTGTTTTAATATATGTTTGTATTAATTTCAGAGAGAGGGAGAGAGAGAAACATCAATGATGAGAGTCTCATAGATTGGCTGCCTCCTGCACGCCCCCTACTGGGTTCGAGCCTGCAACCCTTGCATGTGCCCTGACCCAGAATTGAACCATGACCTCTTGGTTCATAGGTCTACGCTAAACCGCTGAGTAACACTGCCTGGGCTGAAGATGCTGAATGTCATTAGCCATCAGTGAAATTCAAATTAAAACCACAGTGGTGTATCACTATATACCTATATAAAGAATTTCATTTTTTAAATAGTGACACCACCAAATACTGATGAGAATGTGAAAAAAACTAAATTCCTCATACATCGCTCCTAGAAAATTAAAATATTACAGCACTCTAGAAAATAAGAAGTTTCTTACAAAAGTAAACATGGAATTACTATACAATGCAGCAATTTCACTCTTTGATTTTAATTCCAGGTAAATGAAAAATTTTGTTCACACAAATACCTATACATGCATGCTCATAGAAGATTTATGTTAAATATTCCCGAAATTATAATCAGACCAGATGACCTTCAATAAGTGAAGGGTTAAACACACTGTGGTACAAATATACCATGGAATTATACTTACTATATAAAAAAACAAACTATTGATACAAGTAAAAATTTGACTGGGTCTCCAAGGAATTATGCTAAGTGAGAAAAACATCTCAAAAGTTAAATGCTGTATGAGTCCATTTATAAAGATTTTTGTAATGACAAAATTTTACAAGTGGAGAAGAGCTTAGTGGTGGACAGAGGTTGGGGATTGGGGGTGGAAGAGGAGAGATTAGAATGTGGTCATAGAGAGAGCCTTGCCTTATTTTCTCTGTTTTGTATTGGAGAGGTGGTGAATGCACAAATCCACAGGGATGATGAATTTGTATAGAATTTAATACACACAGAGACACATAGCCAGGGCAGAAAAGGAAAAGAAAGAATTGAGATATACAAGGATGAAAAACCAAGAGAAACTTGCATAATTAATGGGCAACATTGACAAAAATTGGAATTCAGATGAATCTGACTGACTTCAAAGCTCATCTTTAAATCATTCCATGATGATGCCTCCCGAAGTAAGACAAAGTTTACAGGAAAAGAGTCTTTACTACGCAAACTAATGAATGGGGTATAGGAAATCACTCTGATATTCTTACCAAGGCACAGCCATATTTTTTATTCCCAAAATTTTACTCTGTATTTTATTTTTATTCCTCCTCACCTATGAATTAAAATTAAGTTATTAAAGTAATGACACTCAAAGTATTTTCTATGCAAGTAGAATATTTTATGGAAAACAAGTGTTAGCGAAACAACTATGAAGCTCTGCCTAGTGTATCTCTTTTTAAGATATTAGAATTGAAAGTTTTGATAAGATTATGCACATGTGTAAAGTAAATCTGCATAGTACACAGATCTTTATGATATATAAAGCTTTGCAGTAAATTATCCTATTTACTTTTAAATACAGGGTAGGCAGGGCAAAAGTAGGTTTACAATTGTTTGTATGGGATAATTAATACATAATTAATAAATAATAATAATAAAATAAAATGTGTTTTGCATACTCACAACTGTAAACCTACTTTTACCTACCCTGCATTATACTCTTTTCCATGTTTGTAGTGCCAGAGAACTCTTTTATTCATAACACATACTAGCTTTCGACTGAACACTGCACAGAACATATTTTGGCAAATTCTAATTTTGTTGTCGACTGACAGTTGCTTCAGTGTAGCTATTTACTGGGGTACCAGATCATAATTGCTTTAATTCTAATATTCCCTTGCCAAACATTTTTCCCAGTACCTAATTAATATCCTATTGTCAGTTTACATACCTATATGCTCCAATGGATTCATTCCAGGACAAAAAAAAATAACAAAAAAAAAAAAACCCATACCAAAAACCTTGTTATTAATTGTTTGTGCATCCCCAATGTTTAGAATTATGTGTAGAGAACTGTGCAAATTCAGTATACATTGATTGATTGTAAGTACATGAGAATGAAGGAGTTAATGAATAAATGAACAAAAAAGTGGATGAATGAAAATACCCGGAGCCATTTGATTTACTCTTACTGCTTTACTCAGTGGTGTGCTGAGACTTAAGAGAAAGACAACAAGAAGTTTTGCGTGAGTTATTTCTCCCTCCTTTTTCTAGAAGCAGTTTAGACAAAGAACACTTGGCATGTCAACCCTGAAATGTTGCCAGCCTTTTGCTCTGGCCACTATTTTTTCCCTCTCAATAATAACTCCCTCCAGAAGAATGGCAAGGAAAGAAAGAGAAGGTTAAACTCAATTCTGTCAAATGCTGTTAAGACTTGGCAGCTCCGGGAAGGGTTTTTATAGTGAGGAGAATTGAATCTTGTGGAAAAGGGAGCTACCCGAATCCCTGTGAATTTCATTTATCTGTGTAGCTCTGTTCCTAATTATCACTGGTAAGTGACAATTGGCAAGCCCATGGAGGTCTCAGAAGATTGTGACATTGTATTAAATGGTCAAAACATAACATTTAGAAACTTCAGTGATTCTTGCAAATAAAAGCACAATTTATTTTATGCGATGTTGAGGCTTGCCCTAGCCCAGTGGTCGGCAAACTCATTAGTCAACAGAGCCAAATATCAACAATACAACGATTGAATTTTCTTTTGAGAGCCAAATTTTTTAAACTTAAACTTCTTCTAACGCCACTTCTTCAAAATAGACTCGCCCAGGCCGTGGTATTTTGTGGAAGAGCCACACTCAAGGGGCCAAAGAGCTGCATGTGGCTCACAAGCCGCAGTTTGCCGACCACGGTCCTAGCCAGTTTCTTTTCACATAAAATAGGATGTTAAGGTTATATCATGGTCTCTAAAATTTCTACCTTGACAAGATCTAATTAGTTGGGCTAAATGTAAAGTTCAAGCACTGGGACAGAGCTTCTTGTTCACTTAACCCCAAAGGAAGAATAGGACTCTAATGACTCCAGTTCACACACTCAAATTTAAAAGACTAAACAAAAATGTTTCTTTGACATATATCTGGTAAGTAGTCGATTCTCAACAATTTCTTGAAAATATTTAATTACAATCATTTAAAAAAAGTGCATCCTATCAAAAGAAAATAGTACAAATTTAATTATTCTAAAACCAGAGGCCCATTGCACAAAATTTGTGCACAGATAGGGTCCTTAGTGGCTGCTGGCTGCTGGCTGCCAGCTGCCGGCCAGGGCTTTCCTTTGTTCTGCACCGCCCCCTGGTGGTCAGCACACATCATAGCAAGCGATTGAATACCCATACCCTGTCGGTTGAATTCCAGAGGGGACACTTTGCATATTAGGTTTTTATATATATACTAGAGGCCCAGTGCATGAAATTCATGCATGGGGGGTGTGTCCCTCAGCCCAGCCTGCACCCTCTCCAATCTGGGATCCCTCGAGGGATGTCTGACTGCACGTTTAGGCCCAATCACAGTAGGATTGGGCCTAAACGGGCAGTCAAAAATCCCTCTCACAATCCAGGACTGCTGGCTCCCAACTGCTCACCTGCCTGCCTTCCTGCTTGCCCCTAACTGCTTCTGCCTGCCAGCTTGATCACCCCCTAGCCACTCCCCTGCCAGCCTGATTGACGCCTAACTGCTCCCCAGCCAGCCTGATTGCCCCTAACTGCCCTTCCCTGCAGGCCTGGTCTCCCCCAACTGCTCTCCCCTGAAGGCCTGGTCCACCCCAACTGCCCTTCCCTGCAGGCCTGGTTGCCCCCAACTTTCCTCCTCTGCTGGCCTGGCCTCCCCTAACTGCCCTCCACTGCAGGCTTGATCACCCCCAACTGCCCTCCCTTGCAGGCCTGGTCCCTCCCAACTGCTCTCCCCTGCTGGCCTGATCACCCACAACTGCCCTCCCCTCTGGCCTGATCCCTCTCAACTTCCTTGCCCTGCTGGCCACCTTGTGTCCACATGGGGGCAGCCATCTTGTGTGTTGGAGTGATGGTCAATCTGCATATTACTCTTTTATTAGATAGGATAGAGGCCTGGTGCACGGGTGGGGGCTGGCTGATTTGCCCTGAAGGGTATCCCGGATCAGGGTAGGGGTTCCCTTGGGGTGTGGGGTGGCCTGGGTGAGGAGCCTGTGGTGGTTTTCAGGCCAGCCACGCCCCCGAGTGACCCAAGCGGAGGCCCTGGTATCTGGGATTTATTTATTTTCTATAATTGAAACTTTGTAGCCTTGAGTGGAGGCCTGGGGCAGGCCAGGAAGCTTGGCTTCCTCCCTCACCAGGGAAACCCAAGCCTCTGGCTGGCTCTAGCTCTGTGGCTGCCGCCATTTTTGTTTGGATTTATTTATCTTCTATAATTGAAACTTTGTAGCCTTGAGCAGAGGCCTAGGCTGGCCAGGGTGTGTGGGAAGCTTGGCTTCCTCCATTGCCAGGGAAACCCAAGCCTCCTGCTCGCTCCATGGCCATAGCCATCTTGGTTAAGTTATTTTGCATACTCACTCCTGATTGGCTGGTGGGCGTGGCTTGTGGGTGTAGCAGAGGTATGGTCAATTTGCATGTTACTCTTTTAGATAGGATAAATGTAACAAAGTGAATACTTGCTGAATTTTTTAAAAGCAAATAAAAAAGTTGTATAGATATCAATATTCTTAATTAAATTTCTTGCTTAATCAAAGATCTCGGAGTATTTTTAATTTGTTAATTTTCACAAGAATTTAGAGCCATGTTTTAGAGCTAACCACCTTGCACACCTCATAGCATCAAGGAATAAATACTTTTTCTTTTCAAAATCCTAATCCAAGAATATGTCTTTGGGGAAGAGGGGGTTGTTTGTTTATTTTTCATTGATTTTAAAGAGAGGAAGGGAGGGAAAGAGAAAGAGAGAGAAACATCATTCAGTTGCCTTCCTGACTGTGGATGGAACCCAAAACCTAGAAATGTGCCCTGACCAGGAATCAAACCTGCCACATTTCAGTGCAGAGGATGAAGCCCCAACCCACTGAGTTATACTGGCCAGGGTAACACAAATACCTTTTGACGATCATTCTCTAAGAAGTTACTTTATGATGCTGACACAGTTCATTTCTGCAGTGATATCTATAGAATAATTAATATGCCCCAAATGTGCTAGTTTATTATTTTCTCACATTCAGTGACCAATATATACTTACATCCATGAGTAGATGATTGCATTTATAATTCTGATAAGTTCCCACACTGAGACATTCCATTTATTTGATAATTGTGTAAAATACATACTAGTACTTATCCTAGTCACAAAAGTTTCTCTCAAAGAGGCCAGTGAAAAACTAAACAGATCACATTGACAACCTTCTGACTGTTTCCATATTGTACACTCATTGACAGCACCTTACTTCATTAATCTATGAAAAACAAAGTAATGTTTTCTACATAACTAAAAAACAGTCCTTAACCATGAGGACAAGTTATATTTGAGAATTTAATTTCCCTCAGACTTCCAAAATCCAATGAGATAAACACATATATATACATGTTTAAGCATTTTTAAAAATCTGAACTATCTTTGTTAGAAGAAAGACATTAAAAAAGGAGCCTTGGTAGTTAATAATAGAATATAAAACTTTATTCAAGATAGGACTGATAACCATATAGAATATATAACTCCAAAAACTGTATATTGATATTAAATAATTGATTTTGATTTATGAAGCCTGGTTTTGAAAATGTACTTCTAAATGAACAATGATTGAGGTCATTTTTTTTTCTATTTAAACTATCTTAATTTATTTTTTTCTCCACTAAAATACATACCTTAAAGCTGACACAATTAAACATCCAGCAAGAGAAGTACTGAGTGAGTCTCATTAATATATACACTGATGGCCAGATTATTATGACCACCTGACGTTTGTAGGCAAATTAGCTGTACACTGCATCGTATGGGATATGGAAGCAGAAGGCCTGTTCAAACACCTTTGCTGTCTGCAGTTACCAAGATAAAACATCTCCAATTCGCATAGGAACACAAGGATTGGACAGTTGAGCATTGGAAAAAAGTCATGTGGTCCAATGAATCACGTTTCCAGTTGCATCATGCAGATGGCAGAGTGAGAATTTCACAGAAAAAGCATAAAAGCATGCATCCCACATGCATGAGTACAACCCTTCAAGTTGCAGGGGCAGTGTTATGGTTTGGGGCATGTTTTCCTGCCATGATTTGGGCCCTTTAATTCGTGTGGAACAATGTCTGAATAGCACAACATACCTAAGTATCGTTGTTGATCAAGTTCATCCTATCATGTTGATGGCGTATCTCAACGAAGATGGCTTCTTCCAAAAAGACAATGCACCTTTTACCTTGCTTAGGTGGCCCCCACAATCACCAGATCTCAATCCATTTGAGCATTTGTGGGATAAAGTTAAAAGAGCCATCAGGCAGCTGGTTCCACAACCATCAAATCTCACAGAACTGGACAGTGCTATTCATCAGGCATGGTGTCAGATTCCTCGTATCACCTTTCAACATCTGGTGGAGTCAATGCCAAGAAGAATTGCCACAGTATTGAAGGCACAAGGTGTCCCAATGAAGTACTGATGGGGTGGTCATAATAATCTGGCCACTCAATGTATATAGGCCAAGTTTTCCTAGGTAAGAATCTATATGAACAGAATTCTCATTCAATGTAATGGGGTTATATATATATATTTTTTATTCTCTTGTAATTAATAATACTATTGCAAAGTTCCTACTTTATTTTATTCCTGGACACAATTTGTGTGACCTACAACAGAAGTTTCCAAACATTGATTTAACTGTCAATTTAGTCATACCACCTCTAGTGGACCAATTTATGGGTACTTATACATGATTTGTGGAATCCTAAGTTCCAGGAATATGTATTATATTAATACTAGAGGCCCGGTGCATAAATCTGTGCACCAGTGGGGTCCCTCAGCCTGGCCTGTGGGATCGGACCAAAAACGGCTCTCTGACTGCCCTGAGGGGTCCTGGATTGTGAGAGGGTGCAGGCCAGGCCAAGGGACCCCACCAGTGCACAGTTGGGGCCGGGGAGGGATGCGGGAGGTTGGCCAGCTGGAGAGGGACCACAGGAGGGCTCCAGAGCGTGTCTGGCCCATCTGGCTCAGTCTTAATCGGCTGGACCCCAGCAGCAAGCTCTCTTACCAGTCAGAGCACCTTCCTCCTGATGGTCATTGCAAATCATAGCAAGTGGTTGAACGGCCTTAGCATATCATTAGCATATTATGCTTTGATTGGTTGAACGGGTGACCAGACACTTAGCATATTAGGCTTTAATTATATAGGATATGATAATTTTTAAAATTTTATTCAGAACTTAAAATGTTCTTGGAACTTTCTTAAATATTTTACATATTTTAACACAGGTTATTCTTATCAGGTCCAATGAGGAAGCTATTATTTAAATGGGAAAATTAGGAAAGTTAATGCTTGTGGAGCTATGATTATGACAATATCACTTCAGAGTTCTGGCTCTTTGCCTCTCATCACATACACAGTCTCTCTTTGGCAAGTCTAATGTCTAGCCATATTTCTATAAAAATGTCCAATTAATGTGAATGACTATAGTATACTGAATCATAAACATTTATAGTGTACCTGTTTCTCAAATTAAACAAAAAGTTTCCTGAGGGGAGGAACACCGTATTTTGGATCCTTCAGCGCAATACTTGAATTCTAAATACCTATTTGTTAAATAGATTTTTCCTTTCAAATCCTCCAAGCAGAAATTCACCCAAACCATCTGCACGAAAGAAACATAGCAAAACTTCCTCTCATGATATAGACTTTTCTTCTGTCATCTGAGATAAATATTTTCTCCTACGTTCAGCTCATTTCTTAAGAATTATACCTCAGTTTTTATAAGACACAACTCATTGCCATTAGCTATATATATATATATTTATTTTTTTTTTACTTTAAGATTTCTGAACATATTTAAGTTCTGAAATTTACTATCTGAGATTGCTGCTGGCCAACATTTGAGAACGCTAAATGTAATGACCAAAACGATATATACAGAGAAAGAAGATGAGTTGAATTAAAAACTTGGTCCCCCTCCCTCAAGTTAAAATCTATATGCATATTATTTTTTAAGTTAATCAAATGCCAACTCGATGTAATGTCTATTCATGACACTTAAATCCTATCCAGGGTTTTTTTTTTCTTTTTCTATAAGCAAATGATTGCCATTCTTTTTTTTTTTTTTTCTTTTTAGTTTGCCTACGGAGATATGTTACATCTTAACTTTTTAAAAAACATTTTACCTATGGTCTCTGTAGTCTATATTTTGTTTATGACAGTTACACAGAATGAACAATCACTTAAAATCTCTTATCTGTTGATGGATGCAATCTTTCCTTTTTTATGAGAATCAAAGTCAAAATAATATTTCAGTTCTTAACAAGTTATATATGTGTACTATTGCCAAATGAATGCAGACCATGGTACTGGTTGAATATTTTGGGGCTACCAGTATGCTAACCAGAAAAGAGATGAAGATTTTCTGCAACAAAGAAAAACTTGAAGACATTTACTCTAAAAACAACCCAGGTAACTTGAAGAATCAGATAATTGATTTGATATAAACTTCTAAAGGCCTCAATGCCTTTCCCATAAGAGGGAGGAAAGTAGAAAAACGCAAGGTGGTGTGAATTTTCCTCTTAGAGACAGACAGGAGGAAAAGCAGAAAGTGAGGAATGAATATTCAGGGAGGAACATACTTCAATACTTCCATGTGCATAACCAGACATTCATATGTATCTAATCTGTGAACCAAGTAATCATTTTTTCCATGATATATTGAAACTCATTAGCAAAAGCAATGGAGTAATTTCTAACCCCAGACACTGGAAAAATGATACTCCCCTTAATCAGGATATAGGCTACTTTGAATAATGAACACTGCAGTCGTGTTTAAGGAAGTTAAACAAGAGAAGATGAAATAAAAACATGGGGGAACATCACTTGTTTACACAAATGGTTTCCTTCTTTACATATGCAGGCTATGACAATGTGCAATAACCTAGAAAACACCTAGACGCAGAAGTGGCAAGTACTACTGTGGGAGCCAATAAATGTATTGGTATAGTGACTCTAGATTTTAACCCTTTTATAAATGAAGATAAGATATCCATATTTGATTCTCCAGTGCAAACTACAGTCACTGGAACATAGTAAGTGGGTGATAATGTTCACATTATTTAATATACACAGCCTGCTTTCTCCATTAGACTATGAGAAGCACAAAGTTTGTCTTTCATTTCTTCAGGTCTATGTACATAGTATTTAGTACAAAACAGATTTAAAATAAAAGTTATTTCATTGAGCAAATGAATAAAGGCACCAAAATCAAAATCGAGATTTTTTCCTGAAATCAGAATACAGGAGAAAAATTCAAATCCATACCAGAAATATATAGTCAGGTGCCCGGGACAAGAATGTGAGTTCAAATATTGGGTTAATCCCCAAAGCTCTACCACAGGGTTCTAGCATGGGATGTTATTATTAGGGCTTCTAGCATATTGACAAATTTAATCCTTCTAGGTGCTCTTCAGGACCTAACACCAGGCTGTGTGTTTCTGTGTGTGCCTGTATGTTGATGTGTTTCTGAGCATGTCAGATTTGAAAACCAAAGAAAAGGAGCATTGGGCATAAACATTACCATCAGTGCTCTGAGTTCATAGGATAGGCTATCGTCCATTAAGTTCTCCATTTAAGGTTTCACTTAGATTTTATTTTTCTGAAGCCTAAGGAGTATGATTAAACCTTAAATTAGTGTCTTAAGGTT
Source organism: Plecotus auritus (assembly GCF_963455305.1). Classification (NCBI taxonomy): domain Eukaryota; kingdom Metazoa; phylum Chordata; class Mammalia; order Chiroptera; family Vespertilionidae; genus Plecotus; species Plecotus auritus. The sequence continues at coordinate 206,067,259 of NC_137770.1, read as the reverse complement.
AAAATTATTCAGGCGGCCCAACTTGCTCTAGGCATCCTTGTATTAGTCCTACATAACTGCATTCTGTTCAGTTTGCTTTTTTTTTCTATAGAAAAGTGACTTTTTTGTTTCAAATCAACTCTAAACAGTATTTTGATATACTCTTCAAAGATAAACTGAAAGTGTATTACAGTTCTTGATTAAATCTACCAACTAGGGTCTGGGTAGATACAGAGTTAGATATAATGGTAAGTACCATACCTGTATAAAAGTTTTCTATAAAAACACAAACTTTAATTTAGTTTATTTGTTCGCATATGAACCTGGGTGAATATGCCAAAGTGTATTCAAGGTAGAAAGAAAATGGCAGATTTGAAAAATCCTGAACAGTAAGTCAAGTATCCCAGTCTGTGAATGAACATATACATTTTACATCATTCCCAAATGATCTCCAATAGACCATAATAATGTCTTCACTATTTTTTAATGAACTAAGAAAAAAAGTAGTAGGTATTTCATAACAGCAATTTGTTCAATTTAATGCGTTATTCTTTATTTTGGGATTTTATGCTTATTCTTTTGATATTAGAGCTCTCTTTTTAAAAATTGATCTCAGTACCAGATATCAAGCTGCATTATAAAGCCAATGTTCACAAAACTGCCTGGTACTGGCACAAGAACAGACATATAGATCAATGGAATAGAATAGAGAACCCAGAAATCAACACAAACCATTATGCTCAATTAATATTTGACAAAGGAGGCAAGAGCATACAATGGAGTCAAGACAGTCTCTTCAATAGATGGTGCTGGGAAAATTGGACAGATACATGCAAAAAAATGAAACTAGACCACCTATTTACACCATACACAAAAATAAACTCAAAATGGATAAAGGACTTAAATGTAAGATGTGAAACCATAAAAATCTTAGAGGAATCCACAGGTAGCAAAATCTCAGATGTATGCTGAAGTAATATCTTCACCAATACCGCTCCTAGGGCAATGGAAATTAAAGAGAAAATAAACAAATGGGACTACATCAAAATAAAAACCTCTGCACAGCAAAAGAAACCATCAACAAAACAACAAGAAAGCCATGCATGGGAGAACATATTTGCCAATGTTATTTCTGATAAGGGTTTACTCTCCAACATTTACAAGGAACTCATACAACTTAACAAAAGGGAGATAAACAACCCATCAAAAAATGGGCAACGGACCTAAATAGATACTTTTTGAAAGAGGACATAAGGAAGGCCAAGAGACATATGAAAACATGCTGAAAGTCACTAATCATCTGAGAGATGCAAATCAAAACAACAATGCGGTACCATCTCATACCTGTCAGAATGGCTATCATCAACAAATCAACAAATGACAAGTGTTAGCCAGGATGTAGAGAAAAAGGACCCCTCATGCACTGCTGGTGGAAATGCAGACTAGTGCAGCCACTGTGGAGAACAGTATGGAGTTTCCTCAAAAATCTAAAACTGGAACTCCCATTTGACCCAGTGATCCCACTTCTAGGAATATATCCCAAGAAACTAGAAACACCAATCAGAAAAGATATATGCACCCCTATGTTCATAGCAGCACAATTTACAATAGCTAAGATTTGGAAACCGCCTAAGTGCCCATCAGCAGATGAGTGGATTAAAAAACTGTGGTACATCTACACAATGGAATACTATGCTGCGGTAAAAAAGAACTACCATTTACAACAGCATGGATGGACCTGGAGAGCATTATGGTAAGTGAAATAAGCCAGTCAGAGAAAGATAAATATCACATGATCTCACTCATTTGTGGAATATCATGAACAACATAAACTGATGAACAAAAACAGATCCAGAGACAGAGAAGCATAGATCAGACCATCAAATCTCAGAGGGAAGGTAGGGGAGGGTGGGGGTAAGGGGAGAGATCAACCAAAAGACTTATATGCATGCATATAAGCGACCAATGGATACAGACACCAAGGGGGTGAGGGCATGAGTGGGGGGGATATGAGAGTTAAGGGGGAGGGGGATAAGGACACATATGTAATACCTTAATAAAGAAAAAATTATCTTTATTGTTCAAAGTCTTACATATGTCCTTCTGTTCCCCCCTTTGATCCCCTACACTGGCACTCACTGTTCCACCCAGGCCAACTCCTTTGTTGTCTGTGTCCATGGTTTATGCATACATGCATATAAGTTCTTTGGTTAACTGCTTCATATTAGAACTCTCTTTTTTAATGAAACAATAAAGATGATAGAAGGTGGTTTATGGGTTTAGATCTAAGGGTGCTTTGAATTTAATTTTTTAAATCACTGGTGAAGAACAGCATCATAACTACTCATAACAACAACACATTATTTTATTTATTTATTCATTCAGAAATTATATTGAACACATACTATCTTCTGGAGAAACAACAGTGAACAAGAAAGACTATTGCATGTTTCTCATATTATACCTACACTATTATAGAAGGCATAGTGTAATTAATATGACATAGCATAATATAATATAATGGAATAGAATAGAATCCTATCTAATAAAAGAGTAATATGCAAATTAACCATCACTCCGCTACACCCACCAGCCACACCCACCATCCAATCAGGAGCGAGTATGCAAATTAACCAAACCAATATGGCAGTTAATTTGCATATCCAGGAGTAGAGCAAAGACTGAAGACAGCGTAGAAGGAAGCCAAGCGTTGCAGAAGGGAGCGAAGCTGTGGAGAAGCAAGCAAGTGGGGCTGCGGAGAAGGGAGGGAAGCAGGCGGGGTGGGGGAGAAGGGAGGGAAGCAGGTGGGCCGGCGGAGAAGGGAGGGAAGCAGACCAGTGCAGGAAGCCCTATTGCAGGAATCTTCCTACAACAGGCCTCTAGTAGAATAATATAGTACTGGGTTTGCGGTAAGTGCTAATTTATATATATAAAACCCTAATATCCAAATAGACTGAACAGCGGAACAACCGAAAAACTGAACCAAATGACCAGTCGCTATGACACGTGCTGACCACCAGGGGGCATGCGCGTAACATGGCAGGCATCAGCAGCAGGCAGCAGAGTAGCAGAGTGCAGAACATGGTGGGCATCAGCCCAAGCAGGATGGTAGAGCATGTAAGCAGGAGCACCAGACCAAGGCAGGGCGCTGGTCATTGTCATTGGGGCGAGACTCTGGTGGTTACGGAAAATTCTTTGCTCCTGTATGCCACAGTCCTGCCCGGCGCTTGCACCTGCTGCTGGAGCCCAGCACTGGCCCCAATCGGTCAGTGCTGTCAGCAGGTACAAGTTACAGCTGCTGTCCCTAATCGCCCCTCAGGGCTTCTCCATCTCCCCCTGCTCCTGAGGGGCGATTGGGGCAGCAGCCACCTCTCGCACCCACTGCCTGTGATGGCCTTGCTTGCACCCGCTGCTGGCGCCTGGTGCCAGAGGTGCGAGAGGTGGCTGCTGGCTCCGATCGCCCCTGAGGGCTTCTCCACTTCCCCCTGCTCCTAAGGGGTGATTGGGGCAGTCAGTGGGTGCGAGTGGGGCCAGTGCTGTCAGCACATGGGAGCACCAGTGGCGGGAGCAGGGCTGCAGCAGAGAGGGGACTGGGGGCCACGGTGGATGGGGCCAGGTGGGGGCACAGAGGATGGGCCAAGACCTGTTCCTGTGCCCACTGCAGCCTCGCAGCCCACAGTTCCTTTCAAGGTGCACGAATTTGTGCACTGGTCCCTAGTAATGAAATATTGTCTCTCTTATAGCTTTCCAAAATGACTATATGAGGTAGGAGGCTCCAGGATTTTGGAATTCTATATTCAGAATAGCACTCTGTAGAGACGGAGGCATAAAAACTTGGAGGCCAGTGGCTTCATAATGACTGGCTGAATAGGAATATTTCTGCCTTATCATATCTATTATTATGAATGTCATAGAACAATATAACAAAATATTTTTAATGAAATAACATTGAAGATTCTGATACAGAATATCTGGTTCTTGGAAATAAATGAACTCTGTGCTTTAACAACTATGTGTTTTGATAGCACTATGGCAACTATTATAATTAACAATGAAAGTTTAAGGTTTTATTTGACAAAATTTCTAAGTTCTAATTAAAGCTTTAGAAATGCTAAAAGTGCATATATATTCACACCATCAGTAAGTAACAAATAAGGGGCAAAAACCTACAATAATATCATGATCTAATAGCTAACCTAACATTTCACTATTACCAATCATGAGATAGATCAGAAACTAGGAAAACAGAATTTGGCCAAAAAACCTGTAGAAATGTGCAATGATAGAGATAAAAATAAATTGTTATTCTTCAGGATAAGGTAAAGAGTCAGGAGAACATAAAATAATTATAAGATATAATAAAAATGTTATTGAATTATTTTAAACACAAAAACAATTTTGTTGGCATTTGAAAACCTAATATTAAGTGCTTTCAGGTTTATTTGTCATTATTCAATGCCTTTCATATTAGCAATTCACGAATTCGCAGCAGAATGTGACATGCTTGCTACAGAGGAGGGTAAGAACTTTAATTTACTGCTATTAAAAACTGCATTTCTTTAAACTCATAAAAAATAAAACCCCACTGTTTTATTGTTCATAATATTTTAATAAAGTTGAAGATAGATGTCTTTATGGGTATAAACTATTGAAAATGACTTCATCATTTAAGTAAAACAACTTAAATTTTGATAACTTAAGTAGACAAAATAGGCATGCATTTAAAACAACTATAGAGTAGTCATTGGCACAGATAAAAATGGCTTCCTCAGATTTCTGAGTTTACTCTGTATGACTGTTCTTATTAACTGGAGTATTAATGATATTTAAGATATAGATAACTAAGAAAACAGGGTTTTCCCTTGTGATCAAATATAGAGTGGACCCCCTTATCTGAAGTTTTGCTTTCTCTGGTTTATTCCCCATGGTCAACCTCAGTCCAAAATATTAAATGAAAAATTCCCAAAATCAGCAATCATAAGTGTTAAATTGCATGCTGTTCTGAGTAGCATGATGAAATCTCCAGCTGCCTGGTTCTGTCCTACCAGGAAGATGAGTCATCCTTTTGTCAGCATGTCCATGCTGTATACGTTACTGGCCTATTAGTCACTTTTGGTCATGTAGGTTATGAGATTGACTGTTGTAGTACAGCAGTCCCTGTGTTCAAGTAACCCTTATTTTACTTAATAATGCCACATTCATACAACTTTTATAAACGTTATATTTTATAATTGTTTTATTATTAGTTTTTGTTATTAATTTCTATGTCTTACTTAAAAAATTAAACTTTATTACAGGTATGTACATAAAGGGAAAAAACAGAATATATAGAGTTTGGTACAATCAGAGATTTCAAGTATCCAGTGGGAGTGTCTTAGAAGGTGGTAAGTGGATAAGGAGGGACTATAGTGTTAAGCTTTATAGTATGTGTTCTCATACATAAATGATTGCATATAAAAGAAGTATAAAGAGCTATGTTGTAGGGGGGAATCTACTAAATATAATAATAAACAGATAATAGAAGAGAAATTCATGTAAAGAGAATTATTGTGTGTAATGAATTCTCTTCTGAAATTGACCATTTATCATATAAAATATATAAAATGACATCTTTTTACATGAGCATATAGAAAACACACATCTATGAAGAATTTTTACTTGATACATACCAGTATGCATCTCTTTTCATGGATAGATGCATTCCTACAGTGTGTAATAAAGGAGGCTAACCATTACCCCCTCTAGTCATCAACTGATGCCAGCTATGACATTCAGGAATATTAAGATACCAAGCATTTAAACAGTGCTTAATATTTCTCTCCCAGTTCTCCTGTGGGGTAAGTCAAACTTCTCCTTTCTAGAAAGACTTAGTAATTGGCCTACTTCACTTAATTCACAAAAGGAGGCCACTGCAAAAGTGAGGTAAATTTAAGTTTCCTTGTTGCTGTGGTTGTAGCTACATGATAATAAATTGTTCACAATATATTAGTAACTGATTCAATGTACAGTTAAAAATAATTAGGCTGATTTTGGTATCACCAGTTGACACAGATAAAACCCAGAACCCAGTATGTAAGTTTGGTAGCAGGTTTTGTGTTGTTGTTTTTTTGTGTGTGTTTTGTTTGTATGTTGGTTGGTTTGGTTAATCCTCACTTGAGGATATTTTCCCACTGATTTTTATTTTTAGAAAGAGCGAACGGGAGAGAGAGAGACACAGAGAGAGAGAAACATCGATGTGAGAGAGACACATCAATGGGTTGCCTTTGCCTTTGCACGCACCCCAACTATGGCCTAGGTTAGAGCCTGCAACCGAGGTACCTGCCCTTGACTTAAATTGAACCCAGGACCCTTCAGTCCACAGGCAAATGCTCTTTCCACTGAGCCAAACCAACTAAGGCATATCATTTCTTTTTAGAAGACTAAAGTAGTTCAATATAACTTTCCAGTGGGATTTTACAAGGCTTCTTTCTTTGTCCCACAAAGGAACAATAGCTTAAATATTAGCTCCTATTATATAGCTATGTGATTAGAGTGTAAGTTAAATAAATTATTGAGTTCCCAATTTATACAGATGAAGAAGGGATTTCTGATCTTTGAGAAAAGCAGACCTGAAATCCTCTCCAATGATAGCTTGCATGTCTAGGTCACTGCATGTCTGCAATAGAATTGTAGAACAAGCCTGACGTGGCCCAGTCACCATATTAGAAACTATGTACAGCTCTAATTTCCAGTGGCAGACTAGTTCATTTTTATTATGGTGCCTTTGACAAATTTCCAGGCATGTGTAAGAAAGTAATCTTTAGGCACTGTTCCATATGTCATTATAAAAAAGCAGAGAAAAAGTGTTCCTTTATTTATATTTCTCTAAATCATTGTATTCAGATAGGTTTCAAAAGGAGAACAAGTTCATTGTTTGAATAAAATGTTTCTTAAACTATGGTCGCTAAACATTCTTAATAAAAATCTTCGTAAGTATAGTGGGTAAGATGTTTCCTGATCAAACAGTTTTGGAGAACTTGCATGCTCAATAATTTATTAAAGACTTAGTATAATATAGCAGATAGAGAAGCCTGCTTAATGGCATTTAATTTAATATTTACCAAATTTGCTTGAGTATAGAATCCATTTGACTTAAAACATTTTCTTCCTATTTCCAAGAATCTTTAGCAAAACACTATTTTTTGAAATATTGGGCATCAATTCAGGAGTTTTAGGTCTCCTTAAGTTATCAGCATCCTAACAGTCTGCCTTATTTATTCTATATTCATTTTATAGAATTTGTTCTTTGATCAGGAGACCAAACTCTCCCATCTTCAAGCTGCCTTTTCTGTGACTGAACACATTATACCTTGTTATTCTTTTAGGAAAAAAAGAAATTGGCACATCTTAGTCAGCTCAGGCTGCTACAACATGCACCACAGACTGAGTGGCTTACACAACAAATATGTATTTCTCACAGCTCTGGAGGTCAAAGCACCAGCAGATCTAGTGTCTGCCAAGGGCCTGCTTCCTGGTTGTAGATGGGCACCTTATTGCTGTGTCCTCATATGGCAGAGAGGGAGTGGGGAAGCAAGCTCTCCCCTACCTCTTCTTATAATGCCATCCTGAGGGCTCTACTCTCTTGACCAAATTACCTCCCAAAGACCCCACTTCCTAATACCATGGCATTGAGGTTTAGGATTTCAACGTCTGAATGAGGGAAGCACAAATATTCAGTCCATAGCGGTGCCTAAATTCTCAAACCATCAATTCACACCTCAATTCTTACATTTGACCACCCCACCTAGAATCATAGATGTGATTTCTTGATGAGATTTATACATATTCCAACTATGTACTAATTTGAGTGTTTACACCTTTGTACATATCATGATTGTTTATTCAGTTAGATTTTAAATCAAAGTCAGAACCATAAAAGCATAAAATATGGGTATTAATTATCAACAATTCATTTTTAATAGATGTGTCAACTGAGGTAAATTTGGAACAACTCATAAATTGAACTCAGTGTGAACTCATGTATTATCATTATAGTTTGTTGTCATTTTTACTGCTGTTCTTGTGGTGGTAGTGGTTTTCATGGTTTTTACTATCTAAATTCACTTTAAAGGATAACTCTTTAAAGTTTGTTAGAAAATAATGACCACATTTGTCTAATACCATGAAGATCCCCAGCTATAAAATACTATGGTTCAATTATTATTTTTCACAATGCTATCCTAAATTTTCCATTTGAAGATGTGGAGAAGGTACATAAGAGAATCTTCAATATTTTACTAATTGCATATATGACGTTGGATCTTTATTCTCATTTCTACTTTCAAAGGAAGACACACAATATATAGCGTTGTAAGGAATGAACTTCAGTGCACTAATCAGTAATTCTGCCACAAACCCCGCTGATGATTGTGGCTAGCTAGAAAGCGCTATCAACATATGATGACATATCTGCCTTTCACCTTCCCGATTAACATATTAATGCTACTTTTTGGATCCATATTAATTTTCCTGACATTAATATTGAAATTATATATGTTATGGGTGGTCATAATAACCTTAATCTATATATTTTAAGAATGTAAAAGTATTCTAAAATCATACAGTAATATAAATGCAATATACTATCACAACTGTTAATTACTTTTAGAAATCCCATTATTCAATCTGGCATCAAAATAAAGCAAATAGTAAACCAGGAAAGCTTGTTTAATGAAATGACTTTATCTCTTGGGATTATACTCATCCTTACACCTTTAATTGTGCAGACTGGAAGGAATTGTGACGCGAACTGAATAATCTTACATTATTTGAATAATTTATAATCACAGCAGAGCCAGTGATTCATTGGCTTAGTATATATTTGCATGTTATAATCAACTAAAAGCTCATGCATGCTCAACTATACAAAACTGTTTAAAATGAAACTTGTATGATGCCATAGCAGCTGCCCTGCCCTGATGTGTCTGATATAGAGTGGAATACATGAAGGATTAAGTTAGGCATTCATGAAGTATATACACTGTTTTTATTATGTGTCCTAGATCAAATGTGAAGCAATAAAGCTGAATTGGAATATATATTTTCTAAATAAGTACAGATGCATAACCTATGGCATTAAATATCCATAATACTGGTAACATTTTGGAAGTGTTGTAATCATGTAAGGAAATTCCACATAAGCAAAGCATAGTAAAGATAGATGCCTTCCTCTTTTGCTTCTATATTTTTGTATCTATAATTTGCTCCTAAGGAAGAGCCTTGACATTAGATGCAGCAGAGGGACTTTCAGAACCAGGTCAGCAATCACAAGGGTGATTTTCTTGGACTCTAAGGAAACAATGAGCTAACGCGATGATTGCTATTAGTTTTATGCCTACTCATAATAACCACATGCAGACAGGGATATGCAGTTAAAGCAGCATGAAGGCACAGAGATATTTGTGTTACAGGCAAGAATGTTAATAACCAAAAGACGTAAAATCAGTGACAACAGTCTAAAATAAAAGCATAGTGGGACAAGAAATACTAAGATTTTAAATAAATCATGTAGACCAATTAAATCTTATCAAATAAACTTTTAAAAACTCAATTAGCCCACTCAAGTAAAATTATTGAAAGCTGGATAAAAAATTCATATGTTTTATAGAGATCAGCTTTTTAGACATGATGAAAATTACACACTAAAACAACTCATTTCACTGCAAATTTTCAGAATAAAATATTTCACATCAGTAATTATTTTGATAATTAAACCAATTTCATTATATGAAAAAACATCATACTTAATGAAATGTTTCATCAGAATTCCTAAGAAACAGTAATTGGGATGAAGCCCAGAAACTTATTTTTAACGCTGCTCTCCTTATAGGAGAGATAGTCACCAACAGCTATAGCTACACTTAGGCTGTGTGATCGTATCCCCTCTCCCAACCCAGCTAGAGATGTCTCCATCAGTGATGTACCCTTCAAAATCTATGTGAAATGTCAAACATTCCCAGTTAGTCTGAGTTGCTCTTTTACATATATGAGATCGTATTTGGAATTGTGGAAAAGCCATAGGCAAAAAGAAGCAAAGAAATCTGGCTTCCAGAGAGATGAATGAAGAAAGGGCCAGTTAGAAGCAGGAACCAGAGAGACAAAGGGTGACGACTGCCTCGTTCATGGGAGCTTGCTCAATTCCTTGGTTTCATTATTTCAAAAAATCAATAGACCTTGTGTTCTTGGAGTTAACAAGTCCCTTTCTCTCTCTTAAGCTAGCTGAAGAGAGTTTGTTACTTGAAAACAATTAAAATTTGACCAACGCAATAAAAACAAACAAACAAAAAAACACACGACTAAATCAGCTTCAGTTATCTGGACAACTCGTAGAGTTCTAACACCTCTTGGTAACTATCCCTGTAATCATAGCATTCTATTTTAATAATTTTTCAATGAAACATTTCCCCAGACCTTATTTAAGAGAAAATGCAGAAAAACAATCTGTTTTGAATATAAAAAATATTTATTCAGTATTTGACCACCATTGTACTCCTGTTCTATGTTAAAGAGATGTATAAAAAATGGTGTTTAGAGTGTTATCATTGATTTCTGTAAGCTAACTGTTCTACTATGTTTAAGCTATTATAAAAACACCCAAGACTGGGTAGCAATAGATATAAACAGTAGAAATTTATGTCTCACAGCTCTGGAAGGTGAGATTTTGAGGTCAGGGTGTCAATATGGTTGGGTGAGGGCTCTCTTCCAGGTCACAGACTTCTCGTTATACCCTCACACAGCAGAAGAAGGCTAGCTAGCTCTCTGGAGCCTCTTTTTTAAGGGCACTAAGCCCATGCCGGAGGACTCTACTCCCATGACCTAAGCATCTCCCACAGGCCCCGTCTAATACCATCACATTGGGCATTAGGATTTCAACACATACATTTTGGTGGGGTCACGAAATCCATAGCACCCACCAATCTACAAAATTATAAATCATTCTGATTTCGATAATTGTTTCCTTCCTTCACTGTGAACTTTTGCTTCTTGTTACAATTAGTGTGCATTCCTGCTTGGATTTGTGAATTGTGATTCACAAATTGAAATGTGTGGTTTTAATTGTTCATTAATTGTGAAAAAACAATTGTTTTATGAAACTTTATTCATGTACTAAAAATAAAAATGCCAGGTGACTTTTAGTAAAACCTTTCAAGTCTTTTTTTTTTAATTTAGATGCTTTATTTAACAAGTGAATATGTTTTTAAATATTTTTTATTGATTTTTAGAATAAGAAGAAGGGAGAGAGAAAAAATGAACAGCTGCCTCCTGCGTGCCCCCTTCTGGGGATCCAGTGGGAAACATAGGCATGTGCCCTGACCAGAAATAGAACCTGCAATCCCGTTAGGGCACAGGAAGATGCCCAACCAACTGAACCAGACCAGCCAGGGCTATTTTCACATCTTTAAGCTTCAACTACAATTTAGTTCAAATATACTTAAGAGACTAAGATAATGGTCAAGACATAATGACCTTATGCGTCTATCATGCTCACAATGTACCTCTTGGGGGAAATAAAATTGAGAACAAAAACTAAGACAAAAAAAATAATAGCAACATCACAATGACGCCTTAGTATAAGCCAGGCGTTGTGCTAAATATTGCCTCATTATATCATTCAATCCCTTATATGAAATTTGTTCAGTGGTAGTATTTTTACACATTAGTTATAGATTTATTTATAACTAAATGCTACACTTTATGCAGTAAGGAGTGGAACCAAAGTTTGAACTGGAGTAGCTGCTTTCAAATTTTCCATGTTAACCACACATGGTTTGCCTAAAGAGGAAAATGTCTATGAAAATTAGGAATCTGGATTGAGCTCAATGGAGAGAGGCCCCGAGAATTGTGTATATGTTTGTGCTGGTTGCATATTCTATAGCTTTAAGGGACATCATTCAAAATATATCTACTTGAATAGTGGAGCACAGGAACTGTGTCCTGTTTTTCAATGTAGTCTCAGCGCTAAACATGTAATAGTGTTTTGCTAAAATAAATTGTATAACTGAAGTGTTCTTGACTCAGACTTACATGACACCAAATGAATGATAACCTTTAAATCTAAACTTTGATGTATTTTTTCACTATTCTATTTTTTAGCAAAAACTGTGTGGTCTTTGGGTCCAGCAGCCACCACTTCCTAAGAATATAGATGCATAATTATGTATCCATCAGTCATGTGACTTCATAGTTGAGGCATAGAGCGGCATGCTCACCCTAAAGGTAAAAGGTCTTTACATTAGAGAAGCTTTCAGTGTTCACAGAAACAATAGGTAATACTACACATATCTAATTGTTAGTGTGTTCAATACACAGTAAATGCTATAGCAATTCAGCCTAGGAAGGGGTCACCCTTCTGAATGGTAATGAAAGGTTTCATGTTGTATAACTTCAATTGGGCCTTAAAAATGGGTGGCATTAAGATGGATTATATGGAGAGTAGGAGGTGGAGTATTTCAACTAATTTGTGCTAAACACTGGAGGTAGAAATTGGGGAGCTGAGAGAAATCAGGTCATTTGGGGTAAAGAGTGCTGGGCTCTGAGATCACAACGATGAAAACAGCTAAGCTCCTGAGGACAGAGCTTTCAGGCTGAGCAGTTTGGACCATCACTTTCGGCATTAATGCAAGCACTGAACGGCATAAAAAAAGATAGAGAATAGGCAATGAATAGCAAAAGCCTCCAAAAACACCTCGAACACAGAGGAGTCTTGAGCATTCTCTCTCCCCCTGCTGCCTTTAATGGAAATAATCAATAGGAATGCTGAATGATTACAGTATATTTTTTCTCTGTGGGAGAGGGGGATTATGTACTCAGAACCATAAAGCATTTTGCTAGCAAAATTAATTCAAAAAGACTTGCTTGGGAGCACTGTCACAGGAATTGAAAACAGCTGAGAAATGAGTCGGGCTAAAATACACACACACACACACACACACACACAGATCATGATAAACAGCAATCAAATCACTCAGAAAAAGACCTGGTGTTTGGGCCCTGGGGACCTCTGCAAGGCCCATTTTTATTTAACATCTTCATTAATTAATGGAAAGATGAGAGTTAAAAAAATCATTACATTCACATATGGAAACTGGTGCATATAACTTGGAGAGCAGAGAATATTTTTTTGAAGGGAAAGGATTTTAGGCCCAGATTTCACATGGATTATATCATTTGGCAGATAAACATCTAGAAAGAGACCCAGAAATCCCCATACATTTAATGAGGAAGAGGGAAATATTAGAAACCAATATGAAACAGGTGGGAATTATTTGGGAAATGGTCGTTTGATACAAGTGTATACACAGGTGTGGTACATGACAGGCGAGGTGACAGTAACTGGTATCTGACTCTTTGGTGACAGAAACTTGCATATGACTCTTGGTTCACATTTACATTCCCTGTTACTAATATGGACCAATGAGGAAAAACTATTAAAAAAGGAACAGATCATAACAATCAAGTGTTTGTGCGTAAAGCTAGACAAGGTGATGAACAGGAATAACATGGCTGTACACCTTGCAATCTGGAGGGGCAAAGTAGGCAGTGACAGGGATGGAGGCGAAAAGCAGTATGATCTTCTGCCAGGGGGGAACAGGTCAGCCCTGGAGCCATACTTTTCTAAAGGACTAGAACTGAAATTGCCATCTGAAGGGTGGAGCCTTGAGTAACTCAGTTGCAGTTAGGTAAGGAGAAAGGATTAACAAAGGATTAATGGGTAAAGGTCATTTTCCAGTTTACATTAGTAAGTTTCCCTATAATGTGGGGAAAGTGTTTTAAAAGCATTATTTTTTAGTGACTTTGAATATATAAATAGAGTAATAAACAACACTTGCATATCTCAATCCTGCTCCGCAGGAATACTCTGTGACTATTGCTAAGTCATTCAATATTATTGCAAATATAAAAGAATAAATACAACATCTGTCTCATATGCCAAAGCAAAGCCAGATATTTTAGAGAACTTTCTTCATAATTGCTAAGTTTCCATGTAGGAAATCTAAATGCAAAATTGTTCTTGTTCTAAACTTCAGTGTATGCTTAATGACTATCTTGAATTCCTTAAATTATTTATCTTAATTACCTCACGGGTTGTGTGTGCTTTTTGTTTTTCTAAAAAATAATGAATACAAAGCTACTTGGGAACAGAATTGTTCTTCATTATACTGGCAGTTGCATTATATAGTATAATATCCATCCCCTTTAGAATAATTTCCTATCACTGTCCAAATAAAAAGCTTTTCTATATCCACTAATATGTTCTTTTTTTACCCACTTCAGCATTACTTTAATCTTTATTAGCCTCTCCATGCTCAGTGTGGGCCTCAATGCTTGTCATTATCTTTCCTCTTCTTCAACAGAAAGCAAAGCCAAAATAAGGTTCTGTCAGAACTCAGCATGATCACAACCAAAATTCAAAATCAGCAGTGTTTGAAAAGTTCTCCTCAGTCTTTGCCTTTAATTTTGGGAAGAAAGTACCATATACAAAACTTCCACACACACTTTGGCCAAAATCTGAGTATCAGAAAGAACATCCAGTTTATCTTTCTGAATTCAAGAGAGCCCACATCATGTCCTCACAGTCCAGCTTTTTGAAGCTGAAAAAGTTTGAATAATCTAAACCTGAGTTATTTTCAATTTCAAAAGTAAATACAGGTTCTCTGTCTCAACGAAATAATAAAATAGAACAGTTACAATAAAGCAAGAAAAACCATCAGCTCCTCTTTTCAAATATCTTCTATGCAGAACTATTGCTTGTTCTTTCTCCCACCCAGGGCAGAAAGCAGGTTACTTACTCTGTCTCCATTTTCGTACAAATATGTTTTAAGTCAATATTGGAATCTCTCTCAGATGAATAAATTATCATGAGTGATTCCAATAGCCTAAGACCAGCATAATAAGATATCTCAAAATAATGTTTATCCTCTATGGCTCGACAAAGGTAATAGAGCAAAAATAAAAGCAGAACTTGCAATACAACTCTTAGGTGGTGCCCAGGGGAGTGTGGTGGCCCGCCCATTGTCTGCTACAGGAAATACAGAGAACTCAGTAGGGAAAAGGCCGCTTCTACCAGAGCAAAGGAGGCAGGTGTATCTTGTGATCATTTGTAACAACAACCTATGGAAAAAAAGAGCAATAGCAGAATTTCTAAAACCTAAGAACATAATCTGCTCCTAACAAAACCATAACCATGAATTTTATTCGCATAAGAAGAAGCCTGGAAAACACTTGATAAAAATGTCCAGGAAACAAGGCTGTTTATATCCATGCTTAGACTATATAGATTAATCAATATTAAATGTTCCACATGATGACTGAAATAACTCTAATGTAATTAGAAGGAAGCAAAACACATGGTCAGGGTGTGAACAAATAGGCTGGTAGAGCTATGGAAAAAGAGATTGACAGTTTAATGGGAGAAAAAAAAGAGGAAAGTCTAAGTGAGAAAATACTTATTTTAGAAAAAGCCTATTGGGTCTACCTTTATTCAGGCAGATGATTCAATCAAAATTCAAACTAATGCATTGCTATAAGGTTTGTTCATCTGTTCTAAAAACGTCCATAATTTTAATTGAAATGTGATTTACATGCCATATAAGTTTTACCTTTAAGGAAAATATTTATGACATTACAGGTTTTGCTTATCTTTTTCTAAAGTCTAGACATGGAGTTTGCTACTAAACAATTGTCATTTAATAGGGAAGTGGAGATTTGCAGAAATGGAGTGCTTATGGTATGGGATAGTGCTCCTTTCAAAAATCCCACAACAGAGTATAAAAAATAGAGAGATAGTCTATGACAAATATATATGCTTTATTAAACAAACAAACAAAAAAAGATATGGAGGAACCTTAAATGCCTGTTGCTAAGTGAAGGAAGCCAATCTGAAAAGGCTAATACTGTGATTACAACTACTTGATGTTCTGGAAGCGAAAAAAAAGGGGACAATAAAAAGCTCAGTATTTGCCAGCCTTCAGAGAGGAAGGAGGGAGGAAGGAGGCAAAGGATAAATAGGTGAGCCATAGGGGATTTTAGGGCCTTGAAACTGTTCTGTATTATGTCATTATATATTTGTCAAATCCCATAGAATGTACAACAGAAAGAGAACTCTTATATAAACTAAAGCATTTAAATAAACCCATGTATTCATATTGGTTTGTCCATCATAATAACTGTATCACACTACTACAATCCTATCTAATAAAGAAGGAATATGTTAAGTGACCCTCACACCATCACAAAGATGGCAGCACCCACAGCCAATAAGGAGGGAATATGCTAATTTACTGCCCCACCCTCAAAGATGGTGGCACCCACAGCCAATAAAGAGGGAATGTGCTAATTGACTGCCCCGCCCTCAAAGATGGCGACTCTCACAGCCTCAAGATGGCAGCACCCAGTCCCCTCAGCCCTGCTGGGGCGGCAGGCACGTGGCAAGGCCGGGCCCGCCCACAGATGGGCCTGGCTGCTCTGCACACCTGCCTCCTGAGTCCCCCAGTCTCCTCAGCTCCCCAGCCACCCAGGGCCAGCCTGAGGCATAGGCAAGCCTCAGATGGTGGCTGCCCAGGTGCCCAGGGCCGCCCAAGGCTCAAGTAACCAGGGCTGGCCGAGGCTTGCACTACTGGCAGTGGCAGCAGCAAAGGTGTGATGGGGCGTTGCCTCCCGCCCCTGAAGGCTCCTGGACTGTGAGAGTGGGTAGGCCAGCCTGAGGGACCCTCCCTACAGTGCATGAATTTTCATGCACCAGGCCTCTAGTATGTTAATAATAGTGGAAACAGAATGAGGAGTATATTGAGGTGGTATGTAGGAACTCTTCACACTCAAGGCTCATTATTCTATGAAGCTAAAATGTCTCTAAAAACTAATTAATTTAAAAAGTATTGCTCCAAAATTTGTGAGTATTTAAAATTGAACTTTTATATGAAACATAAAAAATAGATGACAATAGAGTCCACCACAAAAATCAATGGAATCTCAATGCCTCTTTATTGAGTATTTAGTTCCATTCTTCAGAATCACTATCACTGTTAAAATCATGTCCTATTGAGTTGAAGCTGAAAAAGTTTGAGAACTTCAATATAAATTATTTTTAAAAGGTGCTCTGGAGAAACCAAGATGGCGGCATAGGTAAGCACCTAAACTGCTGCCTCGCACAACAATTTCAAAACTATAACTAAAAGACAGAACGGACACCATCCAGAACTACAGGAAAGCTGGCTGAGTGAAAATTCTACAACTAGAAGGAAAGAGAAAAGCTCACAGAGAATTGGAGGTACGGCAAAGGGTCTTTGTGCACGCAGAGAGGAAGGGTGGCTGAGAGCCTGGATGACTTTCTCTGGCGGAAGGGGGAAGGAAGCCCCTGACTGCACTGAACCCCAGTTCTGACTGCACTGAACCCCAGTCTTGGGCGAAACCCCGTGGACCCAGGCTCATACAGGGGGAGTCTGGACTGTCAGGTAGAGAGAAAGGCACCCGGAGACTCGGAGACCCGGGGGAGACCCGGGGGAACCCCGGCAGGCAGGGTTCTGGAGGTGCACGTGCCAGTGGGCACAAAGGCTGCGGAGGTTGCCACAGGCTTTCCCTAGCAGAAGGGAGTCCGAAGCTCCTGACTGCACTGAGCCCCAGTTCTGACTCCACTGAACCCCAGTTCCAGGCGAGCCCCTGGGGACCCACGCTCTTGTGGGGGGAATCTGGACTCTCGGGCGGAGACTCGGGAGCCGGGGAAGGCAGAGGTCTGCAGGCATGCACGCACGCAAGGGCAAGGCTGACTAGAAGCCAAGACTGTCTGCTCCGCCCTGAGACTCCACCCCATCCAAGCTGAGCACAGAGGCTATTGCAATTTGACAAGTCTAATCCTATAAGGCTGTCTCCAGCACCGAACCTCTCCCAGCATAGACACAGCTGATCCTTACAGCCAACTGGCCTGGAGGTCAATTCCTCCCAGTGATACCAACAACAATCAAGACTTAACTACAACAAGGCTGTACACACAGTCCACAAAGGGGTGCACCAAGCGTGTCCACCTCAGGTTAACTGGGGAGGCCAACCCACTGTGCCATATAGGAAACCTAGCACACAAATCTACCCTACAAACTCAGGGAAGCAGTGAAAATGCGGCGACAAAGAAACAGATCACAAACAAAAGAAATGGAGGAAAACAAACGACTGGATATAGAACTCAAAACCACAGTTATAAGGCTTTTCAAGAATATCCTAGAAAAGGCTGATAAATATAACGAGACCCTCGAAGATATGAAAAAGGACCAACTAGAAATTAAACATACACTGACTGAAATAAAAAATATTATACAGAGACCCAACAACAGACTAGAGGAACACAAGAATCAAGTCAAAGAATTGAAATACAAAGAAGCAAAAAACACTCAACCGAAAAAGCAAAAAGAAAAAAAAAATCCAAAAAGTTGAAGATAGTGTAAGAAGACTCTGGGACAACTTCAAGCGTACCAACATCAGAATTATGGGGGTGCCAGAAGAAGAGAGAGAGCAAGATACTGAAAACCTATTTGAAGAAATAATAACCGAAAACTTCCCCACCTGGTGAAAGAAATAGACTTACAAGTCCAAGAAGCGCACAGAACCCCAAACAAAAGGAATCCAAAGAGGACCACACCAAGACACATCATAATTAAAATGCCAAGAGCAAAAGACAAAGAGAGAATATTAAAAGCAGCAAGAGAAAAACAGTTAATTACCTACAAGGGAGCACCCATACGATTGTCAGCTGATTTCTCAACAGAAACTATGCAGGCCAGACAGGAGTGGCAAGAAATATTCAAAGTGATGAATAGCAAGAACCTACAACCAAGATTACTCTACCCAGCAAAGCTATCATTCAAAATTGAAGGGCAGATAAAGAGCTTCACAGATAAGAAAAAGCTAAAGGAGTTCATCACCACCAAACCAGTATTATATGAAATGCTGAAAGGTATTCTTAAAGAAGAGGAAGAAGAAAAAAGTAAAGATAAAAATTATGAACAACAAATACATATCTATCAACAAGTGAACCTAAAATTCAAGTGAATTAAAAACCTGAGGAACAGAATAATCTGGTGAATATAATAGAATCAGGGGCATAGAAGGGGAGTGGACTGATAATTCTCAGGGGGAAAGGGGTATGGGGGGGTTCAGGAAGAGACTGGAAAAAAGTCATACACCCATGGATGAGGACAGTGTGGGGGGAGGTAAGGGCAGATGGTGGGGTGGGAACCGGGTGGAGGGGAGCTATGGGGGGAAAAAGGAGAAACAATTGTAATAATCTGAATAAAGATTTATTAAAATAAATAAATAAATAAATTACCATCTGAAAAAAAAAAAGAAAAAAGAAAGTGACCAAGAAAAAAAAAAAAAAAAGGTGCTCTGAAGGAAAAAAAAAATATTTACTTAAATAAATAGGGAAATTTAAAACTAAGGGTAACTATGCATATTTTACATCAATTTTCAAGGCATCCTATATAATAAAAGGCTAATATGCAAATCAACTGGTGGAACGACCAGTCACTCTGTCATGCACTAACCACTGGACGCTTAACACAGGAACTGCCCCCTGGTCATCAGTGTGCTCCCACAGGAGCCACAAGCCCTGAGTCGAGCTCATGGCTGGCAAGCACAGTGGTAGTGGTGGGAGTCTCTCACACCTCCGCGGCAGTGCTAAGGATGTCCGACTGCCGATGACATCAGTCAGACATCCCCCAAGGGCTCCCGGACTGGGAGAGGGCACAGGCCGGGCTGAGGGAACCCCTACCCCCACTGAGTGCACAAATTTCATGCACTGGGCCTCTAGTTAGTCTATGTTTTGCTTATTTTTGTTAGTGCTTAAAATTAAAGACAAGTTATGCAAAAAAAAATATTTACAGTCCTCTTCTCAATTTCATGCAAAGTGAGATTAGAGAATCTAGTCCCACATTTGGAAGTTCAGGTACGAAGTCTCTCAAACTCTAATTATTTCATGTAATAGTCAAATGCTGAAGACATAGTTGAGTGATGGTTACTTTTAACTACCAAAATGTTGGTTTCTGGCTATATTTGGGAACAGAAATATAGAGGCAGCTTTTTTTTTTTATCAATCATCATCTTTTCTATTTCTTTGGTGGTTTAAGAATCACATGGTGCATTCAAATTCATTTTCTTATTTTATCCTAAAAACGACAATGCTGGAGAGATGATATAATAGCCACCCATCCCACTTAACAGATAGGAAAGTTGAGATCCACAGAGGTCACAAAAATTACAGATATATTGCCCTAACTGTTTTGGCTCAGTGGATAGAGTGTCTGCCTGGGGACTGAAGGGTCCCAGGTTCGATTCCAGTCAAGGGCATGTACCTTGGTTGCGGGCACATCCCCAGTAGGGGGTGTGCAGGAGGCAGATGATCGATGTTTCTCTCTCATCGATGTTTCTAGCTCTCTATCCCTCTCCCTTCCTCTCTGTAAAATATCAATAAAATATATTTAAAAAATTACAGAGATAGCATGTTGTCAGTTCATCCTTGTAATTATTTAATCTGTCAATCTATTTACCTAATTATATAGTTAGCTAATATATACATGCACTATAACAATTGTAACATATATTTGAGCAGGTATGTGCTATATATTTGTTTCAAATACTAATGATCTAGCAATGAATAGAATAAGACCCATTATGGCTTATTGAAAACTTTTTTTTTAATATATTTTATTGACTTTTTACAGAGAGGAAGGGAGAGGGATAGAGAGCTAGAAACATCGATGAGAGAGAAACATCGATCAGCTGCCTCCTGCACACCTCCTACTGGGGATGTGCTCGCAACCAAGGTACATGCCCTCGACCAGAATCGAACCTGGGACCCTTGAGTCCTCAGGCTGACAACTCTATCCACTGAGCCAAACCGGCCAGGGCTGAAAACTTTTTTTGAGGTGAATTTCTCTTCTACACCAATTCCTCTTTTATGTAAACCAGAAATCTGGGCACATTCCAGAACCTGGCCATGTCTCTGGAGACCTATCCATTCAGAGGAGCTCACCTCTGATTTAAAATAATCAGTATCTTGAAAGTCCTGGGTTTGAAATGGACTCAGCCTCTTACCAGCTGCATAACTTTGGGCAAGTCACCCTTACAGAGCCTCATTTTCCTCTTCTACAAAAACAATATGAAGTTTCTCCTTTAACATTGTCATCATTAGTACTAATTGGAATTAATGTACATGAGAGAGCGTTGTTTTTCATGGCAAAATAACGAGAAACAGCCCTAACCGGTTTGGCTCAGTGGATAGAGCGTCGGCCTGCAGACTGAAAGGTCCCAGGTTCGATTCCGGTCAAGGGCATGTACCTTGGTTGCGGGCACATACCCAGTGGGGAGTGTGCAGGAAGCAGCTAATCGATGTTTCTCTCTCATTGATGTTTCTAACTCTCTAACCCTCTCCCTTCCTCTCTGTAAAAAATCAATAAAATATATTTAAAAAAAAATAAAAATAACGAGAAACAGTGATAGGACACAACATGTGCCAAATACAATAGAGTACATGTGCTCTTTCCAGTTGTGTCACAAACTACCTGAGTGACTTTGAATAAACACTATCTCCTCTCTGCCACTTTTGTACATCCTATATAATAAAAGGCTAATAATATGCAAATCGACTGAATGGCAGAACATCTAGTCGCTATAATGCACACTGATCACCAGGGGGCAGATACTCAATGCAGAAGCTGCCCCCTGGTGGTCAGTGCATTCCCACAGGGGGAGTGCCACTCAGCGAGAAGCCCTGAGTCGGGCTCATGGCTGGCGAGCACATTGTCAGTGGTGGGAGCCTCTCCTGCCTCCACGGCAGCGCTAAGGATGTCTGACTGACGGCTTAGGCCCACTCACCCCAGGGAATGGGCCTAAGCATCAGATGTACATCCCCCGAGGGCTCCCTAACTGCGAGAGGGTGCAGGCCAGGCTGACAGACACCCCTCCCCCTGAGTGCATGAATTTCATGCACCGGGCCTCTAGTATATAGAGAAAAAAGGCCTATAGAGAACTTCATCTACCACAGTGCTCTAACTTTATGATTACTCGTTTTCAAAATAATGCTGCCTCAAGCTCCAGAATGTCAGGGAATTTTGTTTGTTTTCTTTACTGTTGTCACTCCAGTGCCTGGAACAGAAACTAACTCATACCAAGTCCCTGATACATATCTGAATGAATAAATGCCCTAAATTTGCATAAAAGTAAACTTTGTTGTAACATAGTACTTCTAGATATGTCCAGAATAAAAAAAAAAAAAAAACAGAGTAGAGTTAGACTTCTTACCATGAGGCAGGCGCGTGCACACACACACACACACACACACAAACACACACACACACCATCTCATCTACTATGGTTAAAAAGCACATGCTAAAGCCCAAATTTAAATGATGTGTCTTAACTCAGGAGAAGTAGTCAAAACAAAAATAAAAACTAGAATCTATCTCACCATGTAACAATAAGTGGAATTAAAAATAAAGTCCCTCCTAAACAACAGAAAATCCTGATGCGTATGAAATACTAAAAATTGACTCCACAAATATGCCAACATTACAGACTGCAGTTTAAAGGGGTGGAGAGCATCAGGCAGAAATTGAATCAAACAGGAGAAATTGCTTACTCTCTTAGAAAGCAGCCTTTTCTCAGCTCTGAGCTGTGAAGATTTTAACAGGCTGCTAACTCTCGTTTTCTGAAACTTCCTACTAAACAGAAAAGCTGGAAATTCACTTTATATGAACTCTCCCAATCTTTAACTGCTGACAATGAATTCATGTAAAAATACTTATAGATAAAACAAACAAACAAACAAAAAACCTGATGGACTGGTGGGTGGATCTCAGTATGAGATAGAAATGCAATAGAAGGTCAAAGGTGAAGGGATTAATAAAAACAAAACAAAACAAAACAAAACGAAAACCCTCATAACCTCACCCCCATTTCCCTATGGAAATGACCATCAACATACACAGGGAAATGGAGGTGGGGGGAGACAGGAGAGGGTAAGTGGGGGATAAATGGTGATATAAAGAAACATGACTTAGGGTAATGAGCACACAATACAGTATACAGATGATGGATTATAGAATTGCACACTTTAAACCTGTTTGACCTTATTAACCAATGTAACCTCAATAAATTAATAAAAACATGCTAACCCCCCCCAAATGAAGGTCAAAGAAAGCATGTTTACTGAGTGCCAACACTGTGCCAAGCTCTATTCTCAATCCCACTTATTTAATCTTTATGCAAAACTATAACTCAATTTATACTCCATTTCATAAATAAAACAAAATAAGTTATCCTACCAAAAAATATTCTAAATTGCCCTATCTGACAATATAGATAATATGTTGGGTTGAAATTAATTTTTGAAAAGTCTGAGAAAATATTCTCTTTGAATCTAGTTTTGTATTTCTCCTGTTCCCATTCCAGAGGTATTCAGAAAAGGTTTAACTATTGGGGTAAATCTGATGTTGTATTGGCTCTTGCACCTAGAAATTTTGGGAGAAATTTACTCAGTTTTGTATGTGATTTCTGCACCATTGATTTCCTTAAAAATATACAATCTCTTTGTATTAGGAATAGGCTTTTTCCAATCATTTTAACAACATTATGTTTTATCTTTCTATTATAATTGAGTTAATATTTCCTGTGTAATATAATAATTTTACGTCACAATATTTTACTTATGATTTCATTTTCCATCTACTAATAGCTATTAAATACTTTTTAAATGTAATCTATTTATTAAGATCATTAGTATCATAAATACATTCATATGCACATTGTTAGAAAATGGTTTAATTTTCACCCAAAAGACTTTTTTTAAATCCTCAACCAAGGATATGTTTCCACTGTTTTTTTTTTTTTGTTTTGTTTTGTTTTGTTTTGTTTTGTTTTGTTTTTAAGAGAGAGAGGAAGGGAGAGAGAGAGAAACATCAACGTATGAGCAAAACATTGATTGGTTGCCTCCCTATCATAGGTATCCTGACAGTATTTGAACCCACATCCTCGGTATGAGCCCTGAACGAGAACAGAACCTATAGCTCTTTGGTGTATGGGACAACACTCCAACCAACCGAGCCACCAGATCAGAGCCAAAAACTTTATTTTTAGTGTACACCAATAAAATAATTTACTAATAAATACAACTGTTATTGTAGAAATGTTCCAATGAAACATTTTTTTTCTGAAAATTTTCAATAAAGAATAATGCAAAAATTAAAGAAAAACCTTTTAAGATTACTGACTTAATAAAAGCAATCCATCCCAGGTCCTCCATGATAGTTTCTAATAATCTGAGAATTTTTTAATCTCAATGAAATTTAAAGGAGTTCCTTATAATATTTTCATTTCTTAATGTAGTGAAGAAACACAAAATAAATTGTTCCCAGTGTCTGAATTGATTTTATTTCCTATTCAATATTCAATATTTCTTATTCAACCAGGCTAAGGACAAATAAGCAGCAAACCTTTTTATTTTATTCAACTCTTGTTTTTTGAAGATAAATCAATCCTATAAGTTTGTTGGTTGCTTTAATCTGAATTTTTAAGGTAACTTCACATTTCTTCACGGAAATAGAGAGGAAAATCATATATTTGTTATTCAGTCATTGAAATCCCTTCCCTATTTGCCTGCTTTTCCAGACAGAGCTGATTTGCCCACTTTCACCCACACATCCCTCCTCTCATAACAACAAATATGGCCCGTGGATTTTAAATCATATGTGACATTTAACATGATGTCTACTTAAGTTGTAGGAAAATTTCATAAAGGCTTACCCCATTTTTTGGAAAAGCAATCCATCCCAGGTCCCCCATGACAGTACGTGAATCCAATAAATTCACTGAAAGAGAAAGAACACACAAAACTGAGTAAAATGTACAAAAATGCATCACTATTTTCAGTATTATTAAAAGTGCATATTGCGGTAGGGGACAGTGGTGGTAAGGGGGAGAGACCAACCAAAGGACTTATATGCATTCATATAAGCCTAATCAATGGACACAGACAACAGGGGGGTGGAGGCATGAATGAGAGGTGGGGGGTAATGAGGGAATATGGACACATATGTAATACCTTAATCAATAAAGAAATTAAAAAATAAAAAATAAAAAAATAAAAGTGCATATTGCTACATATCTGAAATTAGATTAAGTATTCATTATGATAAATACAAGAGTTATAATTTAAAGAAAGCATTTCAATGCAAGAAAACAAGTTATTTTGAATTAACATTTAGAGCAAAATTATATAAACAAGTCATTACCCTAAGTGCTTTTGTTGTCAAACAACAATAAAGAAGAATTAAATTAAGAAGGAGAAAATATGAAAAATCCACAGAAAACAGTAAAAACCATGCAGTGATTTTTCAAGATGTAGGCTCTGGGATTAAGCAACAGCCATAAAATTGTAGCTGAACGTATTGTATTTTCTTCCGGAAAGCTGTTATGAAGCAATTAACAAATAATTTACATTAAACAGCAATAAACTATCCCCAAGCTTGTAACATTTTTGTGATATTAACTGAAATCTGTAATCCAAATTGCAAGTTTAATTAAGAAATAAATCTACACACCCTTAACCAAGCCAAGCAAACTGTAGCAGCTCTCAGGGTTGTTGTTATAGTTATGAGTGCACTGCATTGCCAAGCTATCTTCTACTTATATCTGACCACAACCTTCAATGCGCTTCTTACAGAACTATCAGCTACAGTTTTTGAAAGACAGACATCAATCATGGCTAGATATCTTAAAATATTTGGAACTCCCAGGTGGAAGTCTGAATATGGTCATTGCAAAAGGAAACCCACAGTATTTATACAGATGTGCATCCACATCCCACACACTCACCATGTTTATATTTCAGGAGGTTCATCTACTGTGCCCCCAAGTTATACTAGCTAAAAGAGTACTGTGTTGTCAAAATGCTTTCGACCTGGGTCACAGATCATTAGGTTTCCCACCTATTATGCCTAATCCAAATGGGCCTCCCTATGCAGCTGACGCACTTTAAAGGAGCATGGCATGTGGATCCAAAAGGAAAACAACTATGTTATCCCAGTCAGAGGTATGGAGCAATCCATCCCAGGTCCTCCATGATAGTTTCTAATAATCTGAGAATTTTAAACTAAAATCAAGAACCAGTATCTTGAAATGCCAGTAATTAAAAAAAAAAAATGATTCTGCCCAACCGAAGTGGTTCAGTGGTTGAGCATTGACCTATGAACCAGGAGGTCATGGTTTGATTCCCAGTCAGGGCACATGCAGGTTGCAGGCTTAATCCCCAGTGTGGGGCCTGCAGGAGATAGCTGATCAATGATTCTCTCTCATCTTTAATGTTTCTCTCTCTCTCTCCATCTCTCTTCCTCTCTGAAATCAATAAAAATATATTTAAAAAATTATTCTGTGTGCAAGAGTAAAGCCTGGATACTAAAGGAATAATAGTTAATAGGTTGTTATAATATTTCTATAAGAAAATATAAAACAGAATTATTATAACCAAGGAAGTTAAAATCATAATTTAAATAGAAATTTTCTACACACAATATAAAAAGGGTGAATTTAACCCTTTCCATCATTTTATAATATCAAACATATTTATACATTAACACTTTATAATATTAGTAATATAAATATAAATAAAAAATTTTAAATTTTTATAAAGTAGAAATATACTCAATACACACACACACACACATATATATATAATATATGTGTACGTTCACTATACTTGCCTATTTTTCTCAAGTTCTGAGCTCTTTAACTATAAAAGTTCACACTTATAGAATGGTTGTATCATCTTTAGTCTACCTACATTAACTTGGCTTTAGAGGATAGTAAAATAATTTGTGAAATTATTTTTAGAAGAAATTTACCTAACTGAAATTGACATAATTTAAAACTATTGTTTAAAGTAGAAACAAAAAAATCTTTTCCACCTCACCTCCCACTGACCTTGCAAATCCTCCAGTCACACCACTAAATCTAATTTTTCAGTTAGATCCATATTCTTTTCTTTTTGTTCTGTTGTTGGCTTTTCTGATTTCCAGGGGAATAAGGCTAAATGTCCTTGTCCTCATTTGGGCTTTTCTAGGACACTTAGGGTTGTGTCTAGACATGACTAAGTACCAGAGTAGAGCAGAACCTAAACCATTATATTTATTCATCTTTATCATTCCTTTAGTTCACCTTTGATACTGAGCAGCAGAATATCTGTGTAGACTAGATAAAGTAGAGCAAATAAGCAAACTAAAGGCCTTCTACTATGCTGGCAGTCAAAGTGAACTTAATACCATGGTGGCAAACTGGTGTGCATAGGAATTCTAAGAATTCATAACCAGCCTGCATGAGAAACACAGCATTCCTAGTAGACCTTTTAATAACATGTGGGTCTTGAAATATTCATTTTTGCCAACAGAATTCCAGATACTTTTTTAGCCTTAGTTACCCTCACTTAAATGAACTTTATTCTAAATTACTATTTTCACTGTTTTTTGGACTAAAATATATGTGTGTGAAAGTAAATGAATGAACTGAAAGCATTAGCTTGGCTATTAATACAATTTACTGATAATTTGCAATATTGAAATACATTATTAAATGCATAAAAATAACCAAAATAGGAATGTATATTATCTTTCATATGATGATCTTGTCAAAAGGTTTTCTTCAGATAAGATTAGAAGGTTTATAGGACATATGTGTATGTCACTTCCCACTACTGTCTAAAATTGCTTTCCTCTTGGAAATAGATGATTTCATAAAATTCACAATGCAAAGAAGGTATTTATATATACCATTACTAAATTTGAAATTGAGGGGTGGGAAATTAGATGTTTTAAACAATTACTTGCAGATTTTTATATTATAATTTTGTCCATGAAAATATAGAGCAAATGGGATATGATGCCTCAAGGAAAATAACTAAAATTATGATATATAACAATATATGACCATACTATTTATCTATAGATCACCATATCAATCTCTATATTGATATATATAGGGGGAGGTTTTCTTATACCTCCAAGTTTTGCACATGCTGCTTTCGCTCTCTCAAATGTCTCTCTCCCTTTCTGAATTGCTAAATCTTCATTTGTCCTGTATAACACATTTCAGGAGCCACCTTCTCCTGGAAACCATCTCTGATCATCCCTTTCCTACATCTCAGTAAGGTATTCATACTGAATATTCAGTTAGCACCCATTCTTATCTCCAAAACACTAAATACACAGAATTGTATTATTTCCCTATAATAACACTATTTTGACTTATGCCTAGGAACCTAGCCTATGCTTGGAACAGCTAAATAGCCGTTTTTCTTATGAATGAATCACTTGGTCTGTGGGCAGATCTGGAGTGTGTGTCTGTATGAGCACATAGCAGTGGTTCACAACATGGACCTCTGGTAATGTCTGGAGATGCCTTTGATTTTCAAAACTGGTGGATGGGGTGGTGGTAACTTTTTAAGGTACATAATGAAACATTATGCTGTATATTTAAAACTAATATAATATTGTATCTGAGCTATGCATTAATAATATATTTTTAAAACTGAAAGGTGGGAGAGTATTTGCCACTGACGTCTCATGGGAAGAAGCCAGGCATGCCCTTAAGCATCCCTTCATGCACAGCAAAACTTCCCTCACTCCCAGGAAAGAATTATGTGGCTCAAATTTCACTAGTGCCAGAGTTGAGAACCTTGCCACCTACCTATGATGCAGTACTATAAAACCTCTAGTTTCACATATCTTTGTATAGAGCATCAGTATCGTGATCTTCATTAACAAAAGTTAGCATATTTGAAGGCATTCCATGCGAATAAAAATACTACTCCAATTTAAGAAAATAAAACCAATAAATATTAAAGTCTCACTTAAGAAAACAGTATTTTTATAACCAAACTCCTGTAATTTTTTTCACACAACCAATAAAGCTGTTCTCATTTATGTGCTGGTAATTTCTCAACATTCAACATAGCATGCATGAAAGAGCACCATGCCACCTATATCACTGCCTACATTTCACCCACTACTTAAGCTACTTAATAAAACCAGAAGTTTAGGACATATATAAATTTTCAGAAATTGATTTCTCAATTTCATTACCAAATGTATTTATTTATGTATTTTATTTTTAATTTTTATTGAATTCATTGGGGTGACCTTGGTTAACAAAAATTTATAGGTTGCAAGTGTACAATTCTATTATGTATCATATGCATATTGTACTGTGTGTTTACCACTCCAAGTTAAGTCTCCTTCCATCACCATTTATCCATCCTTTTCTCCTACCTTCCCCCATTCCCCTTTACCTCTG
The DNA here is from genome assembly GCF_963455305.1 of Plecotus auritus. Lineage (NCBI taxonomy): Eukaryota > Metazoa > Chordata > Mammalia > Chiroptera > Vespertilionidae > Plecotus > Plecotus auritus. The sequence continues at coordinate 206,037,919 of NC_137770.1, read as the reverse complement.
CTAACCACCATAGTGTTGTCTGTGTCTACAAGATTTTTTATTTCTTTGCTCAATCCCATCACCTTTTGCACCCAGCCCCCCAAACCCCTCCCCTCTGACAGCTGTCAGTCTGTTCTCTAAATCTATGAGTCTGTTTCTATATTGCTTCTTAGTTTATTTTGTTCATTAGATTCCACATATAAGTAAAATCATATGGTACTTGTCCTTCTCTGACTGGCTTATTTCACTTAGCATAATGCTTCCCAGGTTCATCCATACTGTTGCAAAAGGTAAGACTTCCTTCTTTATCATGACTGAGTAGTATTCCATTATATAAATGTACCACAGCTTTTTTTTCCCCATTGATATTTTTAGAAAGTATGGAAGGGAGTGGGAGAGACAGAGAGAGAAACATCCATGTGAGAGAGACACATTGATTGGTTGCCTCCCACATGAGCCCCAACCATGGCCAGGGACTGAGCCTGAAACCGAGGTACCTACCCTTGACCAGAATCAAGCCTGGACCATTCAGTCCACAGGATGACCCTCTATCCACTGAGCCAAACCAGCTAGGGCTACCACAGTTTTTTTATCCACTCATCTACTGATGGGCACTTGGGCTGCTTCCAAATCCTGGCTATTGTAAATAACACTAAAATGAACATTAGGGGTGCATATACTCTTTCAAATTGGTGTTTCAGGTTTCTTCAGATGGATTCTCAGAAGTGGAATTACTGGGTCATAAGGCAGTTCCATTTTTAATTTTAATTATAAGTAAACTCCATAGTACTTTCCACAGTATCTGCACCAATCTGCATTTCCACCAGCAGTGTAAAAAGGTGTCCTTTTATCCACATTCTAGCCAACACTTGTTGTTTATTGATTTATTGATGATAGCCATTCTGATAGGTGTGAAGTGATATCTCATTGTGGTTTAAATTTGCATTTCTCTGATGATTAGTGATATTGAACATCTTTATATATGTCTACTGGCTAGACATATGTTTTTGCACATCAAAGGAAATCATCAACAAAGTGAAAAGACAACCCACTGAATGAGAGAATATATTTGCCAATGATATAGCTGATAAGGGGTTAATATCTGAAATTTATAAAGAACTTATAAAACTCAACACCAAAAAAAAACCCACACAAACATTCCAATTAAAAAAGCTGAAAAGACACTTCTTCAAAGAGAACATGCAGATGGCCAACAAAAAATTTATTTTAAAAGGAAATAATGTACTTGGACTTCTACCACAGTAACAGTCACTAAGTATCATCCGTGCAACAATTACAGTAATTAAATTGTTCTGAACAGTATATATGCTGGTTGTAAATTGCAATGAATACTCAATGAGTATTGATCTTCCCTGTACAACTTAATTAAAACTTGTCAAGGAGAAGTCACTAATGAATATAATTAGAGAAAATGTTTGGTACCACAGTTACTTTAGAAGACATTAATTAGATAATAGAAATTTTATGGAAATTTTTATATTCTATTATTTATATTTTAAAATAAAGCCATACCATTTAATTGAGATATAATCTTCAAGGTCATTTCCCCTAAGTCACTGTGTAATTGCAATGAGTATGGGCATATTGGTTGGTATTCTAATCAGTAATTAAGAAGATAGATTCTCCATGAGAAATAACTCTACAGAGGTCAATAAATATATAGTCTATTATAAATTTCCTAAAATTATATAGGAAAAAAGAATCACGAACACAGGAACTTTTAATAAGTAAAATCAGTTAATTGCCTGCCCAACCAAATAACAGATAATAAAACTAAATCAAAGTAATCTTAAGTATGCTTTATTTTTATTACTATACACTAATCACTTTAATGCTTTCATGAACAAATAGAAAAAAGTTCTTAAATAACTTACTTTAAGAAAAGTCAGAGTTGCTAACTCATTTTTATTGTTGTTTTGTTAGGATTCAATGGGGGTAAGGAAAAGACAGAATGAGTAAAATGGAATATGTAATATATATAAGAAGACTCCTAAGTCCTCACCTTTCCACATCCTAACAACAAAAGATTAGTGAGGTTTTTTTAATTTCTTTATTGATTAAGGTATTACATATGTGTCCTTATTCCCCCATTATCCCCCACCTCCCATTCATGCCCCCACCCCGCTGTTGTCTGTGTCCATTGATTAGGCTTACATGCATGCATATAAGTCCTTTGGTTGATCTCTCCCCCTTACCCCCACCCTCCCTTACCTTCCCTGAGGTTTGATGTTCTGATTGATGTTTCTCTGTCAAAAGATTAGTTTGAGTTAATAATTCAAGTATATTATTCAATTACTATAATTTTTAAATATTCATAACTTTCTGTGTATCATGTTGATGCCATTGTTTCCTCCTTAACATCTTGCTCATATTAATATCAAAAATCAGAAAAAAAATTACTGGATTCTCCAGGAAAGTGACATATTGGGATGAATGTATTTTAAGACTTTGAACAGTTGAAAGACAGCTCAAGAAAATTCAATGCCGCCACAGTCAGGGGGCTAGCCTTGAGAAAATGTGTGATCCTTGATGACATGAAGATAGAGAGCCAGAAACATACTCTTACCCTTATATTGTTTCTGCTTTTCACATAATCTTCGCAGTAACAAACAGTTATAATGTTAGTTGGATCTCCACCACAACATGAAGAGAGGATAATTTGGATTAGAAACAAACAGCATGGCATGCTCTTTCTCTAAAGGCATTGACTCAAATTCCCATTGCATATAGTACAATTTTGATGAATGCTTGCTTATTTATTTCCATTTAACAATATCAAAAAAGATACTGGATTCAATTACAGCACACATTTTACTAATCTGTGGAAATAAACCCCAGATACACAGCTGTCCAGCCTCTCTTTAAGGTCCCATTCAGCACAGATGTTATTTCTTGCTTGTGGGCTAAATTTTATAATTTGACAACTGCTCCAGGGAACAAAGAACAGTTGACAAAATGAGTGCAGGGAAAGAGTACATGTGTTTCCCATTGGAGAACTAAATTTGTAAATTTGGTAAAAGTATGTTATAGGTTTAGGGGTGTTATGTAGATTTCTGGCATCCTCTATTGAAGGCAAGAATCTATGACCAGTAGTATTTCCACAGGCAATGAATGGGAGAGTATCTATTTCTTTTGCAAGTCTGAGCAACCCGTGTGCACAACTTTATAAAAAAGAAGAAGAAGAAGAAGAAAGAATATGGTGAAAGGAACTTAGTGTATACTATGTGTCAATTGCTCTACTGGGCAACTTGTATATGTTTTTTTCATTTAATTATCTCAACAAAATGCAGATTCAACAGAAAGTTGACAGTTTTCAGTCCCATTCAGAGCCCCAGCAGGAAAATCAAGGAAGGAAGAAAGTATAAAGCAATATTTGAGGCCTTCATGAGAGCACATGAGCCCTGCTTTCCAAAACCAAGGCCCTCACTTAGAGACTGGGCATTAGATACCGTGATCATAACCACCTATCTCCCAAGAAGGAAAAGGCTATGAATTAAATGCTAATCAAAAAGGAATCTACTTTATTTGTACATGAATCATGGATGCTGAACATTACTTGAGGTAAAGCTCACAGCCTAGGAGTCTGACTCTGAAAACTTAAGCTAATCATGTAGCTCTGAGTTCCTAATTTGCCTCATCTTTTGGCAGCATTTTGTCATACCCCCATGGACAAACACACTCTCTCACCATCCCTGTTCAGTGACAACGTAAGTTCTGTGGTTTTCTTCTATCCTTCCAGCTACTTGTTCCCATTACAAACAATTCTTCCTCTACCAACTCTGCAAACCTTGGCTTTGATCCATACTCTGATGTTGTAGACTGTCTTGACTTCTCACTCTACACCAACATTCTTGACTGGAACTTGACATGGAAAAAAAAAAAATTAAGCATTTGAAAGAACAAATGCCTTGGCTCCAGACCATTCATACTGAATTAGGCTATTTAGGATGGAGAATGGATATTCTATTTATTTTTTATTTGTTAGCTGGTTGGTTGTTTTTAAAGGTGATATTGGCATATTGGCATACACCCCATGTAAAAAAACCCTGCAGAGGAGCTCATGAACTTCCAAGTCTTTAGTTGTAATGTAACTTCTAAATCCATATATCTTGTCCATTTCTTTCTCCTAAAATTCTACAATTTATACATTCAACCTGTCCCCAAATAAACAAAATATATTTTCTGTACAAGAATAATACCCCATTTCCCGTTTCAGTGAGTGCAATGCCATAGAACTAGTTGTTCTATCCAAAAATCTACGCGTAGAACAACTAGTTCTATTCCTACATTGAATCAGTGACCAAATCCCATCAATTGTAACTATATTTTCTATATAACTCTCTGCAATGCCTGCTCAGTTTCATTCCACAGCATAAGCAGTCCAGCCAAACCCTAGCTATCATTTTTCACTTGAAAACTCTTATAACTGGTTTCTCAGTAGAGGGGCAATTTCTTCAAAATACTGCATCCAGAAAGATCTTTCTAAGCCACCAATATGGTCACATCACTCCCCTGCTTCAAGCCTTGTCATTGTGTCTTATTGCTTTTAATATAGGTCCTTCTGGCATTGGTCTATATTTTCTTCTCCGGTTTCATTCAGGCTTTTTCCTCCTTCTCTTTCCACAGTTTAGCAATACTGGACATATTTCATTTCCCATTATGTGGTCTTACTATAGATTCAGTTCTGCACAATGAACTGTGAAGGTGATCTGCAAGGGAATGTAGTTTTTGAGAGGAAAACACTTAGAAAAGGGAGTTGCCTTGGAAGTTGCTGGGCATGAGTGGATTTTTTTGGAACTGGTACAGTCATCTAAAGCTAATAAGGAAAGTCAGCAGCAAAGCAAAGCCTACAGATTAAGGTTGGCAGATGAAGGGATGAGAAGTATCTGGATCCAAATTATGTCTTAGAGTTGCTAATCCATCTAAATTTGAAATTTGCCTCTCTTTGGATTTTGTGTTGTGTGTGTGGCAGGGGGATGGGGGGGGGTCAATTTTGTTACTTAATCCAGTGGGGAAGCAATTTGCTATTATTTGCAAAGGAAGATATCCTAACTGCTAAAGCTGCTAAGGGACAGAATTTGAAATCAACCTCCAGTCTCTCTTATTTTAGAGTCTGTTCTCTTTCCATCATGCCTTGATATTTCCAAAACTATAATTACAGAATTCCAATGACACTCCCAACTGAGTCTAGATATACTATGTTTAATCGTTGACTGTGAAGAACAACTGTTGCCTTTCATTGTGTGTTTCAAATTATATTTCATCATCATAAACAAAGAAGTTTTAGCCACTACTCATTGAAAGTTAAGCAGCAGAATATTCATTCTATGAAGCATATGACTATGAGGGAAGCAAAAATCAATCAAAATATATACTAAAAATTTTGAATTGTTAAAATTGTGTACTTGGGGAGATGGCAAAAAGGAATTCAGAATTAGCATCAATTGGTTAAGCCATACAAAGTGTTTAGGCAAAGGTAACACTGAAATGCACTGACAACTAAATTATGAATAATGAGCAGTCTGCTACATTTACAGGACACATGGCATGAAAAGAGCAAAACCATCTGGTTTTCAGTGGCTACCTTGTTAAGGGTGGCAACAAAACCTGTCAAATCTTTTATAGTGATTTCATTCTGAAGAAAAACGTCAACAATAGATGAAATAACAAGCTTGAAAATCATCACATAACAGAATACACTCATTTAATACCGGCTCAGTTCCACACCATCATGCATATAGATAATATACGAAGCTATTCCTTACAAAATAGGGTAAATGTCACCCTTAAAATGAACGTACTTATTCACAATTCACTTTGCAAGTGGTTCACTGTACAGAGAATGCTCATTAGTCCTATGGTTCTGGTTTGGTACTATGTGAGCTCGTAGAAGCGATTTAACTCTGAAGACCTCAGTTCTCGTATTTGTAATATCAGTGATTGAGACTAACAGTCTGTACTCAATATACATTATATAACTTAATTCTACAAATGATCCTTTGTTTTCTCCATTTTGCAGAGAAGGAAAGTGAAGTTGATAAAAGCTAAATAGGGCAGTGGTCCAAGGTGCCAGAGCTAATAAGTACATACTTGCTAATAAATGCAAGTCTATCTACCCTAGTCGGTTTGGATCAGTGGATATAGTGTCAGAATGTGGACTGAAGGGTCCTGGGTTCAATTCCAGTCCAGAGCACATGCCCAGGTTTCAGGTTCAATCCCCAGTAGGGGGTGTGCAGGAGGCAGCCAATCAATGATTCTCTCTCACCATTGATATTTCTATATCTCTCTTCCTCTCCATTCCTCTCTGAAATCAATAAAAATATTAAAAAATAAATACTAGTAAATGCAAGTCTATCTAACTCCAGAGCTGTTTGTACTGCTTCTATGCCACACTTGCTCCAATTTTGGACTTGCTGAATCCAAAGGTTCATTCCTTTGAAACTCGTAACTCCTATATATCAATGTTTCATTAAGTCAATGAATGGTGAATAGTATATTACAAAAGCATCTACCATAGTATAATAGTATACTATGATATTCTAGTAGTATATTACAAAGTATCTAGCATAATGTTATAATAGTACTGTATATAAGATGAAGACATCCTAACTGCTGCTAAATTTTCAGATATATTAATCTAAACAGAGCAGACACTGGTTTTCTGGGGAGATCACAGTTTAGTATCAAATTTCCAATAAGGTTCAAGTAAGTTACAAGATTCTGAAAAGCAAAAGGGTAAGCCACAAAGATGAATCCTCTTGTCATAAGCTTATTTTGTTATTTATTATGCTCTAAGGATGTTAACTGGGGCAAAACCGGGCAAACATTTGCCAAAGTATACTTTGTCCTTAGATGTCAAAAAGCACACAAAAATAGAATGTCAAAATGTATACAAAATTGATTCTTTGTTTTGAATGAATCCTTACCCCAGTTCTCGTTACCCCTAATGATTAATTTAAATATATCAAACTGCAAAACTAACGATATAATTATTAGCTTTCCAGGCTTCAGGGTAGGATAAATGTTAATTAAATCTGAACGTGCACCAAAACAGATAAAAACTTGCACAAATACAGTCCGTATTTTAGGGTGATGACATTTCTGAAAACGAGCAAACAATTGGGTGGCCCAGTAACCCTTTTTGTAAAATGAGAAATGAACCAATTTTTTGCTAACAAACATGAATCATTATTCTCATGTTAGGCTTGCAGCTTAATTCTTGTGTAAACTTAATTCTGATGTAAACCCAACATAATGATTCTTTGTAAATGATTCTTTGTCATCGAAAATAGAAAAAAATACTACAAGAAATCTTTGGATAAAGATTTGTCATCAAAAACTAGTCAAAATATATAGAAATACAGACAGAAGTACAAATAAATATTATATCCCAAATTTTAAGTGTCTGATCATAAATATTTTAGTACTCAGCTCTAATTAGCCATCCCAAAACAGCTAGCATCATTCATGACAGCAAGAAAGTATTTTTTTTAAGTCAGTCTACTAAAATACGATGAATTATATATTTTAAAGGGTATAAGTTTGATGATCTAGGAGTGGTACCTTTTGCCTAGTTAACCTGGTGTCTAAAATCTATTTTTAGTCAAGATATAACCTCAGTAGTTGACTAATCTGTTTTTGCAAAGTGTGAAAAGGAAAAGGAAATAAATAAAATAAAATAAAAATACTTTCAATTTTCTGTGGCATTGTGGCAGATTCTGTTTTATGCCTATTAATTACTCACATCCTTTTCTCTTCCTTGCTATCAGGATTTTACTTGTGTTCAGAGTGGCAATGTGCCCAGCACTGGACAATGGGTCAGGACCAGCCTCAGAAAATGATGATAATCATGTTTCTATTATCTTAGCCTCCATTGAGTCTGCTGGCCTTGTTACATAGGTCTGGCCAATGAGATATAAACAGCAATCTGCTCGGCAGTTTCTGAGAAAGTTTTGTTGTCCTAGCTGAAGGAATAGTGAAGCTGACATGATTCTTGGTTCTCGTCTGTTCTTTTGTTCAGAACTGGATGTGATGTTTGGAAATGCACCGGCCTTCTTGCAGCCATGAGGCAAGACTTGAGAGTAAAGCAAAAAAAATCATCATGATTTCTATGCTGACATCCTTAAGCCCAATTCATTAGACAACTAACTCTGAAACTTCTTTCTCAAACATTTTTTAAACGGCCTCTACATTCTCTACATTTTAAATTACTGTTGGACAGTTTTGTTTTTTTTTTTAAATTACCTGGAACCCAATACTAAGTAATAAGATAATATATAAACTAAGGAAAAAGACTAACTCACTGCCTTAACATCTATTCCAGTTCTATGTAATATGACACCTGCAATGAACAGGGTTCATTCATTCATTGCATTTATTAAGCATCTACTGAAGTACCAATAAGTATTCCGGGCCCTGGGGAATATACCAGTAAATAAACAGGAAGTATCTTGCTGATTGTCCAACCTCCCAATAGATGTGCCTGAGAGTAGACAGTTGTTTGAATTTATATTATCAGTGAAATAATCTTTCGATATCCCCAGAGACAAACTCTCTTCGGATATAATTACCTGAATTAACATTTGGAACATAGGGATACATATGAACACATTCAAAATGCATGTACTATGATTTACGAATATAAAGGGGAAATATTAATGAAAGTATACACCTTGAGGATCAGCTCTGATATCAATGGCTGTATCACTGATTATATATCAATTTATACTTAAATTCTTTTTTGCACTTTGGTATTTTCTTTAACAATTCACTAACATCTTGTATTTTCTTATTTTGCATAATATTATCTGATAATAATATACATCACCTTTAGCCTTAACATATTTTCATATTCTTCTTTTTGAGATTAATAGCAAACATTTGTACAGCATTTTCTGAGTGTTAGTCATACATATCTGCCATATTTTTTAGTGTTTTTTTAAATGTGGTATTTCTATCACCTTCATTAAAATCTCTTGCATTAGAATCACCTGCAGTGTTTTTTAAAAATGTAAACCCACTGTCCCCTTCAAAAATCTGCAAAGATGGGATATTAGGTGAGTTCAGGAGATTGCATCTTAGAAGTTCCCATCACCCAAGTGATTTTTATAGGAACTTAATTTGAGTCAAACAACATTTGAACTGGGCTATGCCCTATTCAGTGAGGAGAATCTACCTATCACACAATTGGATTGTTGGGACAATTTCAAATCACAATAAAAGTCTGGAAAAGCTAACTTATTTTAGTACTGACACTTTTTCAGAATGGCACCAGTCCCAGACCCAGACCTCCCTTTGAAAAGCTCTAAGTATGAGTTCTTTAACCAGGGACAAAAGTCAGAATTATCTATATAAATTCTAAAATTATAGATTCCCAGGTTCTAAAATTAGTGATTTCCAGAGAATTTGCTTTAATTAAATTTGATTCAGTGAGTCTAAGAGGGTACAGATATCATATACAGTAGTCCCCCTATCTCTGGAAATATGTTCCAAGACCCCCAATGGATGCCTGAAATCATGGGTAATACCAAACCCTGTATACACTATGCTCTTTCCTATATATGCAGATTTATGATAAAGTTTAAATTATAAATTAGTCCCAGCAAGAAATTAACAACAATCTATATATATAAAAGGCTAAGTGACCATCCAATCGTCCAACCGGTAGCTATGACGTGAAATGACCACCAGGGGGCAGACGCTCTGACCGGTAGCTGTGGCGTGCACTGGCCACCAGGGAGCAGATGCTCAACGCAGGAGCTGCCAAGTTGCAGTGACTTGGCAGCGGCAGTTCTCGGGTGACACACCCTGGAACCAGAAACGAGTGAGCCTGATTCTGGGGTGCGTCACCCAAGAACTGCCCTCTTGCAATTCGAGACCCCTTAGGGGATGTCAGAGAGCCGGTTTTGACCCAATCCCTGCTAGCCAGGCCGAGGGACCCCACCAGCCGGAGGGACCCCACTCACTCTGCATATGCCCTTGGAGCCACAGCACCACCCCAGGTGCAGCTGGCCAGGGAGGGACCACAGGAGGTTGTCTCCAGGGTGTGTCTGGGTGGTCTCACCCAGTCCTACCCCACCGGCCACCTTCTAATTAATTTCCTTTGAATGTGCATGAATCCATGCACCGGGGCACTAGTATAATAATAAAATAGAAAAATTATAACAATATACTGTAATAAAAATTATATGGATATGACATTATTAAGTAACATGGGGTTAATTGAACACAAGCTCTGCAATACTCTACAGTATATCTGATAAACAAGCTGGATGCTAAGTGACTAATGAGTGTATACAGCCTGGACACTCTGGACAAAGAAATGATTCACATCTGGAGTGATAGACCTGAATGTCATGATATTTCATCAGACTACTCAGAACAGCCGGGCAATTTAAAACACATGAAATGTTTATATCTGGAATTTTTCATTTAACATTTCAAACTGTGGTGACCACTGGTAACTGAAACTGTGGAAAGTGAAATCATAGATAAGGGGGACCATTGCATTTAACCATGTTCGCAGGTTGGCTCTGATGAGCAAGTCTAGGTTAGACACCATTAGTTCACAGTAAACTTTACTACATATTATAATCTGTGTTTTAGTGAGATTGTTAGAAAGCTAAAAGTCAGGATCACAGCACGCTGATCTCCTACACAACATTTATTTTATATTTGTACACAGTGGTTTTCACACTGAGCTCAAGATGGCCCCTGTGGTTCTAAAGAGATGGCTCAGAGGCACAAGCAGATGAGGGGAAGGGAAAGAGGAAGTAAAAACAGGGCCAGGAAACCCAACAATTCTGTTATCTGCTTCCTGTATTGGGCTGTCACAGTCATTTCTTTTGAATGAGAGTTTCTGCTGCTTAAAAAAAGTTTGAAAACCACTTCTAATATTATGTCTTTGGCTTCCAACAATAACTTATATAAGAACCTATTATTACAAATCAATTATGCATATTTTGAAAATTGTTAAGAATATTATTCATTGTGTTTGGGACATTGTTCAATAACACAAACACCACTGAAACCAGTTTCTTTCAAACTCCAGAGTCAGGGGAAAATGCTTTATCCTGATGAACTGACAGATTTTCTGCCAGGAAATGAAAGCTGTGTAACAGAAAGTTTATACTTAAGTTTTCTATTCCATTGCTTTAGCATTGATGATAGTGAGATTTTTCTTGATATGTTTTCCATATCCCCATATACTTTGCTTATATTTGTATTATATTGATTTTCTTATAAAGCATGTAATTTTTGTAATAAAACATGATTCTTTCCTTGAAAGATGGAATGCACAAATAAAATACAAATCATAATACTAAGTACATTTATATAAATGTAATCTCTATCACAATAGGTACAACAAAGAGCTTCAGCATCAAACACACCTGGTTCCCATTCTATTCCTTGTGTGACACAAAGCAAGTTACTTAATTTCTCCCAAATCCAATCTCCCAATGGTAAACTGGAATAATGTCCATTTCACAGGGTTGTTGTGAGAACTGAAAGAGATTATGTGGTAAGTTTTCATAGCAATTCTTATAATTAGCCTTCTAATTGAATCTAGAGAAAGATTCAATTCAAAAAATTATTAGCTCAATAGAATACAATATTAACTGCTCATATTTCTACTATAATTGTCATAATTTTAAAGTAAATAAAAATATGTTCAAGAGGGATGATTAATTAAAATATATACTACTCAGACACTGGTTAGAATTAACCCCCCTAACCAGACAGTAACCAAACTATACTTAAAAAGCCATTTATTATTACATTTTAAATGTATTCCCTTATAAATCTATTTTTAATGCTCTTCTATTCACGTGGTTGATGTTATCCATTTTCCTGCTATGTTCCCTGCAATATTAAGAATTCCTACCAAGTTGTAAATCTAAAGTGCTTCATAAAGTAAGTGACAATCTAAATAAATGAGGAAATCCAAAACAAATGAAAGGGTAACTCCATCTCCTCTCAAGAAATTTAAATCTTTAAGAAACAGATGTTTTATATTAATTGTTTTGCTAGAAGTAAAATTAAATCATGCTTAAAGCAGAAAAATTATTTTATGGTGGTTGATAGGGGCTCAAGTTATATGAATTCTGAGAATTTATAATAAGAAGTGGGGGGCAGAAAGCAGTAGTTGATTAAAACACAGATATCTCTGAACTATATTCTAGTGGTTTGCTAATCTCAGTATAACTTTCTTCTCATTTATACTTACGGTAAATCTATAACCAAGTTTTCTACTGCCAGATTTCTTGGTATTAACTTCTTTTGGTTGGCAAATCATATAGTCTTTGAGTAGACAACTTCTCAGTTTAGAAGATACTCTATAATAACAGAGATTCTAAAGGCTTTTAGTTATGGATTTAGGAAAAGGGCTACCTTGTCTCTACCAGTAAGAGTAATGAGGTGGGACTAGGTGTGGTTAAAAGCAGTGTCTTCAAAGAAGCATGGAGATGACTCAATGACATTCATTCATTAAACATACATTTATAACATACTTGGAGGCGACTCTCTTTGAGTTTACAGACAGGCAAAGCTTTCTTTATATTGATGCATTTGGGAAGTGTAAAAAAAAATCTACTGCTAGTTTTCTTGGTATTAGCATACTTTGTTTAGCAAATCATATTATCTTTGTTAGAATATTATCTATTCAGAAGAGAACTTCTTCTCTGATTAGCCTTTATTTTTTATAACAATTTCTAACCTGATCAAGTATCAGAAATGTACAAACAAGGCAAGACTCTGTTCCAGCTCAGTTTAATATGCTCCACATGGAATAAGAACTGGTACACAATATTGGGGAAACGAGGGAGATGTCTGACCTACTGTGTGACCCAAGCATAAAGGTCAAGTTACCTAGGTGAAGGGAGGAGCTGTGTGTGTCCTAATGAGCACCCAGAATCCAAATGCATAGAGAGCAAGCCCGCCCCTCCCACCCCGCCCCCACCACACACACACACACACACACACACACACACACACACTCTGGAGCCTAGACAGGAGGGAAGTAGCAGGGGAGGTGGGCCAAAGTCATAGCACTGAGAGCTTTGTACTCAGGCTCAAGGACTTTAGATTTGATCCTGAGGGCATTGGAGAGCCATTGAAAGGTGTACCCAAGGAGTAAACAAGGATTGCTTGAGCAATTGAACTGAAGTCAAGTGCTTTTCTTCTGGTATTTCCACTTATAATAAATATTAGACAGTACTCACTGACTAAGGTAGAAAATTAGACCTTGGTAAATGTCTGAGTGCCAAACCACACAATTTTTTTTCTAGCACATGTAACACTTAAAACTTATATAATACTATGTATCAGAACTTTCAAAAACATTATATTGGTCCTAGCGGGTTTGGCTCAGTGGATAGAGCATCGGACTGTGGACTGAAGGGTCCCGGGTTTGATTCAGGTCAAGGGCATGTGCTGCCTCCGTGGCAGGCTCCATTCCCGGCACTGGTTGGCAACCAATCAATTAGTCTCTCTCACATTGTTTCTCTCTGTCTCTCCCCCACCCTTCCACTCTCTCTAAAAATCAATGGGAAAATGTCCTCAGTGAGGATTAAAAATAAACAAACAAAAACACTATATCACTATATTGATGTGAATTCACTTTATCTTTACAAGTCTCAACCATATTAATATTCCCATTTTACAGACAAGGAAGCACAGGCACAGGGAGGTTTTCTACCTTGCTCAAGGTCAAACGCTGTGAATGACTCAGCCAAGGTCCAGACCTGTGTTCTCACTCTGCTATACCGCCTCGCGAAGGGGGAGCATTCCTTCTGTGGTCATATGACTTGGGCTTTGCACCTAGTTCTCATTGTTCTAATAGATCACATTTTCTTGTTTCAGTTCCTTTGTTTGTAACAAGGATTTACCTAATCTATACTATAGGATTTTTTATGAATTCTCATGGAATAATGTAGGTTAGTACATTTTGTTAACTACAGAGCACTTTAAAAATATAAACTACATAGAAGTGATTATAAAATATTGAATATAACCCTGCACAAAAAGAGAAAAAAAGCACCCCAGGGGTAGACTTGGGAGAGGCGAAAGTGAACATATTTCCCATTGTACCTTTCAGTCCCCTCACTTGTTACAAGAAATTGCATTGCCTAAAAAATATAATTTCACAAGTGAAGTCAAAACTATGTTGTCAGAACTAGCCTGTATTCCCAACAATAGAGCAAGGGTAAATAGCATTTTAGTGGAAGAGAGTTGCTTGATGGGATTTGGGGTATATAAAGCTAGGTCGACTCTAGAGTGTGTCTGGGCTGGGGATTAAGTGCTGGGTTGCTTATATACTAAAGTAACAAAAGCATTTTAAAAAGTAAAGGATACATGCCCTGAGATGCAAAGGAAGTCACGTGTGGGACTGTGTTTGCCATGTGCTAGTGGGGTTTGGGGTAATGAAAAGGGAAATGTCAACACAGGGTAAACCAGTGTGTAAGAGCCTGATGACCAGAAATTGATCAAGTATTTAGTAAGGGGGCAAATTGGAGCTATGAGGGACCATGAGAGCAAATATCCCCAGGACTACACGTGAATTTCTGCGTGCACTTTGACTGTGCTTCAGTCAGTGGAGTCCAAGAGCCAAGTGGGAGTCAGACTGCCTGGGTTTGAATGCAGATTTGTAACTGTGGGTAATTATTTAATCATGCCCTGCCTCATTTTTTGCAGGTATAAAGTAAGAATGAGAATAAGAAAAATTATTAATATTTTCTAGGCTTATTTTGAAATGAATGAATATGTAAACTACTTAGCACACTGTCAATAATGAATGTGAGCTATAATTACTATATTCAGGAGCATAAACTCATTAGCATGCAAATACACACATGCATTCCATAAGCAAATCTAAATACATTGTTCTAAACTTCCTTATACCTGTTTATGTTCACTTATGTTGAAAAAAGCCCTCCCAGAATTATATTAAAACCCTTCCAAAATATAAAAACCCAATTATATTTCCAAGCAATATTTCAAATTCTTAATACAATTGAACACATCAGAATATTATATATTTCAGGATAAAACAGTGGTGTCATATTATATATATATATATATATATATATATATATACATATATGCATTTTACTCTATATATAGCAGATATTTTCAACCTTTTTCATCTCATATCACACAAAAAACAATTACTAAAATTCTGCAGTACATAAAATATATTTTGCTAATCTGACAAAATAATAGGTATAATTTTGATTTATTCACACTGGATGGCTATTGTCATGTTGGCTGTTGTCATTTTTTTTTTTTTTCATTTGACCATCTAAGGCAGTGGTCGGCAAACTCATTAGTCAACAGAGCAGCAAACCGCGCCGCAGTTTGCCGACCACTGATCTAAGGGAAAAGAGATCAGAGCCCTGACTAAATAATCAGGTATTTCATGTTTTAAAAATTCTTGTGGCACACCAGCACACTGGTAGAAAATTTACTGATATATAGTAAAATTGATAACATACTAAGTAAAATATTTGAAGCTATATCTTGATATGTTTTGAGTCTAAAAAGCAACATCTGACCTCTACCTTCGGAATATGAGGCAAAATTTAACATTTACAACCCATGATCCTTGCCAGCACCCGAAGACGGGGGAGTCAGAGGTTTTTAAAGGACTCTAGGTGGTCTTTCCTGGGCGGAGAATTCTCTGTGCAGGTCTGGATTCTGGGAAAGTCCAGAGGGGAGAGATGATGGTCTTAGCAAGTGGAATGTGGTCTAAGCAAATGGAATGTCCATTGTGAAGTGGCCTAAAGGTTAGTTCCCAGGAGAGAGGGTATCGATCCAATTATTTGATCGGACCTAAATATTACCCTTCACTTCCTAATCAAATCCCGGTGTTCAATATGAAATGAGGAGAGCAGCAGAAAATTAGGACAGCATAATGTGGCTGAGAGCTCTATGAAAAATTTGCATAGCAATTATTTTTGTTAGATTATTCTCCTGTCCCAGATTTCCTATAATCATCCAATGCAAGGAATGTGATAAACTATGATTGTGAAATCATATCTCAAATACCCTATATTTACTGGTGGGGTAAGCACAAGGACTAATATGTGTTGTGTATCTGCTTTGCTCTAGGAATTTTACTAGACAACTACATACATTCTTATTTTACTTTTACAATAACCCTGTAAGTGTGTTTTAACACTTCATTTTAATTATGCAGGATCTGAGGTGGATGGTTGAAGACCACACCATAAATATATGGCAGAGGTCATTTCGTGGTGTTTGCATCTCCCTGTTTGCACTACCTAGTGAGAGGCACAGTTATTGTGAGCTTAATTAAAGGTGAGCTACAGGGCTCTCAATGACGTGGCCCATTTCCATGGCCCTAAGGCACCAGCTAAGCAGTCCCTTTTCTGTTACATTTGCAAATGCAAGGTATTTTTGTATTCCTTTTCTTAAGGAAGTTTCCTCACATAACATAAGCTTAAATCCACAAAACTGCTGTACCTAGCGCTTTCATATATCCTGATCCTTATCCAGCAAGCAATGTGTTTACATGCATAGACTATGCAGAGCTTTAATCAGCTACATTCCCACAACTTACATTGGTGTGGTACTAAACCAATTAGAAAATCGTTTCCTTTTTGTTTGTTCTCCACAATAATTATGTAAAGTAGGCAGTACCAAATTACAAAAAAATGAACAGAGGTCACGAAAAATAACAAAATGAGCGTCCACTGAGCTTAGAGTTAACCCCGCATCCCCCCTCAAAAAAAAAAAAAACACACCACCACCAACAACAAAAAAGACTAGAATACTTTTTGTCTAGTCTAGTGGGTTTTTTTCCTTGTTCTTTTTTTTTCTCTGTAATTTCATATCATTAAATTTTTTCCCTACTTTATTTCACAAAATTACATAAAAAAAAAAACACAGTGATTCCAAATCTGCAAGATTAAACCTGTTGTTCCCCGTTTCCAGAAAAATCGAGTATCACTGATCGTTTGAAACTAGACGTGGATGAAATCCTTCAGACACAGCAATTTCCAAGTTTTTTGTTGTTGTTGTTTTTGTTTTTGTTTTTACTTTCTCAGGCTTGTTTCAGGCCCTTGTTGGAGACTAGGCTGCCTCCGGTGAAACTCAGAGGGAGAAGGGAGTTCACTGTCATATTCCACAGGACCAGGCTGTCTGCCTCACCTGTCCAGCCAGAGCTCTGGGTGAAAGTTAGACACTGGCTCACAGAGAAAGAGCCTGCTGTGCACTGCTGGGCTGAACTGGTGCCAGCCGGATCTACCTGCTGAGTTTGTCTTTCCACCTAAAAAGACTTTAACAAGCATCCAGGATCAGGGAGGGACAGCCAGTGCAAAGTAAACAAGTGAGCTATCTTATAAGAAACAGGAAACTGGCAGAGACACCTTAAACTCTTGTACTTCTGATTTATAAATTAAGTTTAAAAAATGTATGACTTAGTTTGACACAATCTACTTTTTACCTTTAGAGACTGGAACCCATGATTTATTTAACAGAAGACTACTAATTTGAAATTACAACTTCCTTGGGTTATTGGAACACAACAGGTTTGGGTTCTTATCCTCTTATCTTGTTTTGATTTTGTATGAATGGAGTATCTGACAGGGAAGGGGAAAGAAGGAGGGAGGGAAGGGCGAGGTTGGGGGGAGGGAGGGAGGGAAGGAAAAAGAAGGATATGTTTTCTTAGTGAAAATTCATTAATTTTACACTATGATTTCTGAAGTGTGAGTTATACTTCTATTAAAAAGTGTACTGAATAAAAATATACCTATAAAAAGATTAAGGAAGATAAGGAGGGCGGGTATTGAAGAAGAAGGGGAAGGTGGGGAAGAAGATGTGAAGTGTGAAATTATTATAAGAGAAAAAAAACATTACCCATGTCAGAGCAAAAGAACAGATTGTATTTTCTATAATTCTTCCAATACTTAGCCCAAAACATGTTTCCAAGTAGGAACATTTTCTCACAAAGCATATGCAAAATATTTTAACCTTCAGGTTTTGGCTCTTTGATTTTGTTTTAATACCAGAATCATTTTCTTAACAGAGTTATGGGCTCAGTTTAGTTAGAATCAAAGACATGTGTGATAGAAGTAGAAGATGGCTTGGGCAATAGTCCAGCCACTAAAACAGAATTAGAATCATCAAAGATAGTTTAATCCCAATTATGTAATCTGTGGGGTGTCTCTAATGCCACAACTATTTGGCATGACTCAATAGCACAGCTTACAGAAAATAGAAAAAAAAAATGGATGACATAAAATGAACTGGGAGTTTTATTTTTCATGAGGCTGGAATATATATCTTCAGAGTCAGAGTAAGACAAATATAAAATTAAAGAGTGTTTGTGTGTATGTATGTTTGTTATTTTTTTAAAATAATATAAAAATAAAACATAATATTTAATAGCAAGTTCATGATAATAGCACCTTACAATCGATCCCCACTATTTCATCCAGCCTCTCCATGACCTTTCACACACCCAAAAATGTGTCCATGTGCACATATACAAACACCTGGCCAAGTTACTGCACTCTGCTTCATAAATGCACCACAATTAAAGCTATGAATACTGAGTGCTAGGACATACAGAAGAAAGAATGCATGACTTAAGGTCAACTTTGTTTAACAAAGTTGTCTATTAATTTAAGAAATAATGTAAATGATTTTGACAAAATTACATATAAGGTGATCAGATAATAAAGGCTGGGGAATCTATAGGAAAGAGAAGAGCTGGAAAAAAGCTTAATTATGAACAGAATCTATTAGGTTTTCTACAGCTGGAATAGGTTGTAAGAGGTCCTCTAAAGGCAAAGCTCATGTACTTTTTAGAGGATTTTCAGGCAAGTTTTAAGTAGCAGAAATGACCCCTTATGGTTTCTTTAAATCACTAACGACAAAAACAGTCACTTAAAAATTATACTAATATAAAATGGTAGTTAATAAAAGTCATGCTAATCACACTGTTTTCAAAACTTGAAGTGGTGCACCTACTAAATTAGTTTCATTTTAAGATTTTGCAACACCTGGGATTCTCATTAGAGATACTAGATGAAAATTTTAAGCTTTTAGAAACAAAACAAAACAAAAGAGCAAGATCATAAATTACCAGACATAATTCAAATTGTTAATGTACTTAGACACTTTTTATCTCTATTTCTTGTGAAATTCATTGATTAGGAATATATTTTAAAGAATTTAATTGTTTTCCTAGTTATTTTAATATGAATTTTAAACTAGAGCCATCTTTTGATTTTATATGATCAGAATAAATGGAATGAATAAATATTAAACTGGATATTAATTCTATAGTCAGAAGAAAGATGGAAATTCCAATCAAGTTTTAATACTCAAGAGTACTTGTTACTATCTATATGTAACTTGATTTATAAATACCTATCTCATAGGACAATTTATGGTATCAGTGATCCTATTAGTATTTTTGTGGAAAGTTCTTCATTATGACACTTTTTAGATGCTAATAAATGTATTATCAAAAATGAGCTGTTGTCCATATTTTAATTTAAAATTCTTAAATATTTTCTCCTTGTTCAAAATAAAAGTCCTGCCTTGTTCAACACTTTAAGATCTGTACAATTAACTCTGAATAAACAAAATGTCTGGAAAGTCAGAAACTAAATTGGCAAAAGTAAATCTATACTAATAAAAGGGTAATATGCTAATTAGACCAGGTCAACCAGACATCTTCTGGACATCCGACTTCCTTCCAGATAAAGCCACAGTGGCGGGGGCCGAGGCAGAGGCAGTTAGGGGTAATCAGGCCAGCAGGGGAGCAAGCAGTTAGGGGTGAGATCAGGCCAGTGAGGGGGAGAAAGCAGTTAGAGGTGAGATCAGGCTGGCAGGGGAGAGCAGTTAGAGGGCGATCAGGCCTGCAGGGGAGGGCAGTTGGGGGCGATTGGGCCAGCAGGGGAGGGCAGTTGGGGGCGATTGGGCCAGCAGGGGAGGGCAGTTGGGGGCAATCAGGCCAGCAGGGGAGGGCAGTTGAGGGCGTTTGGGCCAGCAGGGGAGGGCAGTTGGGGGATCGGACCAGCAGGGGAACAGTGAGGGGGCAATCAGGCCAGCAGGCAGAGGCAGTTAGGGGTGACCAGGCAGGCAGGCAAGCAAGCGGTTAGGAGCCAGTTTTTCTGGATTGAGAGTGAGATGTCCCAGATTGGAGAGGGTGCAGGCTGGGCTGAGGGACAACCCCCCATGCCCGAATTTTGTGCACTGGACCTCTAGTATATGATAAAAGGAGATTCCCCTATGTACTCATGCTAATTGTTTTGGAAGTTCAAAAATGAATGCTTAAAAGTGAATCATTTATATTTTCATTTAAAATTTTTCAATGGATCCAATAATTCAGACAAGATTTTCACAGTGAATAACTGTCAAATCTTATAGTTTTCTAATTACTACATAGTGCTTTAAGAATTGTCATGTATAAACCAGAGATCTCTTGTTATTAACCTGTTTCTTATATCAATACAGCTCATTGAATAAATCCTCTTTATTACATTAAATATATATATTATTAAATTTTATGTAAAAAAATGTGAACCATTTTAATTGCTATTTCCAAAGTCTTTAGAACTCATTTTACTTTTTAGTTACTCTTATATATACTCATAGAAACATAAGTGTACCACGTGGCCTGAGGGTAGAACATCTGATAATTTGTTTATGTCAATTAAAAATTACCATCAGGAGTGTTTATGTTATCTTAGTCTATGTATACAATAGAGTAGGATAACTCCTTTGAAGAAATCACTACCTAACCAACTGATTCTATACTTTTTCATAAAATAACTAAATGTGTATTTACCCAGGAGAGCATACCAGCAGGAGCTATTTTGCTGTATAGATAAATACATAGTTACCAGAGATAATAGAACAGCAGAATCATTCGGAGTCTCTAAGGTAACAATTTACAGTTCTAGCTTTTATATTGCTTTTGTAGTCAGAATTCACTATTTCTGAAAAAAGGACAAATACTGCAATAAATGTTTAATGACTTATAAGCAAGGAAGGATATTCAGTGGTTAGTTAATTTTCAAGTTTTATGAAAACAACTGCAAAACTATTTTAAGGTTGTTAAAAGTGCCATAATCATCTTTGAATAATTAAGTACCTCTGCTTACTTAAATTCAAACTTTTCATTAGTAAAATAGAATGTATCTACTAATTTAAATTGAAAAAATAAAGTATAAAAGAGTTATCAATACTTTTGACACTAGGTATACCTTTGAGATACTAACAGCAAACTTTTCCTTTTTAGGAAAGATCTTTAAGTTTGGCCTCATTAAAGGAAAAATAGCTATAGTTAGTTAATATACTCGACTTTTATAGTCAATGGTAGAAAGGATTCTTCCAAATGAAAAAGAAATTAACTATTTAACAAATACATTAAAAAGCACTTCAAACAGAGAAAATTTAATTTAAGAAAATCAATAAAAATGTAGTGAAAAATATCTAAAGCACAGCTATTTTCGCAATAGTAGAAATACTGAATAAAGTTTAATATTTAAACAGTTTGAGAATGTTTGCCTACAAATAGCTAGATCATCTTATTTTGATATTTTATGTAGAAATACTCCAAATGGTCACATTTTGTAGAGTACTAATAATATAAATAATGGCAAGTAAAGCATTTCCAAGTATAAAAAAAGTACCCTTTTCCCATACCAATTCACTGAAATAAAAAAGTAATAGTATTTACAAGCAGCAATATTACAAGAACATTTTCTATCAAAAGAGAAATTTCCATGGCAGGTGCAAGAATTGTCCACCCTCTGTTCTGTCTAATATGAGAAAGTGAAATCCTCTTATCTGCCACCCTGACACCAAAGGATATATTTGTCTACCTCAAAAAAAAAAATCTTAAAATTTCAAGAGCCAACCCTCTGTCTGCTTTTCCTGGTTTACAAAGTAAAACAACCAAAACTCTTCATAGTCCCTTATAGTTCCAACAATCTATGGTTCACACAGGGGTAATGGCTCCCTTTTTTGTTTAGTGGCATCCTGGTGAGGGAATGATTTTACTGTCCCTTTTCTGTGGGGTCCTGCCACTTTACCTAAAAGGAAATGAATTACAACAGGATGACAGGGCCACAAAACAAAGCTATTTAGTTTTACAAATCTATTATGTCCTCCAATCTGTTTTATGGGTCTGGTCCTATTATAAACCAGGAAAAACCCTAAAACAAACATTCTTCCTACTCTTTCTTTTCATTGAAAACATCTACAATGTTTTGATTGTTTTTCAAACAATTTAGCCCCCAAATATTTTCCCCTTATGCCCCCTACTTCCCAGACCTCCTCCATCCAACTTTTTCAAATATACAAAACATTCAGAGACAAGAAACTGGACTTTTCAAATACAAACTGCTGACAACTGTCAGAAGCACTTTACTGGGACATTACTGACTGTAGCTTCAATGAATTAAGCTTGATTCACTGCGGGTGAATCATTTTCAATGCAGTGCTGTTCAACGTAATTGGCCCAGAATCCCCGCTGCGAAAACCACTTGTCAAATAATGCTTGTTTACAAATATCTCTCCAGACAGTAAAAAGTGGCAGTTATTGAATAAGTTCAGGGCCACCTCCAGATTCATAAGAGTGGACAGGCTCCCTTTACTTATTAAATCTGTTAAAATTTTCACTTGATACACTTGCTAATATTAGTTTTGCTTGATCAATATTAGATAAGCTCCTTCCTAAATACAACTCTGGACCATTTTATAATAAAAAGTTTTGTGTATTATATTGTAGTTCAAAGGTTTCTTCCACAGCTAATTTATGCCTAACGTGTGTAATAAGACAACAAAAGATATATTTATCTTAGAATGCCAGCTAAAGAGAAAATTTACTGTCTTTTCTCTAACATATTTTAACATACCTTGCTCATCAATCCAAGATTCTAGATATATGTTTGGCTTTTTCTCTTCAATTCTGCCTATTTATGTCTACTGAAGTTAAATTTTATAAATAACTAATTACAAATTATGAATGTAAACTCACATTTCTACCTGCTTTGATTTTTTCTTGTCATATAATGGGAGCATTATATTGTATACATATGTAAGGTATATACAGGGTGGGGCAAAAGCGGTTTTACAGTTGTTGCTATGAAAAATAATACAACAATGAATAATAATACAAAAATAAGCTGTGTTTCCTGTACTCAAAACTGTAAACCTACTTTTGCCCCACCCTGTATACACTATCAACTGGGAAATCACTGAGCGTCTATAGATTGTAGAAAGCAAAGCATATGAGAGCAAGTTATTAATGGGTTCAGAGTATACATCATATCTTTCTGCCCTTGTTATTACAGAGTCCCTCCAAAAATACACACTCAAAACCAAGCTTAAAACTCCAATCTGAATCTTTAAATAAATAGACTGCTGTTGTAAATATCTTAATCTATTCTTGTTGTTTGACTTGCAACACCGTCATAGAGAAACAAAAAATAAAAGAACATAAATCTTAGAGAAGAACATAAATAAAAGTCTGAGATGGTACTAATGGAAAGACGAAAAACTGTGTTGGGCAGAGATGGAATGAATGAGATGAAGTCATATGTATTAATAAGATTTTATTTTTAATTACATAAAATAGTGACACGTTACAAAATGTGCTCCAAACAGCAGACATGCCTTTATTTTTAGGTCTTTCAGAGCAGCACTGGGTGGTAAAGTAGCATTCATTTTTGGTTAGACCTCTGCCACTCTATCTCACTGTAGCCCAAGTTTTGCTGGTGTTCTCCTAGCTGGGGTAAAGATAATACAGCCTATGGATATTAAGTTTATACAATCAGCCAGTCTATCTTCCACAAGGTCTAGTTCCACTTACAACACTTTGGGAGACCTGCGCTATTTCCTGGCTTCCCTCCATTTTCTTCTGCCTCTTCTTCCTCCTCACACAGTCTTGGCCCTTGTTTCTATTCAGGGGCACCACTTCATTTCATCCTCCTCTCTAACCAACAGCTACTTACTCCCTTTCATCTCTAAATATTCCCCTTCCCCCATCACACCTGGGGGGGGGGTATATATACTAGGAACAGAAAGAATGCATATAACGATTACTCTTTAAATCCAAACCAGGATGCCCCTTCCGGTGGAATAAGACATTTAATGAAAGGATTCCTAACCCCTTTTTATAACCCCTGGACTTCTAATATAATGAATTTAACAGGAGACGTTAATAAAAGGACTGAGACTCAGATAACACTTTACAAGTTTATGGGGAAGGGGAAATGCAGATTCCTTGGATTAGGCACGGGAGATGGCAGACAGATCAAACTAGTATAACCCTTAATTTTTTTTTAAATTAGGAATTAAAGAGAGAAGTTCATGGAGTGGAGGAGGATGGGAGTCTCAATCTGTTCAGCTTTCACACGGTTCCTAGGGAGCTGGCAGCGCTCGGAAACCAGCTCAGAGCCTTCTCTTACAACCAAGGCAGAACCCATGTGAGCCATGAGGACACACACGGCTCCGCTGCTCATCTTTCCGGCCCACAGTCCCTGCCCTGGGGCTTGGAAGGACAATTTTAAGGTTCAGTGCCTCACTGGTGGCATCTGAAACCGCCGCCCTCCCGCGAGGGAGTAGGGTTTTAGATGTTTTCCTGGTGGAGCTGACAACTCCTTCAGCCCTGGTCAGATCTGAGATGCTGCCCCTCACCCTTGAGGGATGAGTCCTGCTGCTGAGACCCAGTGCCGAGCGCAGTCCGGGGCAGAGCGCCCGTGCGGCGGCAGCGACCCGGAGGCGACCCGGAGGCCCGGGGCTGTGCGGGGCGGTGGCGGGCCCAGGGCTGCGCACACTCCCGGGGCACCGATCGCGGCACAGGTGCTGCTCCCGCGCCTGGCCCCATCCTCCCTGCGGCAGGCAGGGACAGTTTTCTGGGTCCGGGGAGTAGGGAGGCGCACTAGGGACTCCAGCACCCATGGAAGGGCCGCCGCCGACTTTTCCCTTAGAAAACACAGGGACAAGCCCCAGTGGGGTCCAGCGGCAACTTCCCTGCAGCGACACTCCCCCCCCCCCCCCCCCCGCCCTCGGCCGCTCCTCGCATCCCACCTCTGCGCCTCCTTCCACTTTCGCCTCGATGGGTTTATGAACCCCAAAGTGAAAGGCACCCCACAGTGAAGGGCGCCTTCAGTCCTTCGCCAGCCCCCTCCCTTGGGAAATAAAAGCTCTTGCCACCCACCCCAGAATAGCAGCTGGCGATGCCCTAAATAACAGCTCCCTGGAGGCACTTCCCTCCAAATAAAAGCATCCAGCCACCCCCACAACCTTTCCCATCACCAGCCTCAAATAACGGTTTCTAAAAGCCCCACCGCTCCCGAGGTCCCAGTCACTGTGCTTCTTGAAACAGTTCCCACTCCTCCAAACCCGAAATGGTACTTCCCCGCACGCTTCCTGTGAGCCCCAGCCGCACCCAACCTCCTGGCGAGGGTCTCACACATCTCTGTACCCCGCTTCCCAACTTCCCAGCCCCCCAACTAGCCTCTGGGCACAGGCAGGCTGCTCGCCAGCACTCCCGCAGCTCATGCCCAACGATACAACCAGGGACGGCAGGGAGCGAGCGGAAAAGGCTAGCGAAAGCTGACCACACATGTTCATTCGAGACCAGGAAGGATATTTTGTCCCCAGCAGCCGCGTCCAGCGCGCTCCGGCTCCCACTTCCAGGCCCCGCCTCGCCCCTCCGCCAGGGTCGCCTCGGTCACCCCCCACTGCTCTACCTTCATTGCTGGGACTGGCCAGGAGGGTCCGGAGCGCTGCGCACAGGAGAAGGCACGTCCAGAGGGGGGCCCTGCGGGGCACGGGGTAGCAGCCGGCCAGAGAAGCAGGGGTGCTGGGGGAGACAGCGCCGCGGCCCGGGGGCCGCCGGCGTCCCGCACCCCGGGGCTCCAAGCCCCGCATCTTCTCCCGGCCGCCTCCGCCGCTGCTGCCCCGCGCGGCTCAGTCCAGCGCTCCGGCCCGCCGAGGGGGATGAAAGGCTCGCGGCTCCTCTTTCCCCGTCTTCCGGCACGCGGCTCCGGCAAATGCGGGGAACGCGGATCCTCGGAGCTGGATGAAGTTTGCTTCCGACCCCTCTCTCCCTGCTCTCCAGTTGGGTTCAATGAAATACTAGTTACGGTCGATAGTGCAGCTCTGGGCTGGACTCAAGGGTGTCCAGAAGGTCCCGCGTGCTGTTCCTTTGCCTCCTAAGAATTTTAAGGATTGCGGTCTTTTGAATGCCCCCGGGGAAGATCAAAGCAGCATCTCAGTCTTCAGGGCTGAAGTGGACGAGGGCAAGGAAGACAAGTCATCTTAAGTCAAGAAGAAATCCTCAATAAAAAGAGGAAGCGGGGAAATCTGGGTGGCTAAGGGCAAAGGAAGGGAGTTGAGAAAATACGCGGTGCGGGAACTAGGAGAGAGGCCAGCCAAGGGAAAGAGCCAGAGTTCTAAGAGGCTGGCAGAGGGAAATAGCTGCGGGCTGCGGGCTGACGCGGGAGGTACTGGCGGCAGCGAGCCGGCTGGGGCGCAGAGCCCAGCGGCGGAGCTGCTGAGGTTCGCGCGGCTCGGGGAGGAGGCGTTGTGTGCGCGGCTGAGAGGCGAGGTGGCAACTGCACCGCACGGCGCGCTCCCGCTGAGTCTGGGGCTCCGAGCTCTTCGCCGCCTACCCACTCTGCGCCTCCCACTCCTCTCTCCTCCTCCCAGCTCCCCGCCCTCTGCTGCTGGCAGAGCCCCGCCAGAGAGGATCTACTGTACGTGTGAGTTGCTTGGACGAAGTCACGCACCCATGGAGGGAAGTGATCTGGCTGCTACCGTGGTGAGTGTTGCCTAGCGTTCTCCAGGAAAGGCTCGTCACCCTCCCCGGATAATTAGGGCGAAGAATCCTCCTGAGGTCACCAGCGAGAACCCAGGCTCCCGGGAGGCGGAAGAGAAATCAGCCCTGGCTCAGTGCAGCCCCTGGAGAAGCGGGTTCCTTGGTTTGGCATTTTGCCTGCTGCCCATCACAGGCTTGTGGCATCAACAACTGGGTGGTAACATAGTCACGCATTCGCAGGCTCCGCTGATGGATGACGCGTTTCTTGCACACCTATATCGCTTACAGCTGCTGACCCTTTCTATTTTTCCAATTCTTATGCTGCTGGAATGGGATAATTAGGCAACGTTTCCTTCAGAAGTAAATTGTATAATTTCTGAATTTAGAGACCATTGCAATGATTGAGATTTTGGGGAGTCCAAGAATTTGGCTTAATGAGATTTGTAGTGTACCAGGTATTTTAAGATGTGATGACTTAATTCATCAATTTCATTGATAGAATATCTTAGTATCCGAGAAATAATATGATATACAGACACATGTCATTAATTCTAATGAAACTGGCATGGGTCAAATCATTTCAGTTTTTTTTAAAAAATAATTATTTTAATTTCTCGTGTTCTACTGCATTGAGAGACAAATCATTATGGACAAAACCAATTTAAAACCATTAACTTTCTATACTTCACCTCTATATGTCTACTCTTGCTTTAATATTTTTCTTCAGTTTTCCATTAATTCTCTCAAAGAGATACCTCTGAAGGGCAATTTTAGTATACTGGCACAAAAAGAAAAAAGAGTGCAAAGCATTTACAAATAAGTGTGATTTCAGAAGAAAGGTGTTTTGTTTAATTGGTGTGTAGTAACTATTGTAAAGGTTGGGCTTGCACTCACACCCAATAAAGGAAAGTCTGCTCACGGGCTTTGACATCTAGAGTCCTGTTTTTCTGCACAAGGAATTTCTCATAATCTTTAGCTGACGACATTTGCTTTTTTGTTTAAATATTTGCAATGAAGATGAAAGAATAAGATAGCAGAAAAGCAATTTTGTAAATAGGTGGAGGCTCGTCTTTCTTTCTTTCTTTCTTTCTTTGTTTTTGTTTTTACTGAAATATTTTGGCACCAGGATTCTAAAAGCTGCTTATTTCTATTACAATGTTGTCCACATGCATAAGCAATTTAGAGGAATAACAGTGAATCAATCAATCATCCAGTTTGGCAAACAGCCTCACAGTGAAATGCAAAGTTAAGATTTATGTTTCCTTTTGAAGACCACTCAAGAAATAAGCTCCTCCCCCTAAATTTATAGATGAGTTATTTAAAAATATCTAAACAGAATATCAAATACGTTATCTAAAACCTAGGAATACATGATAATGCTAATATTAGACATAGACAATTGAATGGGGCTTTCTCATAGTTGCTTCCCTTCTGTAGGCCTCAGTATCCTCATCAGTAAAATGAGAGATTGGGAATCTCCCTTCTCTTCCATATTTTTTGCATTTCTATCTTATTACTCTGTCCATCTATTTCCAATTATGTGCTATTGGCTACAAAATTACCCAATTTCTTCAGCATAGCATTTAGTGCTTCTACTACAAAGGGCTTAAACTTTCTATTTCATTTTAGACTAAAACTGTACATTCAATGCCCCCTAAATTGCCTGTACCTCTCTGTCTTTACATCTGTCACTTCATTCTACATAACTTTTATGCCTAAAAAACATTAGCACCACTCCCCTCTCCCCGCCAAACACTCACACATCTCTCATCTAAATCCTACCGAGTGGCCCGACCTGTGTGACTCAGTGGATTGAGCATTGTCCCATGCACCAAGAGGTCACAGATTTGATTCCCCATCTGACAATGTTTCTCTATCTCTCTCTCCCTCTCCATTCCTCTCTCTCTAAAATCAACAAAAACATATTTTAATGAAGACTTTAAAAAGTAAATCCTACCCAGTGTCCAAGGAGAGTCAAGACCAATCTTTTTCCAAAATGAAGTGACTTGGTTCTCCTCAAAGTATCCATAAGTTATGATTTATGTAAATCAACACAACTGGCAATATTTTCTGAATTAAAAACTGGAACAAATTATCTAGCAATTATAAGTATATATACTGACATAAAGAGACAATTTAAACAGGGAATGTCAAAGAAAACCTGAAACACTGGTTTCATCACCATAATGATGGTGAGTAATTGTATGATCTTCTACCCAAGATAGCTAAATCATTACATGACTGAGAACACAGGATGCAAAATGCTTTGCATTCTCCACCTTAAATGATAGCCATATTTCTCATGATTGTTTAATAATATTTATTACATATTTTTGAAAGAATGAACAGCTAGCTGTAAAACAAAGCCCTAGTGACAGCAAAGGAAGTGATTTTTTTGATCTAATGAGTATTCATCAGGAAATAGGTGGTTTGGCTTGGGCCTCAGTCTTAAAGGAGATGCTATATTTGACCATGTGATGATTTCTTGGCATGTAAATGCTATTAGCATACTTACATTGGACCATGGCATTATAGGAAAAGAAAAATGTTTTTTTCTTCATTCATGTTTACTGCTTTGCACAAGAAAATACTACATCAGTCCTGGTTTGGATGTCACTGTTTGAATTTCTCATTGTTTGGGATAAGTGCTGGGCCCTCAAAATATGCAAGTGGTTGGTGTCTCCCTGGATCCATGCTTGGATCTGGCTTTTGTCCTAAGCTTTTGTGAAGAAAAGATATTTAGAATCACCTTGAAAAGACACCTTAAAAGTTCACTACCCTATGAAAGGTGTTATAATTAAGTTCAGTGTATTAATAAGCTTGAATATATCTTCACTGCATTCAAAGTAGAATAACAAAAACAATCATAATAAGCAGACATGCTAGTATTTACTGAAGTTTTGCTATGTGTGAAGCATTATGTGATATTTTACATTAATTATTTTACTTAATGCTGACACTTCAACCATGATGTCAGTGTAATTAATAGCCTCATGTTAATGATGAGAAGACCAAGGACATGAGGTTAGATGAGCTGAGCAGTCTCACAGCTGGTAAAACATGGGAATTTAAACACATGGTGCTAACTCTACTTAAGAAAATTGTAACAGAATTAAAGAACAAATAACTAGATTTTCCGAAAAAGAAAAAGAGGACTACTCCAAAATTCTGCATTAACAGGAGTAATTAATAGATAAAAATATTCAAATTTTCATGTTCATTTAAATCTGAAAGGAATTAGCCAAATAATAAAGTACAGGTCAAATAGGAGAATAGGAGAAAACAATAAAAGAAGGATACTAAATAAGCATAACCTGGAGAAAGACCATCTCATGTACATGAAAATATGCACACAGTCTGCCTGTGTACAACGGAAACAATGGACTAAATCAAGAAAATAAGAATGAGGTGTGTTTTCCAATAATATTAACACAAAAAGAATATTAACACTAAGCCCATGTAAATCATGGTAGAAATCATAAACAACAGTTTTTACAAAACTAAATAAAATGCCACAAACCAAAAAGCATTTTTCCTAAAATATTTTGTAATGTTAGCAATTTTTTACATAACTTTTAAATGCTTTTGTCCCTTAGTTAAAATTTTTTAGGAGAATTGGGGGAAAAATGAAAATAAAATTTTAACTCATGGTAGTTTAAATATGAAATTTATAAGATACCCTAGGCTGGCCAGTGTGGCTCAGTGCTTGAGCATCGACCTATGAACCAAGAGGTAATGTTTCGATTCCTGGTCAGGGCACATACCCGGGTTGCAGGCTCGATCCCCAGTGTGGGGTATGCAGGAGGCAACTGATCATTGATTCTCTCTCATCATTGATATTTCTATCTCTCTCTCCCCCTTCCTTCCTCTCTGAAATCAATAAAAATATATTTTATAAAAAAGATATCCTAATGAAACTATGAGATACTTTATTGAAGTTAAATTTTCAGGTCCATGATTTGCTGAAGAGGATAGCTATATGATGATGTTAATTATTTTGATCCTAAAGAGTAACTAAAATATATTTAACTAATCCATAGCTCTCAAGTTCACAACCAAGATAATGCTAATATATTCATCATTTTATATGTTGCATTTAAATTTAATTACATAAAACAAAATATTTTAAGTTTTGTTCATTGTTATTTTGTTCTTTTCGAATTTTTCTGAAATAGGAGAATTCCATTTTTACATATTAATGTTAAATGTCATTTAATTTAAACTTAATTGATTATAAAATAATCGACTAAAAGCATCTTAATAAATTAATGAGGGTTTAAATATATCAATTATTTCATTACTTAACAATATATCAAGTTATTGCTCATAAGAAACTTCACTTATTAAATATGTTCATGTCATATTCACACTCATTTTATCTTCTTTTCTATAAATATTGAGAACAGAATAATCCCCTATTGCTCATGAGTATTAGTAGAGACTTTTGTAGCAAAGAATAAAAAATAAGATATTCAAATTGATTGCCATGAGCCAAAGAACTGCAGATTTTCATCATTGTTGGTGGTAGTTGTTTTATTCTTTAATCATTCCTGTATGAATGTGCTAGGATTGCCGACCATGCAGCATAGGAAGAGGCCAAGGCTGCTGGAATTGATGAGGAGCTAAACTGTGCTGCCAGGAAGTTCTTTGGTTTTTGTTTGCCTCCAGCATGTTGGATAACTGGCACCTTGTGAAGATGTGGACACTGAAATAATGAGGACTCTCAGGGCTGAAGAAATAGGGAAAGTTCTTGCAGAAGAGTCCCAAGACTAAGGTGATACACTGTGAAAGTGACTCACTACACATAAAATTTCACTTATTCTATTCTATCTCATCTTCTGGAATCCAGTAGTATATAGTGAGGGGTGGAAAATAGGTTGTAATATATTTTATATTCAAAGGAAGGTTTTTATTAAATTCAGTGCAGATGCTGGCTTAAAATTTATAAATAAGCTACTCATACAAGAATTTATCATCTATATATATATAAAAGCCTAAGTGACTGAACAACTAGTCGACTGGTTGCTATGACACGCACTGACCACCAAGGGGCAGACTCTCAATGCAGGAGCTGCCCCTTGGTGGTCAGTGTGCTCCCACAGGGGGAGCACCACTCAGCTGACTGATGGGCACCAGACTCAGGGCTCACAGCTGGCGAGCACCACTGTGGCT
Source organism: Plecotus auritus (assembly GCF_963455305.1). Classification (NCBI taxonomy): domain Eukaryota; kingdom Metazoa; phylum Chordata; class Mammalia; order Chiroptera; family Vespertilionidae; genus Plecotus; species Plecotus auritus. The sequence continues at coordinate 206,005,941 of NC_137770.1, read as the reverse complement.
GCGCGAGCCTCTCCAAATTGGGACCGACTAGGCACAAGTCTGCCTGCAGCAGGCGCAGCAGGGCCAGGATGAGCGGGAGCAGCAGGCAGGAGCAGCAGGCGGCACTGGACTGCTGATTTTAACTCAATCCCTGCAGGCCAGGCCGAGGGACCCCACAGGTGCACAAATCCATCCACTGGGCCTCTAGTATCATATAACTAACTATAATTTGCTAGGAGGAAAGCTGATATATTTGCTCAGATGCGTAAGTTAAAAAAGAACATATATGTAAACAGGCTTTTTGTTTGTTTTGTTTTGTTGGTTTTTGTTGGTTTGTTTGTTTTTAAAGAGAGAAGAAAGGAGAGGGAGAAAGAGAAACATCAAGGAGAAACATGTGCCCTGACTGGGAATGGAACCAGCAACCATGCTCAACCAACTGATCCACACTGGGTTTTGATACCTTTGTTAATTGTCCATGGAACAGGCTTCTGGGAAAATTTACCAATTATAATCTCATGTACTCTCATATACTGTTGGCAGAAAATGAATCTGGAACATCTTTTATAGGATGGTTTCACTGTATCATCAAGTACCTTTAAAATGTGGGTACTTTTACATCCAGCAATTATACTTTTTTAAAAATTTGAGGACAACAAGATGGCAGCATAGGTAAATGCCTATACTCACTGCTTCTCACAACCACATCAAAATTACAATTAAAATACAGAACAACCATCATCCAGAACCACTGGAAAGCTGTCTAAATAGAAGTCCTACAACTAGAGAAGTAAAGAAGAAAGCACACTGAGACTGGTAGGAAGTGGGGAGGCGCCAAACGAGCTGGTCTGGCACCCACATGTGCCACTTTTTTAATAGAGAAGGAGATCATCTCTGCAGAGGCCGCCCAGAGGGGCAAGGGGTCCTAGCCCCACATCAGATCTCCAACCCAGGGTCCCAGAACTGGGAAAAGAAGTCCCTATGGGCAGTAAGAACTAGGGGCTGTAAAAACCAGTGCAGATTGGGGCTCAGTGACACAGAGGCTGCTGAAGTCCCAGCTGTTCCTCTCAAAAGGCCTGCACCATAAACTGATTTACAAGATCTGCTTCCTCTGAGGTCCAGCACCAGGGCAAGGCTCTGGGGAACACAGACACATATGAGGAGGAACTGGATTGTCTGGCATCATGGCAGGAACTCCTGGGCAGCTTTCTCCCAAACAGAGGTGCTCACAGGGATCATGGTTCCTATGCTGGGACCTCCCCAGTCACAGGCTGACTGCCAGCCATTTCTGTTTGCTCTGCCCTGGTGATTCCCTAAGATCCCGCCTCATCCAATTTACAACCCCATCCAAGCTGTGTGCAGCAGCTCTTGCATATGAATGGCCTGTCCTTGCTCAGGCTACAAGTTCTCAAACAAGCTGCAGCTGGGTTAGGGAGCCCCAAACCTATCAACAAAAGGCCCAAGACCTGGCACCAGCACCAGCACCAGCACCAGCCTGCCTTGCTTAATAGCTGGGCCTGGTCTGGGCACTTCCAAACTGACACAAAAAGAAGGAATCTGCAGATATCTCTGTAGCTCCTACTGGATGGGCCCAGGCAGTGGCTGACTTTGGACCTCCTTAGAGTCCCAAGAGCCAGTGTACCCAGTGGTCAGTGTCAGATCATATTATAACTCCACACACACAAGGGGCAGATTCAGTGAGCAACAAAGCCCCACTGAAGCAAATACTACTCCATAAGTGTGTCTCCTGTACAGCAACTCTCCCACTGTAGTACCAGCTGGTCCTCACAGCCAATTGGCCTGGAGGTCAATTCCTCCCATAATACTAATAGCAATAAAGTTTCAAGTATGACAAGATTGTACTCACAGCCACAAAGGGGTGTACCTAGAGCTCCTAGCTGGGCCCTGTAGAATACCTACTACACAAGGCTACTCTACCAACTCAAGGAGACATAGCAGGTCTACCCAATACATAGAAACAAACACAGGGAAGTAGGAAAAATGCAGAGACAAAAAAAATATGTCACAAATGAAAGAAATGGAAGGAAACAAACTACTGGATATAGAATTCAAAACCATGGTTATAAAGTTACTCAAGAATCTTCTAGAAACCTCAAAAAAATGGAAAAGGACCAATCAGAAATTAAGCATACACTGACTGAAATAAAGAATAATATACAGAAATTCAACAGTAGTCTAGAGGATCCTGAGAGTCAAATAAGTGATTTGAAATATGAGGAAGCAAAAAACACCCAACCAGAAGAGCAAAAAGAAAAAAGAAGCCAAAAATATGAAGATAGCATAAGCAGCCTTTGGGACAACTTCAAGAATACCAACATTCGCCTTATGGGGGTGTCAGAAGAAGAGAGAGAGCAAGATATTAAAAATCTATTTGAAGAAATAATGACAGAAAACTTTCCCTACCTGGTGAAAGAAGTAGACTTACAAGTCCAGGAAGCACAGAGAACCCCAAACAAGAGGAACCCAAAGAGGGCAACACCAAGACACATCATAATTAAAATGCCAGGGCTAAAGACAAAAAGAGAATCTTAAAAACAGCAAGAGAAAAGCAGTTAGTTACATACAAGGGAATGCCCATATGACTGTCAGCTGATTTCTGAACAGAAACTATACAGTCCAGAAGGGAGTGGCAAGAAATATTCAAAATTATGAATAGCAAGGGCCTACAACCATGATTACTCTACCCAGCATAGCTATAATTTAGAATGGAAGGTTAGATAAGAGTTTCACAGAAAAGAAAAAGCTAAAGGAGTTCACCACCAAACAAGTATTATATGAAATGTTGAAGGGTATTCTTTAAGAAAAAAAAAAGATAAAAAATATGAACAACTAAATGGCAAAAAAATACATATCTATCAACAATTGAATCTAAAAATCAAAATAAATGAATAGAAATCTAATGAACAGAATAAACTGGTGAACAAAATAGAATCAAAGGCATGGAAATGGAATAGACTGATGATTCTCAGAGGGAAGGGAAGTAGGGGGGCGTGAGGAGATTAAACAAAGATCTTATATGCATACTAGAGACTCAGTGCACAAATTCCTGCATGTGTGGGGTCCGGCCAGCCCAGCCCCATTTGGGGTGGATCAGAGCCAGGCCTGTCAGGAGGAGGAGACAGCGGGTGATTGATTGGCGGGCCCCGCCCCTGATTGGGGTGGGGTAGCCGATTGGGGGTCAGCAGCTGGGGGAGGGGCCGTGGGAGGTTGGTTGGCCAGCCCCACCCCCGATTGGTGTGTGGCGGAAGGATCAGGAAAAGAGCAGGTTGGGGGGAGGGGCCGTGGGCAGATCGGGATGGTGGGGGCTAATAAGGGACAGGGCCAGCTGGGGGGAGGGGTCACAGGTGGTTAGCCAGCCAGCCCTGCCCCTGATCAGGGTGGGGGGCCAATTTGGGGTGGGGCCAGGTGGGGGAGGGGCTGCAGGAGATTGGTCACTGGCCCTTATTGGGGTAGGGGGAGCAATCAGGGGTGGGACCAGCTGTGGGGAGGGGCTGCGGGCCGATGGGGTGGTGGGGGCCCATCGGGGTTGGGGCCAGTGGGGGGAAGGGGCTGCAGGAGGTTGGCAGGCCATCCCTGCACCCTATTAGGGTGGTGGGGCCAACTGGGGGCAGGGCTGGCTTAGGGTGGGGCCACAGGAGGTTGGCCAGCCAGCTCCACCCCCAGATTGAGCTGGTTTGCTTGCTGCAGTGGGCGTCATAGCAACAGGTTGTTCTAGTCGTTATGTCGTTCCTGTTGCTGGCTTTTTATATATATAGATATGCAGTACCTATGGACACAGACAATAGGGTGATGAAGGCCTGTGATGGGGATGGAGGGGGATAAAGGGGGGAAAAGGATGGACATCTGTAATAATCTCAACAATCAAGATTTAAAAAAAAAAGAAAAAAGAAAAAATAATTTTAAAAATGTAAAAAATTTTGAGCAAATTAATTAAATTGGACCCAAAAAATTAAATCTAGTTGTATTTTTAATGGATATAAATCATAACTACTCTAATATTCAATAAGAAATGTTAAATACCTCTATATATTAAAACACCATGGAGCCATTGAAATGATTGGAAGAATATGTACATAAAAAGATAGTTCTAAAATATCATAATATATAAAAAACCTGGGATTGTCACATCCACAACAATTAGAGGCTCGACCAACCAGAAGTCAGTCTTGCAGTCAGTGCTGGGTTGCCGTGGTGACCCAGCTCTGACTGCTATGGTTGCAGGCGCGGTGACCCAGCACTAACTGCTGAGGGGGCTGCGAATCAGGCCTGGACAGAGGCCTGAAGAGAGAAGCAGGGTCTGATCCATAGCCTCTGTGGCAGCAGTTGATCAGCACTTGCCTCTCTCTCTCTGGGCCTGGCCAGCAGCCGCGCCTCCATTTCTCTCCAGGCCTCCACTGGGGCTGCTGATCAGCCTTGCCTTTCTGATCAGGCCACATTGATAGGCCCAGAGACACTGACTGGCATAGAAACTGACCAATTAGAACCAAATCTGGGTTAACTGTGAGGAGCCAATGGCTACCTAGCAGGCTGAGCTTTTGATGCTGACTGGCATAAAATCCAATCAATCAGAACCAAATCTAGGTGAACTGTGAGGAGACAATGGCTGCCTAGGAGGCGGAGCTTTTGACGCTGACTAGCATAGAAACTGACCAATCAGAACCAAATTGGCTGGCAGTGGAGGACAGTTGGGGGTGAGATAAGGCCTGCAGGGGAGGCAGTTAGGGGTGAGATTAGGCTGGCAGGGAAGGGCAGTTGGGGGTGACCAGGCTGGAAGGGGAGGGCAGTTGGGGGCAATCAGGTCAGCAGGGGAGCAGTTAGGTGTTAATCAGGCCAGCAGGGGAGTGGTTAGGGGGTAATCTGGCAGGCAGAAGCAGTTAGGGGCAATCAGGCAGGCAAGCAGGCGAGCGGTTAGGAGCCAGCAGTCCAGGATTGTGAGAGGGATGTCCAACTGCCAGTTTAGGCCCCATCCCTGTGGGATCGGGCCTAAACTGGCAGTCAGACATCCCCTGAGGGGTCCCAGATTGGAGAGGGTTCACACTGGGCTGAGGGACACCCCCCTCAGTGCACGAATTTCATGCTTCAGGCCTCTAGTGGAATTATAAAGATACAATATGAAGCAAAATCCCCTTTTTTACATTTGGAAAGCTATGTGCTATTAATTATACACACACACACAAACATATATATATTTACATATATATGTATGTATATGATTGGTGAGAAAATTTGGATTCACTTTCCTGCTTTTCATCTTTGTAGTTTCTACAATTAGAATTTATGACTTGTTTAACAATAGAAAAAGAGAAGTTGAAAATTTTTCAGATGTGTATGCACTCATACACACACACACACATATATATATATTTACATATATATGTATGTATATGATTGGTGAGAAAATTTGGATTCACTTTCCTGCTTTTCATCTTTGTAGTTTCTACAATTAGAATTTATGACTTGTTTAACAATAGAAAAAGAGAAGTTGAAAATTTTTCAGATGTGTATGCACTCATACACACACACACATACACACAAACAAAAGAAAAAATAAAAGTAAGAAGAATGAGGACAGATAATTGAAAGATGGTGATCATGAATGACCTTATATTATCATAAATTAATAAAGTTATTTCAATTAGCTCCTGTCCCTATTCTAAAAACAGTTAAGAGCAATCGTTTGTTTGACTTCATCATTTTTGAGGTGTGTCCTGTGGCTTGAATTGAAACTAGATTTAACTGTTAGTAACAATGGCCCTGAGGAAAGAACATGACTCAACCAAGAGTCCAAGCATGTACATAAATCACAAATCAAAACCATTGTTTTGAATGCACCAATAATTTTATATTATTGAGCGTGAATTTCTTTATTAAATGGAAGTTAATAAAAATATGAAAATGGATGTGCCATTTCATAAATATATATTTTAAAGATTACACAATTTTTTTAGAGAACAAAAAAATCTAAGAAAAAAAATTTTTCTTTTATTTACCTTTACAAAATATGTTCCCAGTATTATTGTGTCCTATAATCAGATTTTTTTCTTTGTTTACAAAGAATAATAAAAGAAAATGTCCAAAAGGCAGAATGGAAATGCCCCCTTTGGTTTTAAAAAAACAACAACACACTTCCAGGCTCTTGTTCCTGGGTGTGTGCATGAAGGCTTCTGGCAGATTTACACAGTGGACTATTCTGAGGACAACAGCTTTTACAGGCCTCCCAATGGGAGGTGAATGGAAGTGAACATTAATACCCTCAAAATGTGACAGGGTCCCCAAATGAAAACTTTTACACTGCATTTTCTCTTAAGATTTTGCCTATCAAAATTACTTTACTAATGTTCTAATTTCATTTTGAAATAGTCATATGACATTGCAAAGAAATGTACAAAGATGTCCTATGTACCCCACCCTGGATCTCTAAATCTTCCTCAATGTTTACATAATAACATATTTATAATACAAAGTGAAAACCAAGAAAATGACATTAGCACAATTTATAGAGCTTATTTACATTTCAACAGTTATAAATGCACTAATTTGCTGATGTGTTTTTGTATATCTGCATGTACTTCTATGCAATTTTATTACATGTGTATGTATCCTGTGTAATCTCCAGGAAAATCAAGATACTCATCACTAAAATATTTCCTTATGTGTGCGTATTTATAGGCACATGTGTCCCTCCACCCTTAGCCCCTGGAACCCTCTATTAAATATGTTGTTATGCTATGTCTTAATGTTACATAAATGGGATTATGCTGTATAGACTCTTTAGAAATATATTTTTTTCATCCAGCAGAATTTCCTTGAGTCTTATCCAAGTTTTTGGTATATTAATAGCTCATTCGTTCTTATTGCTGGCTAGTATTCCATGGCTGTACCCTTTTGTTTAACCATTTACCCATTGAAGGACATTGGGTAGTTCCTACCTCGTGACTATCACAAATAAACCTGCTATTAACAGTTGTCTACCAGTTCCTCGTTGAAAATAAGTTTCATATATTTGGATAAAATGCCCAAAAGTACAATTGTTGGGCCAGATGGTAAGTCAATTATTATCATTATTTTTTAGTGATAAGTGGTTTATGGCCATTCTGATTATATCACTAACTTACCCGACAAAAACAGGACGAATCAGATCCAACTGTGTAAGAAGTTCCTTTTAAAGGAAAATATTAGGTTGCACAAAAATATTTAACATGTACACAAAATAGCAGATGATATAGCAATGGAATATTGAATAAATTCAGAAAATCAAATAAATATCTTATATAAATTCTATAACATATTTATGTATTTAAACTTTAAGGATCTTATAAGTAGATAACTAAATACCTTAAAATATTAGCTATATAAACTTTTACTTCCTTGGTAATTCAAAATACATTCTTGAATCTCATTCTCTCTCCTTAAAATGTTTTTGCACTCTTAAAGCATATTCCAGTACCCAAATATGTAATTCATATCACTTCATCCCAAACTGACATTTCAAAAGATGAGTTCAAATACATTTGCAGAGATATTTTTTAGTTCATTCAAGCTGAGCAGTACTTCTTATCTTTTGAAATGTCAGGTGGTTGGTCTAAGGAATATGGAAACAGATATCTTTTTAAGCAACATCACACATGAGCATAGAATTATGACTTGGTTTCTCTAAGCAAACTGTTGGAAAATTATTAGTTATTTGTGTGCAGACATTTTTTTCTGGGGATGGGGGAAAGCACTGGAAAAGAAGAAAATCAACCATTTTAATTGATTTGTATTGGGAGTTTGACTTTAAGTCCCTTTTTTTATATTTTCTATTTTCGATGTTCTAATCACTTTAAGTAGATTAAAACTTTCATTTTCATGTAGTGATGTGGTACTATAAAAACCAACAAACTCCATGATGTAGAACAAATATTTTAATAGAATTTCTGAAATCTACATTTGACATTAAAATATTTTTAAAATTGCGAGCCACGTATAATATTTATATACTCTTAACCCCATGTAAATGTTTACAGCTCCCATATTTGCTTAAAATTATTATAGGGATGAGTTTGTGCATTGAATGAATATAGCTGACTGAACACCTGCATCCACTTTAGATTGCCCCTGAAACTACTAAAATTACTAATAAAGAGATTACATTCAAAAAACAAACACAATGTCATAAGGAGCAAGAGAACAAGAGAGGAGACAGCAAAAAATATTTTGGAAGATGAACTGCAAATAGATAGTTGATAAATAATCTAAGAGGTCCAAGAAAGTTGAATCCTAAATTAACAGGTAGAACACTAATTAGCAACCTGATTTTTATTATGAGTTCCAAGAAGGCTCTGAAATTTATGGCAGAATGATGGAATAAAAACATGAATTTGGTTGAAGTGTGTTTTAAAAATAATTGGTTTCCCAGATCCTGTCTCCTAATCTATCTAGTTAAGTGTGCTGCCCTCTTCCTTACCTCACTCAAACCTAGAATTTTATTCTCTGAAAAAAGTAAAACAAAGGCCTTTGTTCTCTCTCTCTCTCTCTCTCTCTCTCTCTCTCTCTTTGAGAGTGAAAGGGAGGGAGGGGGAGAGAGAGAGAGAAACATCAATGTTAGAGAGACACATTGATTGGTTGCCTCCCACAAGCCTCCTGACTGTGGCCAGGGATGGAACCTGCAACCCAGGTACGTAGCCTAGACAGGGAATGGAACCTGCAACCCTTCGTCTCTGAGCCAACGCTCTAACTATTGAGCAAAACTGGTCAGGGTGTTCTCATTTATATCAGGCAGAATGAAGATAAGAATAGCTTCCTGCATGTTTCATGTTATATTAGTTTTCTATTTTGGGGAAACACATGACCCCAACACTCAACAAGTTGAAACAACCTGGATCACCTTACAGTTTCTATAAATCTTGGAGCTGGACACAGCTTAGCTGTATTATGTGGTTCAGGGTCCCTCAGAGGCTGAAATCAAGGTGTTGGATAGAATTATAGTCATTTCAATCCTTAACTGGCAAAGGATTTCCTTTTAAGCTCAGTCACTTTCTTGTTGGCAGGATTGTGTTTCCTGTGGGCTCTTAATCAGACGCTATCCGCAGTTCCTTGCTCTGTGAGTCACTTCAACATTACATCATGCTTCATCAAAGTGAGCAAGTGAAGAAGGTGAAAGAGTACACAAGTAAGATAAGAGTTATAATATTTGACAATCTAATTTCAGAAATTATATTCTATCACTTTTGCCTATTCATTAGAAGAAAGTCACTAGGTCAACCCACATTCAAGAGGAAGGGACTACACAAGGATATAAATATCAGAAGGTGAGGTCATAGGGGACACCTTGGGAAGTGTGCCCACCAGCATGTTCTATGTATGAAACACCAGATCTGTCAACCTTCCTTGCCCACTTAGCTTTGAATCCAGGAACAGGGACAAGACAAATAAACAAAGTTTTGAAAATTAAGTGTATATGACTGAAATGAAAAATTCAATAAAAGCTTAATTATACAGAGAAGAAAATGAAGCAAAGAGTAAAAAAAACCCTAGGATACTGCAAAGTGACTATAAGAAATTCAGAGGACTTATCATAAGGTCAAACATTCTAAAATAATAATTCCAGAAAGAGAGAAAAGAGAGTAAAAGAAAATCAGCAAAGAAATAAAGTAAACATCTGAAAATAACAGACACAAGTTTGCATATTTAAAGTCCCATACCACATGATTTAAAATAGATAAGAACAGACTAATTCAAAGGCACACTGACATGACATTTTAGAACTATCATGAAAAAGAGGAGAGTCTATTAGCTTCTAGAAAGAGAGAAAAACATTAACAAAAAATTCAGACAGAAAGAGTTAGTAATCAGAATCACTTTAAGTGTGTGAATAGCAACACTGGATAATAGAATAACATGAAGCAATGTCTTCAAAATCCAACAGAAAAAATATTTCCAACTTTGACTTTTTACATCCAGCTGAATTATTACTGTGTGCAAGGATTGAAAAAATTTGTATTTCTTAGTACTTCTCATTCAACCTTTCTTAAGAAGTTACTGGATGATGTGCTTTACCAAACTAAGCATATAAATCAAGAAATAATTATAGAAAATATGTCTCCAGCACTGAAATAAAGAAGACTAGAATTCTCAGAATATGTTCAAGGACGATCCCAAGATGAAATATGTATTCCAGGCATGGAGGGTATACAGTCCTCATTGGAGAGATCAGAAAGTTTTTAGAAAGATTCCTTTTAGAAGATAAAATTTACAGAATGGTTGATGTGTATTAATGCAAGAAGAATAATGTAATTAGCAAATAAATTGTGATTACTTTAACAATAGGTAGAAAGAAAAATTTATTTAGGGAAAACGAAGTTTTAAGAAAGAGACAAGTAATCATATGATTATCTCTTGCATGATCTGTTAATAGCATTCACGCAGTAACAAAATTGCAAATGGTGAATGTAGATCTAGTAACACTTTTGATAAATAGGAGTGATGAGAGGATGTAATGGAATGGTTATAGAGAGGAATGATGAAAGAGAATCAATTCCTTATCTTTATAATTGTAAAATCAATAGGTATTGTATAAATCTTAAAAAACTTGATATGCTAAAGTATGTTTATGTTATTTAGAGATATATTGTTTTATACAAAATAATGAGTTAAAAGAGTCAAAATGGTTGATTTGGAGATGGAGGTATCAGGGACAGAGATAATGAACCACTGCTTTATCAATAAATTTTATAGAACAAATGTGTCTCTAAATTATAAGCATGTATAACATTAACTAAAATTAAAAATAAAACTATAGTTAGTATGGTCTTAAATATTTTTCAAAATATTTAACATATGTAACATTCACCAATTTGTAATTAAAAAAATATATATATGTATATTTATTTCAGAGAGGAAGGGAGAGTGGGAAAGAGAGAGAAACACCAATTATAAGAGAGAATCACTGGTTGGCTGACTCCTACATGCCCCCCACATGGGATGGAGCCCGCAACCCAGGTATGTGCCCTGACTGGGAATTGAACCATGGCCTCCTGGTTCATAGGTCAAAGCTCAACCACTGAGCCGTGCCAGTTGGACATCGATTTATATTTTTAATGTCAGCATTATATTTTAAATTTTATACATGTCAATAAATGTGCATCTCATTCCATTATATAATTTTTCAGTTATGTAGTTTTACAGTATTCTGATATACTAGAGGCCCAGTGCACAAAATTTGTGCACTTGGGGGGGTCCTTCAGCCTGGCCTGCACCCTCTCGCATTTCAGGAGCCATCAGGGGATGTCCAACTGACGGTTTAGGCCTGCTCCCCATGGGGAAAATGCTCCCCACGGGCCTAAGCCTGGCAGTTAGATATCCTTAGCACTGCCACAGAGGTGGAAGAGGCTCCCACTACCACCACAGTGCTTGCCAGCTGCGAGTGAGCCTGGCTTCTGGCTGAGCAGCACTCCCCCTGTAGGAATGCACTGACCACCAGGGGGCAGATGCTCCCCTGGTGGTCAGTGCACATCATAGCAACTGGTCGACTGGTCGGCTGTCTGCCCCCTAGTGGTCAGTGCATTCATAGCGAGCAGTTGAGTGGCCTTAGCATATCATTAGCATATTATACTTTGATTGGTTGAACGGCTGACTGGGCACTTAGCATATTAGGCTTTTATTATGTAGGATGGGTTAATGCACAATTTAATTATCTATTTTTTTTCACCATTAGCAATGTAATGAAGACTCTTGCACATGTTTTGTGAGAATTTGTCTAAATTTATATACTTAGAAATGGAACAGAAGGATTTAAGTATAAGGTTAAGAATTAATTTTTAACAAGATATCGCCAACTTGTTCTTTATAATATCTGTAAAAATTTTCATTTGAAATAGTCCAAATTTGGCAAGGGCTGCATGTTGCTGTTTCCTCTCCAAAGAGAGGAAGAAGTTCTCCCTTGACAACTGATTTCTCAATAAAGTGTTCATTTACTTGATTGTTAAATTTCTATACTGCTTTTTCTCTAAAGGGTTCATGGGATTTTATGTTTTTATTCATTTTCTTTTCTATGCAACAATAAATGCAGGAGGACAGTGAAGTGAAGTCAATATACGTTTAATAGAAAAATGATTGTGAATCAAAACTTCAAATACCAACAAAGATATTGTTCATGTGTGAATGAAACTTTCAGAGTCTTGTATAGTCTCAAAATAATAACACTCAAATATATTTTCCTCAAACATTTTTCTGAAAAATTTTCCATGTCACCAAGAGATAAACAAAATATGAGCTAAGGGATAGCTATGAACATTCAACAGCTTGAAAATCAAGATTAAATGTATAAAACTATGAATGTCTATGGGAAATGGTAGGTTTTCAATAGATGTACAGAAATAACTAATGCAGATATAAACCCAAAATAAAATGTTTGTTTAAAAATATTTGCAAAATAATTGCTTTAAATATGAGGTTTATAACCTCAAGATAAATTAAATAAAAACTGGAAAAAATACTAAGAAAGTAATGCAAAGAAAATGAGTAAAAGGATCTAAAAATAAACAGTTTAATATTAATAGTAATATAACTAGATTTTTTTAAACAAATGTTAAAATCTAAGTAGTTGAATTGAAATCAACACCCTAATTTTTAAAGCACTGCAGAAAGACCAAAAGATGGAACAAAAAGGAACTTCCAAAAAGCATAGAATAAAATTAAACATTGGGCTGAATATGTTTTTACGGAAATAAAGATGAGCAGCTTAAATTCCTTGATTATATGTTAAGATACTCAAACTGAGTAACAGGGGAAACTATTTCATGTTTTTGGTTCATGGATGATTTCTTGTAGGAAATGCTCTTTCAAACAAAATCTGAGTTATAAGAAAGCTTGAAAAAGATTTAGATCATATTTAAAAATGACGAAAATGCAAGAAAAAATGATAAATACAAAAAGATGTTAACAATGGGATGGGATGCAATATCCTTTGGACTTCTCTGCCTGTGGAATCCTTCTGATTCTATAATAAGCTGCTCCAATATCACTAGGCATTCAAGCACTTATCAGTAGGCCACAGAATGGATGACTCTCTTCCCTTGCAGTTTTGTGTTTCTTCCAAGGTAGCACTTAGACTTGGTGGTACTAATGACTCTTTCCTGTGCTAAATAAAGGCTCTCGTGACAGAAAACATGCACTAGTAATTTTTGTTGCCAATGTCTAGAATGAACTGAGATGAATATATATTTAAGCCATGTTTATGGTTTGTGTCAGGTTGAATTTTATAAATAATCTCAGCCTCCTTATTCAGAGGTAATAATTTTTTTAAAATATATTTTTACTGATTTTAGAGAGAAAGGGAGAGAGAGAGTTAGAAATGCAAAGAAAATGCATAAAAGAATCTAAAAACAAACAGTTTAATATTAACAGTAATATAACTAGATTTTTTAAACAAATGTTAAAATCTAATTAGTTGAGTTGAAGTTAGCACCCTAATTTTTAAAGCACTACAGCCAGCAGTCAGTAAACTAAAAGATGAAACAAAAAGGAACCCCAAAAATGCATAGAACAAAGCATTGAGAGAGAATCAATGATCAGCTGCCTCCTACACACCCCCACTGGGGATCGAGTCCACAGCCCCTGCATGTGCCCTGACCTACTGCAGAATCGAACTGTGACCTCCTGGTTCATTGGCTGACACTCAACAACTCAGCCATGATGGCTGGGCAAAGTAATAACTTTCCATAAATTATCATTCTTTGTGATTTTGTGATAACCACGCTATGTTAGAATTGTGTCTGATTCATATATCCTTGAATGTGTTAGGAATGTTTTCAAACTCTAAAATCATGGTATATTTACTTGCAAAATGCTAAAAGAAAACTGCTAATTTTTAAGTATCTTTGCATTTGAAGACTAGCAGATTTACAACCTAGTAACTAAATACACAGCATTTACCCCTGTTCTTTACATTTTCCCATCTTCTTATTAAACAGTCTTTAAAGGGTTATATTTTGGAACAGTAGCAAACTATAAGGAACACAATCTGAGGCCAAATGCTTTCCATCTTTTTATCATTATGAGAAAATCACCAAAGTCAATATGATATCAAAGAGTAAATCTAGATTAGTACTTGGATATGGTTTTATGTTGGGCTTTCTTTTTTTTTTTTTATGGAATATGCTTCTCATTCTAGCTTAATGAAAAACTTTTGATGATATCCCAATTACCAATTTTAAATAGAAGTCTAAATTACAAAACAAAAAGAAAAAAAAAACCACCTTGTTTTAGTTTAGAGTAACTAAAATCAGTTTTACTATTTGATTTAAGTACAAATAAAACTTTTCGTTAGAAAGACAAGGATTATATTCTAATGAACTTCTGTGCATGAGTATAATTACTATTTGAACTTGCACACAATTAATGGTAAAATTGTTATAATTGTGTTTGCAAGAGAAGCTGAAAAAGCTCAATGCCTCATGAAGAACCATTTTCAAAATTTTAACAAGTATTTCCTATATCCATTTCTAGAACTGGAATTTTTTATTGTTTTCAAGTCAGTTTCAGCTTCAATTTTATAATACAACTAGAGGCCTGGTGCATGAAATTCATGCACAGGGGGGTGGGAGGGGCCCCTCAGCCCAGCCTGCACCCTCTCCAATCCGGGACCCCTCGGAGGATGTCTGACTGCCGGTTTAGGCCTGATCCTGGCAGTGGGACATCCCTCTCACAATGTGGAACCCCTGGCTCCTAATTGCTCACCTGTCTGCCTGTCTGATCACCCAAACTAGCCACCCCTGCTGGCCTGGTCACCCCCAACTGCCCCCCTGCCAGCCTAGTCACCCCAACTGCCCCCCCGCCAGCCTGGTTGCCCCTAACTGCCTCCCCCCCACTGGCCTGGTTGCCCCTTATGCCCCCCCACCAGCCTGGTTGCCCCCAACTGCCCCCCCTGCGGGCCTGGTCACCCCACACAGCCTGCTGCTCCATTGTTTGGTTGTCCCTCACTAATTCCCCTGCCGGCCTGGTCAGCCCACACAGCCTGCTGCTTGGTCATTTGGTTTTCCCTCACTAACCCCCCTGCAGACCTAGTTGCCCCATGCAACTGTTCGGTCATCCGTTTGGTTGCGATGGTCACTTAGGCTTTTATATATATAGATGTATTCACATGTGCCCTATCTTGAGAATGGCTAATTAGGGCAGACAAATTCATCGATTCATTCTGACTCAGTTTCAGGTGTTGAGAAGTTCTAAGTTGTGTGAATTTTGATTTGAGTTGTTTGGTACTTTCTTTGTATGCTTTCTGGACTGCAGCTCTCAAATCTGAAATAAGGAACTCATTACCACTGGAAGACGTTACCAATACCCATTGATCATATTAAAGCACACTGGTATTTCAGGTCATGCAAACTCTAGAAATGAAGTAGGGTGAATTTGGTCAGCCGTGAAATAAAAATAGTAATTGTTTCATGTTTGTTACCCTGAAGCATATAGAGTAATGGGAACGTTATCACTAAATTGAGCACCCGACCAGAGCTGTAGGACACATTTGCAAAAAAAATGTTAAACACAAACTGCATCTGTGAAGGAATTGCTAAATTTAGCTATGGCCAACCTGTAAGATTGGAGATTGTTTGTTTCTGCAGAGGCCTCTGCTTCTCTGTAGTAAAAATGCCAGCTTGACACAAATATGTGTTCAGCTCAGGACTAAAATATTTTGGAAGTTCTGTTGAAATTTACGTTGACTAAGAATGATGCTGGGAAATGACTCATTCTAAAAGAAAATTGTGCCTACATATCTTTTAATCTTTATACTCAGTTGTTCCAAATATTATTGTCTTTAATTATTTAGATAAATTACCTAAAAATCATGTAATTTACACTATGTACACATGTAGACTAGCATAATTATGTTTTCTTAAGCATCATTACTAATAGACTGGCCCAAAACCATACTGCTTCCTTTATATTTGCCGTTTAGTGAAAAACAGAGAAAATACTAATGATAAAATTTCTAGATAGGTAGCTAATGAGCAATTATTTGGGTGTTTTTAACTAGATAACATAGAAAAGTTAACACTAGCATTTTCTGCAGACCAGTGGCCTCAAAGATTTTTTATAACACATCCCATCATTAAAATATTTTTTGACAAATATGCCAGAACTAGAGGCTCCGTGCACAAAATTCGTGCACGGGGGGTCCCTCAGCCCAGCCTGCACCCTCTCCAATCCAGGACCCCAAGGGGAATGTCTGACTGCCAGTTTAGGCCCAATCAAACAGGAATCAGGCCTAAACCAGCAGTCGGACATGCCTCTCGCAATCTGGGACCACTGGCTCCTAACTGCTCACCTGCCTGCCTTCCTGATCACCCCTAACCCCTCTGCCTGCCTGCCTGATCGCCCCTAACTACCTCTGCCTGCCTGATCGCCCCTAACCATCTCTGCCTGCCTGCCTGATCACTCCTAACTGCTCCCCTGCTGGCCTGATTGCCCCTAACCGCTTCTGCCTCAGCCCCACACCTGGAAACCAGGATTCCCTCCTCTGGCTGGTCGCAGGCACCCAGAACCCCGGCTTCCCTCCCTCTGGCCAGCTGCAGGCACCCTGGACCTGGGGCAGCTTCACCTGGGCCAGCCACAGCTGCAGGGTACTGTGGACGGGAAGCTTTGCCCTGGGCTGCAGCTGCAGGCGCCCAGAACTGCAGGGCAGGCGTTTCTCCCTCTCCCAGGCTGCAGCCACTGGCACCTGGGACTGCGGACAGGTGGCTTCACCAGGGTGCGGCTTTGCCAGGAAGGACATCCAGATGGTCATCCAGAAGACGTCCGGTCTAATTAGTATATTACCCTTTTATTAGTATAGATATGTTTACCTATTTACATATTATTTAAACATACTTCTTTACTAATGCATTTTCTATAATCTAAACCATTATAAAATGTAGACTTTAAAATAACTAAAACTTCTTTTAAAGATTTTTATTAACTACTCTAGAGGCCTGATGCACAGAATTCATGCAAGAGTAGGCCTTCCTTCCCCCTCTGGAACCCAGGACCTGGGCTTCCCTCCGCCTGTCAGCAGGCACCTGGGACCTGGGCTTCCCTCGCAGTCCCGGCTTTGTCCGGAAGGTCATCCAGAAGGAAGTCTGGTTCAATTAGCATATTATGCTTTTATTATTATAGTTATGTACATTAATACTTCAAACTGTCTTTTTGATGATTTAGCAACTTTTTTTTTTTAATATATTTTATTGATTTTTTACAGAGAGGAAGGGAGAAGGACAGAGAGCTAGAAACATCGATGAGAGAGAAACATCGATCAGCTGCCTCCTGCACACCGCCCACTGGGGATGTGCCCGCAACCAAGGTACATGCCCTTGACCGGAATCGAACCCGGGACCTTTCAGTCTGCAGGCCGACGCTCTATCCACTGAGCCAAACCAGCTAGGGCGATTTAGCAACTTTTTGCTGACTTCTTGTCATGTCAGTTTAGACCATCACGGTCTTTGTCTTGCTGTGTGGCCTACTACAAGATTAAATTCAATTGATAAGTATCAGTTCTGCCATTTTCTGAAGTTTTCTCATCTTTGGATTATTAACCATAAATTAGCTATAATATATGTGTATTTGGCAGAAATTGTAGTGGGCCACTCGTCCATCTTATGAATATTGTATTAATTAAAACTATAGAACATATAGTGTGGAAGTTCATTCAGCTATATACATGCAAACTTCAAGAAGTAGAAAATGCTAAGGCAAATAGACGATTAAGTATGATACTGTCAATCTCTACAGGATGTGGAACTTTCACTCTTCATATACGACACATTGAATGCCATTGTGACATGTGAGGTCCCAAAAAGGGACTAAGCAAAGAACCAGTGTAATTCTGCATATTCAAACTCTCTAGGGGATTGTCCCAGTTTGCAGGCTACCTCCTTAGACTAGTTGTCTTCCAACTGGGTGTTCATAGCCTGGGGTTATAAGATACAAGCACAGATGGTTTTAGGAAACTAATTTCTGATCCTCACTTTCACATGGATTCTTTCTTAATACTGAGAAATTTCCTGAGTCAAGCACTTTCTTTCCAAATCTCCTCTAGTATATTTACCTATACTTTACTAGAGGCCCAGTGCCCAAATTTGTGCATGGGTGGGGTCCAGCCAGCCCGGCTCCAATGGGCGGATCAGGGCCGGGCCTGTCGGGAGGAGGAGATAGCTGGAGGTTGGCCAGCCAGCCAGCCTGCTCCCATTGGGGCCTGATCAGGGCCGGGCTGGCTGGCTGGCTGGCCTGCACCCTCTCCAATATGGGACCCCTTGGGCGATGTCTGACAGTTGGACATCCCTCTCACAATCCGGGACTGCCGGCTTCTAGTTGTTATATTATAACTAGTGTTATCTTACAGAAACTGTGTTATGTTACAACTATAAGCCTATTTTTGCCAATTCCTGTATACTGTAATTAGCCTTGGGATGGGTGAGAGGGGCCACAGGTGATTGGCCAGCAGGTCCTGCCCCCAATTGGGGTAGGGGGGGTGATTGGGGGCGGAGCCAGCCATGGGGAGGAGCTGTGGGTGATGTGCTGGTCAGCCCTGGCCCCAATTGGTATGGGGGGGACCAGTCGGGGGCAGAGCTGGCTGGGGGAAGGGACTGCAGTCCAATCGAGGTAGTGGGTGGTGACTGGGGGTGGGGCTGGCCATGGGGAGGGGCTGTGGTGGTGAGCCAGCTGGCCCTGCCCCTGATGGTGTGGGGAGGTCTATTGGGGGCCAGCCACAGAGAGCAGGAGGGAGGCTTGGGTTTCCCTGGCAATGGAGGAAGCCAAGCTTTCCACCTGCCCTTGCTGGCCAAGGCCTCCACTCAATGCTATAAAGTTTCAATTATAGAAGATAAATAAAGCCCAACAGAAATGGCGGCAGCCATGGAGCTAGAGAGAGCAGGAGGCTAGGGTTGCCCATGGCAATGGAGGAAACCCAGCTTCCGCAGCCCTGGCCTGCTTTGGCCTCCGCTTAAAGCTACAAAGTTTCAATTATAGAAGATACATAAATCCCAACAGAAATGGCTGCCACCACGGAGTGAGCAGAAGGCTTGGCTCCACTCCAGACTACAAAGTTTCAATTGTAGAAGATAAATAAATCCCAGATCCCAGGGCCTCTGCTTGGGTCGCCGGGGGCATGGCCGGCCTGCAAACCACTACAGGCCCCTCGCCCAGGCCGCCCCACACCCCAAGGGAACCCCCACCCTGATCCAGAACACCCTTCAGGGCAAACCAGCTGGCCCCCACCCATGAACCAGGCCTCTATCCTATCTAATAAAAGAGTAATTTGCAGATTGACCATCACTCCAACACACAAGATGGCTGCCCCCATGTGGTCAAAGATCCTGCCCCCATGTGGACACAAGATGGCCACCATAAGATGGCCAGCAAAGGAGGGCAGTTGGGAGGAGCCAGACTGCAAGGGAGGGCAGTTGTGGGCAATCAGGCCAGCAGGGAGGACAGTTGGGGGCAAAGTCTTCATAACAAAATTTTCTTTTTATTAAAATACTAGAGGCCCAGTCCCCCGCAACTGCACATTGTCCTTCCTGCTCTTTTTCCAATAATACACCAAGCTTATTTCCTATATTGCTTCTGCATTTATTTATCCATTTCCCCAAAATTCTCTCACTCTAAAAAAATTCATATTTTTCAGCCTTATTCCATTCAGATTTCTTATTACAACCTCTCTTAGAAAGGATTTCCCTATTTAAAATAGGTCTCCTCAAGGTTGTCCCTCTGCATCCCTTTACTTTGCCTTTATTTTCCCCCAGTGCTTACAATCGTATCTCACATGTGATATGTCTCCATATTCATTCATTTTCTGTTCCCTCTTCTAGAATGTAAGCTTGCCAAGAGCAGGGGAGTAGTCTAGCCCATGCCACTTTCCCAGAAACTAGAACAGTACCTGGCATATTAATGGGGTGCAATAAACAACTTTTTAATAAAGAAATGAGTGAATCTATGAATCTACACTTCTAAAATCCTTTATTAATAATAATTAGAAGCAACCCCCTTTTGGTACCTTTCACATTCATTGCCTTACTTGAGCCTCTCTCCCTTTCTCTCTGCCTCCCTATGTCTCACATAGTTGATTATTTAGAGTTGTACACAATGAGGCTCAGTATTGTGCTGTTATAAAATTGAGGTAGCAGAGTAAGAATCCATGTCTTTTGATTTTGGACTCTGTATGAATGCCAAAACATACACACATTATCAGATAGTATGCAGATTTACTATTCTTAAATATAACACCTATTACTTCTTTAGTATTTTTCCATTATTTTATCATTATCATTATAACTAGATAGTAAGCTTGTTGAAAGAAAAGAGCATATCTTTTTTGTAATCATACTATTATTAAGAGATGCATTTGCTCAAGTATTTTCATTAATTTACTGACTTATTTATTCAGAAAATTAATTCCTCATAGCTTAACCTGGTATTACTTAAAATTTTTACTTTAAACATAACATGATTCACTGATTACATACAAAATATGTTCTATACATTAAAAACTATTTTTATAGCTTTTGTTTAATTAAAATACACACAATTTTAAAATGGCAGTGTTTTATGTTCAGTCGACAGCTATAAAAACTCAAAGCTTTTATTTCTAGGGCATATCTACTTAGACTGAAGTGAATAATGTTTAAATAAATTAAAAGATAAATGACAAAATGGAATTTTTCATGCCTCCGCTTTCTTTGAGAGACACACCATGTGGCCTTCACTTATATTTGGACATATTTTTCTCATGCAAAATGTTCTCAAATAGTTGTAAAGCAGTAAGACGAATAATTTAACATTGTGGAAATAATTTATGCTGCAATTCTTCTTGAACAAAGAAAACACAGTCTTTCCTCCTTAGCTATATAGTAAGTCATATAAGCTATGGGTAGTGCTTGAATCAAAATACAATGATTGCATTGAAGCACAATAGAAAGCCTTTCTATGGATTAGCCTGTTTTGAGATTTCTTACATACTTGTGCACTCTGCTTTTTTTTTTTTAAAGATTTTTGTTTGTTTGTTTTCTTTTTTTAAATTGTCACTCGAGGACATGCTTAGAGATAGAGAGAGAGAGAAACATTGATGATGTGACCCACAACCCAGGAATGTGCCCTGACCAGGAATCAGACTGGCAAACCCTTCAGTACAAGGGAAAATGCTCACCCAACTGAGCTAACTGCTGGGCTACACTCTGCCTGTGTACTGCAAAATTGTGTTCTTTTTTATTCTTAGAGATGGTGTCAGTAACTAACTGTTGCCACAAGCACACTAATGTCTTTTAACCATGCTAGATGTTCCCTAATCATCTTTTCTAAAAGGAAAAATTGACTACTTATTTATCTCTGATTTCAAATACTATTGTCATTTCAGATATTTTTTACTGAATCAGAAATATATTCCCAGATCATTTATTAAAGTAACACCCTGTTTTGCAACTTTTATCCTCATATACTTCTTTATTCCTCTTCACAGCACTTTATTTATATATAATATAATATAATAATATAATATAATATAATATAATATAATATAATACAATATATATAATATAAATGTCATCCTCTTCTAGAATAATCAGTTCTATAAAACCAGACACTTTAGTCATTGCTTTTTTTTAAAAAAAATTATCCCTACTTAGCAGCACATTGGATAATCAATGAACATTTATTGAATTAATGGATGAATAGATGGATGCATTTATGTTTTAATTCTAATTCACTGTGTCCCAGGGAGAAGTATTTGCCACAGAAAATTAACTATGTTGAATCTATCACATTTTCATGCTATATAAATAGATTTAAACCCCAAATGAGAACTGTTACACATATTAGAAAAAATAATAAAAGTGAAGCATAAAGCTATTCTCCAATTATTTAATTGTGTAATCTTAGTATGTAATGTAAATGAAACACTTAACTCAGTTTTTATACTCTTTAAAGTCACAAGTCATAGTTTATTCCTGTTCTGTCACATACATTTCTGGCAAAGACTATTTGAGTTCTCATTTAGAAACATTGGCAACTTATTTTAAAATAGTCTATTTGTTCCTCTCTAGTTAGATGTGTGAGACACAGATATAGAACATTGTGTGATGGAACAGATGCTGTGGCAATGGTGAGTTTATATGAGGATGCTGATGACAGATGCCACCTTACAGCATTAGCCAATGAAAAAGTATGAGTATTAGTATTTACAATTGCTAAAAATAAGCTGGGCTAAGGGCAATCCTGAATGCACAATCTCACTCTCATATACTGTAAGTGATCTTATAATCCTATATAATAAAAGGCTAATATGCAAATTGTCCCCTCGGGAGTTCAACCGGCCTAGAGTTCGTGTGTGGTGACCACCAGGAGGTGGCACAGAATGAAAGAAAGCCGTGGCCAGCAGCTGGCAGCTGGGGGAAGGAAGGCCCCGATCAGCCCTGATCACTGGCCAGCCCTAGGGACCCTACCCATGCACCAACTTCATGCACCAGGCCTCTAGTACGGATATAATAAATATCTAAAGTTAATTTAAAAGGAAATAAAAACATTTGTTTTAAGGAAGGTAGCATAAATCACTTCAGTTAGGTGTTTTATTTGTTTGTTTTGTTTTTCCTTAGGGAAGTGTTTTATTCCTATGGAAAGAAGAAAGAAATAAGACAAAATTTACTTGGAACAGAATTCATAGAAGATAGTTAAGTAATTATGAAGTTTCAGCCAAACACAAAATTTTCAATAAAGAATATATTAGTTATAATAGTTGTACATACATTTACTAGAAATATTTCCTTTTTTTGGTGGATAATTAACACATACAAACTGTTACAATTCTATTAAAATTAATTTGAGGATACCACTAGTTATGTTATTATGGAATTATGTTCTACTAGAGGCCCGGTGCACGAATTCATGCATGGGTGGGGTCTGGCTGGCCCCACCCCGATCAAGGGGGAGCACTCAGGGGTGGGGCCGGCTGGGGGAAGGGGCCTTGGAAGGTTGGCTGGCCAGCCCTGTCCCCTGCAGTACATGTCATAGCGACTGGTAGTTCAGGTCATTCCAGTCATTCTGGCCATTCTGGTCACTTAGGGTTGTATATATATAGATAGCACTTAAAATCAATATGTAATTCAATCAAAATATTTTTATTTAGATAGTTTAATAGAGTGGTATTTTTCATAGGAGGCTTTTGATCTGCATATGTACTGTAATTAAATTGAAATCATCAATATATTCTGGTCAATCTTATATTCCTGTCAGAATTCAGTTTCACCAGGTTTTCTATCCCTATAATTATTTCAAAAACAGAAATAATTAAAATGATCAAATTATATTTGTTTTGCTCCACTATGCTAGGTTGGAGTGGTTCTGAACACAGACTCAGAGACTAAAACTTGGGTACAGGTAATATATGTGAGAGAGGATCCTAGGAAGTGCAAATAAGAAAGTGGAAGGCTGGGAAGAGAAGCTTGTGTTAGTGGTATTACTGCTGTAGGCTACTGGCTTCAGAATCATCCCTCCAGAAGAAGGGAGATCTTACATCTATAATATAAAAGCCCAGCGACCGACCAGCTGATGACCAAAATGACTGGTCGACCAGTTGTTATGACACGCACTAACCACCAGAGGGCAAATGCTCAATGCAAGAGCTTCCCCCTGGTGGTCAGTGCACTCCCACAGTGGGAGCACTGCTTGGCTGACCAGGATGAGCTGCTGATGGGGATGAGCGGTGCTCCCACAGTGGGAGCAGCCACACAGAGGGTGGTTCCTCAGCCGCTCAGCTGAATGGGATGAGCAGAATCTGTGTACCAGGCCTCTAGTTTACTTATAAACCCCCCACAACCCATTGTTTGAGGGTTAACTGAGGGACATTATTTTCCTAAAACTGACAAGCTGCCCTTAATTACAAATAAGCAAGAGTTTGGTTAATAATAAAGTCCTCAACAATGCTACATTGTATTGTAAAATTTGAGTGTAGATTTTATGTATAGTGCTCTTACCATGCACACACAAAATCATCATCATCATCATCATCATCATCATCATCATCATAATCAAGGGGATGGAAGGAAACTTTGCCATGTAATGAATATATCTTTGGTAGTGGTGGTTTAATGTGTACATACTTATCCCCAAACTCAAGGAGTTACATACATTATAAATGCACAGATTTTTACATGTCAATCATACCTCAATCAAGTAGTTTAGAACAAAAGTTCTTAGGATCTAGGAAGATATAAGGGTTTCTTAAATGGAAAGCTGAAGGTAGCATGGAAAATCTATTAAAAATGCTGGTGAACTCAGTTGAGAAGAGACTACTAGTATATGGACATCAGTAGTATCTACTAGATTTTTGTATTTTTATGTCATGCACCAAGGATAATCAGTGTGTGTATGTGTGTGTGTGTGTGATATAATTTGTGTGTGTGATATAATTTGTGTGTTTTTGTATACTTTGCCCTTTAATGAAAACATTTAAAGAAATTTTAAAAATCATTGCTGGTAAATAAAGAGTTCAGGACACATAATAGCATATGAGAATAGCGCCTGCTATGTTAATTTTGCTATTAAAAGTTAACATTTTATTTATATTTATTTTTTAAAATATATATTTTTATTGATTTTTTCAGAGAGGAAGGGAGAGGGACAGAGTTAGAAACATCGATGAGAAACATCAATCAGCTGCCTCCTGCACACCCCCCAGTGGGGATGTGCCTGTAACCAAGGTACATGCCCCTGACAGGAATCGAACCTGGGGCCCCTCAGTTCGCAGGCTGATGCTCTATCCACTGAGCCAAACCAGTTAGGGCAAAAGTTAACATTTTATTGAAGTACAATACTTGTGTAGGAATTTCTTTGAAAAATAGTGTTATTGGAAATGGCATTTCTAAATATAAAGGCGGTTTCCATTTTAATGGTTTTTCTCTTGGTGCTTCCAAAGTTTTTTACTTTTTTAAAAATATATATTTTTATTGATTGCAGAGAGGAAGGAAGAGGGAGAGAGAGAGATAGAAACATCATTGATGAGTGCGAATCATTGACCAGCTGCCTCCTGCAGACCCCCTACTGGGAACTGAACCCCCAACTGGGGCATGTGCCCTTGACTAGGAATCAAATCTAGGACCTTTCAGTCTGCAGGCTGATGCTCTATCCACTGAGCCAAACCAGCTAGGGCTGAAGTTTGTACTTTAAAAATTGCCATGAAGAATTTCCACTTTATAAAATAAACAGGATTAAATTTACATGAACTTAATTGCCTCATAGCTTAGTATAAAAAACTAGATTTTTATCTATCAATATAAAATTTAGAATATATTGTTATTTTCTTATATTTACCTTAAGGTAGTTCATTTCTTTTTTATTATTATTATTTTTTGGTTATTTTAAGGGTTGGGAAACTTGCTACATTTCTTTGGAGAAAGAAAGAATCAGTACAATGTGAATTGTGTCAGGATCTGCTTTTTGCCATCTCTAGAATACTTGCAGTCTAAGCTCATATAAATGCCATGGAGTGAAGGGAAAAGGTCAGGAGAAGGCTTGTGGCTGCTCCTTTGTTCAAATTTCTAGTCATGCTAGTCTGTGTACATGCATATCTTTTGAGGCTTCAAGCTCTTCCTTGAATTGCTGTGTTCAGTTTCATTCATTTTTAGTGAATGAATATTTTCTGAACCTCATATGTTGAAGGTCAGAGCCAAAGCTGAACAGGCAATGTCACTAGGTCCTTTCCAATAACAGTTACTAATTTACTATAAACCACAGCATTACCAGTGAGGCAATGAGACCTTGGTTTTTGTCTTCTTGAAGAAAACATTTCAATCAGGAGACAAAGTGTAGCAAAGTAAGTAAGAATTCATTGGCCAAAGTAAAAATATACTGAGGACAGTGAAACAAGGAAGGGTATAGAAGAAGTAACAGGAGCGCCTGGGCTGCTTTGACTCACTGAAAAGTCAGAAAAAAGGAGGCCTTGGAGGCAGGCTCACGGGGTTAGCCTGGGAAGAGTGGCCACTGTCCACTGCTCCTCTGGTTGCAAGTCTCATGGGGTGCCCCTTAGAGGAAAGAAGGGGGAACAGAATGGCATGGGTGTGCTCCCCTAGGGGAGAGAGTGCACCAGGTTCTTCATCCTGAACACATTTATGTGTCTCTTGCAGGTGGAAATTTAGGGGAAGTCTCAGAGTAGGGTATCAAAAGAATATTCATCAGCTTTCCAGGTGTGCTCCTTCAGGATTGTGGTCTCCACTGATTGGTTGGTGCCAGGGCAGGGGGTCATTAGTCAATGCAGCTGGTTCTGAGGCAGCCAGGGCATCACTTGTCTGGTTTTGCTGATTTTCTGGCCTGTAACTGAAATAAAACTGAGGCCTAGATGTTATCTTTAGGGAGGAAAGTCAGGGGTCTAAACCACATGACCAGCAGTATGCTATGGGAGGAAATATTACCCTGAAGGCAAGGTTCTCCTCTCCCAGTTTTGTTAGGTATCCAGGACTTTCTGTCCTGGTGAGTTTCTGTACCTGGCCCATCATTCTTGCTCTGCTCATGTCTGTCTAACTACCTGTATAACAACGTGACCTGCAGATGACTGTTTCTTGTGTTGGGTTTGAAGGTTCCCAGAAGAGGCCGAGCGGTGTACAAATGCAGCTGCCTCTAGTGCCAGACCTGAGGCCACTTAGCAAGAGGTACAGCACATGTTGAGGCCAGATGCTGCTTGTTTGAGAGATTTTAGGAAAGTGCAAAGTATGAGGCAAGACAGGTCATTAGTATGGAAAAGCCATTAGAAATGGCTTGGGTGAGTCCAAAAATTGTGTGGAATGGGTCTCAGTGAATCACCAGGCAGGACCAATGGTCATGGGTTGATGGAGACTGGTCATGCTTCTTTGCAAAATTCTTGGCAGACCTAAATTTAGATTAACTGATGGTTTCACTCATTTTCACTAGAATTTGTAATCAGAATTTATAGACGGACCTTAGTTTCCTCTGCCCATACCTGTGGTCAGCAAACTGCGGCTTGCGAGCCACATGTGGCTCTTTGGCCCCTTGAGTGTGGGTCTTCCACAAAATACCACAGCCTGGGCGAGTCTATTTTGAAGAAGTGGTAGAAGAAGTTTAAGTTTAAAAAATTTGGCTCTCAAAAGAAAATTCAATCGTTGTACTGTTGATATTTTTTGGCTCTGTTGACTAATGAGTTTGCCGATCAATGGCTCATACTCTGCTTTGGAAACATCCCAATACTGTTGAGATGTAGATCGTGGAACATGTTTCAGGTTTTACTAGACTATTCAAGTACAGACCCTGACATTCCAATGAGACCACATGCATCCTCATATGTTACTGTGGATAGCATTTTATTTAATTGTTTCACTAATGATTATTAAATAGTTAGTAAGTGAAGTGCCAAGTATACCAGAGACACAGTGTTCACTCTCATTAAGAAGTTTACTTCCTTCAGGACTTGAAAACCAGGGGACAACTCACATACACACATATATACATACACACGTAATCCTTTCTAAGATGCTGTTGACTGTAAGACACAACATTGTTTTATGTAGCAGTACAACATTTTAAAAATTTATTATAAAACTATGCCATAACATGAAAACACCATTCCACTCATATTAGATGTGTCTCCAAACCCAGAGAAATTATATTGCGGGGATTTAAAATGTCCTGAAATTGTTAAAATGTAGTGATTCAATATATTGTTTATTGCTGTTTTAACACAGATGAGGGCCTAAATTAATTGAAATCAGTAGATTAGTGAAGTTTAACAAGATAGGGCATTGCTTAAAGGAAAAGAAGTTATCAGGCCATGACCAACACAGGTTGTTTCTGTTTGTTTATGTCTTCTTGGCTATCATTTCACAATGATATCAGACAAAAGAGAAGAGAGAGTAAAAAATTTAAATGTGTATCTAATCTCCAGAATTTAGAGCTGGAGAATGAGAGAGATGTAGCAATATATAACTGGACAAATGTGGTCATTCAAGAATCAATATTATTTTTAAATATTTGGCCTCGTTAGATTCTCTGGGCTCTGTACTGGCTCTCATATAGGTTGAGTTGGCTGGACAGTATTGCTTGAGCACTGGATTGAAGGGTGAGAAAGTGAAGGAAAACAATAAACAAATGCAGGGAAGCATTAAAGAAACACCTTTCTGAAAAATTTTAAGTATTTTTGTATTGAAGACACATACGGTATATTGGTGGAGAATAAGATAAGGTAGTTACACAGTCAGATGATAAAGAAAATTGTATGTATGCTAAGGTTTTAAACTTTAAAGTTTATTTTTTGTTTTGTTTTGTTAATCCTTACTGGAGGATTTTCCCCCCATTGATTTTAGAGAGAGTGGAAGGGAGGTAGAGAGGAAGAGAGGGGAAAGAGAAAAAAAAACATGGATGAAAGAGAGCCACATCATTTGTTTGCCTTCAGCACAGGCCCCAACTAGGGAGGGGGAACCTGCAACCAGGTATGTGCCCTTGACCAGAATCGAATCTGCAACCCTTCCGTTCTTGGGCAAACACTCTAGCCATTTAGCAACACCGGCCAGGGCAAAGTTTATACTTTTAATCAATATGTGGTAATTGGTATGGCAAGAAAGAAACTAATCAGATCTGTTTTGGGAAAAAAATAGCTTTTTGTGATTATGAAAATAATATATTTTAAATAGGATATTTAGCAATAGAGAAAATGTATCACACAAATATAACTTAGGTTATTTTCAAAAATATCTTTCCCAATATTTACTGAGTAAACAACACACACACACACACACACACACACACACATGTTCTTTTTTCTATTTAACCTCACACTTTCCCTCTCAGTAATATATACATTAAGGTAACTATTATATATATATAGAGATCTAATATATTTTATTTGTAATTATTATATTTACCATTTATAATTTACATGTATCCTGGCCAAGTGTTGGATCTAAGGGATACATGTGTCTGCTATCCCTCACCATTAATGCTTACTTATTATACTAAGGAGCATGACAGATGTTTGCAATTTTACCTGAGCACTTTTTTTGCTTTACTTGATTTCTTTTTCTTTTCCAATAAATGTTTTTGCTTTTTAAATTTCCTTTTGAATACCTGCATTGTTTTATTTCAAAACTTCTACATCCTACTAAAACACCTAATTACAGGGTCAGCACTATTCAGGAACAACAACAAAAAAAACTTCCATAAAATTACTACTAAATTACAATTTTTTTAAACAAAGGCTTTATAAAGTGTATATGAAGCCTCAGAGATATTTAATGAGCTACCCTTGGTCACTCTGGGATTAGTTTATGGAAACAGAACAGTTTAACTTGCAAAAACAAAGATAGAATGTGATCAACATTTCAAAAGGAGTCTAACAGGCTAGACCTATGAACCACTGACAGTAAAGATGGCATGGTTTCAAGCATGGAGAGAACACTCCCATTATCTCTTTCATCATATAGCACCTTATTATGTGCTGGGCCCTGTGCGGGTGCTCACTATTGATGATGATCCTAATCGTGACAATTGCGTACTGATGATTTACAGTCTTTGAAGTGTCATATATACTAATATTTATGTGAAATCTATATGTGTGTGTATTCAAAACATAAAATCATATATTTCAAATAAGCTTTGGAAAATGTAAAATAAGAGCAGAACAGCCTCATAGCAGTGTTGTGGATTGTATAGGAAAAAAACACACACATTTATTTATTTTGAAGTTATTTTAGTAATTTACGATTTCAGAATGCAGTCTTATTATTTACATATAGTAGCAGTGGTACTGGGAACTAACCCTAGTCTCATTCTCTGCTAACACTTGAGCTCCTAAACTATGACTCCTCAGGAGCAAATTCCAGAACTTTCAGTTTCCAGGCTATTATGATCAGAAAAAGGTGCAAAAAGTAAAAATAAACACAGCTAGAGAGGGTAATAAAAGACACAAGGTTATTTTTGTTAGAGGATTGATCAATATAACATGAGTAATTAATTACCTCTGATGATCTGTTTCATAGAGAAGAGTGAAAGATAGGATTAGTACCTATGAAAAGAAATATTCTTCCTTGTGGGTCTCACTGTCATCATCATCACGCCTGTAAGTACCTATCAGGAAACGTTACACGATGAACAAGGACAATTTTAATGTTATTATGTCCAATAAGCTTCCCTGAGAGAGATGCTGAAACTACAGGCTAAAATTTAGGGTCAGACTCTAACTCCGGTGGAGACAAAATCACCTGAACAAAAAGTCCATTATTTATGTTAAGGATAAATAATGAAGACAGCGTCTGAACTCAGATAATGCACAGTGAGCTCACTAGAATAGTATTGAGCATAGTGACTTATAGCAGCAAGGGGGCGGGGTGCACTAAGTTAACGGCAATAAAATTTATTTCAGATCCCACATCCTGCAGGTGCCATATACTAATCAAACATTCTTGCTCAGGAACTGGTTCAAGAACTAGGTGGAACTGAGCCTTTGTAATTCTGTTTGCTGTTGTATCATGAAAATACATGTAACAGTGCCCCACACATGATAGGCATTTAATGACTGTCGAGTGTCTGGCACCTGGCAGCTAATTAAAAATCTTTGCAGTAGAAATTAGTAAATCAATAGCACTGTTTTCTTAACATTTATTCTCTTTATACTATTATATATAAAATGTTGCTGAGAGGATATATCTTGTACTTACTGCTCCTCCTTTGTCAATCTAATTCTAAAGCCTATCACATTTCATATTTAAAATTTTATTTTTAATTAAAGACTATAGTAGTAAAAAATACCCTAGATGATGAAACAATTGATCTATGAATTGATCTACATTATGCAATAGTAGTGAGTACTGAAACTGAATCTTTCATTTACTTCTGTCATTTCCTCTAAAGACATTTTAGGGTCACCTCCCCCCCCCCCCCCTACACACACACACAGAATAGCAGATTGATTAAGTTCTGATTAAAGTAAACCTTGACTCAAAGTTGGGACAAGTCAGCCCTGTTGAAAAAACTCCTGAGCAGGAAATATATTAAATCCCAGGACTTTAGAAAGCAATTGAATATTTAAGGAACATTCAAAAGAGAACCCACAGTCAACTTTAGAGTGAACAATTTTACCTATCTATAAAAAACAAAGGTGAAGAACTGAGTCCAATCAGACAGGCATTGAATATGTCATTTCATAGAATCTCAATATAATAAAAACAAAGCATGTGTCACTAGTCCATCCTGCCAGCTCATACAGCTTTTGAGAGTGAAAGGTTCTCAGTAATAACATTATTATTAAATATTTCTAGCTTCCTGTTGTAGAGACTGTAAACACCAATATTTACAGTGTCTTGGTAAAATATACTTCATTTTTTTAGGACATTGTAGAGTTGGCTATTGATTTCTAATACAACATATTGTAGAATTGCCATTTAGTAATTTTTAGAACTAGCTAGTGCAAGCCATTCCTTTTTAAGTGGCACATGTTCCATTTTCTGTCTTCCCCTCATTTTTACCACCTGCTAGCAGCATTTCAGGCAACAACACAGCAGTGTTCTCAGCAGACAGTACAACTTCCTCCAAAATGATACCAATTCAGATGTTTCACAATAAGACAAAACCTTTAAGACTATAAAAATGCTTTTTTATTTCTTTACTAGAGGTCCGGTGCATGAAATTCATGCATGGGTGGGGGGAGGTTTCCTCAGTCTAGCCTGCACCCTCTCGCAATCCAGGACCCCTTGGGGGATGTCTGACTGCCTGTTTAGGCCCGGGATCGGGCAGTCGGACATCCTTCTCGCAATCTGGGACCGCTGGCTCCTAACAGCTTACCTGCCTGCCTGCCTGATCACCCCTAACCACTCACCTGCCTGCCTGATCTCCCCTAACTGCTCGCCTGCCTGCCTGATCACCACTAACCACTCACCTGCCTGCCTGATCACCCCTAACTGCTCGCCTGCCTGCCTGGATCACCCCTAACTGCCTCTGCCTTGGCCCCTACTGCCACGACTTTGTCAGAAGGACATCTGAAATGACATCTGGAAGGTCGTTCGGCTGTCCAGTCTAATTAGCTTATTATAGATATTTTAATTCCTCCTTTCTTCTTTTAATGTTTAAACACTGAATTGTAAAGGGTAATTAAAAATTGTATTTGGTGTGTATATGTGTACATATAGGAGTGTACATGAGTTAAATTAAAATAAACAGGATTGAATGAAATATATCTTAGTCTGACTTTAATGACATATATGTGTTGAATCAGTTTTCTACCATCCAAAAATTAACTATCCTGTTTTGGTCTTATTTTATGGTGACTGGCTCTCTAATTATTATTTTTTTTCTACTGTGAACAAATGTTTTTTTTTTTGTTTGTTTTTTTGTTTGTTTGTTTTTTTTTTCTGGGTGGAAAGTATCTTATTCTGTTCATTTACTCTAACAAGATACTGTAGATGGGGTGACACCGGATATTTACTTCTCACAGTTCTGGAGGCTAAGTCTATGATCAAGATGTCAGCAGATTCAGTGTCTGGTGAGGGCCCAGTTCCTGGTTCATAGACAGCCACGGTATTGTTGTGTCCTCACATGGTATAAAGGGCAAGGTTTCCCTCTGGGCCTTCTTTTATAAAGGTACTAATACAAGTCATGAGGGCTCTGCTCTCAAGACCTAATCAACTCCAAAAGTCTGCTCCTCCTGGTACCATCATTTTGGGGGGTCAGGATTTTAACCTTTGAATTTTGGCACACAGAAATATTTAATCATATCAGGAAGTGATCCTCAACATTAATTATGTTTTTTTTCTTTAAATGAAAACCTCTTTATCAGTTAAAGAAACTTTGATATAGGTAAAAATTTTGGAAGGAGTAAAAGCAACATATACTGAATAATGATTATTTAACACTACATTTTAATATTGCATGACTATTGAAACAGTATATTTAGGATGTATTGTTGGTTGAAAAATGTATTCATTACTTTATAGATAATTGATGTCTTAAATGTAGTGTTTATTTTGCATTTCAAAGGAAGATAAAACTAGTTCATTTTAAAAAAGAGCAAAAGGCATTTAATCAAAATATAAAACAAGAAAAAATTTTAATTGATCCCTTTAGTAGTAAGAAAATAAATGAAATTAATGGATACAATTTTTAAGAACCAAACTATTATAAATGCCCATTTATATTCAAGGAAATAAATATGATTACAGATTGGGCTATGTAGAAAGTTATTCACTTACAAATTTAAAAATAAAACTGTGTGGGTGGGTTTCATTATTTTATATCAATTCCACTAGAATAAAGTAAAGACTTGACTGAGTTAAGAATGTAAAAAATTACATTATAATACTTGGTTCAGTCTCTTGAGATGATTTTTAGAAGGCAAACCTGAAATTGTTCAAATATTTAGTTTTTTTTTTCAACTGATCTACAAAATATAAGGATAAATTACAAAACAGATGATATTATTCTACATACGAAAAGTTTAATTGAATTAAATACATTTCTTTAAGAGCCTACTTTTGAAAGATAATGTGCTAAGTGATGAGTATAGAGAAATAAGTGACTCAAAGCCTGACCTTAAAAATTCAGTCTATTACTAAGACAGACAAGTTAAACCAACTATCACATCACAGTATGATAAATTTTCTAAAGCAAAGGAATAAATAATCATAAAAGTCCAAAAAGAACATGGCACAAACTCAGCTTATGATCCAATTGGAATGATTTTGGAAAAGATTCCTTGAGAAAGTCAACTGAAGGAAGTGTTAGAGAGCAAGTGACATTTATTCGGGCAGACAGATGGGGCATAAAGTTTCCATTCTACATAAAAAATGTTTCCCAACTAAATACAAGTATATTTATAAGAACCTATAAAGTCATGTATACAGTATGTAATTTTTTAGAGAGAAAAGTTCACAGACAAGTACATTTTATTTCAACTGATTTTGGAAATGTTTTGTGATAAATGGCACTGACTTGTGCCCTGACAACATGAGAGGCACTTAACAGTTTTGGAAGAAAAGGAAATAATTGTGAGGTATTAGTAACAACTTAGGATAGTTGCTTACTTCTTAATTTTAGTCTGGTTACTTCAAAAAATTGGAGCAGTTTATATGCAAATAAATATTTTAAATATTAATGGGGTTCAAGCTTCTGTGGTGGTTTATTTAGAATAAGCTTCTTAAATATATATATATATATATATATATATATATATATATATATATATATATATATAAAAGAAAAAAACTAGTTGAAGGCAATGTAGAATAATCAAAGCTAGCAGAAACTGGAGGAGAGTCTCTCCTTAAATAGAAACTGGAACAAGTGAGATTTACAAGTTTGTAGACTTTTGCCTGAAGGCACCTTTTAATTTAGTACTACTTCTGCAGTACAAAACCATGGCATTACTAGCTCAAAGTGTCAGATGACAGAGTTTGGTGCTCTAAAAGCATGCAGAAATTTATGGCGAAAACTCTGGAAAAGAGAGAGTTGGACAGGAGATTAAAATTTTCAAAAATTGTTTAAAAACTGCACAAATCTTGATATAACACTGAATTTTTCAGGCATGAAAGAGAATGCAGAGCCCTGAAACAAATGGTAGGAGCTCAAAACTGAAAGATATGAGTGGATTTTTCAGTTGCTGCCATGATGATACACAGTTTGAATTTGGACAAATAAAATGCCTGCTTGAAAAAAGCAAGCCTCTGAAGAGAATTACAGTAAAATCTGGACAATGAATAAAATACAATGCTTGACTAGGAATCACCAGAATGCAACTGATTATTGACATGTGACTTTAAAATGTCAGTTATGCCTCAAAAATGAAGGAATAAGAATGTGAACAAAATGAAATGTATACAGAGGAAAACAATGCAATCAATAGACTTTCCTGAAATTATCAAGATATTGCAATTAGCATCCTCAGAATCCAAAGTAGCTATTAAAATACGTTCAATGATTTAAAGGAAAATATGCTCATAATGAATAATTATATAAGAAAACAACAGAGAAAAACCTATAAAATAACAAAACCAATGCAGTGAAGCTAAGTACAGTAACTGAAAGAAAAACTTCACTGCACATATAAGGATAACCAATGGGCCCAGACACTTGGGGGTGGGGGAGCAGTGAGGGCATGTGCCGGAGGGTAGGGGAGGCAGAAGGGAGGTCAATTGGGAAAAAGGAGACATATGTACTACTATTTGTAATACTTTAAACAATAAAAAAAATAAATAAAATGAAATTAAAAAAAAACAAAAAAAAAACTTCACTGCATGAAATTGATAAGAATTAGGGGACAACAAAAGAAAACATTACTGAACATACAATTGAAAATATCCAATCTGAACAATAGAGAGAAACATTAACTACTCTAAAATATATGTAATAGGAGCCCCTTAGGAGAAGGTATAGGAAATGGGGCAAAAATTACTTGGAAAAAATATAAAAATATTCAGAACTTTGAGAAAATGCATCTAACTACAGATACAAAAACTTCAAGAAATCATATAATTGTGAAGCTATGGATATCAAAATATAAAGAAAGATACCTAAAAGAAAATAGAGAAAAATGACACATTACAAACACAGTAACATGTATTAGAATAATGCCTGATTTGTCATTAGAAAAAGGAAAAAAAAAAAGGAACTTAGACTGTAAGAAAATAACCTGTCTAATGTACTGAAAAACAGGTTAATATTAACCTGGAATGTTGTATCTAGAAAATAAG
Source organism: Plecotus auritus (assembly GCF_963455305.1). Classification (NCBI taxonomy): domain Eukaryota; kingdom Metazoa; phylum Chordata; class Mammalia; order Chiroptera; family Vespertilionidae; genus Plecotus; species Plecotus auritus. Next base: position 205,970,269 of record NC_137770.1, on the reverse strand, counting down.
CCTGCAAAAATGAAGGGGAGCTCGGCCAGCATGGCTCAGTGGTTGAGCGTGGACCCAGGAACCATGAGGCCACCGGATCTGTTCCTTGTCAGGGCACATGCCAGGGTTGCAGGCTTGATCCCCAATAAGGGGTCGGGGGTGCAAGAGGAAGCCAATCAATGGTGTTTGTCTTTCATTGATGTTTCTATTTCTCTCCCTTCCTCTCTCTCTAAAAAAATCAATAAAAACACATTTTTAAAAATACAGGGGAAAGGAGACATTTTAAGTAAACCAAAACTGAAAGAATTCATTGCATTTAGACTTGCCTACAAAAAATGCTAAAAGAAGTAATTCAGAATGAAGGAAAATAACATCAGATGATAGCTTGAATATGCATGAAGAAATACCGATATCAAAAGTGAGTAAATTAAAAGACCAATTTTGCTTCCAGCCAAGATGGAGCAAAAGGAACTAGATTTACCTTCCAAACAACAAAAATAAAACAAAGTAAAAATACATACAAAATAAATGAAACAATGAATCCCATCTAGTAATGCAAAAGTGATCCCTGGGACATAGGAGAGAAATGCAATGAGCCAGTTATTTACCTCAGTTTACTGTTCAGAGAATGTAACTCAGGCAGAACTCAGCTATATCTCTCTGAGAAGAGATGATAGATATGCAAGTTCAGGGAATTTAAGCCAGCCAATTTACTAATGCATAGCAAAAGAGAGGAGAAAAGTGAGAAAAAGAGAAAGAGATATTGTTAGATCCAGTTCTGCAGAATGTTAGCATAATACTGATCAGTGAATGCATGTGTAAAAAATACCTGAGGCTAGAAAAATATATTACAAAGAAATAATAATCTGCAAATCTCAAACAAAATGAAGAATATTGCTTGTTCTTAAAAGCCAGAGTGGAAAACCTCATAATTCATGAAGTAACAGGTGGAATACTGAAATGGTTTTCCTCAATGGTTTGTAAAATTAAGCTAGACTAAACACTGCTTCCATCTGATAAAACTTAAAGACAATATCCTCAAGGTTCAAATTGTTTTCAAGTAATTTAATTTTGCCCTGGAAGAAAACTCAATAATATTTATAGAAGTACAAAATATATACAACATCCATCAAGGTCAAATATGCAATGTCTATTAGCTAATAAAAAAATAACCATGCATTACAGAATCAGAATATAATGTCCATAATGAAAAACTATATACCAAAATAGTCCTAGATACAACAGATATTCTAAAGTTAGTAGATTAGATATTAAATACATAGTGAAAGAAAATATCTAAAAGTGAAATACAGAATAAAGGATAGAAAAAATGAATAAAATATCAATGAGGGTGATACAAAATATAATGATTTAATATATTGTATATCTTCTGAAATGTAGAGGATGATTTCATAACAAAAAGAAGAAATTACTCAGAAGCATATGATAATCCTAAATGTTTTTACTTCTAATAGAATCTCAAAATTATTAAAGAAAAATTTCTCAAGAGAAATCTTCAAAGTTAAAGATTCCAGGATCTTGTCTCAATAATTTATAAAACAAATACAATATTAGTAAAGATATAGAACACCACTATCAACCAACTTTTATACATGACCTAATGAACATGTATAAAACCTCTACCCTATTAATATATAATCTTTCCAAGTGTGCATGGATCATTTAGATATAAACATACATATTCTGTGTTAGAACACATACCACAATAAATGAAAAAATTATGCCAAGTCATACAAAGTAAGTTGTTTGACCACATTGAATTAAATATTAAAGAAATAAATGAGAGCTGTTTGGAAAGTCCACAAATATTTTACATTTAAATAACATATTCCTAAGTTCTATGATTCAAAGAAGAAATTTAAGTGTACATTAGAAAGTATTTTCAACAGAATGAAAATGTAAACACAACAACTTGTGGAATGCTGCTGAAGAACTAATTAGGGGAATGTTACTAAGAAGGTTCTCATATTAGAAATTAAAAAGTTCTCAAAGACTTAAGCTTTCATCTTAAAAAACTAGAAAAAGAAAAGCAATATAAGACAAAGAATGCAAAGAATGTTGAAGAAAAGTTAGAGAAAAAATAAAAAAAAAATAAGAAAAAGTCTCTTGTTCTGAGGTGGGTCACTTGTACTTCTGCTAGCAAAAGAAACCATGAACAAAACAACAAGAAAGCCCACTGCATGGGAGAACATATTTGCCAATGTTATATCTGATAAGGGTTTAATCTCCAAAATTTATAGGGAACTCATACAACTTAACAAAAGGAAGATAAATAATCCAATCAAAAAAATGGGCAAAGGACCTAAATAGACACTTTTCCAAAGAGAATATACAGAAGACCAGGAGACATATGGAAACATGCTCAAAGTCACTAATCATCTGAGAAATGCAAATCAAAACAATAATGAGGTACCACCTCACACCTGTCAGAATGGCTATCATCAACAAATCAACAAACAACAAGTGCTGGCGAGGATGCTGAGAAAAAGAAACCCTTTTGCACTGCTGGTGGGAATTCAGACAGGTGCAGTATTATGGAAAACAGTATGGCATTTCCTCAAAAAATTAAAAATGGAACTTCCATTTGACCCAGTAATCCCACTTCTAGGAATATATTCCAAGAAAATAGAAAAAAAAAAAAACAATCAGAAAGGATATATGCACCCCTATGTTCATAGCAGCACAATTTACAATAGCTAAGATTTGGAAACAATCTAAGTGTCCATCAGCAGATGAGTGGATTAAAAAACTGTGGTACACCTACACAATGGAATACTACACTGCAGTAAAAAAGAAGGAGTTTTTACTATTTGCAACAGCATGGATGGCACTGGAGAGCATTATGCTAATCAAAATAAGCCAGTTGGAGAAAGATAAGTATCACATGATCTCACTTATATGTGGAATATAATGAGCAACATAAACTGATGTACAAAGATAGAACCAGAGTCATAGAAGCATGGAACAGACTGTCCAACCTATGAGGTAAGGCAGGGGGTGAGGGGATAAGAGATCAACCAAAGGAATTGTATGCATGCATATGAGCCTAACCAATGGACACAGATGAGGGCGGGGGAGCAGGGGAGCGGGGGAGGCAAGGGCAAGTGCTGGGGGTGGGGGCAGATGGGGAGAGGTCAAGGGGGAAAAAGGAGACATATGTAATACTTTAAACAATAAAGAATTTTTTTAAAAAAAGGAAAAAAATCAATTAAGTGAAAATCTAATAGCATTAGAAGACCAAAATTATTCTCTAGCCAGACGGATCAACAAAAAATACAAGTAACCAATATCAAGAATGAGAGAATCAAATCATATTAAATTCTATACATATTGAAGGGTGATAAGGAAATATTATGAACAACTTTATGCCAACAATTTGGCAACTTTGTCAAAATGGACAAATTCTCTTTAAACATCTCTATATATAAAACCCTAATATGCAAATAGACCGAAAGGCGGAATAACCGAACAACCAAACAACTGAACAACTGGTCGCTATGACGTGCGCTGACCACCAGAGGGCATGCGTGGAACATGGTGAGCACCAGCTGCGGTGGGATGATGGAGCAGGTGAGCCGGGGTGCCAGACCAAGGCGGGGCGCCTGTGGCTGTCATCAGGGCGAGCCTCTAGTGATTACTGAAAATTCTTTGCTCCTGCATGCTGCGGTCCCGCCTGCCGCTTGCACCTACTGCCGGTGCCAGCCCTGCTTGCACCCACAGCCAGCACCATCAGCTCCTGAGGGCTTTTCCACCTCCCCATGGTCCTGAGGGATGATCAGGGAAGCAGCCACCGCTCACACCCTCTGCTGGCACCAGCCCTAATCGCTTCGCACTGTCAGCGGGTGTGAGCAGGGCTGGTGCCATCAGTGTGTGAAATTGGCGGTGGTGGGAATGGGGCTGCAGGCAGACAGGGCACTGGGGTCCATGGCAGGAGTGGCTAGGCGGGGGGGCGGAGGATGGGCTGAAACCCACCCCTGTGCCCATAGCAGCCTCGTGGCCCACAGTTCCTTTCAAGGTGCACGAATTCGTGCAATGGGCCCCTAGTGTAAAATAAAACAGCTCTCCCACGTAAAATCCTATATCTAATACATCAATTGTATCTGTAACAGATAAAATGTTTTTCTATAAGAGAACTCAAGACATAGATATTTTCACGGGGGATTTAACCAAATATTTTAAAAATAAATAATTATATACAAAAGCATTCAAATTTTTTGATTAAGGAACATGTCTCAGACAATTCTATGAGGCCACCATCTCTTTGATACAAAAAACAGAAAAAAAAATATTAAGAGAAAAGTAGAGCCAATATCAAAATGGGCATAGATGCCAAAATTTTTAGCACAATTTTAGCAAACAAAATCCAGTGAAATATACAAAGAATAATACATTATGAGTAAGTGGGATTTATGTCCAGAAAGAATTTTTTTTAATGGTTCATATTTTATCAATATAATTCACAATGTTAATTAACAAAAGAGCAACAGCAATATATAATAATTTTAATAATTGGAGAAAAGCCTTCATAAATGCAAAACTAATGAGGATGATTTTGTTAAACAGCGACCTGGAGAGCATTATGTTAAGTGAAATAAGCCAGGCAATGAAAGAAAAATACCACATGATCTCACTCATTTATGGAAAATAAAGAACATTATAACCTGATGAATAAAAAGATAGATACAGAGGCAGTAAAACACCGAACAAACTGTCAAATTACAGCAGGAAGGCTGGGGAGTGTTGGAGAGGGAGGGAAATAGATCAACCAAAGGACTTGTATGCATGCATATAAGCACACCAATGGACACAAGACACTGGGGCGGGTGGGATGAGGGCATGCGACAGGGGATAGGGGAGGCTGGGGGAAGGTCAATGGGAAAAAAAGGAGATATATGTACTAATATATGTAATACTTTAAACAATACAAATATTAAAAAATAAAAAGCATATTGCTGTTTAAACCAAAAATTAATTAATTAATTAATTAATTTTAAAGTAACACTATATTTGGATTCACATCACAAATACATATTATATATATTGTACAATTGTGTATAAATTGTACAATAGAATATGTAGAACTATACAGTTGTAGGTTTCCTGTATTTCAAAGAGCCCTATAATTTTTTAAAATATATTTTTGTCGATTTCAGAGAGGACGGGAAAGGGAGAGATAGAAACATTAATGATGAGAGAGAATAATTGATCTGCTGCCTCCTGCATGACCCAGGGGGATCCAGCTCTCAACCCGAGCATATACCCAGAGGGGCCAGGAATCCAACCATAACTTCCTGGTTCATAGGTCCATGCTCAACCATTGAATCACACAGGCCAGGCAGAATATTATATTCTCTAGAACAAAAAGTAAACATATATGCGAGTGGTACAGTAAAAAAAGCTAAGCAGAAGAAAACTTATATGGGTCTTTTAAACAAATAGCGTTGGTCCCACTGGATATAACCAAATGCAAACAAAGTCAACTATAACCCTTACTTTATACAATACACAGAAATTTATCCAAGACTGTGTGGAGTAGATGGAGACATAGATTAAACTAGGATGATGATCAGAGATACCAATGTTTTTTTGGAACCCAGTGATGGATATATGATGATTAACTATTCCATATTTGAAAACTCTCTGGGTTAAAATGTTTATTTTTTAATTTTATCCTCACCCTATGATATGTTTTTATTGATGTTTAGAGGGAGAGAAATAGACAGAGAAAGAGAGAAACATCAATGTGAGAGAGAAACATAGTTGCCTCCCATACACACTCCGACTGGGAATTGAACCCACAACCTCTGCCATGTTACCAAGGAAGGGTTAAAATGTTTAAGTGATTAAAGCATATGAATTCCATAATGGAGAGCGTGTGAGAGTGTGTGTATGTGTGTGTGTGTGTGTGCGTGTGTGTGTGTGTGTGTAGGGTAGCAGTGATAATTATTACAGAAAATAAAGCCTAAAAAAAAACTTGATGGAGAATAAAACTAGAATCTTAATAAGAAAGCTCTTTTTAATACAACATGCTAATGAAGAGGAGCAATCAATGTGTGAGTAAGAAATTAGAGAGATTTATGTATTAGACAGAATCAGGTTCACATTTTTGTTCTCCTTTATTAGCTTTGTTACTTTGTGCAAAGCAATTAACCTTTCTGAGTTTCAGTTTATTCAACTCTAAAATGAGATTAATTGTCTGTAACTCAAAAGGTGGCAATGAGAATTTGGCAACTTTAACATATTGTAAACATTTAGTATATTGCATAAAATTTATCACATATTTAATGGAATTTTGTTTCTTTGTCCTCATTCCACAGACAATCCTTAATTACCATCGCCAGCCTTAATAAAAGAAGCTATAAAAAATTAGGATTTACATTAAATTACTTGAATTAATCCACATATGCTTCTAGTCTTGGAAAACAAAGGTCAAGGATAGAAAAGCATATGTTGAAGAGGATGTGGAGAAAAGGGAACCCTCACTCACTCTGGTGGCCATGTAAATTGGCACAGCCTCTATGGAAAATGGTATGGAGGTTCCTCAAAAAATTAAGAATAAAACTACCATATGATCTAGCAATCCCCCTTCTGGGTATCTATACCAAAAAACTAAAAATACTTATTCATAAATATATATGCACTCCCATGTTCATAGAAGCATTAGACATAATAGCCAAGATAGGGAAACAACCTAAGTGTCCTTTGACCAATGATTTGATGAAGAAGATGTGGTACAAATATACAAGTGAGTACTACTTAGCCATAAAAAGATGAACTATTGCCATTGGTCACAACATGGATGTATCTTGAGAGTATCATGCTAAGTGAAATAGTCAGATGGAAAAGAACAAGAACCATATGATTTCACTTATAAGTGGGATATAAAACCAAAAGCAACAAATAAACTCATAGACAACAGTATGGTGGTTACAAAGGGGAATGAGGTTAGGGGAGGATGAAAGCACTCAAGGGGGTCAAAGAGATGGTGACAGAAGGAGAATAGAATTTGGGTGGTGAGCACACAATGCAATATACAGATGATGTATTAGAAAGTTGTACACCTGAAACTTATAGAATGTTACTCCAATAAATTTAATCTTAAAGTATTTTTAAAAAAGAGGATATGGTAAAAAGGAAATTGGATTTACAGTTAGACTGGGCCTGTCTGAGCTACTACTAGCTATGCAGCTTTTGGTGCGACTTACTTATACTGTGAAATGGGTATAATAGCTACATTGCAGGATTAAATAAAATATTGTAATGAGATTTACGAACAATGTTGCTTTGTATATACAGTATTTGTCATTTAACAAATGAAAGCTACTTATTTTATTAGTATTCAATAAGTGCGACAGGAAAGCTTATTTTGTTGTTCTTGTTACCTATCCAGAGTCTAGAGTGGAAGTGAAGTTTCAAAGACTAACTTGTATGTGTGAAGAATTTTTAATTGAGAAACTGATTATGAGAGTTTTAAGAACCAAGGATAGTTATCTGTAATTTTGAATAGAAAGAGCTTCTCCTCACTAATATGTAGGATGAAGGATTCTTTATATCAGTTCTTGGGGAATTAAATCTGAGGAGATACAATAAATAATTTTGCAAGCACATTAGCTCACATAGCTTAACTAGAGCAAAAGCACCAAAACTACCTGTAATTTAAAGAGATTTAGCAAGTAAAAGAACACCACAGTGGAGAAGCAAAGTACCTTGCAAGGTGGAAGAGAATATCTAGGCTGTATATCTCTTTACATTCATAAGAAAAAGAGACAATATAACATATTAAAGCCTAAGTATAGACACACAAACATTTACTGCACACAATGCCAATGACAATACACAAATATTAAAAACATGCAATTTCATTTTTATGTTGCATGTTATGACAACAAGAAGTGGAATGGGGAGGATGTAATTGCTGTGTTCTACAAGTTTTAATTCAATTAAAATGAGCTTCTTAATAATTGTTTTTAATGTACTTTCAAATAGTCATTACTTATTCTTAGCTCCAATATAACTGGTTTACCTACATCCTAAAAATAATATGAATTGTTTTTTAAGGCCTTGATTATTTTGCTAATGTTTCAGTCAATAAAAACCTGATATTAGGTGACTTGAGTGATTTAAATAAGATATAGCACAAATTGCTTACAATTTATGACAAATAATTAAAATATCCCCACAAGTGAAAGTCCAGGCACAAATGGTTTCACCTATGAATTCTATCAAACATTTAAGGAAAAAATAAAATGAGTTTTTCCAAAACTATTGTGGAATCTTTGTAACTCATTCTATGAAGACAATTTTATACTAATATAAAAGCTAAACAGAAACATTTTAAAAAGCAAAGGACAAAAATATAGGAAGGAAGGAGAAGAAGGGGAGAAAGAAGGAAAGAAAGAAAGAAAGAAAGAAAGAAAGAAAGAAAGAAAGAAAGAAAGAAAGAAGAGGAAGGAAGGAAGGAAGGAAGGAAGGAAGGAAGGAAGGAAGGAAGGAAGGAAGGAAGGGAGGGAGGAAGGAAGGAGGGAAGGAGGGAGGGAAGGAAGGATATAGCACAAATTGCTTATAATTTATAAAAAATAATTAAGAAAGAAGGAAGGAAGGAAGGAAAGAAGGAAGGAAGGAAGGAAGGAAGAAGGAAGGAAGGGAGGGAGGGAGGGAGGGAGGGAGGGAGGGAGGGAGGAAGAAAGAAAGAAAGAAAGAAAGAAAGAAAGAAAGAAAGAAAGAAAGAAAGAAAGATGGACCTAGTGGGTGTTATGCTAAGTGAAACAAGTCAGAGGGAGAAATACAAATATCATATAATTTCATCTCTATGTGGAATCTGAAGAATAAAATAATGAACAAACAAGACAGAAATAGACTCATAAGTGCAGAGAACAAATGGATAGTTGACAGAAGGGAGGAGTTATGAGGGGCTGGGTGAAAAAGGTGAAGGGATTAGGAAGCATAAATTGGTAGTTACAAAATAGTCAGGGGGAGGCAAAGTATGAGGTAAGGAGTATGGTCAATAATATTGTAATAACTGTGGATGGTGCCAGGTGGGTACTTAAATTATTGAGAGGATCATTTTGTAAATTAAATAATTATATACACACTAGAGGCCCGGTGCATGAAATTCCTGCACTGCAGGGGATCCCTCAGCCGGCCTGCGCCCTCTCGCAGTCTGGGACCCCTCACTCCTTACTACCCTCCTGCTTGCTGCTGCTCCTTACTGCTTGGCTCACTGCTCCTTAGCACTGCCACAGAAGGCGGGAGAGGCTCCCGCCACCACCACTGCGCTCACCAGCCATGAGCCTGCCTTCTGGCTGAGCAGTGCTCCCCCTGTGGGAGTGCACTGACCACCAGGGGGCAGCTCCTGCATTGAGCATCTGCCCCCTGGTGGTCAGTGCGCATCATAGCAACCAGTCATCCTGGTTGTCTGCCATAAGGGTTTATATATTTTTATTATATAAACTACAGGTCCGATACATGAAATTTGTGCAACAGTAGGCCTTCAACTAGGCTACTGGCACTGGCTTCCCTCTGGTACCTGGGACCCAGGCTTCCCTCTGGCACCCAGGACCCGGGCTTCCCTCCGACTGCCAGTAGGCCCCCGGGACTCAGGCTTCCCTCCAGCTGCTGGCAGGCACCGAGGACCCAGGCTTCCCTCTGGCCACCGGCAGGCATCTGGAACCGGGCTTCCCTGGCAGCCCTGGCTTCGTCTGGAAGGTCGTCTGGAAAGACATCCATTCTAATTAGCATATTACACTTTATTATTATAGATAATGCTGTATAACTGAAATTAAGATAACATTGAAAGTCAAGTGTAATTGAAAAAAAAAAAAGAGAGAGAAATCCCTTAATTTAAATCAATGTAAGGGCTCTGAGGAAGGAAAAAATACCCAATACCTGGCCATAACCTTAAATAACTAAGGTGATCAACTGTAAGTATAGATGGTGATACTCATTCCTGGTAGATACATGAGCTACTCTTTGTACTTAACACCTTGCCACTCTTGCTCAACCTCTTTGATATAAACCTACAGGAAAAGTTGGTAGGATTTTAAATAACCAGTAAATGTGGCCTGTCTCATAAGCCTTAACATGAAGTCTTGGTGCCTTGACTGAAAACATTCCTTCATGCTCTGTAGCACCACTCCTATTTAATGGGGAGAAATGTATTTTGTAAATGGAATTGTAATATTAAATGAACACTAGAGACTATTTTTGACCTTTCAGAGGACTCCTCTAGTCATATTTAAGTATTTGAACCATTTTGAATTAATATTTGTATATGATTTGAGGAAGAGGCTCAACTTCATTCTGCTACCTGAGGCTCTATGCCCAATTCCTTTCATTTATCTACATGAATTTATTCATAAGCCACATTCTCTCGATTACTGCACTTTTATAGCAAGATACAACATCAGGAAGTATTAGTTCTCCATCATTTTTCATCACTGGTTTGCATATTCAGTTTCTATTGTAGTTTCCCCATGAACTTTAGCATCAGTTTCTCAGTTTCTGTAAAAAAAAAAAAAAAAAAAAAAGCTGGAATTTTAGAGGAATTGCATTGAGTTGGTAGAATTAATTTCAATTCAATGTCCACTGTAGAGTCAGTTTAACATGGCAAAAACCATTTCCATCTCCTTGGTTCTCAGTTCCTTCACATTGCCTTCTATAGCCCTATAACTATAGCTCTAAAACCGTGAGTGCTAAAGAAATTTTAAAAAGAATTAGTTCTTAAGCCATTAAAAATCAGGCTAGAATAAATTCCCAAAAGTGGGGTCATGGGTCAAATGGCAGTTCCATTTTTAATTTTTTGAGGAAACTCCATAATGTTTCCATAGTGGCTGCACCAGTCTGCATTCCCATCAGCAGTATACTAGGGTTTCCTTTTCTCTACATCCTTGCCAGCACTCATTGTAGTTTTAATTTGCATCTTGCTAATGATTAGCATTTTTTCATGTGTCTATTGGCTTTCTATATGTCCACTTTGGAGAAGTATATATTTAGGTCCTTGGCCCATTTTTTAATTGGATTGTTTGTCTTTCTTTTGTTAAGTTGTATGAGTTCCTTATATATTTTGGAAATAACCTCTTATCAGATCCTAAGAAACTTGAAACATCAATCAGAAAGAATATATGCACCCCTATGTTCATAGCAGTGCAATTTACAATAGCTAAGATCTGGAAACAGCCCAAGTGCCCATCAGTAGATGAGTGGATAAAAAGCTGTTGTACCCCTGACTGGTTTGGCTCAGTGGCTAGAGCGTGAGCCTGTGGACTGAAAGGTCCCAGGTTCGATTCCGGTCAAGGGCATGTACCTTAGTTGTGGGCACATCCCCAGTAGGAGGTGTGCAGGAGGCAGCTGATCGATGTTTCTTTCTCATCGATGTTTCTAACTCTCTGTCCCTCTCCCTTCCTCTGTGTAAAAAAATCAATAAAATATATATTTAAAAAAAATTTTAAAAAGCTGTTGTATATTTACACCATGTGGAATACTATGCAGCTATGAAAAAGAAGGATCTACTACCATTTGAGACAGCATGGAGGGACCTAGAAAGCATTATGCTCAGTGAAATAAGCTAGTCAGAGAAAGATAAGTATAACATGATCTCACTTATATGTGGAATCTAATGAACAAAATGAAGTGATGAACAAAATAGATCCTGAGACACAGAAACATGGAACAGACTGTTAAATATCAGAGAGAAGGCAGGAGTAGGGGTTGGTGTGGGGAGAGATTAACTGGAGAACTTATATGCATAGCCCGTGGACACCGACAATAGTGTGGTTGAAGGTCTGGGACAGGCAGGTACCGGGTGGAGAGTTTCAATGAAAAAAAAAAAAAAAAAAAAAGAGGAACATCTGTAATACTTTCAACAATAAAGATAATTTTTTAAAAAAAATCGGCTAGAACATTGTGTTTCCTCTAGAATGTAAAGGTCTTGGATAGAAATATCATGCCATAATGGACATTTTGGTGGTGTTTGTATCATTCATAATGAGTTATCCTCTTGGGAAACCCATCCCACTCCCATAGGGTTACATGTATAGGCTCTAGCAACTAGACTGATAAATGACACAAATGATTCTATGCCTTGACCAAGAGTAATCAAACACATCATATACACTTATACCAATACAGAATAATCAGATTTTCTTCTTGTGAATTTATTAGGTGTGAAAACTTTTGTGCAGATGGAGTTATAACATGGAAGCCTGGAATCCTCAATCATGATATACTTCTGTGAAGGCTGGAGAGCAGAGGGATGGATTAAGGGAGGCGGGGGGAATAAAAGAATGAGGTAAACAGATAGACAAGAGAAATAGGCAAGAGAAAATGTATTGTCTGGGTTCTCTTATACTTTCATTCTCAGTGTCCATTGTTCCCAAGGATTGGCTGCAATTTTTCTTTGGATTCAATATTATATCTGTGGTTCCTTATAATAAATTCACTAGGCTTTTTGTTTGATTTATTGGTTTGTCTGCTGTTGATGTTATTGTTTTGAGATATCATAAGAAAGAAATGTGGGTGATAACAGTGACATTATGACTAGGAAGTAAAGAGATACATTTAAGAAATATTTTAAAGCAGGTCTAACAAAATTAAACCTACTGATGATATATAGATGTAAACCTAAATCTTTAAGCAGAAAAAAACTACAAAAGAGGTATGTAGTTTATTTATCTCTTAGGATTGTGCTATGACTAAGCTAACAAATATGCATTTTTTGAATGCTTTGAGTTTAACAGTTCTGGAAATTTAAAAAACATCATTAATGAATAAACTTAAACTTTAAGACAAAGTATATTGTTATACGTACATGATATTAATTTAACATTATATTTATTATATGTTATTATAAAATCAGAGACTTAAATTTGAGAAGGGACTTTGATATCATATATTTTGAAGTGTTCACCTCACTTATGAAGCATCAAGGTAAATGTGTATTTTTTGTATATTAATGAATAGTTCTATGTTTGAGTTTTTCTTGAAAATTAATGAAATCAATACAATAAAAATTTTAAATAGCATCATTTATTAAGACAATAAAAATATAAAATATTAATATTTGAATTGTGTTTATGTCTGTATCTGAATTAATTAGTTTGGGAAATATTAAACGGGTGTATTTTAGTTTCTCTTTGAAAATGGGAAAAGATAGACAGTACCTAATATTTTAGAATATTGAATTTTATTTTATAATTAATTAAAATTGCATTTAGAGCTAAGATACATATATTTTGTTAAATTTATTCAGTAACAATTCTTTTTTCTGTACTTTATTTTTTTTTCAAGCATATCTAATGGATTAGATTTCAGAATACTACTGGAATATTTCTATGTGATGACAATAATTACTTCCACTACCATTTGTTCTGTAAGTATTATATGCCTATTATTTGCCAATAATATAATATTATTTTATCTATCTATATACAAATTGGAGATTTCATCTTTTTATATTTTACATTCTCTATTCATTAAGGCAATGCCAATAAATTAATTAAAGCACTAATAACCTCAATTAATATTACTGAGCATTTACAATGTGCTAGGGTTTTTATTAAAGGATTTACGTGTATAGTGACATTTAATGCTCACAACAACTCTCTGAGATAGTACATTTTACCCGAGTTTTATAAGTAAACAATTAAAACTAAGAAGTTTCAGTAATTTGTTCAATGTCCCACAGGTAGCAAGTGACGAAAGCATCATTGAAACCTGGTTTTATTGCTTGGCAAATGTGTGCTTCAACTATTCTAAGTCTTTTCAATATAAATTAAATGTGAATATATAATACACTTCTCAAGTTTTACATGGACAATATCAGAAATCCATATTACAAATGGATTTCATGAAGAAAATGATATTTTGGAAATCCATAATTCAAAATTATGGGGATTGGGGTTCGAATATTAAGGCTGGAGTTGCCTGTCTGCTTATTAAATTCATTTTTTCTCTCTTTTAAATCTATTCTATTTGAGTACTCTATATTTTTCTGATTATTCTTTTCGAGTTTCATGAGGGTAAAGAAAGGTATAATTGCATTGAAAATACTAATAATACGCATGACACAAATTTCAGGAAATCACTGACATTATGCATTGTATCCAATGACCTATAAAGAGTAATCCATAACTTAACGTAGCCAGTTTTCTCAGTGCAAGTAACTGAAATGTGCTTAATAAGATGACAATAACAAGACTTATAAGTGGTTAATATGTGTGATGTATTAATCTAAGGACTCTACAAATATCAATTTATGTAATCCTTACCATGATCCTTTGAAATAAGTACTATCATCTATCTCCATTTTTCAGATAAGAAAACGGAGTCACCGAGTGGTTAACTAACCTTCTCAAGAGAACTAATCTCTATTTTTACAAAGGCTATCTGGTTCCAAAGTCTGTGATCCTAATCATTACTCTACACTTAATCTGCAATGGAAGGTTAAATCTCTCAATGGCTTCTCAGTCCAACTCCATTGCTTACAGCTTTCTCTGGCACTATAGAGTTATAGAGATTTTGTTTTTTAGTTTTTTTACCAAGCTATATGGAACCTTTACTTTTAAAGTGATTTCTGTACATGTGGAGCATAAGAGTAATCCCTTTACAAATGGAACTGATTACTAGAAGAAACAATGATAAAACCAAACTAATATTTGATGTGAATCCATAGGAGTTTAAGCTTGGAGAGTATTGACCATCCCTTTTATTGCCGTTGTCTGCCACTTGCCCCTTTTCTAGATCCTTCCTAATGGCACTTAGATGTGTTCTATCTCCCCATATCTTAAACATATAATTACCTCCCTTTCACTTATAGCTAAGCAACTATCATATTCTTTTCATTCTCTTTAAAGCCAAACTTAAGAGAACTGCCTTCACATAAGAACCCTATTGCCTTAGAGTTATTTTCCCCCCAAACACATTCCAATTTGTAAAATGTAGTTAAAATTACTTCAAAAGATTTTACTTCTAGTTCATTATTGCGCTTTTGTCACTGAACATGTTAAGATTAAAAATAATCTTCTATCTTGGCATATCAGTAGTTTTAGACACAGTAAAGTGTTTTGTTCTCTTAGCTAAACTGGCTTCCGAGTCTATTTCCTAACAATTACTTTTCTATCACCTTTGCTGATTTATCACTCTAAAATGACCTTGTAAATTTTAAAGTTATGTACATTTTTGTTGTTACATTTTTAAAATATAATTGCTATTTTAAAATATTTTTAAAATGATACTGGTATGGCAGTAAAACAAAAAAGAACATTGTGAATGCAGAAATGTATAGGAATAGCAATGTGGCATGAATTTGATAGTGCAGCAAGTATCAATCAATGGAAGAATGACTACATCTTCACATTTACCCACAAAGTAATGAGTTTCTTTATGGGATCTGAAAAAGAAAGATATCAACAATAGGTGAAGATGGGTTATAAGTTGTTACTGAATTCTGTGCACAAAAATTGCCTTCTGTATGCTTAACTGAAAATTACTGGCACCAAAATTTCAGAATAGAGTTTAGTGATTTGGAAGAAATTTTGGAAGTGAAAATAGAGTGCATATTTAGAAAATCCTATATCATTAACATTCTTGATAACAATGAGAATAATAGTGCCTTTATGTGTGTGTGTGTGTGTGTGTGTGTGTGTGCGCGCGCGCGCGCACGCGCGCGCGCGCCACGCGCGCGCAATGACATCAGTGCCACTGCGGGGAGCTTGATTGTAAATAGAAAACATTATCCAGTTGATTTCATTTATGTGAACTATTTTTATGTATAATCAAGAGTGACTGATGTGGCCAAATGTGTCTAAATCTTTAAATCATAAAATATAAAAAAATGTAAGTGGGATAAAAGCATGGCACATCTTTTAATTATGTTTTTTTTTTCTTTTTCTTTCTAAGTGATACAAAATAACGTATTTTGCAACTGATGGCACTTCAGATTTGATGAAATACAATAGCATATTATACATAATGTATGTAGTTATTTGATTACTGTCTCTAAGTTATAAGCTCCATGAGGGTTCAGACTCTGTTGTTTGTGATTATATCCTAGAGTCTGTAATCATGCTTGACACATAAAATGTGTAAACTTCTTATCATGCAAAAATAGAAATAAAGATGGGTTTCTCTTAATTTATTATTTTTTTTAAATTTTGTTTAAGTTGAATTACAGTTGACAGTCAATATCAAATTAGTTTCAGGTGAATAACATAGTAGTTAGATGTTTATGTAACTTACCAAGTGGTCTCCTTGATAAGCTTAATATGCACCTGGCACTGTACATAGATATTATAATGTAACTAGAGGCCCGATGCATGAAATTCATACAAGGGGCCTCCTGACCACAGCGGCTGCCTCTGCCTTGCCCCCCGCCGCAGCGGCTTCATCTGGAAGGTTGTCCAAAAGGTCATCCGGAAGGACGTCCAGTCTAATTAGCATATTATGCTTTTATTGTTATAAATTGACCACACTCCCTGTGCTGTACTTTACAATCCCGTGACATTTTTGTAATCACCAATTTGTGCTTCTTAATCCCGACACCTTTTTCACCCACTTATTGCAAAATCTTAATGTTTAACTCTGAATCTGCTCCAGTAAAAGATACATCCCCATTAAGGAATTGGTTCTATTTATTACAGCCAGTTGTTCTTGGAAGTTCCTACTGTCTGAGGTCCCTGACTTGGGCAGAGTATAGGGCTTTTGCTCTTATTACCACGTTCTATGTATAGTGACATCAAAAGGGACTTCCTTAATTTAAGAAGTGGGAGTGCTCCCAGTCCACATTCCTGGGTTTCAGTCATCAGCCAATTCTTCTGACATTATTTTTTCTTACAATCTTCCTAGTACTTTTAAAATCACACATAACTCTCTCCACTCTTCCATTGAATTTGATTTTGGGGGGACTTTCTTATGATATATAAAATGTTTTTCCATCTGCCTGTAAAAAACCATTAATACCATTTTAGTGGAATCCTTATCCTATCTAATAAAGAGGGAATATGCTAATTGACCTTCATGCCATTGCAAAGATGGCAGCACCCACAGCCAATAAGGAGGGAATATGCTAATTGACTGTCATGCCCTCAGAGGTGGTGGTGCTCACAGCCAATAAGGAGGGAATATGCTAATTGACTGCCATGCCCTCAAACATGGAGGCACCCACAGCCACAAGATGGAGGCACCCAGTTCCCTCAGCCCCACCAGGGTGGCAGGCTCGCGCCTGCCTCCAGAGTCCCCCAATACCCTCAGTCCCCTAGCTGTCAGGGCCGCCAGAGGCACAGGCAAGCCTCAGATGTTGGCTACCAAGCCACCCAGGGCCGGCCCGAGGCACAGGTGAAGCCTTCGATGGCAGCTGCCCAGCTGCCCATGGCCATCCAAGGCATAGGCAAGCCTCGGATGGCAGCTGCCCAGCAGCCCAGGGCTGCCTGAGGCTCAGGTAACCAGGGCTGGCCGAGGCTTGTGCTCCCGACAGTAGCAGCAGCAGAGATGTGATGGGGCATCGCCTTCCCCTGATCGCCGGGTCACCTCCCACCCCTGAGGTCTCCTGGACTGTGAGAGGTGGCAGGCCAGGCTGAGGGACCCCCTCCAGTGCATGAATTTTCATGCACCGGGCCTCTAGTATCCTATATAATTCTCTTCTACCTCTGATTTTCTGGGCAGAATTCTGTCCTCTATTCATATTATTTTCATATCCTGGATGTCAGGACCACAACTAGTATAGACATTAAAATTACATCTGAATAGGTTTTGGATAGCTTTTGTAAGGTGGTTTTGTCTGTCTTTATAATTATAACTTTGAAATCATGCTAATGATATATCATACAACACAAACTTGTTAAGATCAGTTGTGATCATCCCATGCATAAGATCAATTAGCTTTCAAATATTAAAAACTAGAGTCCTGGTGCATGAAAATTCATGCACTGGAGAGGGGGTCCCTCAGCCCGGTCTGCCCCCTCTCACAGTCTGGGAGCCCTCAGGGATGGGAGGTGACCCGGTGATCAGGGGAAGGCGACACCCCCATCACACCTCTGCTGCTGCCAGTGCCAGCAGTGCAAGCCTCAGCCAGCCCTGGTTACCTGAGCCTTGGGCGGCCCTGGGTGACTGGGCAGCTGCCATCTGAGGCTTGCCTGCACCTTGGGCCAGCCCTGGCAGCTGAGCAGCTGCTATTGGTGGCTTGCCTGCGCCTCAGGCTGGCCCTGGCTGGGGGGTCTGAGGAGACTGGGGGACTCCGGAGGCAGGTGTGCAGAGCAGCTGGACTGCCTGGGGGCAGGCCCAGCCATGCCACGTGCCTTCTTCCTCGGCAAGGCTGAGGGGACTGGGCGCCGCCATCTTGTGGCTGTGGGTGCCGCCATCTTTGAGGGTGTGGCAGTCAATTAGCATATGCCCTCCTTATTGGCTGTGGGCACCGCCAGCCATCTTTGTGAGGGTGTGATGGTCAATTAGCATATTCCCTCTTTATTAGATAGCATAGTTATACAGAAACCAGCAATGCTATACTAAATCTACTTTGTCTCCCTAAGTTTCACCAGTGTGTGAACAGAGAAGGAATCACATTGGCAGCTTACCCCCAGAGCAGATGGGAGCATGTTAGTGCTCAAACCAAGGCTCCTGCCTGGTATTTTAGAGAATGTCTCATATTTTCACACAAACAAGTCTGCTCTGATTGACTACCACCAGCATTGCTGTCTTCTTCTGGGCACTGGCACTAACCTACTCATCTTTAGATTCTCCATTTGGGCCTGTGTGAATGTGTCACTGCTTCACTGGGTACCACAATCTCTTGCCATTAGCTGCTGTCACTCTGCACCATAGAGGGAACTGGAAGAGAACACACATCCTCTGAGTTATACTGTGTCAGAGTAATGAACAAATAATATTAGAATACATCTTGAAGTCAGATTGCTTTTGCCCTTTTAATTTATTACCCATGTCTTAATAGGACTCGGGCACTGGGATGGAGGTCACACGGTAAGTGTTAATATTTTAGAAGTACCTGCTCCTTAATGAGAAAGCTGGCTTTATGTAACTGGGTATAATTTGCTGTGACTAGCTCATTTTTTCACAGGATAAGATGTCCCAGAAGACTCCTCAGCCACTTCTCTTAGATCTGCCCACACCATTCCTAGAATACCTTAAGTGTATAGATTCAAACTCAAACTTCTCTCCCTAATTTATAATTATAACTTCGATAATGCAAACTGCTGGCTGAGCATATGATGCAAAGAGTGTATGTCTTCTAAGGCTTAAATTCGAGATGGACACATTTCTCTTAAAAGCAAGTCTAAAGGAATTCTAAAATGTTAAATTTGTACCTCATTTATGCTTTCTTTTAACCAGAAAATGTAGTTTTCATTTGACTCTGTTGTTGGTATTAGCCTGAAACTTCCTCTACTTAAAAGTGCTCTTTATAGTTAATAGTGTCACTTCCCAGACATTAAGATTGACAGAGGCTCCTGTTTTGAGCACAGGCTTGTCTACAGATGCCCCCAAGTTCCAGTGACGTTTCTGGCACAGATTCAGGCCACTCAGTTCTTCTCCCTGTACTGGACTCTACCTATAAAATTGGGCCAGTACCACTCACAAGGGGTTTCTGAGGATTACTTACTTACTATTCATACAGGGTTTAGGAACAGTACAGAAGGACGGATGTGCTCAACAATATCATTTCCTTGTTCTATAAAATGTCCGTTTTCCAGAGTTAAAAACAAGTCCAATTTTGGCCAGAATAAACTGCCCTTACTTCTTTTGCCTACAATATCTTTGGTATGTCTGTGCTAAGCAAATTATTGAAAGAGACACCATCAGACAGCTAACAGCCTGAAGAGGTCCCTGCCTTCTATCTGGAAGAGACTCTTTATCACCTTTTCCAGATAAATCATCCCTATTCTGTAGACAATTTGTCTCATCAGAACAATTTATTATTGCTATTTTTTCTACTATTATTTTACATAAAAATATTAAGGGTGATATTTGTCTTGTAAAAATTACTACCAGACTGAAGTTATACAATGATTTGAAATTAACACTATGTGCTTATATACAATGCTTAGAGAGTCTTTAATACATTGAAAACAATTCAAAATTCTCCAAGTCTGACCCAGAATAAACGTTATGAAAGGAGAACAAAGTTGGAGAAATATTACCTGACTTCAAGACTTAGTTTGAAGTTATAGTCATCAAGACAGTGTGGTGTTGGTGAAAGAATAAACAAATAAATCAAAGGAACAAAATAGAGAATTGAAAATGTTTGTATTTAATCAAAGAAATAAAATAAAAATATGTACTTTAAAACAATTGAAGGACATCTGCACATACATGCTCACAGAAAATAGAAATAATCAAATAGAAGGTAAGAATTCTGAAAAAATAATGCAGAAGAAAAATTTGGTAAGTAGAAGTTAGAAAGCAAAGTGATGAAATAAAACTGTATCCTTAAAGCAATTGATATAAATGGATTCATGTACCTCCTTGTATTAGAATCAATATTGATTAAATAAGGTATTATATGCTACAACTGATTTACATGCAGCATGCCAAGGCCTAAGGAGGGAATGTCTATACGTAATGATTTCTTCTAAGAGGTAGGATTTTATCTTGGCTCTGAAAGAAATGTCCATACCTTTGATGCGTATGTGAAATGGATGTTCTAGTTGGTACATAACAAGGAAGTGACAGTTTATAGGGGCAAAGTGCAAAACATTTTGTTGTTTTGTGGGAAAGGAAATAAGCACATTAGTGTATCTGAGGCAAAACTGTATTTGATGGAGCGATAAACAGGAGTCCTTTTCTGGAAGATTTTGCATTAGGAGAGTAGAATGAATGGTGGCAACAAGCTGGAACCTGTAGTAAAGTTGACCTAAATATGTATAGTAGATGAATGTGAAACCTTATATGATTTACCAAAAGATCTACCTAACCTACAGTCCATTTATGTGGAAAATGAGGGAAGTTTTATATATCTATATTTCATGAATATAATTTGAGTATTAAGCCAGGTAATTATTATTGAATTTAGTTTATTATATGGCAAATATTAGGACCATAGAAAATGTTCACACATTCTTTTTATAATATACTTTCTTCTGAATGTAGTTGTTGAAGCTCCACATTTATTTTTCTTTGAAGGGGAGTGGAATGATGTTGCTAATGTAAGATAGAAAAGTTAGGTGAGAACAAGATCAATAGAGCTGTGTGTTAGGAATGCACTCTGGATACTCCTGCAATAAATTGAACCACCAGACTGAGGGGCTGACAGAGCTGTGAGAGAACCTGGCTCCCTTTTGTATTCTCAAGGCACTATAATAACATCATATAATAAGTGACTGATGACTATTTTTTTATTATAAAGAAGTATATAGAAGTCAAAAGAAAAGATAGCCTCTCTGATACAATCGTTGTCCTCAAAATATGTTTAATATTAAACTGTGGCATTATGGTAGTTAATACATAAAATTAATGAACGTTAATCCAAAGACTTCGCCTGTGCTGGGCACATATGTACACTTATTCATGTATTGAAGAACCACAAATTCTTTCTAAAATTGCTATATGAAATGAAAACACCCATGTAATATTTAATACATAACTATGCAGTCTCCTAGAACCTCTTATTTCAGAAGCAGTGGAGATAAAGAAATATGTGCTGTAGCATGGAACAGACTGAGGAATCTCAGAGGGAAGGGGGAGGAAGAGGGAAGCGATTAACCAGAAACTTATATGCATATATGTATAACCCATGGACAGAGACTGTGTGGTGAAGGCCTGTTGTGGTGGTGGGGGGGTGTCCATGTTGGGGGTGGAACGGTTCAATGGGGGGAAAAAGGGAGATACCTGTAATATTTTCAACAATAAAGTTAAATAAAAGAGAAAGAAATATGTGCTGTTAAAACAGTGGTCTTCAAACTGAAACAAACCTCTGATATTCCAGGTAAGTACATGGGCATGAATAATTTAAAGAGAATAATTTTTAGATCCTCAATATTTATTTCTAGTCTTTTCTAAAATTAACCTACTTTTCTTTCAAAACTTTCACAATAATCCATTTCCCATTTGTAATGAAGGGAATACCTTTCATCCATTAATGAGGCATAGTTCTTAATATGGGAAAAAGAAAATAAAAATCTCTAAAGAACCAAACATAGAGTACTTGTAAAATCCTGAATAATTGTGGAAAGCCTTGTGATCATAAAGTGTCAATAAGATATATTACAGTGAGTCATCATGACAATCTATGGTCAAAATTTTGGCATAGTTACAAACCTGTGCATGTACATCTATACTGTATATGTATCTAGGTTTATCTATCTATCTATGTCATTTTATCTCATTTACTACTTATCTTGATACTAAAAAATAAGAAAGTATAACATGCATTTATTTTTAATGTTCACAGAAAATTTATTTGTAATAGTCTTATGCTGAAAAAAATTCAAATGTCCATCAACAGGTCAATGGGTAAACAACTGTGGTATATATATTTTATCATTTTTTAAAAAGTATTTTTTATTGTTTAAAGTATTACATGTAGTAGTATATCTCCTTTTTTTCCCCCCATTGACCTTCCCCCAGCCTCCTCTACCCCCTGTCTCATGCCCTCATCCCACCCGCCCCCAGTGTCTTGTGTCCATTTGCTGTGCTTATATGCATGCATACAAGTCCTTTGGTTGATCTCTTTCCCCCCTCCCCAACACTACCCAGTCTTCCTGCTGTAATTTGACAGTCTGTTCAGTGCTTTATTGCCTCTGTATTTATCTTTTTGTTTATCATGTTATAATGTTCTTATTTTCCATAAATGAGTGAGATCATGTGGTATTTTTCTTTTAAGCCTGGCTTATTTCACTTAACATAATACTCTCCAGGTCCATCCATGCTTCTGCAAATGGTAAGAATTCCTTCTTTTTTATAGCAGCATAGTATTTCATTGTGTAGATGTACCATAGTTTTCTAATCCACTCATCTGCTGATGGGCATTTGGGCTGTTTCCAAATATTAGCTATAGTGAATTGTGCTGCTATAAACATAGGGGTGCATATATCCTTTCTGATTGGTGTTTCTAGTTTCTTGGGATATATTCCTAGAAGTGGGATTACTGGGTCAATTGGAGTTCCATTTTTAGTTTTTTGAGGAAACTCCATACTGTTCTCCACAGTGGCTGCACCAGTCTGCATTCCCACCAGCAGTGCACCACGGTTCCTTTTTCTCCGCATCCTCGCCAGCACTTGTCATTTGTTGATTTGTTGATGATTGCCATTCTGACAGGTGTGATATGGTACCACATGGTCGTTTTGATTTGCATCTCTTGGATAATTAGTGACTTTGAGCATGTTTTCATATGTCTCTTGGCCTTCCTTATGTCTTCTTTTGAAAAGGTTCTATTTAGGTCCATTGCACATTTTTTTATTGGATCATTTATCTTCCTATTATTAAGTTGCATAAGTTCCCTGTAGATGTTGGAGATTAAACCTTTATCAGTGATAACATTTGCAAATATGTCCTCCCATACAGTGGGGTTTCTTGTTGTTTTGTTGATGGTTTCTTTTGCTGTGCAAAAGCTTTTTATTTTGATGTAGTCCCATTTGTTTATTTTCTCTTTGGCTTCCATTGTCCTAGAAGTGGTATTGGTGAAGAAATTGCTACGGCATATGTCTTAGATTTCTCTGCCTGTGGATTCCTCTAGTATATTTATGGTTTCCCATCTTATGTTTAAGTCCTTGATCCATTTTGAGTTTATTTTTTTATTTTATTTTTATTTTTTTTAAATATATTTTATTGATTTTTTTACAGAGAGGAAGGGAGAGAGATAGAGAGTTAGAAACATCGATGAGAGAGAAACATCAGCTGCCTCCTGCACAATCCCTACTGGGTATGTGCCCGCAACCACAGTACATGCCCTTGACTGGAATCGAACCTGGGACTCTTGAGTCCACAGGCCGACGCTCTATCCACTGAGCCAAACCAGTTAGGGCTTGAGTTTATTTTTGTGTATGGTATAAGTTGGTGGTCTAGTTTCATTTTTTTGCATCTATCTGTCCAATTTTCCCAACACCATTTATTGAAGAGACTGTCTTGACTCCACTGTACGTTCATGCCTCCTTTGTCAAATATTAATTGAGCATAGTGGTTTGGGTCAATATCTGGATTCTCTATTCTATTCCATTGGTCTATATGTCTTTTCTTGTGCCAGTACCAGGCTGTTTTGAGAACAGTGGCTTTGTAATACAGCTTGAAAACTATTATTGAGATCCTGCCTACTTTGTTCTTCTTTCTCAGGATTGCTGTGGCTATTCGGGGTCTTTTTTTATTCCAGATGAATTTTTGGAGAGTTTGTTCTAAGTCTGTGAAATATGCTGTTGGTATTTTAATGGGGAGTGCATTGATTGCTTTGGGTAGTATGGACATTTTAATGATGCTGATTCTACAAATCCATGAACACGGTATGTTCTTCCATCTGTTTACATCTTCCTCTATCTCTTTTTTCAGTGTCCTGTAGTTTTCCATGTATAGGTCTCTTATCTCCTTAGTTAAGTTTATTCCTAGGTATCTTAATTTTTTTTGGTGTGATGGTAAAAGGGATTGCTTTTTTGTCTCTCTTTCTGTAAGTTCATTATTGGTGTATAGAAATGCCATAGATTTCTTGGCATTAATTTTGTATCCTGATACATTGCCAAATTCATTTATTAAGTCTGTTAGTTTTTTGATGGAGTCTTTTGGGTTTTTTATGTACAATATCATGTCATCTGCAAATAAGGACAGCTTTACTTCTTTTTTTCCAATTTGGATGCCTTTTATTTCTGCTTCTTGTCTAATTGCAATGGCTAATACTTCCAGTACTATGTTGAACAGGAGTGGTGAGAGTGGGCATCCCTGTCTTGTTCCTGTTCTTAGGGGAAATGGTTTTAGTTTTTGCCCATTGAGTATGATGTTAGCTGTGGGTTTATCATATATGGCTTTTATTATGTTGAGGTATGATCCTTCTATTCCCACCTTGTTGAGAGTTTTTATCAAGAAAGGGTGTTGGATTTTGTCAAATGCTTTTTCTGCATCAATTGATATGACTATGTGATTTTTATCTCTCAATTTGTTTATGTGATGTATCACATTTATTGATTTGCGGATATTGTACCATCATTGCATTCCTGGGATAAATCCTACTTGGTCAAGATGTGTGATCTTTCTGATGTACTGCTGGATCCGATTTGCTAGAATTTTGTTGAGGATTTTGGCATCTATGTTCATGAGGGATATTGGCCTGTAATTCTCTTTCATTGTGTTGTCTTTATCTGGTTTTGGTATTAGGATGATGCTGGCTTCATAGAAGGAACTTGGAAGTGTGCCTTCCTCTTGAATTTTTTGGAATAGTCTGAGGAGGATAGGTTTTAGTTCTTACTTGAATGTTTGGTAAAACTCCCCTGTGAAGCCGTCTGGCCCGGGCTTTTGTTTGCTGGAAGCTTTTTTTATTTTATTTTATTTTTTATTTTTCATTTTTTTTAATTGTTTGAAGTATTACAAATAGTAGTACATATGTCTCTTTTTTCCACCCATTGACCTCCCCCCAGCATCCCCTTCCCCCCAGTACATGCCTTTACCTGCCCCCCCCCCAGTGTCTTTTATCCATTGGTTATGCTTATATGCATGTGTACAAGTCCTTCAGTTGATCTCTTACAGCACCCCCCCAAAAACCTCCTCTGCCTTCCCGCTGTAGTTTGACAGTCTGTTCAATGCTTCTTTGCTTCTGTATCTATTTTTTCCCCTTTTCTTTCCTTTAAAAGATCTTGCCTCTGCAGACTAGAAATAAACATATAATAACAAAAAAATGTTTGAGTCCCAATTTCAATGTCCAACAGTTCTGAGTCCCCATTTCAATGTCAAACAGTTCCTTATGTGTACATGTCAGCAATGATATCTGGATGGTGGGCACATGGTGGCAATGCAGGTCCAACCCTCTCTGGTTTGGTCCTAGGCAAGCTGCTGCGTCGCACAGCTTCTGACTGCTAGCGTGGCAAGGCGTCGTCAGCGTCTCCCATCTCTGGACTGTTTCTCCTCTTGTCTTTGTGGTTGGAGCAGACCTGTCAATTCCTCTCTGTTGCAGGAATCCACATGGTCTTGGAGTTGTTTTCTGAAAATATACAAACATATTCTCGACCAAAAGTTAATAAAGGAATCTTTTCTATATAATTGATTTGGGATCCTTTTTATTTTTGCCCAAACGATTTTCCTTTGTCTTATTTAGACACCATGTGTGTTTTTCATGGGTGTCTTGCTGTTAGCATTACAAATAAAAATTAATTTTGTAAAGTAAAAATTTTCTAGATGTAATTTACTTATAGGATATTTTTCCTTACATGATATTACCCTACTATCCCCCCTTTTTTTGATTAATGGAGGCTTTTGTAGATTTTATAATGCAGTCTTGATAACTTTAAATTTTAATTTTTTGCACAAAAATATGACTGCTTTAGTTTCATTGCATGTTCAGGAATTTTACCATGAGATGAAATACCAATAGAGATTTTAGTTAACACTTTAGGAACAGCTTTTTGTCCAGTACAATGACTGCTTCAATTTCTTCCATAGTTATTGGCCTATTGAGATGTTTAGATTCTTCCTGATTGAGTTTTGGAAGGTTATAGTTTTCTAGGAATATGTCCATTTCCTCCAGGTTGTCCAGTTTGTAACAGAGTTGTTCATAGTATTTTTTAACAATCCTTTGTATTTCGGTGGGGTCTGTTGTTATTTCACCTCTTTCATTTCTGATTTTGTTTATTTGGGTCCTCTCTCTTTGCTTCTTGGTGAGCCTCTTTGCTAGAGGTTCATCAATCTTGTTTATCCTTTCAAAGAACCAGCTCTTGGTTTTGTTTATCATTTGTATTGTTTTTTTTTTTTTTTTTTTTGTCTCTGTGTCGTTTATCTCCGCTCTGATCTTTATTATTTCCTTCCTTCTGCTTACACTGGGCTTTTCTTGTTGCTCTCTTTCTAACTCTTTGAGTTGTAGGGTTAGGTAATTTACTACTATTGTTTCTTGTTTTTTTGCAGTAGGCTTGTAGAGCTATGAACTTCCCTCTCAAGACTGCTTTTGCTGTGTCCCATAGATTTTGGATTGTTGTGTTTTCATTGTTGTTTGTTGCCATGATGTTTTTTATTTCTTCTTTGATCTCTCTGGTAACCCAGTCATTGTTTAATAACATGCTGTTTAGTCTCCATGTGTTTGATTTTTTTAGATTGTTTTTATTGTAGTTGATTTCTAGTTTTATGCCACTGTGATCTGAGAAGATGCTTGATATGATTTCTATCTTTTTGAATTTGAAGAGACTTTGCCTATGACCCACTCTATGGTCTATCTTTGAAAATGACCCATGTGCACTTGAGAAGAATATATATTCTGTGGCTTTGGGGTGAAATGTTCTGAAGATGTCAATTAATTCCATCTGGTCTAGTGAGTCATTTAGGATTGATGTTTCTTTGCTGATTTTTTGTTTAGAGGATTTGTCCAATAGTGATAGTGGGGTATTAAAGTCTCCTACTATGACTATATTGCTGTTAATCTCTCCCTTGAGATCCTCCAGGAGATTTTTATGTATTTGGGTGCTCCTGTATTGGGTGCGTATATGTTTTCCAGAGTTATTTCTTCTTGTTGGATTGCTCCCTTTAGTATTATGAAGTGGCCTTTCTTATCTCTTGTTATGTCCTTCACTTTGAGATCTAATTTGTCAGATATAAGTATTGCTACCCCAGCTCTTTTTTCTTTTCCAATCCCTTCACCCTCAGTCTGTGTGAGTCTTTTTTTCTGAGGTGGGTTTCTTGTAGACAGCAGATATATGGGTCGTGTTTTCTTATCCAATCCGTTACCCTATGTCTTTTGATTGAGGCATTTAATACATTTACATTTAAAGTTATTATTGATAGGTACTTATTTGTCGCCATTTTAATTCTTTACCCTGTGTTCCTTCTTCACTTCCTATTTCTTTTTTTTTTTTACAGCAGACCCTTTAGCATTTCTTGCATTGCTGGTTTGGTGGTAATAAATTCCCTTATTCCTTTTTTGTCTGTGAAGCTCTTGATTTCACCTTCAATTTTGATTGATAGCCTTGCTGGGTACAGTATTCCTGGATTTAGACCAGGGGTGGGCAAACTTTTTGACTGAAGGGCCACAATGGGTTCTTAAACTGGACCGGAAGGCCAGAACAAAAGCATGGATGGAGTGTTTGTGTGAACTAATATAAATTCAAAGTAAAGGAGCGGAGGGGAGAGCAAGAGAACCAGATAGAACAGCCGGATCCGGCCCGTGGGCCGTAGTTTGCCCAAGGCTGATTTAGACCCTTCCTTTGCATGACTTTGTATATTTCATTCCATTCCCTTCTGGCCTGATGAATTTCTGTTGAGAAATCAGTCGCTAGTCTGATGGGGGTTCCTTTGTTGGTAAATTTCTGTCTCTCTCTGGCCGCTTTTAAGATTCTTACTTTGTCGTTGGTGTTTGCCAATTTTATTATAATGTGCCTCAGCATCGGTCTTTTGGGGTTCATTTTGCTTGGGACTCTGTGAACTTCTTGGATTTGTGTGGTGTTTTTTCTTCCCTATATCAGGGAAGTTTTCTGTAATTATTTCTTCAAACAAGTTTTCTATTCCTTGCTCAGTTTCCTCTCCTTTTGGCACCCCTATTATATGCATGTTTTGTTTCATGTTGTCCCAAAGTTCCCTTAGGCTCTCCTCCTGCTTTTGAATTTTTTTTTTCTAGAAGCTGCTCTACTTGGGTATTTTTTCCTACCTTTTCTTCTAGCTCACTGATGTGGTCCTCTGCTTCTTCTAGTCTACTCTTGATGCTTTCTATTGAGTTCTTTACAGCAGCGATGTCATTTTTCATTTCTTCTTGGTTCTTCTTCATTTCCTCTTGATTCTTACACATATTGTTGAATTTGTCTTCTGTTCTTTTCAGCCACCTCATGACCATTTCTCTGAATTCTTTCTCTCACAGGTTGCTTGCCTCCATTTCATTTACTTCCTTCTCTGGTGATGCCTGCTTTTCTTTCATAAGTGGGCTGTTTCTTTGTCTCCCCATGGTCTCTCTTCTCCAGGTGTCTGGTTATGTAGTTCTCTCTTTCCTTATCCCAGGCGAAATCTGACCTTTCCATGGTGGACTGTAGAGCTCCTCTGAATCCGCGTGTTTGTGCCAATTGGGGACCGGTGTTCTCGGGTTCACAGCGGTTTGGCGGATGCCATAGTTGCAGATTCCCTGGGCTTTTCAGGTTCCCGACAATATCCACTTTCCCCTTCAAGATGGCATGGTCTCCACATCCGAGCCGGTCGTTCTGGGAGGGAACCCAGCAGCAGTGGGGCCTGCCAGGTCAGGGGAGCCCTGTCCAGCAGTACCCCACAGTCTCCTGGAGTATAGCTGTCCCTCAACTCACCAACAAACACTCCCTGTGTGACCACACACTCTCCCTTTGTTTTCGCACTCACACACTATCTTGCAGTCTGTCTTCCCGTCAGCAGCCATCTTCCTTTCTAACATGCATATTAATATATTTATTTGAACTACTTAGTGAAGAGAGTTGTTTTTTATTTTTTTTTTTTTTAACAGAAAATAGTCTAAGTCTGACTTGCCTGATTAATTTAATGATCAGGGCTTTCTTCATCATTAAACTAAATTGTGCATGTTTTAATATATTGAATGACCTAAACCTGTAGCTCAAAATACTTTAATAAAAGCACTGTAAATTTCTTTTGCAATAACAATATCCAATAAGCAAGAAATGCATACTTTGTAAATATTAAACTTATATATCTCACATATAACATTCAGAGTTTGATCAGGAAAACAGAAACCACTCCAATATTTTAAGCAGGAATGAAATTAAATAGCAAAACCATTACAAAACCATTAAAAGGAAGAGATGATGAAAATGTCAGGAAAAACTCCCCCAGCTTTCACTCATAACTTTCAGAGAATTAAGAAATTGCAAGAATCACAGGAAGCCATACCAATGTTTAGAGTTATCTACTGCATTAAGGAAGCTATTTGCAGGGAAATTCATTGAGTTCACCATAAAACCTGTGACTACTACAGTCTCCATCTCTGCTACAGAAATAGTACTACAGTTTCTGCCCCTTTTATGCTGTCTAAATCTCATTGATATGGATCTCACTTGTAGAATGTACTTCAGGTCTCTGCTGTCAAGTAATTTAAAAAAATGTAGTTCCAAGGCTTCCAGCCTCTTTGATGGAGCAAAATAAATAAATAAATAAATAAATAAATAAATAAATAAATAAGAGAAGGCAGAAATGGTGCTTCCTAGCCAATAAGTCACTTGGCACAAATGTTAAATTTTAAAGTGTGAGTCATATCCCGACCCCCCAAAAAACTTTTAAGAATTAAGCACATAAGAACTTGGAAGGCACGTTCTAGTGTCTTAACTAGAGCTATGATTTATTAACCAATATCACTCTAATAAGTTCAATAAAAAAATAAAAATACTATATAGTACTACCATTGAATGGGTGGCTTAAATAACAGGCATTTCTTTTTCTCAATTCTGGAGGCTAGGGAGTCCAAAGTCAAGGTGCAGGCAAATTTTGCTTCTGATGAAATCCTCTGTCTTTCAGATGGGCACTTACTCATTGTGTGCTCACGTGGAGGAGACCAGAGAGCTCTGGTCTCTCTTCCTCTTCTCATAGTTATGATTACTAATCTCATCAGGGCATCCAACTCTCAAGTTATCTCCTAAATCTAATTACCTCACAAAAGTCACATCTTCAAATACTATCACTTTGGGAGTTAGTGCTTCAATATATAAATTTGGGAAGGATGCAAACATTCAGTTCATAACATAACAGTAGTGACTACCTTTATCCTCTACTTCACTTCTTATTTCTGCTATGTCCTCTCAGCCACTATTTCAAGTTGGCTGTTTTCCTTATTTTTTATTTTTTTTATTTCTGTTCCCTGACATGACTTCCTGCTAAATCCTTTAATATCTGGAAAGTTATCTCAAAATTTGCATATATCAAAGTTATTTGCTCTACCCTGAGGTTATTGGGTTGCTATTGCTTGTCAAGGCACAATATCTTGCTCTTTCAATATCCAGTCATTTCTGCCAAGACTTAGCAGTACAGGGAGAACCAAGATGGCAACATAGGCAAATACCTGTACTCACTGCCTCCCACAACTACATTAAAATTACAACTAAAATACAGAACAACCATCATCCTGAACTGCTGGAAAGCTGGCTGAATGGAAGTCCTACAACTAGAGAAATAAAGAAGAACGCACACAGAGACTGGTAGGAGGTGCAGAGGTGCCGAACGGGCTGTTCTGGCACCCATGTGGGCTGCTTTTTTAACCAGAAGGGAGATGGTCTCTGCGGAGGTCACCTTGAGGAGCAAGGGGTCCCAGCCACACACCAGATGCCCAGCCCAGGGTCCCAGAACTGGGAAAAGAAGTCTCTATGGGCAGTAAGAACTAGGGGCTGTAAAAATCAGTGCTGATTAGGGGTCAGTGACACAGAGGCTGCTAGAGACCCAGCTGCTCCTCTTAAAAGGCCAGCACACAAACTGAACTTATAAGCTCCCACTTCCTCTGAGCTCCAGTGCTGGGCGAGGCTCTGAGGGACCCATACACATACGAGGTGAAACTGGACCGTCTGGCAGGAACTCACTCAGGGGCGGCTTTCTTCCAGACGGAGGTGCTCACAGTGGTCATTGTTTCCATGCTGGGACCTTCCTGGTTGCAGGGCTGACTTGCAGCCATTTTGTTTGCTCCACCCTGGTGATTCCCTGAGACCTCACCTCATCCTATTTATAGCTCCACCCAAGCTGTAAACAGCAGCTTTTGCATATGAATAGCCTGTTAAACAAGCTGAAGCTGGTTTAGGGAGCCCTAAACCTATCAATAAAAGGCCCAAGACCAGCACCAGCACCAGCCTGCCTTGCTTCACAGCTGGGCCTCATCTGGGCACTTCCAAACCTGATACAAAGAGGAAGATTCTGCATATCTCTCTGTAGCTCCTGCTGGGTGGCCCCCAAGCAGTGGCTGACTTTGCACTTCCCTAGCGACCCAAGAGCCAGTGTACCCAGTGGTCAGTGTCAGATCATACCAGATTACAACTTCACACATCCATAAGCAACACACTGAAGGGGCAGACTCAGTGAGGACCAAAGCCCCACTGAAGCAAGTCCTGTTCCATAGTGGTGTCTCCTGCACACCAGTTCTTCCACAGTATTTGCAGCTGGTCCTCACAGTCAATTGGCCTGGAGGTCAATTCCTCTCAGTGACACCAACAGCAATCAAGTCTCAATTACAACAAGACGGTGCACACAGTCCACAAGGGGTGTACTTAGAGCTCCCAGCTAAGGTGACTGGGGAGGCTGAGCCACTGGGTCCTATAGAATATTTACTACACAAGGCTACTCTACCAACTCAATGAGACATAGAAGCTACCCAATACATAGAAACACATAAACAAACACAGGGAAGCAGTCAAAATGTGGAGACAAAGAAACATGTCACAAATGAAAGAAATGCAAGAAAGCAAACTACTGGATATAGAGTTCAAAACCACAGTTATAAGGTTACTTAAGAATCTTCTAGAAACCTCCAAGGGACTTAGTGAGACTTTCAAGGATCTTAGTGAGAATGCCAAAAAAATGGAAAAGGACCAGTCAGAAATTAAATATACACTGACTGAAATAAAGAAAAATATACAGGGATTCAACAGTAGACTAGAGGATCCCAAGAATCAAGTCAACTATTTGAAATATGAGGAAGCAAAACAAAAACAAATAAACAAACAAACAAAAAAAAAACACCCAACCAGAAGAGCAAAACGAAAAAATAATCCAAAAATATGAAGGTAGTGTAAGGAGCTTCTGGGACAACTTTAAGTGTACCAACATCCAAATTATGGGGGTGCCAGAAGAAGAGAGAGAGCAAGATATTGAAAAACTATTTGAAGAAAAATGACAGAAAACTCCCCTACCAGGTGAAAGAAGTAGACTTACAAGTCCAGGAAGCACAGAGAACCCCAAACAAAAGGAACCCAAAGAGGACCACACCAAGACACATCATAATTAAAATGCCAAGGGCTAAAGACAAAGAGATAATTTTAAAAGCAGCAAGAGAAAAGCAGTAAGTTACCTACAAGGGAGTGCCCATACAGCTGTTGGCTGATTTCTCAATAGAAACTATGCAAGCCAGAAGAAAGTGGCAAGAAATATTCAAAATGATGAATAGCAAGGATCTACAACCAAGATTACTCTACACAGCAAAGCTATCATTTAGAACAGAAGGTCAGATAAAGAGCTTCACAGACAAGAAAAAAACTAAAGGAGTTTATCACCACCAAACCAGTATTATATGAAATGTTGAAGGGTATTCTTTAAGAACAGGAAATAGAAGAAAAAGATAAAAAACATGAACAACAAAATGGCATCAAATACATACCTATCAACAACTGAATCTAAAAATCAAACAAATAAAAAAATCTAATGAAAATAATAAACTGGTGAATAAAATAGAACCAGAGTCATGGAAATGAAACAGACCGACAATTCTCAGAGGGAAGGGGAGTTGGGGGGCAGGAAGAGATTAAACAAGGATCTTATATGCATGTATGCATTACCTATGGACACAGACAATAGGGTGGCGAGGGCCTGGGGTGGTGTGGGAACTGGGTGGAGAGGAGCTATGTGGGAAAAAAGAGGGACATCTGTAACATCCTGTATAATAAAAGGCTAATATGCAAACTGTCCCCTTGACCGGGACTTTGACTAGGAATTTGACTAGGGGGTGGGGCTGGCCGGCCATCCATCTGCGGCCCCTCTCCCCGGCAAGCCCCTCCCTCAATCGTCCCTCCCTCATCCCGATGGGGGCCGGCCAGACCCCATCTGTGCATGAATTTATGCACCAGGCTTCTAGTCTCAACAATAAAGATTAAAAAAAAAAAAAAAAGAGTTACCAGTACATGATGTCATACTTTCTGATGTGTTTTTAATATTGTGTTATTTTATTTTTTTAAATAACAAGTTAAAACAGATTTTTGTGAATTTACCTATTCTGGTATATCATATAAATGTAATTATATAATATGTAACATTTTATATCTGGCTTCTTTCACTTAGTTAATGTTTTCCACATTGTAGCATGTATTAATACTTCATGCCTTTCTAAAGCTGAAATTGCATTGTATTTCTATATTACAATTTGTTAATTCATTTTGTTGATAACATTAGATTGTTTCAACATTTGGCTCCAGGAATAGTGCTGCTATGAACATTCATGTATCTGATAAGATTTCATATTGATGGAACTATTTGTTGTGTCTGAACTCCTTATAATTCTACACTGAATGCTGAAGCTGCTGAGAGGGACACATTTTATAGAATAATTTTTTATCACAAATGTGAATAAAGCTACAAACAAGAGTTAAATCTGGTAGATAATATCAGCTATTACTTTTTATCTGATCACTTTGAAATTATGAATAAAGTGTCTTAAGAATAACATTGTGTACCGAAACTTCTGCTGAGTTAGTACATAAATAATAGTAACTCTGACAAAAATAACACTAACTGAATGCTTAGTATATATTCATTACAAAACTAGGGACTTTGAGTCACTAATTCTTAATAAACTATTGCTCATTATAGATGAGTTCACTGAGGTAGAGGAAATTTAAATAAAATTTCAATAACATAGCCAAATGCCACAGCTAGTGAATGGTGGATAGAGTACAAATCAGGGAAGATGGTCCCAGAGACCAATTTCTTAAACAGGTGTCAATCTTTCTTCCCTCATTTAATCATATGTTACAAAGCAAGGCTGATTTTGTCTCATTTAGTCAAACGTTGTTGACTTCTTCTACAAATCTTATCTCTTCATCCCATTAACATCAAACTGCACATGCTCTGCAGTGGCCTAAGAGCTCCTTTGTGATCTGGCCCTTGGCTGAATGCTTTACTCTTCTCTTCATACATTGTGCTTCTTGCATGTTCTGTTTTATTTGCTTAAAGAAAATGTATTTAATTAAAGCACTTTTCAACGGTCACTTCCTCACAAAGGCATCCCATGTCAACCTGACCCTAATCACTAATCTATCCTCTTACCATGCTTTATATTTTATAGCAATTATCACTGCCCAACTTACACACACACACACACACACACACACACACACACACACACACACAAACACACATATATGTAATTATATATGTCCCCCGTGCCTCCTGCTTATATAAATTCCTTCAAGGCATGGACTTTATTTGCTGATATTTCTAATGTCTACTATCACGCCTGGCACCTGTAGGATATGCAGTAAACATGTGATGAATAAAGAATTTCACTGGATAACTTCCATGTGCGTTTTCTTGGATATTATCTGACTTCATAGTATACTGAATGTACTTAAGGCATTCAATGTATCTTCTCTAGCATTAAACTATTGTCTTAGTTCAATCTTCTAAGCCTTGAATACCTCTTCTCTTTTGGATTATTTCTTCCATAGAACACATCACAAAATTTCAGCTCAGGACTAGACTCCCCACTATACTTAGATATGTCTGAATAAAGGATTAGCAAAGCTTAAGCTCAAGTTAATACTCTGCTAGGTCAAGCTGAGGTAGACCCAGAGAAGTTGATTCTGAGTTTTTTACACCTTTTGAAAAATTTCCTTTGA
This sequence comes from Plecotus auritus, assembly GCF_963455305.1. Taxonomy (NCBI): domain Eukaryota; kingdom Metazoa; phylum Chordata; class Mammalia; order Chiroptera; family Vespertilionidae; genus Plecotus; species Plecotus auritus. The sequence continues at coordinate 205,934,606 of NC_137770.1, read as the reverse complement.
AATTGCTTCAGAGGTCTTGTAACTTGCTATTTGGCTCACTTAACACTGGCTTCGAGGGAAGTACATTATCTGCTTACTGGCTCAGATCTGGGACCAGTGGTGCATTGGTCAGGTACCTACACGTGCTCATCCTTGCCACTGGTTGTCTTCTGGTTTTAATTATATGAATCTTTAAAAACATTTTTGTTGTTCTTTTATTTTTTCTATCTCTCTAGTCATATATATTCTGATTTGTTTCTTTGAGGGAAGGAGACACAAAGGACTGTTTTCCTCTGTGTTACTTTTCTGTGTAACGCTTCTTGTTGCTCCTTAAGGTAATCATAGCAACTTGGTCATCAGAGTAGGACCTACTGAGTTTAAACTATCTTCCTTTAAAGGAACTAACAAAAACTCTATTCCGATTTCTCTTAAAATAATGGAAGAAAAGTCCAGGTTAAATATTAATATCTAATTTTATTTTACCTACACAAATAAATATTTTTCATGAAGATATATTATCAGGGGCAGGTTTCCCCCCCAAAGTTTGATCTGTATATCCATTGTACCAGAATAACTAGAGGGTCTTGTCACTGAGCTCGATTTCAGACTCAGTGAATCTCTAAGTCTAGATAATAAACTGAGAAATTTAATTCAATTCTTAGGTGTTTCTCTATCACACAAAATTTGGGAAGTACTGATCCAGGGACACGTTGCTATGACAAGACTTTAAACATATTGCTCTTTGGTGTCTTAAAAAAAAGTGCAATATGGTTTATAAACACTTCATTATTTCCATTTGAAATTATTTAAAAATGCATTTAGTTGGTATTTGAAGAAATCTACCATACATATTGACATACAAGTTTAAAAAATTGTACATTTTTAATTTTAAACTACAAATACAATATTTTTAGTCGGTATATTTATTGGGTAGTAGCTGCATACATTCCATGATATTTAACATTTTTCATCAAACTGTTACTATTTTCATCTTTACTATGTGGGAATATGGGACATATTTATAGCACCATGTTGTAATGTTTTAGGTTACCAAATATACTTCCTGTAGAACAATAAATAGGTAGGCATAAATCATTATTCATTGTAGAAAATTCAGTGTATCAATCAAAAATATAATGTTCTTTTTGGATGATATAGACAGATTCCAAGAATAATCTTCCCTCATTTATTATCTTTTTTGAGAAAAATATTGCAAACCTATGTCTCTAATCCCATCGATAATATGTAATAGCATGTAAAATATACTTTCAATTTATTTGAATGCATACATATTACATGTTTTGATATATTGAACCTAATGTCCTCTATTTAATTCATAAACCTATGGCTTGGGGAATTTTTATAAATAAACTAGAGGCCTGGTGCACGAAATTCATTCACCGGTAGGGTCCCTAGGCCTGCCCTGTGATCAGGGCCAATCAGGGCCTTCTGGCTGCTGGTTGGGGCCTTCCTTTGTTCCACGACACCCCCTGGTAGTCAGTGCATGTCATAGCGAGCCATTGAACACCCGAGGGGACACTTTGCATATTAACCTGTTAAATATATAGATTTGATTGTTCTATTGAATAAATTTCATTCAGCCGCTTTTAATATGAGGATAACAGTGATGGAACTCTTGTCCTTTTCAATATTCACTGATATTAATATTACCAATATTAATATTAAAATTATCAAATGATGGATATAAAATTATAAGAGCAAAAGCCACTTTCTGAGATTGTATGGCTGATAGAAACATAGCTAGTGTTTTTAATCATATTAGTGGTCACTGGATTACTATTTACTAGATATATTAGGAATATGCTCATTGATATAGCTTCAGAAAAGTTGTGACTTGCCAATCCAATTCAATCCAGTGTAGTGTTATTTGGGCTCAGTTGTTTGAGAAAGCTTTGTGTATATCATGGCCTGAGAATGGCAGATTGATAAAAATTGTAGAAATAATTTTTAATTATCTGTGAGCTATAATAGAAGCTAGCTTTTCTACCTAAAAAGCAAGTAATTCTTTTTCTCCTAGCAATTGTAAAAATTAAGCACAAGGTGCTAAAACTATCCAGCTATTATTCTCCCTTCCTTTCACAGAGGCATAGCGGTTCATAAGCACCCTGGGCTCACAGGGAGAAATTTAAGGGCTTCATGGTATTCTCTATTATATCCCAAGCATTCCTACTTTCCAAGTGGTGGAAAGCTTTTCTTCCCCAGATGCAGGAATACTATTCTTCAGATAGTTTGATTTATCACATGCTATAAATTAAATTATAATATATTTTTATATAATATTATTTATAAATTACCATTATGTCATACCAGATTTTAAGAGAATTTTGTTATATGAGGGTCCTATGTTAAGAGTCAGAAGGCTCTATATTAATTCCATTTTAAGGGGGACGTATTTTAGTATCTCTGAATATCTTCCCTATTTATCTTTAAACATGTTGGTGAGTTTCAAAGCAGAGTATGCATTCTGTAGAACTTTAGGAAAATAAAAATTAGATAATTTATAATAATAACATGCTATATTTTACTAATTAAACATTCATATTGTATGTTTTATGTTACTTTTTTGTAGTGTTGAAATATCTTGAATTTTTTTGAAAGCCAGCCAGAATTGTATGTGGTCATCATGGACAGACCAAGTTAACACAGATACAGTTAGAGTCTAAATCCTTATAGGCTTAACAGTTCAGTGATGTTGTATGAACTGAGCTTCCTCCTATATTTATGATTCAATCAATCTCAAGGATCCTAAAAATGATTTTGTAATTTTACATGAAGCATTTCATAGTGACCTTTGAATAAGACATAATTTAAGAGCACTAGCTTACATGAATAAAATGTAGTCCACAAAGAACAATCTTTGAGATAAATTTCCTGTCTCCTTTATGCTAATCAGCCCAAAAATAAAATAAAGAATAATAATAATAAATGCTTCCATAACACAGTAAAATTAACCGTATTCAAGTAGCAGTATAATAAATAAAAACGAGTCTTCAAGGTATGACAATATAAGCAACATTTACTATGTTCATCATAACCATGTTTGAAATTGTATGAAAAAAACATTTCTAAGGCTTGTTATGTATTGTGGTCCATGGAATAATATGGCTATTCATAAATGTGATTTTTGAAATTCAAAGAAAAAGAGAAGGAAGTTTTAATATATAGGACATTAAAGGTAAGTAGTTTGGTGTCAACACAATGAGAAGTAAATATAGCAAGCTCTGGAAAAGGCAAAACAAATAAGCTAATTAGACAGAAAGTTGTACCTTTGTCAACAGGCTAGGGAGCGTGAGATGAAAAAAGCTTCATCTGGTGAAACATAGTTCCAGAAAAAAGCACATGCTCAATTGCTCTTATGTACTTTGTCTCAGATAATTTTCTCTCATCTTTTCCAGGAAAGCTCTTGTAGGGGGCTCATAATGGCCAGATCCCTCTACAGGAAAAATGAAGAAGGTCCAAAATATGTTCTAGGAAAAGAAATCCTTGACATTATTTAGTCAGATAAACAGCAAGAATACAGGATCAAGTCTTCAGAATAGTTCTATTATGCATAAAACAAATAACTGTGCATCAAAGTAAAGACACATTTTAAATATAATAGTAGGAATAGGAAGTTGTTGGTTTGTAACTTTGAGAGTTTCCCAGGTACAATTAAAAACGTTCTCCATTACACAGAGGGCAAGAAGAGACTGATGAAGGAAGCAGACCACTCCAGATACATAGGAGGCTTGTCTTGGGGGGCTACAAAACAGGTAGATCTCCCCACCAGCCCACCAGAATCTTAAGAGTTTATATAAATAGAAGAGTTAACAGGGATCAGTAACATGTACAGTTCAAATGATTTCAACAATACAGTATTCTGTCAAGGCTATGTCCTTACAGTGGCTCCCAGTATGGGAACAGTGGGCAGAACATACATTCCAAAGACAGGGAGAAGATAAGGAGCTTCTGATTGCCTGGGCCCAGCTTGTGAGTCAACAGGCATTTGTGTCTTTGCAAGGACCTCTTCCATCAGAAGAAAAACTAAGTGCAAACAATGCTGGATTAAGAAGGATAGATTGTTTTATCAAATTCTTATTTGTCCTTAATTTTGTACTGTAGATCTAAGACCCACAGTACCTACATAATGCCTGGCTCTTTATTAAGTATTCTATAAATATTTTCTAAATGGGTGAAATTATAAATACAACAGGTAAAGGACACCTGAAAAAAGAAGTATTTTCAATGTCATAATTATAAATAGTTGCTGCTATGAGCACAAATTCAACACTTTCCTAAGTACTTGTCAATGATCACTTCCCACCAAGCATTCTTTTTCTCATGGGGGATGACTATCCTGCTATACACTGACAATAGAGATTCATTCCTTTAATTATTCATTGTAGAATGATCCATGTGATCCCTTTTGAACTCCTTAGATGTGATGTTTGTTAATGACAATGTGAAAACCTTTTAGTTATTTTACCTTCCAGTTTGAAAAATCACAGTTATAGAAAACTTTCCCAATTAAATATGCATCAATATAAAGGAAATGCATTGTCTTAAAGATAATCACCTTGTTAAAAATGGATTCAGAAAATTTGTAATTGCTTTTGGTTCACTTTGCTACAATTTTTTACCTACTTTTTTTTAGATATAAAAAGAGCCTTGCAGAAGCACACTCAAATTAACAAAATTCTTACAAAATTGTTACCTAATGAGTACTTCTTTTACTTTTTTTAATATATTTTACTGATTTTTTACAGAGAGGAAGGAAGAGGGATAGAGAGTTAGAAACATCGATCAGCTGCCTCTTGCACACTCCCTACTGGGGATGTGCCCGCAACCAAGGTACATGCCCTTGTCTGGAATCGAACCTGGGACCCTTGAGTCCGCAGGCTGATGCTCTATCCACTGAGCCAAACCAGTTAGGGCATGAGTACTTCTTTTAAAGGAGGATTAATACATGAAACAAATTTTTTTCCATTCTATTTGTAGAAAACTAGCTTTTCTGTATTATATTCCAAATAGTTTATGAGAGCTACTCTTTATTTAAAGTCAAAACTAAATAAAATTCAATCATCCCAATTCCTTCTGTAATTCCCTAAGATCAGTTTACCTGTTTCCCACAGACAATGAGGGTCTTTATTGAAAAAACAGATGAAAAGAGTATTAAATATTCTTGTTCTACATTTTGCCTATCATTTACAGTTATAATTTACAACATAGATTGGCAAACATTTTTCTGGAAACATTTTAGGCTTTAAAGGCCATTTTATCTCTGTTACAACTATTATACTTTGTCATTGTAGTGCAAGAGCAGTCATAGACAAAATGTTAATGATTAAGAATCTCTGTGTGCCAATAAAACCTTATTTTAAAAAAAAACGTGGAGATCTGGATTTGGTTTGTGAGTTGCAGTTTATTGTTCTCTGATATGTTGAATATTTAAATTTATAATCTGATAAATAACTATATTTTTATCTGAAAATTTTAAATGTATAAAGAAGTTTTGTGAGTCTTAAAATTATTATCTGTTTGTTATACTTACACCACTAGACCATGAATTCCTTAAGGGTAACGGCTTTTATGGAAATCATATTCACCTCTCCCATATCTATATCTATGTCATGTATATCACCTCTATCTATATCTATATCTATATCTATATCTATATCTATATCTATATCTATATCTATATCTATATCTATATCTATATCTATATCTATCTACCATCTATATATCATCTATATCTAATCTATAGATTAATATTATTGAAAAACATTTTCCATTTTCAAAGTTTTGTGTCTTTTTTCTACTTTCAGATGACATCTCCAAGATTCGTAACAATTTTAATAATGAAACATAAACTATATAAATGAAGAAGTTTCAATCTTTTCTCTTCAAAGTAAATACATATTTTACCAATCTTCTTTACAAGATGTATTAAATTAAGCTTTAGTTAGACCCAACTTTTAATTTATTTCTCTCATTATAGTTGGAAACATTGCATCTCTATAGACTCAAAACTTTCAGCTCCTACCACACAACACATGACCTTTAGAGTCCACAGTTGTTTTGCTGCTAATACAGTTTTGTGTTTCACTTATTTGTATTTTTATTTTTTTTTTGTTAATTCTCACCCAAGGATATTTTTCCATTGACATTTTAGAGGGAGTCGAAGGGAGGAAGAGAGACACAGAGAGAAATATCAATGTGCGAGAGACATATTAAACATTGTTTAGAAATCCAATAATTTATGTCAAAGTCATGGATCACTTGTCATTTCCCACCCCTGTTGTTCTAATGCAAACATTGCTAATCAGCATAGTGTGCTTCCTCTGAGCTAAAATGTGACCCTGGCACTGTTACCAACATTGTGCTTGGCATTTGAGATGAGCCACAGCTTTCATTCCAAAATGGCTAAAACTGAGTATGGTGGATGACAGATTTTCAGGCAGGCACAATAAACTCACTGTGTGCAAAAAGTATCTCTTACGTCTGTCTGGCCACTCACCCAGGGTGTAGTCCAGTGATGTCTGCAGGATTTTCCAGCCACAGGGCAACCTCACTCAACTGTGACTACTTCTCAGCCTCTTTTCCCACTCTGACTTAGTGGGTATTAGTACTTTTCATCCTTTTCCTCTACATATGTTATAGTTCATAGAATGAGAAGTAAAAATCGTCATCTTTATGTTTATTTCAATACTGTTGTGATTAGCTTTTCCTAGTTTACATCACATGTAGCTTTATCCTAATTTTATACCATGTTCATTTTAACCAAAATTTAGGGATTAGAAGAAATGTCATCTTCCTTGAAAGTTATGCCAATGTCTACTTTTAATATTTTTACACTCTGAGAAGTTTTACTAATGGTCACTGTTAGGAGAAATTTTTACTATATATCCTAAGGCTACTAGGACTTTGGGATTATTACATTGCAGTACTTCTCAAATATTAGCAGCAAAAGAATTCTTATAACAGGAGAGGAGATGGAATGCTTATCTCCAGTTGTCCAGAGACATATCCTACACAGCCTTAGTGAGACAAACATATTTTTTGAAATAAGATTTTCATACAAAGTATGAAAATATTTCCTAACAGATGGCACATCAATTTTTTTAAAATTGATTTTTTTTAGAGAGAGGAAGAGAGAGAGAAACATCAATGTGAGACAGAAACATTGATTGGTTGCCTCCTGTATGCACCCCAAGTGGGGATCAAATCCCCAATCTGGGAATGTGCCCGGACCTTACCGGAAATCAACCCCACCACCTTTTGGTGTACAGGACAATGCTCCAAAAAGGAACATTGTATTTATGCTGATAACAGATACATACTCTCTTATAATTACCAGATAACTCTCTTCTACAAGATGCTACACATTAGTTTGAAAATACCAGCTCTGTGACAATTATTAAATAGAAAATATAAATATTTCAAAAATGACAATTACAGAAATAATCTCAATTTTATAGAAGGATATGAAAATCTATTCAGAAAAATCCCTGGAATTACAATTACTGCTGTCAAGTCTACATTAACTTAATATAATTTTTATTTATCTTGTATAACTATCTATAATACAGGATTAATGTTAATACCCAATCACCTGGGCTTTTCTAACAACAAAAACAAAATCAACAGATGCCATCAGTTGTCCATCAGTTATTGCTTTTGAAATAGGTTTTTAAAACAAATATATGTAAAGTATATACAAACAATGCAAAATAATTAATGCTTCACAGATAACTCACATTTGTATCAAGGGTTCACAAAGCAATTGGCAAGGAGTACAAAATGAGATTGCCGAATGCCATTTTCCAAGGTAGAAAGGAAATCTTTTTCCTAATAGAACAACATGCTGTATGTGTCTTTTATTCCTTAGTTTTATTTAGTAGCAGCATTTGGAAGTATGCATTTGTGATTTATTCTCCTGGGCTGTGAAAACAAATATTTAAATGATGTGCTTTTTTTTTTATATATTGTAAGTAATTTATGGTATGTTTTATGTGGTTTATTTATTTTACTCTTCAATCTGTCCTTTGGTTTGAAATCAGAATTATTTCTGAAAAACAAAACAATGTAATTATCTTCGAGTTCTAACTTGTTTTGCCTCCCCCCCCCCCCCCCCCCGCCAGTGGTCCATATATAGTTTGAAGTTTTCAAACAGAATGATGTCTGGAAGTTTATGTTATTGTTAGAATTTCAAGATTTTAAAATATTTAAATTTGAGAGAAGGGAGTACGTAAAAAGATGTAAGAGGACTGGAGTTCTTCTAAACTCTATCACTAACTGTATAATTTTACAACATTTTGTGACCTGAATTCTAACACCTATAGCATGATTCAACTGAAGTTCTATTTGTTGATACACTCACACACTGTGGCATTGACAATTTTTGAGCAGCCCGATGACTTATGTATAGTACGTCATTTCCAGGAATGTAAATCATCAAGAGAATTTCACAAAACCATTTTCAGGCTCTCTTTACTGCTTATTGAAAATTTGACAGCTGAGTTCATCAAAAGTGACAACTAACAATTAATTGTAGTTTCCCTCACTAGAGCTTCAAAGAAAAGTATTGACTACAACCTGCATTTAAGACCCAGGAAATTTCATGTTTTTTTTTTTTTCCTTCAGAAGACATAGAATTTGGATTTACCAAAGCATCATGGGTTAATATTTTGATATACAAATTAAATAATTATGTGCATGTCCAAAGTCAGCCCACATGCTAATGAAGAGTTAAATACTACATGTTGCATGTTAAATCTTCAACAATATTTTAATTGCTTTTTAAATAGAATTTAATAGTAAGAAAAAAGGTAAGTTGCCCTAACTGGTTTTGCTCAGTGGATAGAGCGTCGGCCTGTGGACTGAAAGGTCCCAGGTTCGATTCCGGTCAAGGGCATGTACCTTGGTTGCAGGCGCATCCCCAGTAGGAGGTGTGCAAGAGGCAGCTGATCAATGTTTCTCTCTCATTGATGTTTCTAGCTCTCTGTCTCTCTCCCTTCCTCTCTGTAAAAAATCAATAAAATATATTTTTAAAAAAGTAAGCCTATTCAGATTCCTACAAGTTTACTTCATTTACTAATGTCCATTACCAGATAATTTGGAAATTTTAAGAAAATTGTTTTTCAAAATTTAAAATGTTAATAGTAATTTCTCCCAGTACATGATGATAAGACATCATTAAAATTTACACTTTGGTTTAGAATTTAGTAATTTTACTTTGATTATATAGGCTGATCCTAGCATGCTAAAGTGGATGTTCTCTATGTGAACATTATTATCGAAGAACTAAAGATTATGGATAGTTGTATTTGGCATGGGCTGTGGGCATTTTGCAGAGCCATATACATTGAAATTAAAATACCTGCTGATATGGAATATTAGTAATGTCTGCTTTTCCTTTGATTTAGAGGCTGGTTTTAAAGACAAAAGGAAATGTGGTAATGGTGCTACAAGTAAATTTCTACACAGTTCATCATAACAAAAATATAGGAATGATATGACATAAACATCATTATCAGCTATTGGGTTCTATGGATAGGGCTGCAGAATGGCAGATTAAAACAAACAAAATAACTAGTTATACTAAGAGTTAATTTATGTGTCGTAGGTGGCTTCCTTCTTGTGACCTATAATTGTATTGAAAGATAGTGATTTATATATGAAATTCTCCATTGTTTTCCAAATCCTTTGGCTTGATTAGTTTTGTCTTCTCTGCTTGTCTGTCTCTTCCCACACACATGCACTCACACTTAGTTACTCACAAAAACACATAAACATACAGAGAACCTTAGAACCAGCAGGGATGCAACCAACATAGCCATCTCAACATAAATCCTTCCTTGCTACATTTGTGCCAGAAATGAAGCTTAACTAAGAACAAATGAGAAAATTCTATTTTAAAAGAGAGAGAAAAAAATGAATGACAAATATAGAGGTTACAGATATTAATAGTAGTTTAGCAAAGAATATTTATGTTTATTCCATTTACAAATTCTTAGTTTGGTTGCTGCTTCTGTGCTTGCTGCTACAAATATTCTATTTTATGCCAGACATCTCAATAAAGCTGGAATAAAAAGAAATAAATATTCTAATTTCCCTTGCTCTGTTTTAAAAAGTTTGTGAATGCAGCCTTTTTGAAAATTATTTTTTAGAGCTTTATTTCTCAGTAATACTTACAGAGGAGATCCTGCTCTCTATTTTTTTTTTTTTGTTTTATTTCTTATAGTACTAATTAAAGTCTAAAATTACAGGAAAGTCACAGAAAAAGCAATAGTTAAATATATCTCAGGGATATATCTTTTGTTACCATTTGGTGAACATAACTACAGACATTCCTCTATGCATCTATTCATAAAGAAGGATGGCTACATACATGCATGCATGGACAGAGGACTGGATGAAGAGAGAACAAACAGACTCACAGACATTTAAAATAAGACTGTACTTTAAACTATATTTAAGATAAGTATTACTAAATGGAAGCAAATAATCTTTCTTAGCATGATAGCATTAGGGTGTTGTTTTTTAGTCAGTTTTCTTTCATCTAAGCCATATGTCCCCCAAACACATGGACTGCTGAAAGAAAGAGCTTGGTTTTGGTTGAGTGTAGCTTTTGAAAATTTCAAGTTAAATTCTACAGAACTGCCTAATTCCTGGAGTTAGGCAATGCTATAACCCTGCCAGCCTGTCTGGTGCATATGTAATCAGGGTTTTCTCCATTCAGTCTTGTTTACTAGTATTCCATCCAGGGCTTCAGCATCAAGAGTTTCTGCTCACTTTCCCATTTCCTAAACATGCCCCCCAAATGACACGATCAGAAGCCCTTTATTCTAGTACCTTCCATGTTACCATTAGTGTGCAGCACTGCCTCTGCTCAGTGCCTTTGCCCCACATTTTGGCGGCATGCTCGGCCCTCACCCACTTCCGCGCCAGGACAGGGGAAGGCACTGGTGAGAACTCGGAGGATTCATTCCATTCACTGCTTTTCCTCACTGCGATTTGGTCAGAGGAGGCCGAGTACAGCGGTGCCCCTTATCCAAAGTTTTGCTTCAGTATTTTCAGTTACCTGTAGCCAACTAAGGTCCAAGCCTATTTAGTGGAAAATTCCAGACATAAGCAGGCTATTCATTTAAAATTGCCAGGCTTTTCCGGGTAGCGGATGAAATCTCGCGAGGTCCCGCTCAGCTACACGAGGACAGGATCAGCCCTTGTCCAGGCTCCTGCTCCCTAAGCACCCGGCCCCGTATTTGCCCTGAAGCGGAGGGTTATCTGACTGACTGGGGGTATCAAAGCGCCTGTGTTCAAGGGGCCCTTATTTTACTTCGCAATGTCTCAAAGCACAAGAGTCCTGATGCTGGCGATTCGGCTCTGCCGAGGAGAAGGTATAAAGTGCTTCTTTGCAGGAAAAGGTGAGTACGGTACAATAGGATATTTTGAGAGAGAAACAGGCCCCATTGACATAACTTTAATTACGGTATATTGTTAGAACTGTTCTACTTTATTATTAGCTATTGTTGCTCTCCTCCTGTGCCTCATTTATAAATTAAACTTTGAAATGGGTATGTATGCGTAGGGAAAACAGTGTGTTCAGTACCACCCTCTGGTACAGCATCTACTGGCATCTTTAAACATGTCCCCCTTTTGTTTCTTTCCTCGGTAGCTCCCTTTTAAAAATCCTCACCTGAGGATATGCTTATTGATTTTAGAGAGAGGGGGATGGGGAGAAAGAGAGAGAGAATTGGCTAGATAGATAGCTAGATAAAGAGAGAAAGAATGTGAGAAAGAACATTGGTTGCTTTCCCCATGTGCCCCCACCAGGGATCAAACCGGAAACCTAGGTGTGTGCCCTGACCGGGAATCAAACCTGCAACCTTCCAGTGTACCAGACATCGCTCCAACCAAGGAGCCACACCGGCCAGGCAATAGCTCCATTTTTAACCTCGTCAGATCATTCATTTTTTTAGTATTTGATGTTGGTACATATGGTAAAAATTTTATTATAATGTGTTTTTTTCATCTTGTGTTGGAAAGGGAGCTTCTATAATTCTGTATTATTCTGTTCCACCCAGATCAGGTACAGGTTTAATATCATATTATATTTGCCTGTGTGCAAGTATGAGCATGCACACACACTTACACACGTATGTACACAAACACTCACCAAGAGAAGATGTATGCAGGTTAGAGTTATAAAGTATCTTACTTGCTAAATCCTATTTTCAGACATTAATTAGATTACATTTTCATTTTGTTCAAAAGGAAAAATGTCCACCAAATGATAATTTATGCTTTCTCACCATTTTATGAACTTGTGTTATACATCATTTTGGCCAAATGTTGGCAAGTTAATCACAATCTCAGCATGCTTCACTAACTTTAACGTTATTTCTGAACTATTGTAAATTCTTCCCCTAACCCAGATCCTCTATTCCAGCTCCAAGAATAACATATAGCCAACCTTTGAGCATTCATTAACTAAATGGTATTCAATGAGCTATTCTTTAAACCTACAATTTTATTATTAAAGTAATTGCTGAATTAACTAAGTAAACAGAGAACAATAAACTCTATAAAACATAATATTAAATTAAATTAAAATTCCATGAGTGACAGCTGAAGGATAATAGTGGATGATGTTCCCCTAAGGCTGGCAGCAGTCAAGGAATTCATTTTTCAGCTTTAATATTAAAGTGACATAGCAAAAGCTACATGTGCCTTACACCTATAACATCTTTAATCCATATAAAACATATTAACATCTTTAATCCATATAAAACATGGTGTTATAAAACTATTATAAAAATGTTACTGTCACTTGATTGAATTGATTTTTATTTTTTTCCTCCATCCTTTTTACCTCTGAAATATAATGGTGGAATACTTACCTGACTGAGATCAATGTATCTGGTGCTGCATGCTCTATGCTGCTTATATGAAAATACTAGTGTTCCTCTAATATTAAGCATTAATTAAACACATCAGTACATGTTCTACCACTAATTAAATAAGTTGGAAAGACACTGCCTGCTGAAATCCATGTTCGAATATTCACAACTGTCATTAGCAGGTTAAAAAGTCAGAGTATGTCTGCAAATGTTTAACTTGGTTAAAACTGGTAGTTACCAAAATTTTGGACTTGCTGAATTTCCATATTGCAGAGCTAATCAAGAATGTTTATTTTGTTGGTTAGAGAAATAGTCATAGAAGGATTCTCCGAGGATACCTAAGGGGGTGGTGAAGCATAAGTTTAGCAAAGCAAGTGCAGGCTGAGATAAGATTTATACTGGCAGTCAAAATGTTTAACCAGCTTTTTACCCATTGCACTGGCACTGACCATTCAGAGGAAACCTATTTTGTAAAACTGGACCTGGATCCTAGAGATGGATCCTAGAACCCTTCTGGCCTGGCATCAATCCCTTTCCTCTTGGGTGTTTAGCAATCGGCATATAGGTACTTGACAATTTTACCAGAATCACCAGTGTATTGCTGAATGTCAACTTTGTATAGTAAGACTGACTGGCCTAGGGGACAAATCTGAGAAAATGAATAGACATCGGAGGAGATGTGTTTTCTTGTTTAGTAAAATTTTATTAAATTAAACAAGCTGAACTGTTTTGTCTTGTGAAAGTTCACTAAGAAACCCCCTTGTTAAGGCAGATGTAGAGGCAGTCCCTGTAGTTGGATTATGGAATCTCTTCTGACTGTATCAAGGTGTCACTCCCTAATATTCTTTCTTTTCAGAGTTGATAACTGATGACTAAGCAGATTACTTTTGTCTGGAATACAAAGCTCAAATTCTTAATTTAGAATTTTCCAGAAGCTAATGCTGAGACATAGATTTCAGTACTAGTACTTTTGGGGAGAGGTATAAGGAATTCTACAGGAAAGTGAGGAAGTGATACAGGGAAGAGAAGGCAGTTCAAGTATGTGGCATTAAATCAGTCGCCACAATAAGAACTGCATCTTAATTCCTCTTAACACCAGATTCAACATAATGTCTCTCAAGGGTAAGGGTTCTGTGCTTTTTACTTATAAGATAGCTTCTGGGGGTCATTGATTGAGGGCTAACTCAGAGAGTGAGGTTAATTCACTTGTCTTATCTCCTGTGAGTACACAAAGATCCTCTTCCCATTTTCTGAGGGAAAAAAGTACACAGACCCAGAAATGCAGAAACTAGCACCTGGAAAGGTCAGAGACATATAGGTGGCCATTACCAGCTTCTATTTTTTTTTTTTTTTTTTAGGGCTAGTAGTTAGGCTGACCTAGGGTGTCCTCAACCAAGTCTCAGTTAAAAGACAGACAATAAAAGTACTTTAATCAAATTACCTATAAGAAACGTCATGTAACCTAGTATAGGGTAGTGACCTAGGCTCAAAACAAGGAACTTAAGAGAATGGTGAGAAAATATTTCAGTGTAGCTTATAACCCTATATAATAAAGAGCTAATATGCTAATGGCTGTGATGCCCTTACGCCATAATGACCAATCAGCAGGAGGCTGCGTGCGTGGCGGGGCAGAGCTGCCGCATTGCTCCAGAGACGAGGTGGAAGTGGACAGGCGCCTGGAGGAGGTGGGGCCATCCCATGGTGGGGAGGGCAGGAGTGAGAGCCCGTAGCGCCCCCCTCACCAGTCCTTCATCACCCACTGCTCGCACTCAGCACGCCTGCCGCCCACCTGCCAGGGGAAGGAGTGCAGCGCACGCGCCCCCAGGAAGCGGTGCTTGAAACTCTGCAGCAGGTGCGAGGCTTCCACACTCTCCTCTAGCACCATGACAGGGTAGAGCAGCTGCGTTGCTCTGGAGATGGGGCGGAAGCAGGAAGGCAGCAGGGAGGCGGGACCAGCCAAAGGTGACTCGTGAGACTGAGGGAGGGCCTTGAAGTGGGCAGAGAAGGCTGGAGGGGTTGGGGCCAGGGCCAGGAATGCTCGAGCTCTGGGTGGAGAGGTTAGGGTGTCAAGGCAGGCGGGTGGGTGGAGCACAGGAGGGTGGGCGGGGCCACACAATTTCACACACTCGGCCTCTAGTCTATCTATATAAAAGGCTAATATGATAAGTGTCCCTCCGCCCATCCAGTCAGTTACTGTGACACGCACTGACCACCAGGGGGTAAACGCCCAATGCACGAGCTGCCATGATGTGCACTGGCCATTTACAGAGAAATGGCAGCACGGACCTGGCACCAACAAAGCAACACTTGGCTTCCCCAAAGGAGGACACAAGCCCTGCCACCACCCCAGAGTGACACCCCACCAAATTGCAGCTGACGCTGCCAAGACCCCATGGTGCAAAATTTGTAGTCCATAGCCCAGCCCAGCCCTGAAACGGTGGCTGTGGGTACTGGGTAATGACACGTAGCAATGCCTGGCTTCCTCTCCCTAGTGACTAGCCTCCTTGGAGTTTCTTCAGCCCAGGAACACAACTTGCTTTATAGCCAGGTGGAAACATTTCACACTTTAACCAAATGTCTCTGAAGCATTTTCCCGTGCCTCATCTCATTTGATCCTCACAGAAGTCCTGTAGTAGCTATATAGGAGACTCAGTAGAATCCTATTTTCTTTTCATTAGCCGAAAAATGGAGATTTAGAAAGCTTAGAATCTTGACCTGACTGGAAAGAAGTAAGAAATGGTAGACCTTGAAAATGACTTCAGATTTTCTCGCTGCGCAGAATGTAGTCAAACATTGCTGCAGTTATTTTATCCTTTGTTCTCCCTGTATTATGTACAATAATAATCTGCTTTGTGTTTATATTTACTGCTATGTTGCTGACAATTACTTGAAAGAGAAGTTGGGGTGCTTCACTGGGCTGGAAAAAGTTTAGCTAAATCAGAAAGCAGGTCTAATTAAGCAAGTTTATCTATAATAATAAAAGCGTAATATGCTAATTAGACCAGACATCATTCCAGATGACCTTCCAGATGAAGCCGAGGCTGCCAGGGAAGCCCAGGTCCTGGGTGCCTGCCAGGTACCAGCGGTAAGCTGGTGTCAGCAGCTGGGGGAAGGAAGGCCTACTCTTGCACAAATTTTGTGCATGGCCTCTAGTGTATATATAAAGCTCTCACTAGTGCCAATCACACACATGTGTTTCGATCTGTCATTCTTGATTGTGAATTTGGTTGACACTTCTATTTTAGAGAAAGGGTAAAGAGTGATATTAAAACATTTCTTCTAATTAATTTCCTTTCAGTGTGCATGAATTCATGTAATGGGCCACTAGTTAGTTCTAAAAGCCCTTCCAAATCCATTCTAACCCAGGCTTTGTGCTCTGAGAATGGAAGTAAAAAGGGCAGCCCTTGGGGGCCTGTGCATGGAGTCAGAGCAGTGAGGTATCATTGTAGAGGTGGTCATATTTGTGTGAATACAAAAAGCCAGCTTCCAACAGCAACATCATATATTAGTAATGAATTGATGAGCTATCAACTGTGTTTTCCCCACTTGATTATGATGGCTGAGTGAATATCTGGCACCATGATCCTGGAATATGTAATAATTCTGGATGAGTGAGGCATCAAACTGGTTAATGGATTTCCCAATTAGATGGAATACATGTACTTGAACTAAATGTATTTTGAGTTGAAAAATAAAGGGAAAACCTCATAATACAGAATAGTTAAATAACACCTAAAACCAATGACAAAAAGAGAGCCCACCATCAAAAGACCTTAATTATTTAATTAAAATTTTAAATAAAATCCTATCTAATAAAGAGGGAATATGCTAATTGACCCTCACGCTATTGCAAAAATGGTGGTGCACAAAGCCAATAAGGAGGGAATATGCTAATTGACTGCCACGCCCTCAAAAATGGCAGTGTCTACAGCCACAAGATGGTGGGTGGTGCCCAGTCCCTTCACCCCACTGGGGTGGCAGGCGCACGGCAAGGCCGGGCCTGCCCTCAGGTGGGCCTGGCTGCTCCGTGCACCTGCCTCTGGAGTCCCCTAGGCCCCTCCTCTCCCCAGCCACCCAGGGCCGGTCCGAGGCTCAGGCAAGCCTCGGATGGCAGCTGCCCAGCCTCCCATGGCCGGCCTGAGGCGCAGGCAAGCCTCGGATGGCAGCTGCCCAGCTGACACTCGAGGCGCAGGCAATTCTGAGATGTTAGCTGCCCAGGCACCCAGGGCCGCCTGAGGCGCAGGTAACCAGGGCCGGCCGAGGCTTGTGCTGCCAGCAGTGCCAGCAGCAGAGGTGTGATGGGGCATTGCCTTCCCCTGATAGCCGGGTCACCTCCCACCCCTGAGGGCTCCCAGACTGTGAGAGGGGGCAGGCGGGGCTGAGGGACCCCTGCTCCAGTGCATGAATTTTCATACACCAGGCCTCTAGTTTAGAAAATAAAATTCATTTTTTAGAACCACTTAAAATTATCTAATTTAATGTGTGACATGTTTGGATTAACATAGCTTTCCTAGTTTCTAATTATTCTGTAGCTCAGAAAATATAGATCACTTCTGCCACAAAAAATTTAATTCTGCATCTATGTGCTCCGGTGTTATTCCACTACTTCATCACCAGGAACCAACCTTTGTAACAACTTGTTCATATTCTGTCCTTTGTGTCAGACTGTAAGTTCTAGGACACTGTCATACTCACTGGGTCACTGTTCTATTCCTAGTGTCAGGCACAATGACCACTATACAGTGAGCACTTAGTAGACACTTGTTAGAATAAATGACCAAAAAATGAGTATGTGCATAAAAAGTTTCCTAAATTAACTTAATTTTACTCCTATTGTAGGCTTACCTATATATTACTTTATAAGGTGTTTTATTATAGGTGAGTTAGCGGTATGTATGCCCATATTTTTGGATGACCCAAACTTTATTCATTTAAAAATAATGTTTTTAATTTTAAAACTTGGATAACCATTCTGGCAGGTGTGTGTGTGTTTGTGTGTGTGTGTGTGTGTGTGTGTGTGTGTGTGAGAGAGAGAGAGAGAGAGAGAGAGAGAGAGAGAGAGAGAGAGAAAGAGAGAGAGAGAGAGAGATACTATATACAACTTTTTTTAATATAACTTATAAAAGCAGGTAAATACACTTCCTTTCCATTTATGAAAACTAATGACATACAAAGAAAATGAAAGACTAAATATTTAAAACTTTGTCAGTTTCTTTATGTCAGTAAAAGAGTGTGAATTTTGTTTCATCAGAGGCATGAGTGAGGTACTGGGCTAAGCTGTGGATGGAGAACTAAACTGGTCTGCATAATAAATTAAGGGATCTTTTTTGTGTTTTGTTTTTTGTTTTGCTTTGGTTGGGGAATGAAGGAAGCAAGAAACTCAAGGTTAAGGATGTGCTCGGTCCTGGGCAAAGGGCTACTAAGAGATAGGAGCTGGGGAAGAGTTACAGGGTATGAAAAAAAGACAGTGGTATGGATCTTCAAAGGAGAGGAGATATGGATAGAAAAAATTAAAATTTGCATTGAGCCTTTGATAAGAAAAGGAATTCGATCACATAATGGGAAATGCATTCTATTCAGATTAAGGAGATGCAAAGACAATAGAGATAGGAAAATGCATGGGAAATATGGAGAAAGAACATGAAATTCTTAGATGTTGTGGAGTGGGAAGAAGAGAAATTGTTGAATAAATTTTAAGGCTAGAATATAGGGTCAGGTTTCAGAAATCCAAATTGTCAGTCTTAGGAGATCTGAGGAATTGGCCAAGAGAGATGCTTTGAAGGTTTTTGTTTTTGTTTTTGTTTTTGTTTTGGGTGGGGAGGGCAATTGGAGAGAGAGTAGCAGGAACTTTTGGAGCTCTACTTCAGCAATATAAATCCTTTAACTCTGTGTTGAATATTTTGCATAAGAATACTTGGGAAAGCTAAAGTCCTTAAAGAACTCATTTGAATTAGGGGTATTGCTGAGAAATGGCTTGTGGTATGGGTGCATGTCCTAAAGATTTCAGATATAGAATATATAGAATGAGGCAATGAATACCCAGTCTTATATGTTAATGGTACTGACACTTTCAAGATTGTTGAAGGTGAATCATAGGAGTTATTTCAGATATCACCCTTTTCTTTATCCTACATAGTTAACCCATACCAGATCCTTAATTTCTTTACTGCTTCCCATCTCCAACAATACCTGGCCTTCTGGCTGTTTCCCCTGATTTTTCCCTTGCTTTCTCCCAGCTCATCTCCACTAAACAGCCAGAGATCATTTTTTAAAAAACTTAATTCAATTTTTATAATTTTTCAGTGTAAATATATCAGGGACATGTTATGTATACTGATTCCTTACTGTGGAATGCAAAGTCCAATATTATCTGGTCCCTGTAATTCTACAACTCATTATACTCTATTCATACTGTCTTTTTTAATATTTGGGAACATTCTCACTTACAGAGCTTTGCAGTTGTTTATCTTTCTTGCTGAAATGCAACTGTATTTTTGTTTTTAGCTTTGTTGCATGGCAGGCTCTGGCTCATCCTTTAGTTGTCAGTTCAAATGTTATTTCTTTAAAGTCACCTTTCTTAATGATTCTACCTAAAGTACCCACACCACTCCCAACATTTTATTCTCTATCATGTCAATTTAAAAAAAAAAAAACTTTTTTGGCAATTAATACAATTTTTCTCACATCACTAATTTTTTCTTCTAATATGGCATTCTAAAGCATCATGTTTATGTATTTCTTACTTGTTTATTTTCTTCCAGGATGTTGCTTCCATGCTTTGATCTTATTTATATCCAAGGACCTGGAAAATTACCTGGCACATGGATTTGTTCCCTAAGCATTTTAAAAATCAGTGGATATATGATTGCAACAAAACAGGGAAAGTTATTAAAAGTGACTATATCATATCCTTTTTGACAGACTAGGAGAATCATGATATTGGTGATGGAAAGATTATGAGGAAGGGAGACTAGCAAGATATCTGTGAGATTCACAGGTTAATATAGCTGATTTTATCATAGGCTTTAGAAGTATGAAGCCCTATGGGGACATAAAGGTAAATAAAGCATGTTCCTATTTCTAGTATTTCCCATTTAGTAGCTGATAGCTCTGTGCATGTAGGTAACTGTGGAGAGGCACTATAGTAGCTGTCCTCAGTTACAGTTTTAATTCCGAGTGTAGGCTCCCAGATTGCCCTGATCAAGAGTGTTCTCATAGCTCATAAGAGAAATCACCTTCCAGGTTGAAAGTGTACATATCAGGGTCTAGCAGATGACACATTCAAGTAGGTTGCATTAGGCACGATGGAAAAGTGTGGGCAGGGTTAATAAAAATCAATATGGGATGTAAAGCACAGTGTGGTCCTGTGACCACTCATAGGCCTATAGGGATAGCAGGAGGGGACAGTTGCCTAAATGGAATGAGCCTGGTGTTCAGTAGGGAGGATACTAACAGAAGGATACTCCTAAAAGATAGAGAGGTGTCAAGTAGTTTGAAGTTCCAATGTTTTGTCCTTATCTATATCCATTAATTTTAAAAGAATAAAATGAAATAAGTAAAAAAGCCTGGTACATAGTAATTCCTCATTAAGCATTTTAAAAATGAGTAGATGAATGATAAATAGGATGTAATACCACAGAGGACAGTTATTAAAAGCTACCACAAGATATCCTGTCATAAAGACTAGGAAAATGGTGATATCTGAGGGTACCTGAGAGGCAAACTAGCACAATTTTTCTTTCATTAGCTGCAATTAATTCAATAATGTATTTCTGTAGTTACCAGTTATAGAGTTCGTACTATGTACAAAGCATTATTCTAAACTCTTTACAACTGAGTGAGATAGGAAGCTGAGACACAGGCATTAAAAAGTGGTTTAAAAAATGGTTGTTATCTGTCTCAGGTTGCACAAATGCCAAGTGTTGGACCTGGGACTTGAATTCATATCTTTCAAATTCAGAAACCAGTCACCTTATTAAAGGATAGTATCTCCTTGCATTGCATACCAATGACCCCTTTCCCCCTATGGTCATTAATTTCCCACTCTTATTGTCCTCTTTATCACTCTTATTGTCCTTTTCTTCTATAAAATGAAAAAAAATAGATGATATGATTTTATGCTAATTCTGGGGTTCTAAGTATGTAGATAGGCTGTCATTATTAGTGTAATGTAGTATGAAAATGAATAAAAGTTTGGAGGCAAAACATGAAACATGCCAAGGGAACACACAATCAGTGAGAATTACTCCTCCATATAACCTGGGTCCTAAATAAATATTCAGGAAATAAGCATCAAAGGATATGTCAATAACAACTTTACCTCAGTGGAAGTGATTACATTATAGAATGGGTAATGTACTTTTTATGAGTTGAAACTTCTTTTTTACTGGGTGATTTATCACATAGGCAATGAAGGAGACTAATAATGAAATAGATATTACCAAGTTTTTTGTTTTTTAAAAAAATATATTTTATTGATTTTTTACAGAGAGGAAGGGAGAGGGATAGAGAGTTAGAAACATCGATCAGCTGCCTCCTGCACACTCCTACTGGAGATGTGCCCGCAACCAAGGTACATGCCCTTGACCAGAATGGAACCTGGGACCTTTCAGTCCACAGGCCGACGCTCTATCCACTGAGCCAAACCAGTTAGGGCGATATTACCAAGTTTTAATGAAGCCTGTCCTTTCATTATATTGGTTTTCTGAGGTTGGTGTCATGTGATACCAGAGAGTCTATCTAAGAGATTCATGGACCGAACAATATTCTAGAGTTCCTAAAAGATAGGAATTACCATATTTTAATACACATTAATGTGACTCATGGTAAACAATTTAGAATTGGACCAAAAGTTAGAGAAGCCTATGTTTGAAGGTGAGCTCTGCAATTTTCAGCCCACTAATGCAGGGTATTTTACTTAAGCCTGTGAGCATATTTTATTAGGTTTTTGTAAAGATGAGATTATATAGGTTAGGTGAAGTTCTTAGCATTGTTCTTGGTCTATAGGATACATTTATTAAGTGTTGGCTGAAATTATTTAATACAGGATAGGCAATATCAAGCATTATAATATATAAATTCTTTTCATTTAGCAGAAATTCTTACAATTAAAAACAGACAATAAATAAGCAACTGAGTAACATCATTTACTTAATGCTATAATTTGCTTGAATACAATTAATTTTCACTGTAATGTTCTTTTTTAGGTATTTACCAGCATTCTCTTTCATTGGATTAAAAAAAACAAGGAAACCAAACTTCCTCTAAAATTCTTAGAATCTCTAAGTAACTCACTCTCAGTTCATTTTTCAAGTTATGTAGGTTTAGAGGCTAAGTAGGGTAGCCTGGCTGACGTGGCTCAGTGGTTGAGCATCGACCTATGAACCAGGAGGTCACAGTTTGATTCCTAGTTAGGACACATACCCCGGTTGCAAGCTTGATCCCCAGTAGGGGGCGTACAGGAGACAGTCGATCAATGATTCTCTCTCATCATTGATGCCTCTCTCCCATTCCCTTCCTCTATGAAATAAATAAAAAATAGTATATTTTTAAAAAAGGGAATAGGGTAAAAGTTGGAGTAGCAAGGTAAATATACCATACTCATTCTCAAGGGGACAAAGTATTAGATGCAGAATAAGGGAGTATTAGTGACTGTAAAAGATGATTTAAAAACACTGAAATATGAACATGAAATATGATAATTTTTTTAATATATTTTATTGATTTTTTTACAGAGAGGAAGAGAGAGGGATAGAAAGTTAGAAACATCGATGAGAGACATCAATCAGCTGCCTCCTGCACGCCCCCTACTGGGGATGTGCCCGCAACCCAGGTACATGCCCTTGACAGGAATCGAACCTGGGACCTTTCAGTCCGCAGGCCGACGCTCTAACCACTGAGCAAAACCGGTTAGGGCGAAATATGATAATTTTATTATAAAAACATATGCTCACTGAAAAGATTCAAGTAATATTTAAATATATAAAGCAAAAAGCAAAAGGAGCACCTCTCCCCCCAAATCTCATTTTTCAATATATATATAAAGTTCAGTATTGCTTTTGATAATCCCTCCCAAACATTTCCAGGAATCCCAGAATTATTTGAATGTGTCATCTGAATAGAACCCAGACCTCCAGATTATAGCAGGAAAAGTAATTTTTCTACTATGAGTCCCAGTGGTAGCTGTATAGGTATATTTGTGTGGGGCTAGGGATGCTGTCTCCCACATATAATTAAAACACCTGCTTGCAGATCCTATGCTTTTTACTCTTTGATGGCAATTTTTGTGGTGGACCCACTGTAAGGTGAAACTTCAATGAGTTACATCCTGTATAATCTTCATCCCTTGAGTGCTCTAGAACATGTGACTTACTTCTTGCCAACAAAAAATGGCAAAGATTATGAGATAGTTGCTTCCATTATGATTATTCCACCTTCTATAGGACTCCATTATAGCAGACTTAAGGGGGAGACTCTCCTGTTGGCTTTGGAAAAGTAAGCTGCCTTGATGTGAAAATACCTGTCAGAGGGTGTTGTTATAGGAGGTATGACTTTAGAAGCTGAGAGTGGCCACACCTGACAGCAAAAAACAGGCATCTCAATCCTACAGCTGAAAGAAACAGAATTCTGCCCCATGAACTTGGAAAAAGAACCTGAACTCCTGAAAGGAAAGGAGTCTGGCCAATATCTTGAATAATGGAAGTCTTCCATTATCCTATCTAATAAAATGACAATATGCAAATTAACCATCACCTCGTCACAAAGATGGTGGTGCCCATAGCCACAAGGTGGTGGCGCCCAGTCCTCTCAGCCCCGCGGAGTCCCCCCAGTCCCGGGGGGCTGCCGTTTAGAGTGGACCGCGTGAGCGTCCTGGCAGAATGCTTGCTTCATCACTACAGCAACGAGGCAAGTGTTCCACCCCAGATGCGGAGGGTCTCTGGGCAATGGGCATGGAGTGGCTGAGGTAGAGGGGATTGCTTGCCTCATCACCCCAGCGATGAGGCAAGCGTTCCGCGCCCAGCTGCGGATGGGCCTCTGGGCTGCAGGAGCCTCTGGGCAGCGGGCACAGAGCAGCCAGGCCCCGCAGAGAGCTACTGGTGCACAGATTCGTGTGCAGGGCTACTAGTGAGATAATAAATAAGCTGCTGTTGTGGGAATTTTACTGCTGACCTCAAATTGC
This sequence comes from Plecotus auritus, assembly GCF_963455305.1. NCBI lineage: Eukaryota > Metazoa > Chordata > Mammalia > Chiroptera > Vespertilionidae > Plecotus > Plecotus auritus. Next base: position 205,910,546 of record NC_137770.1, on the reverse strand, counting down.
TTGCTACTGATAGCCTCTGGATAACTATTCTCATTTTCTGATTTGTTTATCACTGGATGTGAATTCCACATTACAGTGGTATTTTTCCTTTCTCCTTCATATAGATACTCTGTATGTGGTAATAGTGGGTAACCAGGAGTAACTGAGAGAAGGTTCAAGTGACTACATAATGCACCAGGAGCCTATTCAAGAATCACGCTTTGCAGTTGAGTCCCACCAAATTCCTGTATGGAGAGTGATTTTCAGTCTGATTCCAAATGAATGCACTTTCCGGTTTCCTTTGAAGCACTCCAGTGAATCACATAGGCAACTTGGTATAAAGCTGATCCAGTTGGAAAAATACAGATCAAGTTTGTTCTCAAAGAGTTCCTAGGCACTTTATAAGTCAGAACATTGATTTGTTCATTTTATTTTAAATTTATAATTAGATATTATTATAATACAATAATTTAGTATTATGAATTACATAAATTCAAAATGTGAAATATAGCACTCTTATAATTGAAGCTTTAATTTAAATTCTCGTCATTTATTCTTGCTGATATTTCTAAATACTCTTGCTAAAACTTTACATGTGTACATAAAAGCAAGTACATATCTATATATATAAAAGGCTAAGTGACCATCGCATCCGAAACAACTGAATGGATGACTGAACAGGCTGTGTGGGGTGACCAGGCTGGCAGGGGGGTTAGTGAGGGGCGACCAAACAACCAAGCAGCAGGATGCGTGGGGCGACCAGGCCGGCAGGGGTGTTAGTGAGGGGTGACCAAATAACCGAGCAGCAGGCTGCGTGGGGTGCCCAGGCCAGCAGGGGGGTTAGTGAGGGGCGACCAAACAAGTGAGGAGCAGGCTGCATGGGACTACTAGGCCCACAGGGGGGAGTGTTGGGAGCGATAAGGTTGGCGGGGCGGCAGTTGGGGGTGACCATGCTGGCAGGGGTGCAGTAAGGGGTGACCAGGCTGGTGGGGGTCACTAAGGGGCAACCAGGCTGGTGGGAGGGGCAGTTGGGGGCGGCCAGGCCGGCGGGGGGGGGCAGATGGGGGTGACTACACCTGCAGGGGGGCTAGTTGTGGGTGACCAGGCCAGCAGGGGGGGCAGTTAGGTGCGATCAGGCAGGCAGACAGGTGAGGAGTTAGGATCCAGTGGTCCCAGATTGTGAGAGGGATGTCTGACTGCTGGGATCAGGCCTAAACTGGCAGTCAGACATCCCCCAAGGGGTCCCGGATTGGAGAGGGTGCAGGCTGGGCTGAAGCCCCCCACCCCCGCCACCATGCATGAATTTCATGCATCAGGCCTCTAGTTTCTTATATAAAAATGGATAAAAGCTATACACTTTTACCAGGTACAAATACAAAATAGCATCTTTTGAGCTTATATAAGTAAATATATACTGTTTTGTTGACTGCATTGGAATGCATTGCATGTACTCACATGCACATATGCGCATACATGCACACTCGTGTGTGCATATGTGCATGTATATATATCATATATAATATTTAGTTTTGTTTAGTTTGTGTTACTTCTTTTCCCCTCAGAAATGCATACTTATTAAAATGGAATAAATATGTATTTAATGCAAAAATAATGTATGCTTCCAACATTAAAATAAAATACAAGAATATGGTTTAAAGAGACACTTTCTTTAAAAAGAAAATGAGTGAGATATGTTATATACACTATTAAAAATATTGTTTTGTCCAGAAGTTGTTAGCTCTTCATTTTAGAGATAATACCTTGGCATAATAATTATTATACAGACCTCCTTGGACAAATTCAATTTACCCTCTTCTTTTCATTATGCATTATTTTTGTTAGCTCATTTTTGAAATATTGGTAAATAGCTTTATGCCAATACTAGCAATATCTGGGTAGCAATTTTAACTTAAACTTGTCTATATATTGACTTTAAGGGAAGTATTTAATTATAGCTTCAGTCACACCCATTGTCTATTAGGGACAACTCTTAGAATTGTCCAATATATGAATTCTAATAAGGGAGTATGATATATTAATTACTCTGCTTTCTAGAATATGCTTATGCATCATCTGGTGTATTTCTTGGAAGATAATAAAAGGCCCAAATCGCTTCTCGGTTTATCTTCGATGAGAAGTATAACTTCTGGAAGCACTGGCTGAAATTTCTTTCGGGCAGTCATTTTTCTTTCTATGCATGAGGAAGGTTTTTACTAGTCTCATAAAGGAACCTAATCTCCAGACTGTCTCTAAAATTTCAATACTAATCAATTACTTAAATCAACAACCCTAGGAAAAGCTGTTGAGAAGTCTCAGAAAATCAGGTCAGAAATCAATCTCAAAGTAGTGCTAATAGAGAAAGCTAATTTGTGTGCTGTAGTTGAATATGTAATGTGGACTAGGAATTGGGAGGTTTTGCGATGTGTCCACCTAGCAAGCTGAGCTTCATTTCTGAGTTTCCTTTATTGTATGTTTCCATTAGAGAGAGCACCTAGGGAGGTTCTGTGGGAGATTTTAAAAGCAGAAGAGAAGCAGCAGGCACTTTGTAGCTCACACACTAATTGTGGATCTGCTGACTTGCCTCATTGGTGGTTAGGGGGTGATCAGGCTGGCAGGCAGGAGCGGTTAGGGGCAATCAGGAAGACAGGCAGGCAAGCAGTTGGTAGCCAGCAGTCCTGGATTGTGAGATGGATGTCTGACTGTCCATTTAGGCCCGATCTCAGTAGGCCTAAATGGGCAGTCGGACATCCCTCGAGGGGTCCCAGATTGGAGAGGATGCAGTCTGGGCTGAGGGACACACCCCCCATGCACGAATTTCGTGCACCGGGCCTCCAGTATATAAATAACAATGGAATTAAACTGCTACACTAGAGAATATATGTTTAACACAAAAGTAAACAATAATAGTGGAATGGAGGAAAAAAAATAAGACTTAAGACATATAGAAAACAAAACAAAAAATCAACAAAATGGCAAGATAGCCTGAGATACAAATTTATGCTGGTTAATGTGCAGTGGTTAATGGATTGGTTAAAAGGTCAAGGAGCTTAGATGAAATATAATTGGAAAATTGGTAAAAAGTAGTTCTGGAAAAGAGAAATGTAGATAGAGCTTTTCAAATAGCCATAGAGCATAAAGATATTTTTGTCCAGTATGCATGCTACCCAAGGAGCAGCCTCCATAGGGGAGGATTGTAATCATCAGATGGGTAAGTAAAAAGACAAATAACACAATTTTTTAAAAAATGGTTAAATAAATGAACACACATTTCTTAAAAGAAAAAAATTACAGATGGCTAATGAGCCCATGAAATGATTCAATATAATTAGTCATTAGGGAAATGAAATCAACATCTTAAGAGATACCACCTCATAAACACTATAAACTACACTAATAAAAGAGAAACATGCAAATTGACCATCCCTCCGCTACACCCACCAGCAAATCAGAGCAAGTATTCAAATTAACTCAACAAAGATGGTGGTTAATTTGCGTACGCAGGCTTGGAGTGAAGACTGAAGACAGCGTAGAAGGAAGCCAAGTGCTGCAGAAAGTGAAGCTGCAGAGAAGGGAGCGAGGCAGCGGAGAAGGGAGGTAGGCTAGGAGGCGGGGAGATGGGAGGGAGGCCCGCTTCCTCAGGCTTCGCTCCATTCTCTGCTTCGCTCCGGCCGCAGGAAGCCCTATTCTTGCAGGAATCTTCCTGCAACAGGCCTCTAGTGGATATAATAAAAAGGCAGACAGTAACCAGTGCTGTCAAGGATGTGAGAAATTGGAATACTGATATATTGCTGTTGGACATGTAAAGTGATGTAGCCATTTCTCAAAAAAAATAAAAATCATAAAATGATCATATGACCCAGCACTTCTGTCATAGAGAATTAAAAAAAAATGTGTTGACACAAAAATTTGTGCACAAATGTTTATAGTAGCATTATTTGTACTAGGTAAAAAGTGGGAACAACTCAAATATCTATTAATTATTGAATAGATAAAGTATGGTATTCATATAGTGCAAATGTTTTATATATAGCCCTCAAGTCAAATTTATGTACAATTTACCACATTCATTTATTTTTTATAACAACTAACTATTTCTCTTGAGTTAATGGCTGAACACAAGAATATGTTTTAATTAAAATATTCTCATGTCCTCCATGCCATCTTGTGTTCTAGATTCAAACACTTATAAATTTCTTCATCAGGTATCTACCATCAAAAATTTTTATACTATTTTTTATACCTAACGTTAGGATTATTAAATGACTTTCAACTATGAACAATAGAGATTTAGGTTTCATTTCTTCACACCCATGTTATCACATACTTTATCTTCCCACATTCTTAGATTGTTATAACTAGATTTTTTGAAATTAATATTTTTACCTCATTATAGTGTTATTATTTTTCATTCTTGAACTTTGTATTATGAATTCCTTTCCATTCTTTCATAATTATTTTTGAAGCTAATATTGCTTTTTCATTTGCCTGTTTCTTAGCATGCAAGTGTCCCCAAGGAGAATAAATCTCTTCTAATATGGTTAATCACATCAGGGAATCTATTCCATTTTTTTATCTTGGAGATATGCCTCCAAGAGTCCTCTGTCCTTTTGCTCATATACATACTAGTTGTTTTCTAGGTCTGCTAGATACCAGCCAAGTAACACAACTGACATTCTCAGACATTCCTTCAGCACCAGTCTAGAAAATTCTTTAATTTTTCCCATGTATTTGATCCCTATTTCTGTTTTATAAATGTACTAGATGCCCAATGCACAAAAAATCGTGCAAGAGTAGGACTTCCTTCTCCCAGCTGCCGGCACCAGCTTCCCTCTGGCACCTTGGACCCAGGCTTCCCTCCGACCACTGGCAGGCACCCGGGACCCGGGCTGGCTTCCCTCTGACCCTAGTTTCATCAGGAAGGACGTCTGGAGTGATGTCCAGAAGGACGTCTGGTCTAATTAGTATATTACCCTTCTATTATTATAGATACCTCTGTGTCTAAAAAAGAGTGCATCATAGACAAATATCTTGATATCGTGAACCTCTGAAAGTGTTTATATTCTACCTTATTTTTATTTGTTAATTTGTCAGACTTTATTAGTTTTTTAGGGCTGACTTTACAAAGTACCACAAACTGAGTGGCTTAAACAAGAGAAACTTATTATCTCTTAGTTTTGAAGGGCAAATATCTAAGAAAAAGGTGGCTGGGTCGGTCCCTCTAAGGTCTGTGAGGAAAATCATTTATGTTCAATTTTCCAGATTTACCCAGACAAAGCATTTACTTGGGTTGTGTTTACTAATCCAATTTCATGAGATTAGTATTTTAGCCAGATATTTATTTTCCTAATTGCTGTGAGTGTTACTAGCACATGGCATGAAGTCATCTCCTGACAGAGACTCTGTGACCTGTTTACCACTCCTGCTGACTGTGTTCCCGGCCGATTTAGATAAAGAACAATTTTAGGGTTGTGGCAGAACAGTTCTGAGATGGCGTATAGCATTGTCTAACTCTTTTGCAGATATGGATATAATTGGGTCGTTGAATGGTATAATTTCCACTGTATAGTTACTATTGATCTCTTCCAGGGAGTCAATATGTGCTTGGTTTATTCAGAAGTCATTAGACAATGGTTAACCAGAGATTTCACAGTCACATTTGTCCTTTGGTCTACTAATAATGTACAAATGAGCAATACTTAATATTCCATACCCTCTTTATTTAACTGTCAAGACTAGGTAACGGAGTTCTCTGAGAAGAATCATAAATCAAAATAAAAAATGAATCATGCATGCTCTTCCCTAATGCTGCTACTCATGCAACCATAGAGAGTCTGTTAGGCATGAGGCTCTGAAGCAAGATACAAGTGTTAACAATTCTGGCTCCGTTACCTACAGCATACAGTAGTGGGCAAGACTACAATTTGTTCATCCATAGAATGCAAATAGTAATAATGATAATAATAACTCCTGTTGTTAAAATAAAGTATTAAATATTTGATTAAATTATGTGCTTAGAATATGATACATCTATTATTATTATTAAGTAAAAGTTCAAAAGTTGATGGATAGCTTAAAAAGCTTCAAGATTGGCTATAATCTGGAGCAGTCACTTTTCTAAAAGAACAATTATATTTCTGTGTCCTTTGCTGTGGTCTTGTCAAGCCTTTCAAATTTCTAGACATTTATTCCAGTAATATTGAAAATTCTTCACATAATATGGTGAAGATTGTTTTCAGATGTATTCTTGAAAGACAGTAATTTATTTTTAATTTGGGAGCAGTGAGGAGGGGGGATAGATAGAGGGAAGAATAGCATCCCTTGTGACTTTTAAAAAATATAATTTTGCTGATTTTAGAGAGGAAGGGAAAGGGAGGGAGAGATAGAGACATCAATGATGAGAGAGAATCATTTATAGGATGCCTCCTGCTGCCTCCTGCACACTCCACACTGGGGATCAGCCCGCAACCCCTGCAGGCGCCCTGACTGGGAATTGAAACTTGACCTCCTGGTTCATAGGTTGACACTCAACCAATGAGCCATGCCAGCCAGGCATCCCTTGTGACTTTTAGTGGCAACTCCATTCTTTGTTTTATTTCAGTCCCTTTATTTTTATTTGTTTTAAATATTGAATTTATTGGGGTAACATTGTTTAATAAAGGTTTCAGGTGTAAAATTCTATAATAATCTGTATATTGCATTGTGTGTTTACCACATCAAGTCAAGTCTCCTTCCATCACCATTACCCTCTACCCCCTTTACTCTCTTCTACCTCCCTTACCCCTCATTTCTCTCTGATACCGTATTATTGTCTATGAGTTTTTTGTTTATTTGTTTTTTTTTTGCTTAATCTTTTCACTTTTTCCACCCAACTCCCTAACCCCCCACCCCTCTGACAGCTGTCAGTCTGTTCTATGAGTCTGTTTCTATTCTGTTTGTATATAGCAGTTCCTTTAAATTGCAGATGCATAATTGATCAATATGAGACACAGCATGAAATGTTCTCATCCAGTTTATACCTCTTGGAGCCTCCAGATCATTTTACCTGAATATTACCCATATTCTCTTTCCTTTGTGTTCTTAAAAGCTTTTCCAAGATTTATTTTATTCTTAATGGGAGTAATGATTTAGTGCAGATAAATATAAGGCCAGGAAAAGTGAAAAAGAGCTCAGTGTTTTAAAATGCTTTAGGGTTAAGCAAATGTTCTCATATCTGATCTGTTTATCATCAATATTTTTTTTTAGTGTTGGCATATTACTCTCAGTGTCTTTTGATATGCATATACCATTTTGCAAATGATGAAAAAAGGTCAGAGAAGCCTATGTGGTAGACTAGTGCTCTCCCTCATCCCCAAAGATGTCCACAGTTTAATTTGTGGAATCTGTGAAAATGTTATTTTGCAAGGAAAAGGGGAGCTTACAGATGTGATTAAGTTAGGATCTTGAGATGGAAAGACTACCCTGGATTATATTAGAGTGCCAAATAGAAACAGAAGTCCTTATAAACAAAATTCAGAGAGGAATAGTCATTGCTAGAGTGATGAAGGGTGAGAAAGCCTTGAGTGGCCATTGCTGGCTTTGAAGACGTAGGAAGGGGCTATGAGCCAAGAAATTCAGGCAGCCTGAAAAAGGGAAGGGAACAAATTCCCTTCTAGAGCCTCCTGAAGAAAAGCAGTCCTACTGACCTCTTTATTTTAATACAGTAAAATTACTTTTAGACTTTTGATCTCCAGAAAACCTCACATTATAAATTTGTACTGTTTTAAGGCATTTTTTTGTAGTATTTTGTTAGAGCCATAATAGGGGAAATGAATATAATAAATGACTAGACTATAATTTTACAAAGGCAAGTGGAAACAGCCCTTCAGATCTATGGATTTCCAGTCTAGTACTCTCATACCATGACACAATGTATCTAAATCTGGTTTAAATTGTAGTTTATATATTTATAAATGAAAATATAGATTAAGATGAAAACGTTCTCAAATATATTTAACTGGTTTTATGCTGTCTATTTGAAAACACTACTAACCAAGGATGGACTAGTTAAGTGATGTCATAGATTATGCATAATATTTATAAACATATAGAAACACAACCCCAATTAATGTAAGTCATATTCATGATTCACATATGACTGGTTGTAGAAGTTGATTGATTCATTGGGCATAGAAACTCCTGTTTTTTCATTGTTACTGCCTTTGATTTTATTCCTGATAATTCTCATTTGCTTTGCTGATACCCATTTACTCTATTCTAGCTTTTTAATAAGGATTGTATTGATGTGTGTTTTGTGTGGGGGGAAAAAGTTGGTTGGGTAGAAATTAAGTAATCTTGTATGAAATTCTTAATTCACCTCTACTTCTATCTCTCCCATCTGCATCATACATCGCTATCTTTTATGAAGTATCCTAGATATTAGCAACTCTCTTTTTTTGCCAACTTAAGTGGCTCCATCTTTGCACTTGATCCAGTTCTCCTTAAGGAACTGGCCATTAATCTCTCTGCACCTCTCTTGTGATCTCAATTTTCTCCCTCTTGTTTATTCTCTCTCTTCTGCTTTCCCACATCTCCCACCATCAAAAGATAATTTTGCCACATTTTATGATGCCACCCTATAAATATATTTCCTTTTCATAAAATTTTACAAGAGTAATCTACAGCTGCTTTTCTACTAATATATATTTATGTTTTTCAGAGATTTTTTCAGATTTGTTGTACAAGTAGAGGAAATCCTTATTCAGTGCCAAATTTGCTCTTAAGATAAGGAGAACCTGAACTAACTATTGGGTGGGTTAGTAAAATATACTGAAGGTAAACACATAATTATAAATTCAGTAGTCCCCTTTCAGTCTTCACTCTCCTTGAAATAGTGGCAGCATTTGACATTACAGTTGTGAGGTACATAACTATGTTTCTGTCAGGGATTAACTGTGTACCGTATATGACAACGATCCCATAAGGTTATAAGGGAGCTGAAAAATTCCTGTCATCTAGTGATTATGTAACTGTTATAATATCATTGTACAATACAATACTCGAGTTTGTGGTGATGTTGGTGGGAACAAACCTAATGTGCTGCTAATCATAAAAATATAGCATATGCAATTATGAACAGTACATAATACTTGATAAGGATAATTAGCAACTGTTATTGCTATATGCATTTGCTATATTATGCTTTTTGTCATTATTTTAATATGTATTCTTTATACTTACAAAAAACTTATGGAAAACATATTGCCATGTTACACCATGTTTACTTCATCTCTAATTGCCTCACTTTCTTTTGTACTTGATTTAGTCTCATGTTGTTTTGTTTAATCATAGACCCTAAGTGTAGAAAATCTATTGCTAATATTTGCTCATGTTGCCAGTAAGAGGCCACATAGAGTGATTGCCCTGGAAATGAAATAAATTGTGATTTAGGGGCTACAAATGTGGAGACATCAGTGATGGCTATTGTTTATCATTCAGACATGTCCCATTCACCATGGCTACAATACTGAAAAGCAAGAACAAAGTTATGGAAACTGTTAAAGCATCTTTTTAATTGAGGGCATAAGACTAACAAAAATTCCAGAGAGGCCCATATCAGACATGGAGAAACTTCTAATGACTTGGATTAAAGACCAGACAGAGTTGTACAATATGTTTGCACTTTAAGCTAAATGTTATTGCAAAAGTGTTAAAAAGTTTATATAGTAAGAAAGTTATAGTAAGCCAAATCTAATTTATTATGGAAGGAAATATTTTTTAATAAATTTAGTGTAGGCCAAGTGTATTGTGTTTATAAAGTCTACAGTAGTTCACAATAGTGACCTAAGCCTTCACATTCACTCACAACTCACTCACTGACTCGCCCAGAGCAATTCCCAGTCCTGCAAACTCCATTCATGATAAGTGCCCTGTAGAGGTGTGCCATTTTTATCTTTCATACTGTATTTAAAAAAAAAATCTTTATTGTTTAAAGTATTACATATAGTATTACATATGTCTCCTTTTTCCCACATTGACCTCTCCCCAGCAACCCCGACCTCCAGCACATGCCCTCACCGCCGTCCCCCCACCAAGTGTCTTGTGTCCATTGGTTACGCTCATATACATACATACAAGTCCTTTGGTTGATCTCTTGTCCCCCCTCCCTGTCTTTCCTCTGAATTTTGACAGTCTGTTCGATGCTTCTCTGTCTCTGGATCTAATTTTGTTCATCAATTTATGTTGTTCATTATATTCCACAAATGATTGAGCTCATGTGATATTTATCTTTCTCTGACTGGCTTATTTCCCTTAGCATAATGCTCTCCATGTCCATCCATGCTAATGAGAATGGTAAGAATTCTTTCTTATAGCAGCGTAGTATTCCATTGTGTAGATGTACCACAGTTTTTTAATCCACTCATCTGTTGATGGGCATATAGGCTGTTTCCAAATCTTAGCTATGGTAAATTGTGCTGCTATAAACATAGGGGTGCATATATCCTTTCTGATTGGTGTTTCTGATTTCTTGGAATATATTCCTAGAAGTGGGATTACTGGGTCAAATGGGAGTTCCATTTTTAATTTTTTGAGGAAACTTCATACTGTTTTCCACAGTGGCTGCACCAGTCTGCATTCCCACCAGCAGTGCACGAGAGAATCCCTTTTCTCCACATCCTCACCAGCACTCATCATTTGTTGATGATAGCCATTCTGACAGGTGTGAGATGGTACCTCATTGACATTTTGATTTGCATCTCTCAGATGATTAGTGCCTTCGAGCATATTTTCATATGTCTCTGGGCTTTCTATATGTCCACTCTGGAAAAATGTCTATTTAAATCCTTTGCCCATTTTTTGATTGGATTGTTTAAATTCCTTTTGTTAAGAAGTATGAGTTCCCTATAAATTTTTGCAATTAGGCCCTTATTGGATATAACATTGACAAATATGTTCTCCCATGCAATGGGCTTTCTTGTTGTTTTGTTGATGGTTTCTTTTGCTGTGCTGAAGCGTTTTATTTTGATGTAGTCCCATCTGTTTATTTTCTCCTTAGTTTCCATTATCCTAGGAGCACTATCAGTAAAGATATTGCTATGACATATGTCTGATATTTTGCTGCCTGTGGATTCTTTTAAGATTTTAATGGTTTCCCGCCTTACATTTAAGTCCTTTAGCCATTCTGAATTTATTTTTATGGTGTAAGTTGGTGGTCTAGTTTCATTTTTTGCTTGTGTCTGTCCAATTTTCCCAACAGCATTTATTGAAGAGACTGTATTGACTCCATTGTATGCTCTTGCCTCCTTTGTTAACTATTAGTTGAGCCTAATGGCTTTGGTCAATTTCTAGGTTCTCTATTCTGTTCCATTGGTCTATATGTCTGTTCTTGTGCCAGTACCAGGCAGTTTTGAAAAGAGTGGCTTTGTAATATAGCTTGATATCTGGTATTGTGATCCCTCCAACGTTGTTCTTTTTTCTCAAGATTGTTGCAGCTATTCAATTGTTTTTTTCATTCCATATGAATTTTTGGAGAGTTTGTTCTAGGTCTGTGAAATATGCCCTGGGTATCTTAATGGGGATTGCATTGAATCTATAGATTTCTTTGATAGTATGGACATTTTAATGATGTTGATTCTACCAATCCATGAACACGGTAGATTCTTCCATTTTTTTATGTCTTCCTTATATCTTTTTTCAATGTCCTGTCGTTTTCAGAGTATAGGTCTTTTACCTCCTTAGTTAAGTTTATTCCTAGGTATCTTTATTTTTTTTGGTGCAATAATAAATGTGGTTGTTATTTTGTTTCTCTTTCTGTGAGTTCACTATTGGTGTATAAAAAAAGTCATAGATTTCTGGGGGTTAATATTGTATCCTGCTATATTTCAATATTCATTTATTAAGTCTAGTAGTTTTTTGATGGAATCTTTAGGGTTTTCTATGTACAATATCATGTCATCTGTGAATAATGGCAGGTTTACTTCTTCTTTTCCAGTTTGGATGCCTTTTATTTCTTCTTGTCTGATAGCTATGGCTAGTACTTCCAGTATTATGTTGAACAGGAGTGGTGAGAATGGGCATCCCTGTCTTGTTCCTGTTCTTAGGAGAAATGATGTTAAACTGTAGGTTTGAGTATGATGTTGGTTGTTAGTTTGTCATATATAGCTTTTATTATATTGAGGTATGATCCCTCTATTCCCACTTTGCTAAGAGTTTTTATCAAGAAACAGTTGGATTTTGTCAAATGTTTTTTCTGCATCAATTGATATGATTATGTGTTGTTTGTCTCTCAATTTGTTTATGTGATGTATCATGTTTATTTATTTGCAGATATTGTACCATCCTTGCATGCCTGGAATAAATCACATTTTGTCATGGTGTATGATCTTTCTAATGTAGTGCTGGATCTGGTTTGCTAGGATTTTGTTGAGGATTTTAGCATCTATGTTCATCAGGGATATTGGCCTGTAATTCTCTTTCTTTGTAGTGTCTTTATCTGCTTTTGGGATTAGGGTAATGCTGGCTTCATAGAATGAGCTTGGAAGGGTGTCTTCCTCTTGAATTTTTTGGAATAGTCTTAGGAGGATAGGATTTAGTTCTTTGAATGTTTGGTAAAAATCCCTTGTGGAACTATCTGGCCCATGGCTTTAATTTTTCTGGAAGATTTTTGATTACTGTTTCAATTTCATCAGTATTTATTGGCCTATTCAGGTTTTTTTATTATTCCTGATTGAGTTTTGGAAGCTTGTATTTTTCTAGGAATATGTCCATTTCATCAAGGTTGTCCAATTTGTTGGAGTAGAGTTGTTCATAGCATTTTTTTTTTTTTTTTTACAATTCTTTGTATGTCTGTGGGGTTGGTTGTTACTTCACCTCTTTCATTTCTGATTTTGTTTATTTAGGTACTCTCTCTTTGTTTAATGGTGAGCCTGGCTAGAGTTTCATCAATCTTGTTTATCCTTTGAAAGAACCAGCTCTTGGTTTTATTGATTATATATATATATATATGTGTGTGTGTGTGTGTGTGTGTGTGTGTGTGTGTGTGTCTATGTCATTTATTTTTGCTCTGATGTATATTATTTCCTTCCTTCTGCTTATTCTTGGCTTTTCTTGTTGCTCTCTTTCTAATTCTTTAAGTTCCAGGGTTAGATAATTTATTACCATTTTTTCTTGTTTTTTGAGGTAGCCCTGTAGAGCTATGAACTTCCCTCTCAGGACTGCTTTCACTGTGTCCCATAGATTTTGGATTGTTGTATTTTCATTGTCATTTGTTTCCATGATGTTTTTTATTTCTTCTTTGATCTCTTTGATAACCCAATCATTGTTTAATAGCACACTATTTAGCCTCCAAGTGTTTGATTTTTTAAATTGTTTTTATGTAGTTGATTTCAAATTTTATGCCATTGTGATCTGAGAAGATGCTTGATATGATTTCTATATTATTGAATTTGAAGAGACTTTGCCTGTGTCCTAATATGTGGTCTTTCTTTGAAAATGTCCCATGTGCACTGGAGAAGAATCTATATTCTATAGCTTTGGTGTGAAATGTTCTGAAGATGTCATTTAAGGCCATCTGATCTAGTAAGTCATTTCGGATTGCTGTTTCTTTGCTGATTTTTTGTCTAGAGCAGTGGTCAGCAAATCATTAGTCAACAGAGCCAAATATCAACAGTACAATGATTGAAATTTCTTTTGAGAGCCCAATTTTTTAAACTTAAACTTCTTCTAATGCCACTTCTTCAAAATAGACTCGCCCAGGCCGTGGTATTTTGTGGAAGAGCCACACTCAAGGGGCCAAAGAGCCGCATGTGGCTTGCAAGCCGCGGTTTGCTGACCACTGGTTTAGAGGCTTTATCCAGTAAAGTCAATGGGGTGCTAAAATCCCCTACTATGATTGTATTGCTGTCAATATCTCCCTTGATATTTAGCAGAAGTTTTTTTATGTATTTGGGTGTTCCTGCATTGGGTGCATATATGTTTACCAGAGTTATATCCTCTTATTGTATTGATCCCTTTAGCATTATGAAGTGGCCCTTTTTAATCTCTTGTTATGGCCTTCACTTTGAGGTATATTTTTTCAGATTTAAGTATTACTACCCCAGCTTTTCCCCATTTCCATTTGCCTGAAAAATATTTTTCCATCCCTTCACTTTCATCTGTGTGAGTTCCTTGTTCTGAGATGGGTCTTTTATAGACAGCATTTAAATGGGTCATGTTTTCTTATCCATTCAGCCACTCTTTGTCTTTTGATTGGAGCATTTAGTCCATTTACGTTTAAGGTTATTATTGATAGATACTTGTTTGTTGCCATTTTTATTCTGTTTGCCCGTGTTCCTTCTACCCTTTCTATTTCTTCTTTTTACAATAGTCCCTTTAGCATTTCTTGCATTGCTGACTTGGTAATGATAAACTCCCTTAGCTTTTTTTTGTCTGTGAAACTCCTGATTTCCTCTTCAATTTTGAGTGATAGCATTGCTTGATAGAGTATTCTTGGATTCAGTCCCTTGCTTTGCATCACTTTGTATATTTCATTCCATTCCCTTCTGGCCTGATGTGTTTCTGTTGAGAAATCATTTGATAATCAAATGGGAAATCCTTTGTAGGTAACTCTCTGTCTCTCCCTTGCAGCCTTTAAGATTCGTTCTTTGTTGTTAATGTTTGCCATTATAATTATGATGTGTCTTGCTGTGCGTCTTTTTTGGTTCATTTTGTTTGGGACTCTTTGTGCTTGTGTGACCTTTTCTTACCAATTCAGGAAAGTTTTCTGTCATTATTTCTTCAAACTAGTGGCCCGGTGCACGAAATTCATGCACATTAAAAGGGGATTAATTGGAGGAAATAATTTAATATTGCTGTTTGCCCTTTCTCTATAATACAAGTGTGAGAGATGAAAGAAAATTAGTAAAATGTATATGAAAACCTTCCTCCTGTCAGAGTTTGGGGCACACCATGGGACCCAAAGTCAAGTCCCCGCCCAGCCACATGCCCCTCAAAATCATGTGAGACCCAGACCTGGCCGTCCCTCCCCCCCATTGGGTTAGATCCAGACCTGGCTAGCCCCACCCTTTCAAGCCTCACTGGGCAGGGAACGTAGCCTCAGGTCCCTGGCCCGGCGCCAGGATGGGGGGCATGGCCTGAGGTCCCTCAGCCCAGACCGGGGTGGGGGGCATGCCTTGAGGTCCCCCGTCAAGCCCCACCAGGTGTGGGACATGGCCTGAGGTCCCTGTCAAGCCCTGCCAGGCGGGGGATGGTGCGCAGCCTCAGGTCCCCCGGCCCAGCAACCTGGAAGGGGGAACAGCCTCAGGTACCCTGTCAAGCCCCATCGGCAAGGGGGTGCAGCCTCAGGTCCCTCCTGGGTGGGGGGCGTGGCCTGAGATTCCCCGACCCAGCACTGGGGGTGCACCTTGAGGTCCCCCGTCAAGCCCTGCCAGGCAGGGGGCCGCAGCCTCAGGTCCCCTGGCTTGGTGCCAGGGTGGGGGGCACAGCCTTAAATCCCCTGTGAAGCCCCACCTGGTGGGGGCGTGGCCTGAGGTCCCCCTGCCTGGCACTGGGGCTGCGGGAGCAGCCTGAGGTCCCCTAGCCCAGCACCAGAACGGGAAGTGCACCTTGAGGTCCCCTGTCAAGCTCTGCCGGGTGTGGAAGGCGGCCTGAGGTCCCCTGTAAAGCCCCACGGGGGCGGGGGAGGGCATAGCCTCAGGTCCCTGCTGATTGCTTGTTAAGGCTCCTTATGGGAACTTGGCCTCAGCTGTGGGTGCAGCCATCTTTGTGACGGAGTGATGGTTAATTAGCATATTCCCTCTTTATTAGATAGGATAGGTTTTATAAACCTTGCTCCTCTTCTTGTCCTTCTGGAATCCCTATTATATGTATGTTTTTGTTTCATGTTGTCCCAAAGCTCCCATAGGCTCTCCTCCTGCTTTCTAAATTTTTTACTCCAATACCTGTTCAGATTGGGTGTGTTTTCAGCCCTATCTTCTAACTCACTAATTCAGTCCTCTGCTTCTTCTAGTATACTGTTGAAACTGTCCATTGTGGTTTTTATTGTAGCAATATCATTCTTGATTTCCTCTTGATTCTTACTAAGTTGTTGATTTTCTCAGTCATCCTGTTTATGAACTGTATGACACTCTGAATTCTTTTTCTGACGTATTTCATGCCTCTGTTTCATTTAGTGCCTTTTCTGGAGTTGCCTCCTTTTCTTTCCTTGGGGGGTTGTTTCTTTGTCTCCCCATTTTTGCTGTCTCTTTCTGGCCTTGGGCATCCTGCTTTTGGTTTGAGAGGTTGAAGACCCTATCAGGGCAATGGTCTGGAAATCGTTAGGCCAGTGGCTGGGTCTGCCTTGAGTTTCACACCTTTATTGTCTCTGCTCTGAATTGTATCCCTTTCTCCCTCAGAACTGGTCCCTCAGTTGTCTGCTTCAGATGCTTGAGGTGGTGGGAGTGCGTGCACAATTCCTCTGATGTGTGACTCCCTTTGATTACCCACAGCCCTGTGGCATGCAGTTTACTTTGTGGCTCCAGCACCTGTGGCTGGGTCACACCCTCGGTCCCTCTGGCAGCACACTTGCAGCACATTCCTGTGGACCCTGGTTGGGCACACCAGCTAGCTCCGGATTGCTCTGGTAGCACTCCCCTGTTTCCTGGAGCGAGGTGTGCATTGGTTTGCTTCAGATCGCCCCAGCAGGACTGTCCCAGGAGCCGGGTTGGAACGGGTGCAGGTTTCTCTGGGTTATACAGTCATAGCTCCGCTGTGGCCTGAGTGGAGTGCATGCTGGGATTCTCCAGGTTACCCTGGCAGCAAAACCTTGTGCTTCGGTTGGAGTGGGTGCAGGTTGTTCTGGGTTGCACAGTCCTCACTACAGTCCTCACTTTCTTGTAGCTTGGAGTGCGATGCATCCTGGGTTGCTCCAGTTTTCCCATCATCACTGTGGAGCAGGGGAATGTTGCCCTGGGTCACTCAGTCTGTGCTCCTCAGTGGGGCAAAGTGAGTTGCGTGTTGGGTTGCTCCACATGGCCCTGGCAGGACTGTCCTGGGGGCCAGAGAGGAGCGGCATGGGTTTCTCTGGGTTTCACAGTCAAAGCTCCCCTATGGCCTGGATGGGGCATGCTGTGGGTTACTCTGGGTTGCCCTGACAGCAGGTCTGGGGACTCGGGGTGGAGCTAGCGCTTTGTGGCTCTGGGTCAGGCTAGCAGCATGGTTCTGGAGTCCAGGGTGGGGTTGGGGCACAGGGTTCCCCCTGGATTGCACTCACTCTGGGGTCTTGGAGCTGGATCTTAGGACACTGAGTCCAAGTGGGCTGGTTAGGAACCCTGGTGTGGGAGCTTACTCTGGTGGCATACACTCCCTGCAGACATCTGGGAGCCTGCCAGGAGGTAATGTGCCACTCACTGCCTGGGCATGGTGGTGTTTCCATGTGGGTTATGGCTGGCAAGCATCATTCTCTAGGTGTCCTCTATCCTTCCTTATTGAAAATTGTCTCCTCAGCTGTGTCTAATTTCTTAATTCAGGCTGGATGTTCTCCCATTTAGTTGCTTTTCTTGTCTGGCCTGAGGAGAAGGTGCACAACACTGGTGCATATTTGGCCACCATTTTCTCTCTCCCTCATACTGTATTTTTGTTGTACCTTTTTTTTTATTTAGATATACAAATACTAACATAACTCTATATAGTATTTCCTACAGTGACTTACTATACAGGTTTTTATCCTAGGAGCAGTAGGCTACATTATATAACCTACATGTGTAGTAGTCTATACCAATTAGATTTGTAAGTGCTCTCTGGCATTTACACAATGATGAAATTGTCTAACAGTGCATTTTTAAGAACATATCCCTGTTATTAAGCAACACATGACTGTATTGATTATACATCACTACCATTTATAAACCTATTCTTCACCATCTAGACTATTCTTTGCTACAAGATTGTTGTAATCATTAATTTCTTCCTATTCCCAAAGCCTAATATTCAAGCAATCACCAGTCCTATTTTTTTCAGGAACAGAGAAGGCACTGTAAATCTTTTAGTAGAGAAAATTTAAAATAGGAATTGTTTAAAAGGTTGAGGGAGAAAAGAAAAGAAGGCAATATCTCTTGGATCAATAATGCAGGAGCACAAAGGAAAATGGATTTACAGTCCAGGAACCTAGTGCAGCTGGTTGGAGCCTGCACTTCAAATCAGTCTGACCCTGACACCAGAAGCCAAGCACTCTTGATGGAAAGTTAAAAGTCTACACCATAGATGTCACAGTCTGCTCTACAGCCCAGAAGAAAAATACTTTTTACATTTCCCAGTCTCCTTCTAGTGTCCCTCATTAGAAGAACAGAGCCAGAAACCAGTTGGCAAAGAGCTTAAAAAATGCAGTTTGTAGTATATTAGCCCTTTCAAGTTACAGAAAAGAGATAGAGTGGTTTGGAGAACTTGGGAAAGCAGAGTCTAGATTGTTTGGAAAAGTTGGGGGAGTGAAAAAATGGAACATGTCACTCAGATCGTTATAGAGAAAAATAGTACTCTGCACTGTCTCCCAGGCATGTAGTTTTACAAAATGACCAGGATGAGAGAGCAGAGAGAAAGGAGGCAAATTACCTATACAATTAGTTACCCATAGTTACTCACCATTTATTCATATCACTTCTTACAATTCCATCACTTTTTTCTCCATATTCAAGATTGCATGCAATAACAATAAGACAACCTATTTCCATTTATACAACCATCACTTATATAAGACAATATCTTTTACTTTGAAAGAGGATATATTAAAAGTGCATCTTCTAGTATCTTAATTTTTTACTGTTACTAGTAATTCCTCTTTGAGTTCAGTCAAAATCCCATCTGAATATTTTGTAACCCAAATTTGTAAAGATTACCCACACACATTACCTCTAAGAAAACAAAACAAACAAACAAAATGGGGGAAGGGAGAGGAAGGAATAACTGGTTAATGTATGTTTCTGTTACCACAGTTCCCATTTCTGAACTCATCATGGAGTCCTAGGTACTATTTGTTGCTTCATTCTTCCATTTTCTATTCATATCGTTTCTGCCCTCAGCCACTACTTTAGCTGGTGGAGAGACAAAACCTCCAATCCTAAAGCCTCTGTCATTAGCAAAATTTGCATAGCAGTACTGGACTATAAAAATAACTAAAAGCTGAACTTTTTAAAAAAATAATTAAAATGTTTTAATTAAAAATATTTGTAAAAATTTAAATAAAAAATGTTAAGGTCCCAGAATATGTGTACCTTCCCAAGTAGATGTGTAAGTTTGAAAAGTAATTATTTTATGAACTTTAAATTTTTGTCAGGAAATTATAAACTCTTACTTTTGATTATAAATATTCAGGTAATTAAAAAAACTTAAAATTGATATGCATTTAATATACGTAATTCAAAACATTAGAAAAATTAAAGTGTTTTAGTTCCTTGTGAAGCGTCACCAAGAATGGTTTGAACAGTGCTTGCCTTCTTCTTCATGTCCTGTAACTTACAGTATGGAGTAAGCATCTTTTCCATACCTTGGTGAATTGTCATGCTCTTTTTTGAGTTTGTACCAGCTTCCAAAACTTTATAATTTCACTTTTAATGTCATGAAATATCTGCGAAAGCCCCTTTAATGTGGAATTTCCCTAGGGATACCATTATCCTTTTTATCACTGTCCTCATTTATATCAATGACTTCACCTTCACTAGAATAGGTTCCACAATTTAGCTTCTCCAATGGTAGCAATGTCAGCATTAGCTATTATTCCATAACTTCTTTTATGTTTCACTCAAATTTTAGTTCCAGTAATGCAATTTTAATTACCTGGTGCACTTTGATTTTTGTGGGGCAATTCTCTCTTTTGATTATCTTCCCCCCCGCCCAGTGGTCACATAGGTTTATCACTGACACACAAAGAGATAAGTAACAGAGGTATTTTCTTTCCTGTCTGATCATGAACAAAATAACAGATGCACAGTGACCAATCACCAACAGACTTTGAAAAAAGTGATGTGATTGGTCACTGATCATGATTTACATGTTATTTACAGAGTGATTTGTGGAGTGCAGAGCTGGCATTGATGCTTGTATTTGTTCTATCCAATTACTCAAAGTTATTGCACCCTGGTATTTGGAATTTGAGTTGTGTTATTGGAGACTAGTACTTCACTAAACCATAGCAACCAAAATTGTATATCGGAATCATGCAAGTGAGGACTGTTTATACATATTGCTTCTACCTGATGATGAAATGCTGCTGCTAATCCGATACTTAGGGCTTTCCTGATCAGATAACACCCAGTTCATAAAGAACAGTCCAATTTCCAGAATTTTAGATCCCAGTCAATGTCAAATGGCAAGCCAATATCTGTTTGTATACCTAGAAGAGTTATTTGCAGAGTTTTGTTCAAAACCCTGGAATCCTGCGATACTGAGACTTGCCAGAGGCTCTTTGCAAATCCCCCCAAATCTTTCAGTTTGCTTTCTCTTCTGTAACTCTTCAAGCTGGCATTTTTTTTCCCCTTATGCTGACAACCTCAGTCCTGAATTTTCATGATTTCATATCTCGATAGAAGAGTTCGCTTCCTAAAGATGCTCCCTGACTCCCATTTTTTCAGCTGCTGTGATTATGACATAATGACATTTATAGGAAGAACTCCTGACCATGTAGCTCCTCTGCTTAAAAATCTGTCAATATTTCCTTAAAACTTTTAAGACGAAGCCAAAACTCCTTAGCATAGAATAAAGGGTTTCATGATATGGCTTCCATTTAATTTTCAGCCCCTTCTATTAGACTTTGTTATACATTCATTCTGAGCAATTGTGGGTTCCTAAACAAACTCTGATTTTCTTACTCCTGTTCTTTCCACGTGGTGCACTTACTGCTTAAACCTTTCACTTTACCTGAAGAACTATTGGTTGTCTCACAGAATAATCCTAATGCTATATCTTTGGGAATGTCTTACATCACACATCAAGTTTGAATAATTTTTATATCCCTACTCGTGGGCTATCACTATTTAAAAATTTTATGACATTGTGTTGTGCTTTATTCCAATTTAAAACGTTTATGACATCGTATTGTGCTTTATTCCAACTTTCATGTTGTGTGTTCCACTGCTCTTGTATAACAGAAAATATATTTATATTGTGTCACTAAGGTTTAGTATAAGAAGGCACATGTTCTCTTTTGCATATTTTTTTCCTAATCTTCTGTGACAATATTCTCTCTTAGTCTCCTCTTGTCTTTAGTTACTGCTCTGAATCATTTAAGACTCTGGATCTTCTCTTATGTTCATTTCATTGCATTGATTTTGCTGACATTATGACCAAAGCTCTCCTATTTTTATTTATATGTTCTACCTTAGTTATATTATTAAATTCTCATGGCTTTATATACTATCTTTGAATAGCTAATGCTGCCATTGCTGCCATCTGAATCCATATCTTCACTCCAAACACTTTCTTTTTTTTTAATGCTTTTATTGACTTTAGAGAGAGAGGAAGGGAAAGGGAGAAAAATGTGAGAGAAATATTAATTGGTTGTCTCTCAGAAACACACCCTGACCAGGGACTAAATCCATAACCTGGATATGTGCCCTGACCTGGAATCAAACCCACAACCTTTTGGTGTATGGGACAACACTCCAACCAACTGAGCCACATTGGCCAGTGCATTCCAGACACTTTCAAATATCCTAGGTGGCATTTACTATTGTTTATTTGAGATCTTTATTTTAATGTTCCAAAATATTCATTACAGAAAAAACAAATACCTCTGTTTCCCACAACATATTTCTCTTTTTAATCTTTTAAGTAATAGCATTATCACCCATTTAATTTTAGAGCCATTCATTCTTTTTAAAATTTAGTTAAATAAATTTTATTCAAAACCAAAAATTGAGAACAAACTATTTCCTAGGCAGCATGCCAAATTTAGGATAAAAGAGCAGAAAAACACAAATATGCTTGCCCTTAATATGTCAGAACAACAGTGGCAAAAGTGCTGTAATGGAGAAATGTTTTCCTGTGAAAGCAATGCCCAGTTCTTTATTATTGGGGCCAAAGGTTCATTAACATCTTTAGAAAAGAGATACAACTTCAATGTTGAATTTCCAAGTGATACAAAAGTATATCTTTAAAAAAGAGGCTGTGGAAAAATATTTTACTTTGCTTGATCTCCCTAAATCAACAGATGTCTAAATCCAATCCTTTCAATTGCATCCCTGAAACTTCAGCAAAATTCATCATCTGTGCTCTTATAGGGACCTCAAGACCACATTATCTTATCTCTTAATTTCTGGTTTTGCTCCTTCTCTTCTATCCTGATATTTATAGAAATAACTTAAGAATAAAGCAGGTTATGGCATTTGATTCCATAAGAATAGCCTTTAGCTCCTATTTTCTATAAGGTTAATGCAAGTTATTTACCTTATATGGACCTTTATATGTAGCATTATACCTTTTTCTTCTCTTATATCCCCACCAAAACACATTTAAAAGCAGGAACCCAAGGTCTCAGTGTAAGTTCATAGGCTTAATGAGTAACTTCCTAACAAAACCAGTTAATGAGTAATAAGTGAACTATTCACTATATGACCCTGGGGGATGCATCTCTCTCTCTCTCTCTTACTGTCTCTCACTCTCCCTCTTATCTGTCTATCTATCTAATCTTTTAATTATATCTTCTTATAACTGTTTTTTCTTTAAGGCTTAATTGAATACTTATGTACTGTATGAGTACATTCACTCAACAAACCATGATTGATTATTTTTCTTATTTCCTTGACATAGTTAAATATACTTTCATCTGAATAGTACTATAAGGGTAATGACTGTTGTATTTTAATTGTACATTTACTTAACATTTTTTGTACATTCATTTAGCTCTTTGGATAAGAACACTTCTCAACTTAATGTAATACCTAGTTTATTATTTGTGTTCTACTAATATTTGTAAACTAAGGAAATAAATCTTCAATCTAAACTCCTTTTAGGGGTCAGCATACATTTTCACATAATAATTAGGTTTTTGAAACATAAGGCATTTTGCTTACTAAAAACGTTAAAGACACATTACAATATATGCCAAGAAAGAATTTGCCTTAAGAAAATTGGCTGATGATCAAACTAGGGAATAGTATCTAAAATATTTGAGCACTCATGATACACAATTTTTTTCTATATTTCCAATTGTTATGATGGACAGTGACATATAAGGCACATTAAAACAAAATGAAGCTCTATATCTAAGTGTTTTCAAATGTGTCCTGAGTTACAATGGATACAGTGAGTTGTAAGGAGAAGTGATTCTTTCCACACTCCCACAGGGAGCTAGAGAGGTCAGGAGATTCCATAAATTCTATCCTGTCCCTTTGAATGGTTGGTGAAAGTGGATGCCTGGTTGCTGGAAGCAAATTTCAGTAGGTCTTAATTATGCAAGAAGTTCATCAGAAGGCTGATGGACCTTGGGGCTTCAGCAGGGCTGAATTTCTGTATATTATTGCCTGCTGCTGGACAGCTGAGGGCAGTTTCCCCAACCTGATGGTCCTTTATTGTTTATTGGACCTTACCTTTGATATGTATATCTGCTTCGCTAAAGGGCAAAATGTGGTAATAAAAAGCCATAGGTCCAGACCAGGGGTGGGCAGACTTTTTGACTCGAGGGCCACAATGGGTTCTTAAACTGGACTGGAGGGCCGGAACAAAAGCATGAATGGAGTGTTTGTGTGAACTAATATAAATTCAAAGTAAAGGAGCGGAGGGGAGAGCAAGAGAACCCTCCGCTCTTTCGGCTCCGTGGGCTGGATAGAACAGCTGAACAGGCCGGATCCGGCCCGCGGGCCGTAGTTTGCCCACGGCTGGTCCAGACATTCGGGGAGCCCACTTCACTAGAAAGTGGAGCCTTCCCTGGCTCCCCCACGCCTCCCAAATTTTTATTTCTTGTCTAGTCTCTCTAGTATATCCATTTACATCACATCTACTTCTCCAGATTCCTGAACCCTTGCAGTGAAAAGACTGCGGCACCTGGTTATGGATAGAACAAGTACTTATTCCACAACTGTCCCTACTTTCTGCAGGGGTAGAACCATCATAGTTTGTTTTGTAAGAACAACTGGAGGAATATTATGAATGTTCTGGTACATTACTCACCCACTCAATACCTTGTACTTTCCCTTCCACATGGTTGTATCAAAGAAAATCCTTTAGAATATGTTCTGAATTCTTATGTTACTTTTGTCCTGTCAGTAATCTTCACAAGCTGCTTCAGCTGAACAAGGACCTCACTGTGAGGGCAACCACAGGGACATTTTCCTTGAAGAGTGCCGTTTTATAATGTTTCTATTGACATCTTAGGTCATTTCTCTGTAGAACCATCAATCTACACAAGTCCAGATTTCTATGCCTACAATACTGATTTTACTATGGCAGAATAACTGCCTATGTTAGGTAGATTTTTACTTTTTACATCTTAATTTTAAATTCCATATATTACTTATTAGTTAGAATAAGTAATAATAAAATCAAGTTTCTTAGAATAATATACTTTGACACATATTGAATGAAAACAGGAACACTGAATTAAATTGTACTTTATTTTCTTATTAGAATTGATTGTAAATAGAATTTTACATTCATATTGGAAGAGCCATTAATTCTTAAGTTTAGTAACTTTTTTGGCCTTAAGTACATTCATTTACAGCTACAGAGGTAGCTCCATGAATGATTGTAGAGTAGAGTATTCCTTTTAGCAGAATTGACTTTCGTCAGTTTAAGCAGGCAATTGATTTGAATAACATTTTTAGTGACCATAGGCTTTTCAGCAAGCTAATTAAATCAATAAAAAATCTATGAACATGTTCTGTGAACACGGATTATAGGAAAGAATGCAGTCATTAAGAGAAGAAACACATTTACTATAATGAGCAGTAATATATTTCAATATATTAATTTATCCATTTTACTAGCAATACACTCTTAATCAGACTATGAAAAGGCTATTGAATTAGTCAGTTAAAGAGCAGAGAAAGGCTACAAATGAATTAAAATAGCAAAGCTATCCTGATTTGAATATAGACATAAACCCATTGTCTTCCACAGATATTATATAATTTCTTATCATTAATTAATTATATTTCTTTTAGCCAATGCCTAATTCAAAATTATTTAATGAGTGTCTAGTGCTTGCAAGTACTCTGTTGTGTATTGTAGGGTACACAATTACTAATAAAAAAGCTATTTGGAAGAAACTCTATTTTGGAGAGTATATATGTGGTAACATGGTTATATCCTATAAGCAAAGAACATTTTGCATTGGGAATTGGGAGATGACCCTTCTCTACCATTATTTTATATCCTTTTCCAAAGCTTTATAGACACAAGAATAAAAATAGGCTAATGATTCCTAGGAGTCATAAACATCTGTTCCCAGTATAAAAGTCCAGTCCTAATATTTATCAAGATCAAAGATCACTTAATACAAATTACAATATTAGCACAGAGAGTGACCTTGTATCTCTATTACTCATATTTTCCTTTTTGTCTGTACATGAGTTGAACATAGTCCAAATAAGCACAAACATGTAAAGTGTGTGTGGCAAAGAAACTGTGTTAATCTTTTAACACAGTTATCCATTGTGTGAGCATGGTCTTTCTCATGCTATGTCTTTGAGTAGATATATAATGCAGTTAACACAGTATTGATAAACAGATTTTTTCTTAAGTAGACTTCCCTTTTTAATTCTTGTTACTTATTGTGTTCTCTTCTTCCTTGAATTTCATGTTTGTTTGATTTCTAACACTTCATTGGCACTCAATATATTGTACAGTACTTTATAATTAAATAACCAATAGTTATTAGCTATGTGCTTGGTAGAAACATATTTGAGTGATATCCCTAGGCACCTAAGATACAACTATCCTTCTAGATATCTGACATGTATTTCTAACACTGATTTAAATTTGTTGATTATTATTTCCCGGGCGTGTTGACCCATGTTTCTACGTAGTACCATTCTTTGGAGAATTGGCTTGAGGTGTGATTAAGCCATGAGGAATATATTTGTCCCTCAGAATAAGACTGATGTAAAACTAAATGACATTTTCCAGGTCTTATTCTCTCTAGGACTCATAAAACAGTCCAGAGTACTGTGCCATTGTAAAACATCATCCAAGCCAAGCAAGACACATATTCCTGTCATTAAGAACTCCACACCTAGAACTAGAGAGAAGTCCTCAGGCCTTCACTTAAGTGAGAATTCTATCTTTGTGGATAGAGAAAAAGGGGAGGAAATTTTACATTTTTCCGCAAGGATAGAATACTTCACTTAAATTTTTCTACATGGAATTTCTGCTGTTGCACTAGAAAATACTTAGGAAAAAAGCATAGCTTTTCCTTAGAAGAGAAGATTACATCCTTAGAAATCTTATACCTATACCTTCATAATACCATATTTCTAATCCTTGGCACTCTTTTTATGTTTAAACATGGGGGAATAGGAAGGGCATCTCAGTGCCTCAAGAATGTATATGATTTTATTTTAGATGTTGCTGTAAAACCACCTGAAATTTACCAGGACATTACTAAAATTAAGTATGTCCCCAGGGCACATTAAATACTTGGTCAATCCTTGCTGATACGGCTCAGTGGTTGAGTGTCAACCTATGAACCAGGAGGTCATAGTTTGATTCCCGGTCAGGGTGCATACCAGGTTTGTGGGCATGATCTCCATTGTGGGGCATGCAGGAGGCAGCTGATCAGTGATTCTCTCTCGTCACTGATGTTTCTATCTCTCTCTTCCTCTCTGAAATCAATAATAAATAAATAAATAAATAAACAAACTAACTAACAAACTTTTTGGTCAAGAATGTACATTGTGGTCTAATTTTCTTCTCAAGTTATGCATAGCTCAAGCCATATGTGCCAGATGTTGCAATGTGCATCTTAAAATAATTTGGTCTATGACATGCAGTTTCAGTAATATAAAATATGCAAAATATTTTCCTCATTATCTTCAATTTTAACAATAGCAAGACAACTTATTATTTTAAAGAAAATGAAGTGCTTTATTTAAAACAATTTCCTTTTTAATTTTTTGTTTTGCTTATCCTGGCTAGATTCCTTATTAAATGAATAATCCTGAATTCACTTTTTGAGTTACATATATTTTGATTCCCCAAATTGCCAAAGACATTACAAAAAAGGTAAATCTCTTTAAGTATTGATGCAAAACTCCTAAACAAATATGTCCACTACATATTAGGAATGTAAAATTGCCTTGACATTAGACAATGATTCCAAGATAATTTACTATACTAATAAAATAATGGAGAAAATTCATATGACTATTTTAATGGATGCAGAAAAAATTAATAGAAATTTACACTTTTTATAATAGAAATGTTAGCAAAAGAGGAATAGGAGAGAATGTCCTTAACTTAGTATAGAACAGTGGTCGGCAAACTCACTAGTCAAAAGAGCCAAATATCAACAGTACAACGATTGAAATTTCTTTTGAGAGCCCAATTTTTTAAACTTAAACTTCTTCTAATGCCACTTCTTCAAAATAGACTCGCCCAGGCCGTGGTATTTTGTGGAAGAGCCACACTCAAGGGGCCAAAGAGCCGCATGTGGCTTGTAAGCCGCAGTTTGCCGACCACGGGTATAGAATAATTACTTAACAATAAGCATGAAACAAACACAATAAACATAAGTCATAGGTTTTTTATTCTGAAATAAGGCTTTCTTTTGAGTTGATTTATGCTATCATCATATATATTTAACATTTTGTCATCATTTCCAGCAAGTATGATAAGGTAACATAAATAAATACATTGTCTATATATTAGAAAGGAAGAAATAAATATCATTGTTCATAATTGACATGCTTTTTGTATACATAAAACCTAAGAAAATACAGATTAACTATTGTAATTAGAGAATTAGAAAATTTCTTATAAACCAATAAATGATATTTTTATTTACAAATAGAATTTGAAATTCATAAAATATATGCAACTTAAAATATCAAAATTAAAAAGAGATTAAAACCAAGAAAGAATTTTGTATATTTATATATACATATAACAATCAATATAGAGACAGTTTCAAGATGAATCCAAATAATGGAAGAATATGTTTTTGGCTTGAAAGACTAGATACTAAAATTATGCCAGTTCCACTCAAATTTTCTGAATATATAATGTAACTCCAATTAATATCCTAACCAATTTTTTGGTGAAAATTGATAGGGTTATCTTAAATTCATATGTCAATGTATAAGTCAAAGACAAGTCAAGACAACCTTGGAGAATAAATTTTGAGAAATTACCAGATATCAAGACTTAGAATTAGCTACATAAATTTTAACAAGTATACTATTTCATTTTATCTTCATTTTTGGGTTATTATTTATAACTGTGTTCCCTAGGGTTTAACTATGAATCTTTAACTAACTATATTCTACCTTTACCTAATATAATACAATATTTCTTTATGCCTACTCCAAGAACCTTACAACCTTGTACCTCCAGTTCCTACCTCTAATATTTTGTTCCATCATTGTCACATATTTTACAGTTATTCTGTAAACACCATGTATGGTTAATATATATTTTTGCTTTTTACACTAATTTTTAAAGTAATTGAAATAAGAAATAAGTATTTTAAATATTGCTTCATTTTCACCATTTCTGGAAATTTTTATTTTGAAGATCTAAGTTTCTGTCTGGTATATGTTTCTTTTTGCTTGAAGACATTTATTTTTTTTTTAAATATATTCTTATTTATTTCAGAGAGGAAGGGAGAGGGAGATGGAAACATCAATGATTGACTGCCTCCTGCACGTCCTGGACTGGGGATCAAGTCCACAACCCAGGCATGCACCCTTGATGGGAATTGAACCTGGGACCCTTCAGTCCGCAGGCCGACTCTCTATCCACTGAGCCAAACCAGCTAGGACTTGAAGACATTTCTTTAAAATTTATTGTAGAACACAAAGGGAACATATTGGGAAATAGATTCTCTTGGGTTTTTGTTTATTTTCTTTTGTCTTGAAAAAAATATTGATTTCATCACCTTAATTTTTAGAAGATATTTTTGCTAATTGTTTCTAATTATTTTCTGCTACTTTAAAGCTGTCACCCTGTTGTCTTCATCTATACCTTAAGGACAATAACTTTTGCTGCCCATCTTCAGCACCAGAAGAATTTTCTTTTGTAAGGGTGATGGCTTTGGGCCCGGGCTCATCCCTTATGTAAATCAGTGGGCTCCACTCACCCTCCAGAAAGGCATTGCCAACGGAAGCCTTGTCCAACCTCCTGCCTGTACTCAAATCTCTTTTATAACTTTGGCAAGGTCCGTGGAGAATGTTTCTCGTATGTCTGTGGTTCCCACAGTTTCTATATTCTCATTCTAGACCAACTTAACCTCTAGCAATTTGTAAAAAAAAAAAAAAAAAAAAAAGAGCTGGTTTCATTGTACCCTCTTATACGATTTCTGGCATGTTTTCCTCCAATGCACTGCTACAGGTCAGCCAGGCTCAGGCCCTCTCTCTCATTGGAAGTTCTTATATTTAGGGCCACTTGGTTGCCCTAGAATCTCAGCCATCTCAGCCTTTATTGTTAGATCCAGAGTGATTCTGTTTCTAGCAATCTGCATCCTTGGCAAAAAAAAAAAAAAAAAAAAAAGGGTCTCTCTCAATCAGTATCTTGTTTCTTATGAACAATATAAAGATCTTAAAGTCTACTACTTCTAAATGCTTTACCATCTTCTTAGTTTATCGCTATCATTTTTTAGGTTGTTGTATCTATCTTTTCCTAGGTCTACAAGTTAGAGGTTTTTATTGCTACATGTGATTTTTTAAAAAATAGTTTCCCTGAAAAGAATGTTTATCACTTTGTTTGCTTACTATTTTTCTTACATATCAGATCATCTTTTTTGGGCCCATTAAAGCACTTTTAGGAAATACACTCCTTTCTCATTAATTTGTTGACAGTGAATAAAGATGATGTTTGCTTGAAATACTTCTTACTCATAAATTTAGAAATACAGGCTCACTAGCACATAATTCAAGATTTACCCAGACATTAAACATATTCCACTGAGCCCTAACCCGTTTGGCTCAGTGGACAGAGCGTTGGCCTGCAGACTCAAGGGTCCCAGGTTCGATTCTGGTCAAGAGCATGTACCTTGGTTGCAGGCACATCCCCAGTAGGGGGTGTGCAGGAGGCAGCATATTGATGTTTCTCTCTCATCCGTGTTTCTAACTCTTTCTTCCTCTCCCTTCCTCTCTGTAAAAAATCAATAAAATATATTTTAAGAAAAAGATATTCCACTGATTTTTGGCTTCTATTTGCATCAAGAAGTTGAATTTCAGTGTAAATATTTTAATTGTAAATAATTTATCTTTTATTTCTTACTCTATGTATTTCTTTACTTTTTTCTGAAGTTTTACTACTCTATATCAAAGTATGAATTTCTTTGTATTTCTGTATAATCTTATTCTGCCTGACATAAAATCCTTTATTTAAGAAACCATGCCTTTCACCAATTCTGCAATTGGTTTGTTATCTTGTTGACCACTTCTTTAATTGTGTTTTAATAACTATAATTTTAATTTGCCAATGAGTTTATGACTATACATATATGAGGAAGAGGAGCCTCTTTATTTAATTCTTACATTTTTGTCATAGTTTTGTATTCACAATACACAGGAAAGAAAAAAAATCATATATTACAAAATAAAGTGACACCTGGGGGAAGAAAAAAATATACTTCTGTTGCATGATGCTAGGTCACTTTCAGGCTATATTCCATACCTAAGAGTATAGAGTCTCAGGAGTGGAGATAGACTGAGAATTTTCTTCCCTCTGAGACAATAAAAAAATACATCCTAAGCTAAGCTGAGGAGAAGAAAACTCATTATTCGTAGCATAGTGTCATTCACCCTGTAGGCTTTCAACAATATAATTGATGATGATGATGATGATGATGATGTGACAGTCTTATGTGTACACCTCTTTAGTCCTTGACATTATAACATTCATTGTCCCACCTACATGTAACAAAATAAACTACAAAATCAGTCAATATAAATTAGAATATCAGGTGGTAAAATGATGTTACATTTCAAAATAATAATTCCTGATTCCTCTGTTATTTGAAACCACTTGCAGTGACAGCTTTTTTTTTTATTATTCCTTTACATAAACCATCCCTGATTACCATGAGCTCAGTCTCCAATTTTTGTGACAGGCATCTGAGAATTATGGCACTAGCATTTACCCTCTTGTTCACGTCAAACTGTTCCTTCTGTTCTTGAAATAATTCAGAAGATATGATATTTGAGCAATGCAGGCTTAAAGGACATAGGCAATTTCTATTGATGTCAATGATAGTGGCCTTTTGTTCTTGAAAAAAAGGCCTGACCCTTTAGACCATCTCTAAGGCCAATGTAGACACTGCTTTAAAGGCAAATGACAAGGAAATGACTCATAGAATCAAGGAATTTGAAAACTCACAGGGATCCTGAGATTTCATTCCAGGCTTTTCATTTTATGTGTTCAGAAACTAAGTCTATATGAAAGTTTAATTTGCTCAAAGGCACATATTTATTTAGTTGCTAAATAATTGATTTATTAATCAATTAATACATCAATTTTTTTAACCAACATTCCTTTTCTTCAGCACAAAACAATTATGTGTGAAGTTGTTCAATACAGACAATATCAGAGAGGTTGATTTTTAAGAAGAAGTAGACATATATGTTATCTAGCTTATTGATTCCAACAGCCTAATTTGTCCAGTGATAGGTATAAAGCATGTCTGGGGCTTTTTTTCACATTTTGACTCCTATTCAAAAATTTCTCTTTGTTTTTCATGGATCTTTCACAGGGAAATGTAACAATAGATCAAGACCATAGAAAACTCTCACTCACTCATCTCAATTTGCCTGCATGAGTTTTTGAAAGATTAAACAAATCCTTGATAAAAAATCTGTTGTTCTTGTTTTGTGATTTCAAGCATTTCCTTTAGAACTATTATCCCTATTTTTGCTTTAATCTGTGCCTTACACATGATAAGTTTCTACATTTTATGGAAAATATCAGATAAACTCCTTCACATTAAAAACAAATAGTTCATGATACTAATCTTAGTTATGTTTTAATTTAGAAGGAAGACTAGATGAAGAAACCTTTTATTCAAAAACTTCAGATGCTAGTGTCAGAAGGCTACTGGCTAATTTGTTAATCTAATACAGAGTCATATGGGGTGTATGGTGGTAATTTTTGCCTCTCATCACTACTGAATAATAACCAAACTTCAAAAGTGATCAAGATTGTATCCTTGAAAATGTTGCTGTTTTAGGTTTCTGATGTATTACTTAGAATGTTAAGATGGCAAACATCATTTGCTGGAGCAATTGATAATATACTTATTGCTCCCCTTCATCTTTTAAATTTAGTAGACACTAATTTAGATTTGACTAAAACCCAGACATTTTTCCAAGTACTTTATTAATATTACTATGTACTCTTCATTAAAAACAAATCTTTTGCTCTAGGTCCTATTATTAACCCCATTACATAAATGAAGAAACTGAGGTTAAAGACATACATGAGAATATAAAGCCCAATATGTGTTGAGCCTTTTTGAGGTCATATAGATGGCCAACAGATATATGAAAATGTCACTAATTATCAGAGATGTAAATTAAAACCACACCTATCAGTATGGCTATCTACACTAATAAAAGAGTAAGATGCAAATTGACCATACCTTCATGACGCCCACCAGCCAATCAGGAGTGAGTATGCAAATTAACCCAACAAAGATGGTGGGTTAATTTGCATATGCAGGCTCCAAGCGGCCGGAGGCAGGGTGGGCCGCAGGCATTCCACACTGCCCCCGGCTGCTTGGGGCCTCTGGGCAGCATGGGAAGGCGGAAAGGTGGCTCTGAAGTGGAGCGAAAAGGTGGCTCCGGTCAGAGTGAAGGTGGTGCAGGCAGCCAGGGAAAGGAAGGCCCATTCTTGCATCAATCTTCATGCATCAGGCCTCTAGTCATTAATAAATCAACAAGTAACAAGAATTGGTGAGGAAGCAGAGAAAAGGGAACCCTCATGCACTATTGGTGGGAATGCAGATTGGTGCAGCCACCGTGGAAAGCAGTATGGAGTTACCTCAAAAAAATTAAAAATGGAACTGCCTTAGGACCCAGTGATTTCATTTCTGGGAATTTATCCAAAGAAACCTGAAACACTAATTTGAATGAATACATAGTACCCTTATGTTCATTTTAGCATTATTTACAATAGCCAAGATTTGGAAGCAACCCAAGTGCCCATTAGTAAATGAGTGGATAAAAAAAGCTGTGGCACATTCACACAATGGAATACTATTCAGTTAAAAAAAAAAGAAGTAAATCTTAACCTTTCACAACAGCATGGATGGACCTGGAGAGTATTACGCTAAGTGAAATAAGTCAGTCAGAGAGAGACAAATACCACATGATTTCACTTATGGAATCTAAGGAACAAAATAAACTAACAAAATAAAAACAGACTCATAGATACAAAGAACAAACTGACAGCCGTCAAGGGGTGGGGGTTTTGGGGGCTGGGTGAAAAAGGTGAAGGGATTAAGCAAAAAAAAAAAAAAAAAAAAACCAATAAAAAAACTCATAGATATAGACAATAGTATGGTGATTATCACAGGGAAAGGGGTGGGGGGAAAAGGGGGAGATAAATGATGGAAGGAGAATTGACTTAGCGGTAGTGTACACAATACAATATACATATGATATATTATAGAATTGTAAACCTGACACCTATATACTTTTATTAACCAATGTTACCTTCCAAAATTTGATAAATTAAAAAAATAATTATAACACATAAGCAACATTTTTATCAGTTGGAAAACAAAAGATGACTAACATTTGGCAGTAGTTGTATTCTTGAAATATAAAGTTAATTTTAAACCATTTAAATATTTTATGTTGTTAATGTATATACATCCTTTATTTACTTTTTAGAATATTTTTTCTTGACTTGTTCTTAAAATTCTTCCCTCTTAAAACTGCTGAAAATAGTTAATGATCTATAAAACAGACTTCGGGTTCCAGTAAGAAGATCCTTATGTACTTTTTACTTGAATCATTCAATATTTACCTTTCTAATATGAATAAGAAACACATTAATTTGACTTTTATATAATGGAAGTCATTAAATATTTATTGAGGTACCATAACTGTACCTTATCAGTAGTTAAATGTTCCTCTTACAAAGGAGATTAGAGAGATAAATGGCTGTTTTGATT
The DNA here is from genome assembly GCF_963455305.1 of Plecotus auritus. Lineage (NCBI taxonomy): Eukaryota > Metazoa > Chordata > Mammalia > Chiroptera > Vespertilionidae > Plecotus > Plecotus auritus. The sequence goes on along the minus strand of NC_137770.1, from coordinate 205,876,294 downwards.
TATATTATAAAAATGTTAATCATTTGTCATTAAGGTTGAACTATAAAAAAGTAGAAAATGATAAAATATATATATCAAGAAACCCATTACAAAGATTAAATAGACATTAACAACTTTCCATAATTGATTAAGATTACTCTTTCTTTTTCTGTATGTGTACTTATATCTTGTTAAAATGCATCACATAAAAGTAAAGCCTGAGAGAGAAACCAAGATGGCAGCATAGGTAAACACCTAAACTGCTGCCTCGCACAACAATTTCAAAACTACAACTAAAAGACAAAAAGGACATCATCCAGAACCACAGGAATGCTGGCTGAGTGGAAATTCTACAACTATAAGGAAAGAGAAAAGCACACTGAGACTCAGAGGAGCTAGAGTAGGCAGAGGCACGGAGGCGCTCAGAGAGGGCTGGCAACTCAGTACGTGGCTGGCTTTATCAAGCGGGAGGGAGACAAAAGCTCCGACTGTTCTGAACTCCAGTTCCGGGCAAGACTCTGGGGACCCAGATTCATTCGGGGAGAAACTGGTCTGCCTGGCAGCGGGTGAAACTCGAGGGTGGCTTTCTCTCAGAGGTGCTTGCAGCGATTACCATGGGACACTGAGACCCAGGGGGCCTCTTAGGGCAGGGCTGACAGGAAGCCATTGCTGTCTGCTCCACCCTGAGACTCCGCCCCATCCAAGCTGAGCACAGAGGCTTTTGCAAGTCTTATCTCATAAGGATGTCTCCAGCACAGAAGTTCTCCCAGCGTAGACACAGCTGATCCTCACAGCCAATTGGCCTGGACGTCAATTCCTCCCAGTGATACCAACAACAATTAAGGTTTAACTACAACAAGACTGCACACAGCCCATAAAGGGGTGCACCAAGAGTGTCCACCTCAGGTAACTGGGGAGGCTGAGCCACTGTGCCCTATAGGACACCTAGCACACAAAGCCACTCTATCAACTCAGGGAAGCAGCCAAAATGCGGAGACAAAGAAACAGGTCACAAATGAAAGAAATGGAGGAAAGCAAATGACTAGATATAGAGTTCAAAACCACGGTTATAAGGTTTTTCAAGAATCTTCTAGAAAAGGCCAATAAATTTAGCGAGACCCTCAAGGATATGAAAAAGGACCAACTAGAAATTGAGTATACACTGACTGAAGTCAAAAATAATATACAGAGATCTAACAGCAGACTAGAGGATCACAAGAATCAAGTCAAAGATTTGAAATACAAAGAAGCAAAAAACACCCAACTGGAAAAGCAAAAAGAAAAAAGAATCCGAAAAATATGAAGATAGTGTAAGGAGCCTCTGGGACAACTTCAAGCATACCAACATCCGAATTATGGGGTGCCAGAAGAAGAGAGAGAGCAAGATACTGAAAAACTATTTGAAGAAATAATGACAGAAAACTTCCCCCACCTGGTAAAAAAAATAGACTTACAAGTCTAGGAAGCACAGAGAACCCCAAACAAAAGGAATCCAAAGAGGACCACACCAAGACACATCATAATTATAATGCCAAGAGCAAAAGACAAAGAGAGAATCTTAAAAGCAGCAAGAGGAAAACAGTTAACTACAAGGTAGTATCCACAGGATTGTCAGCTGATTTCTCAACAGAAACTATGTAGGCCAGAACGGAGTGGCAAGAAATATTCAAAGTGATGAATAGCAAGAACCTACAACCAAGATTACTCTACCCAGCAAAGCTGTCATTCAGAATTGAAGGTCAGATAAAGAGCTTCACAGATAAAAAAAAGCTAAAGGAGTTCATCACTGCCAAACAAGTATTATATGAAATGCTGAAGGGTATTCTTTAAGAAGAGGAAGAAGAAGAAAAAGGTAAAGATAAAAATTATGAACAACAAATACATATCTATCAACAAGTGAATCTAAAAATCAAGTGAATAAAAAATCTGATGAACAGAATAAACTGGTGAATATAATAGAATCAGGGGCATAGAAAGGGAGTGGACTGACAATTCTCAGGGGAAAAGGGGTGGGGGCAGTGGTGGAAGAAACTGGACAAAAATCATACACCTATGGATGAAGACAGTGGTGGGGGGTGGTGGAAACCGGGTGGAGGGGAGCTATGGGGGGAAAAAAGAGGAACAATTGTAATCATCTGAACAATAAAGATTTATTAAAAAAATTAAAAGAAAAGAAAAGTAAAGCCTGAACTTCTGCTCCTTTACCCTCCATACCCAGTGTAACCACTGCTGAATGTGCATGTATCCTTCAATTTTGTGTCTTTATATATCTGAAAGTCTTCTATTGTTTTGTGTGGGTGTTAAAAAGGTTAAAAATATAGTATTGTATAGTGCATGTAGAGATTTACAACCTTTCTGTATTTAGTCAACTTTATGATTTTGAGATATTCCCTTCTGTAGTCTTGTTTATTAAATGTAATTATGTATACACAAAATTTTACTTATTATTAAAGTAGAAGCCTGGTGCATGAAATTCTTGCATGGGGCGGAGGGGGTGTCCCTCAGCCCAGCCTGCACCCTCTCCTATCTGGGACCCCTCGAGGGATGTTCGACTGCCTGTTTAGCCCATCCTAGTGGGATCGGGCCTAAACGGGCAGTTGGACATCCCTCTCACAATCCAGGACTGCTGACTCCCAACCTCTCACCTGCCTGTCTGCCTGATTGCCCCTAACCACTTCTGCTTGCCAGCCTGATCACCCCCTAACCACTCCCCTGCCAGCATGATCAACACTTAACTGTTCCCCTGCCAGCCCAACTACCCCTAACTGCCCTCCCCTGCCAGCCTGGTCACCCCTAACTTCCCTCCCCTGCTGTCCCAGTCACCCCTAACTTCCCTCCCTTGCCAGCCTGGTCGCCTAACTGCCCTCCCATCCCGGCCAGTTCACCCCTAACTGCCCTCCCCTGCAGTCCTGGTCCCCCGAACTGCCTTCCCCTGCTTGCCCGGTCAACCCTAACTGCCCTCCCTTGCCAGCCTGGTTGCCCTTAACTGCCCTCTCCTGCAGGCTTGATCGTTACCAACTGCCCTCCCCTGCAGGCCTGGTCCCCCCGAACTGCCCTCCCCTGCAGGTCTGGTCCCCCCCAAATTCTCTCCCCTGCAGGCCTGGTCACTCCCAACTGCCCTCCACTGCTGACCTGGTCGCCCCTAACTGCTCTCCCCTACCAGCCTGGTCACCCCCAACTGCCCTGCCCTGCTGACCCGGTCAATCCTAACTGCCTTCCCCTGCCGGCCTGGTCCCCTCATTGGCCCGCCCCTGCAGGCCTGGTCCCCCCCAACTGCCCTCCCCTGTAGGCCTGGTTACCCTCCCATGCCGGCCATCTTGTGGTGGCTCTCTTGTGTCCACATGGGAGCAGCCATCTTTGACCACTTGGGGTGGCCATCTTGTGTATTGGAGTGATGGTCAATTTGCATATTACTCTTTTATTAGATAGGATCATCTACTGTATATATATAAAAGCCTAAGCAACCATTACAACTGGACAACTGGACAACCGAACAACCGTCCGGTAGCTATGACACACACTGACCACCAGGGGGGCAGGTGCTCAATGCAGGAGCTGCTTCCTGGTGGTCTGTGCATTACCACAGCCAACCTCCTATGGTCCCTCCCTCTGGCCGGCCAGCCCAGATTGGCCCAATCGCCAGCCAGGCTGAGGTCCCCCATCCATGCATGGATTCGTGCACCGGGCCTCTAGTATTTTATAATTTCCTTTTTAAACCACTCTAAAGATATGCCTCTTTGCTAATGTTACAATTGTATCATATTATTTCAATTCAAATTCTTCCTTCAAAGAGTCATCAGAAGAACATCAATTGAAGTTTTGAACACTTGCTGTCTCCTGCTGCTGAGTGTCCATCATAATCTGTTTTTGCAACATAGCCATTTATTTTCTAAGTTCATGTTGTACATCAGTAAGTAGAGTATCATTATTCTTCTCCAAGTCCTCCATGCTCTTTGTGAACTGCTCGTACAGCTGTTTAATTGTTTTCCATCTCTGGCTCTGAACAACTCCAGATTGTTGGAAAACCTTTTGTTGCTATACAAATAAATTAGCTACTTTTTCTTCTTGTTCCTCAGCTTTCTGCACATCTATCTCCTCCTGCTGAATCAAAGTCAGAATCTGCTGAGAAGATTCTTGGTTAAGCTACTGCCTTTGATCTTGTTGATCTTTCCAAATATGTTAAATTTTCTGGTTACATTTTTGAGAGAAGCCCTGGTATACATTGCCAGATTTTTTCCCTTTGCAAGAAGAGCATTGTTAATGTCAACTTCAGATTTTTCCAGCATATTTTGTACTCTACACCCCCACACCCTCACACATCTTCAACTATTCCTGCAGAAGTCATTTTCTTCCCATGCTTATTAATTACTGGAGTCTTCATGTCAGTAACATCCTCCTCCGAATCACTCAGATATTTATTATCTTCTTTCTCAAAGTCATAGGTTCTTAAAACCTGATCCTTCATTGATGCCTTCTCAGATTTCCCAGAATTTTTTTTTTTTTTTTTTTTTTTTTGCCTGAGGGGCACCTTACTTGGATGTTTTATGACTGAGGTATCTACTTTGCTACCACGGTGCTCCTTTCTGTTTTGGGGTTTGATATTGCTATTAATAGTGTTACTTAAACTTCATTCACTTAATCTTTTCTGTGCCTATTCTGCAAAGGTAAATGTCTGCTCTACAACGTGGGAATTGCTGAAATCTATACTAATAAAAGGGTAATATGCTAATTAGACTGGGAGACCTTCTGGGAGACCTTCTGGATGTCCTTTCAGACACAGCCATGGTGGCAGGGCTGAGGCAGAGGTGGTTAGGGGTGATAAGGCCAGCAGGGGAGGGCAGTTGGGAGTGAGCAGGCCAGCAGGTGGGGGCATTTGGGGGTGAGCAGGCCAGTGGGGGGGCAGTTGGGGGCTAGCAGGCTGGCAGCAGGGGGGCAGTTGGGGGTGAGCAGGCCAGTGGGGGGGTGCAGTTGGGGGCGAGCAGGCTGGCGAGGGGGCAGTTGGGGGCAAGCAGGCTGGCGGGGGGGGAGTTGGGGGTGAGCAGGCCAGCGGGGGGGCAGTTGGGGGTGAGCAGGCTGGTGGGGGGGCAGTTAGTGGCGATCAGGCCGGCAGGCAGAGTGGTTGGGGAGATCAGGCAGGCAGGCAGGTGAGCAGTTAGGAGCCAGTGGTCCTGGATTGTGAGAAGGATGTGTGACTGCTGGTTTAGACCCTATCCCAAACCAGCAGTCGGACATCCCCCGAGAGGTCCCAGATTGGAGAGGGTGCAGGCCGGGCTGAGGGACATGCCCCCTGGGCACGAATTTTGTGCACCAGGCCACAAGTTTATATATATAAAACCCTAAGTGACCAGTCGACATGCACTGACCACCAGGGGGCAGGTGCTCAACGCAGGAGCTGCCCCCTGGTGGTCAGTGCTCTCCCATAGTGGGAGCGCTGCTCAACTGACTGACAGGTGCCAGACACTGGGCTCATGGCAGGTGATCACAGCTGTGGCGGTGAGCCTCTCCCACCACTTCGGCAGTGCTACAGAGTGGTGGCAGCAGGCAAAGCAGGGTCGGGATGAACCCAGCCTGGGCTCGAGCTCCGCCCTGGCTGCCTGCAGCTTCGCGCACTACTCCATCCCTCGGGGGATGTTGGACTGCCTGTTTCGGCCTGATTCCCGCAGGCCAGGCTGGACTGCCAGTTTTGGCCATCTGATCCCTGCAGGCCAGGCAGCGGGGATCAGGCCGAAACCGGCAGTCCAACATCCCCCGAGGGGTCCCAGACTGTGAGAGGGCACATGCCAGGCTGAGGGACCCCACCAGTGCATGAATCTGTGTAGTGGGCCGCTAGTTATAAATAAGATTTGTATAAAAAATGATACCTGAATTTGGTTTACTCTAAAATATGCATTAAACCCACAAAAATTTGTTCACTTATTTTCACACAAATAAATGTAAAGTTTTCCTACCATTCTATATGTAATAGAATAAAGATAGTACCACCAATTTCACGTAAGAAAATAAATCCTTGATGTTAGAATTTTCTTATTCAAATTCTATTATAATGTTTCTCTTTCTACAAAGGATGAGAAAAAAGGGAAAACCAAATATAAGAATTATCATTTTGTTTTTGTTGTCCAAATTACATTAGACTCAATATATATTTTTATTTTCCAAGTTGTTGCTGGTTCTAAATCAGGATGGGTAGACAAATGATCTCAGCTATAATAATGAACTAGAAAGTATTAGTGTCTCGTTGTTATTGATATAGTTTGTGCAGTATTGACGGTTGAGAGAAGACATTCCTTAAGAGTGGTTGAAGTAGATGTCCATCTTACTATAAATTAAATTGTTTTTGAAGTTCATTTAACTGAGCATTTTAGGGACAAGTAAATAGAAACATCTCTGGGAAAAACCTATAAAGGGTTATAGCTTTGCTAAGGATCCATCATAACTCTTACTCTCTGATATTCAGGCATCAGGCAGTAACCATCATGCTTAAGATTGTGCTTCCACTTACTGTTGACACCATTAAAATTTCTAGAGATGTTTGTAGCAGAGAGGATTACAGGCAGTGGCAAAACCAGGAGGCACTAAGGATAATGATGTGGACATAGGAAAGATACACATGATAAACAAAGTGAATTGGTAATGTAGGAATGGCTCAAAGTACTAATACATGGTAAGGGAGAGTCACAAATTTGCAACATAATATATGGACTAAAGTAAAATAATCTCAACTCATAATTAAATAATTCCACAGAAATTGTAAATAATTTTTGACCAAATGAACTCCTGTCATTTGTGTTTTGTTTTATTTTGTTATTTTGAATTTTTTCATGAGTTTTCTCTTTACATAAAACTATCCTGATACATCTTTCTCTGCCATTCAAAAGTAGCTTATTATAGAAGCTTTTCAGATCAATCCAGTCTCTCAAACAGATAATTTTAATAACCTAATTAGATTGTCTGAGTGTTTCACTGTTACAATGATAGACAATATATAAACACCCAAACTGTCACCTGAACACTTAGCATAGCCAAATTTGCATTTGAATAGTTGCCAGAATATATTTTTTGCTTTTGGGTCCAATGCCATGCATTCTTTCAGGCTTTTGTAAAAGAAATATCTGCAGCAAAATTGCAGAAGGCCTTGTTAATTCATTTTTTAATGAATAATGCCCTTTGGCATTTTCTTTGATAGTCATGGTTTGCTGGAATGAATAGCATACACTTCTCTTTTTGGATTACTACAGCCCTTTTCAAGCTTGAATATGCCTTGGGGGTAAAATAGAGGGTTATCCATTTGTACACATGAGGGAAAGTACTTAGATGAATACCAAAATAGAAGTATTGGGGTGCATAGTAAATTTGCTTAGTTGAGATTGAGGACTGAATGAGTTTGCCCATGGAAAAATATTTTAATATGTTGTATAGACCAAGGTTATGCTCTCACATACAATGTGAATTAATAATTCAGGTGGTTTCCCAGACAATATAGCAAATAGTAATTTCCAAACTATGTTTTTCTTTTTATTTGTATACTTTTATGGGTCAGAGTTTAACTCATTTTAATAAATGTTTATTGATTGGCTACAAAGGTCCTGTTACTGTGCAAAAACACTGAGGCTATATGCAAGCATGAAATGTGATTCTAACTTTAGGATTTGTATTAGATCACAGGAGACAGACAAGTATCTAGCCAACTATGATGCAATGTGATAGGAGGCATTATAGAGACATAACAAGTAAATCATAACTAAATGGAAAGAGCAAATCATTTTTCTGGAAGGGACATCTGGTCAGATTTTGCAAAACATAAAACATTTGAATTGAGAATGGAAGTGCTAGTTGATTTGTGGCAGGTGCAAAGGATGTCAGAGCATTTCAACAGGGTGAGAACTGTAGGTAAAATCCCTGGGTCAAGGGAATCCTTGGTAATGGTGAGGATGACAATAAGGAAAGTAGTCCAGTGTGGCACTGGGAAATGGGAAGAGACGAGACTGAGAAAATAAGATGCCAGGATCAGTTTCTACTTAAGTATGACTTTGTTGATTATTCAACACCAGGATCTGACACTCTGGAGCCCATAATAATTCCTGGAGCAATTTATGTTTGTTCATCATTTGTTTTGAAACAGCTGGCACTTAATACCAGTGATTGGTTTGAGAATTTGGAATCAGAATATGATTTTAAATGAGTTCCTGGTCCTGATATTTTCTTTTTTGTATTATTAGCTGCGATATATCACAAGAGTAACATAAATATAAACAAAGAAGATGATAATTATGTAAATTATATAAACCCTATTAATGGTTTTATAGGAGCATAGGTATAGTCCAGTTCTATAAAAATTTTCAATCAAGGAGAAAGGATCCCAAGGCCAATTAAGTTTGGGAGACGAAATAATAAATCACCTTTTATAAGAGTCACATTCAGAATAAAGTTTTGAAAATCCTGAAATAGACCATCTTATTTAACTTGGTTAAAATCACTTGTTTGAGCAAATATACATATTATTTTCTTTGTAAAAATATGTTTTTATTGATTTCAGAGAGGAAGGGAGAGGGAGAGGGAGATAGAAACATCAACGATGAAAGAGAATCATTAATTGGCTGCCTCCTGCAAGCCCCCCACTGGGATCCAGCCTTCAACCTGGGCATGTGCCCTTACTGGGAATCGAATAGTGACCTCCTGGTTCAGAGGTAGATGCTCAACCACTGAACCGTGATGGCTGGGCCATATTATTTTCTTAACATAAGCATTTATTAACCTTATTAACCTTCTATGGAACCAATTTACCAAGGGAATACTCCTTGGGTCATACAAGGCTCTTTAAATATTTCAAAAGTGATTGGCATTAGGTTAAATAATGGCAGATATCAGAGATGCACCATTTACCAAGCACATGTGTGAACCATAAACCAGTCCTTAGTGTGTTTTTTCTCAAATCTAATCCTTGTCTTTTTGGTGCTAGCAACATTTGCCATATTGCTGAGCAGGAGACTTGTGGTTGAGTTAAGCAGATAGGAAACAGTGGTGAGAAATTAGAGGGTGAACTAAGGGAAAAGCCTGGGTAAGTTTACCAGTTCCCATACACCCTTTCCCTTGGCTCCAGCTCTAACTGGACATGATCTAAGTGGTTCCAGCAGCCTTTGGCTCAGCCAGTCCCTAGGTGCCAGTATCACTACCTTCTGACTTTATCATGTACTTAAAATTTGTAGTTTCTCCTGTTGTTGATAATACTTCACTATTTTCAGATTGACTTCATAGTTCCCTCATTCCCAGTGTTACAAGTCATCTCAAACATTTTAAGAGAAGTTTCTGTGTCCCTAGGTGGACTTTGATTGATACAGCACTGGAAAAATTTCTTCATAGCCATTAAGATTTGTATAATTACTTTAACATTTTGTTATCATTTTCCCTTTCTTACAAATAAAAATGAGAATACAGACTCTGTAATTTTACTGTTTTACTGAATCCCAGCCCAATGGTACTCTATAATACAAAAACATCATTTGCAAAAGCCTTCACTACAATAGCAAAGAGGAAAATCGTATGAATAAAGGCATGTTTGAACTCCCAGCTAATGACAGTCATCTGCCTCATTACCAAAACGCCTAGTAAATTTAATTACCACTTAGGTTTGAAAATCTTGCCCTTAAGTTCTTCAACAGCATCTATAATTTCATGCCTCCATCCTAAAAATCACAATGTTAGACCATTTTCTTCTGTGATTCCAGGTTTTTATGATGTGAAGCTATATGTAAACAGATTGGCACACAGTCCAGTATTTCTCCTTATCCATCTAAGTCTATCATAAGAAACAAAGCTGTTTTTTTAGGGTTGTATGTATGTCTTCTAGTCATTAACAGAACACTCTTATCAGTTGACGCTAATTCTATTGGAGCAACATTAAAAGGCCTCTGCCATCTTTTGGAAATGGAATACATTTTTTTGCTTTATCATCCCAGATAAAAATTATAAGATATTAGAAGATGCTGAAAGAGGACTACTATAATTAGTTTTTAATCTAGGTATTTTATACAGTTTTCTCTTTCACTTTATTTTCCCACCTGCTACTCAGTGACATAGTTAAAACACCAAAATCACTTATTTTCAATATTCCTGGCAAGTTTGACATAATAGGAATAATATCTTCAGTACTTACTGCCAAGTCTCCAATTCTTTATGACTATTAATTCATGTCTAATAATAGTGATTCTATATTTTCTCTCTTCCTTTCCCTGTTTAGTTTAATAATTTAATAACATGGTGATATATATTTTACTTCTTTTGGTGAATCAGCAGGCAGAATGCTTTTCATTGACATTGATTCTCAAAACAACAGTTACTTCAAAGATATGTTTGAACAGGAGACATTCACTGGAAATATAGCTATGTTTTAAGATCACTGACTTTTCCCAGTTTCAGTAACTTTTAAACATTCTTTTTGAGAGACAATAAACTTTGAGCCATGTCAGAAATCATTGATTTTTTAAAAATACATTTTATTGATTTTTTACAGAGAGTAAGGGAGAGAGATAGTTAGAAACATTGATGAGAGAGAAACATCGCTCAGCTGCCTCCTGCACACCCATGACTGGGGATGTGCCTGCAACTAAAGTACATGCCCTTGACCAGAATCGAACCTGGGACCCTTCAGTCCGTAGACTGACACTCTCTTCACTGAGTCAAACCGGTTAGGGCAATCACTGATTTTTATTCATAAGTTTTTTAGGTATTGAACAAGGTGGCTCTTATACTTACTTTTTTAGAGGTATAGACTTTATACATTTGTGTGAAAAAGGACATGGGGAAAAAGTGCTGGTAGGGATAGTGGACTTGTAATCTGTCAGACAGATTTTATTGAAGTACAACAGCTATGCTCTATTTGGTTTGCAAGATCTTCTCCAGACTTAAACCAAACTGGCTATAATCTTGAATATACTCCAAAGCTAATGGAAAGTGCAGAGAGATGATGGGGCATCCAACAATATCTTTTAAATATGGTCATAACTAAAATGAGAGCACTCCATGTAGTGATAATGAAAGTTAGCTTTTAGAATTCTCAGCCTCCTGGATTTGGGAAGCAATCAGAACAGCTCTTCCTGTTGGATAAAACGGTCTTTTGTACGTGTGTTAGCTCAGAGGGGATCTTCACAAATGAAAGGAACAAACCGGACTCAGTCAAACCATTCTACAGTAAGGATTTAAAAGCCTATTCAGCAAGTTAGTCAGATTATAGCATCCACAGAACACCGTGACAGGCCTTAAGTCTGAACCCACGCATAGTTTCAGCCGAAGGAAAAGGAGACCTGAAATCATACCTCATGATCTAGAAAAGCTAAAAAGAAGGCCATATCAAAATCTCTGTCAGCAATAGGAACTGCCCATATTTTTTTTTAGATCAGAGAATGGGCATGATCAATAGGTAGAACTTGTGATTAATATTTAGGTCAAGGACTCATTTAAAATGTTGAGATTTTATAAGGAGATAAGAAATATTTCTCCTCAAAATAACTGTATGCATTTGTACAATTTTCCTGTTATTCAGCAGTTCATGGACCCTTAGAATCCAAGTTCCTAACAGCTTTTTACAAGATAAAATATATTTGTTGTGGACTGAAGTAGAGATATGATACTACAGTCTCATACCTGAAGTATCAATCCAGGTATGAGACTGTATCAATCCAGGAAAATCATATGAAAAAGGATTAATGGATGTCAGATTCAAGAAGGAAGGATCCACAGGAATGGGTCATCTATTGAGAAATCTCCTGTTCATACCCAGATAGTTTTAGGTATTAATTAACTTATTAAAGAAACACCTGATAAATCATTTTAGCATTTTAATATAATGCAGTTTGAGCTCATGTAAATTTAATTATTGCAATTTTAACCAAAACTCATAAGTTCTCCATTTAAATGCCACTGCTTAAAATGCTGACTCATTTATTTCTTTAATAATTAGGTAACATTATTTTTCTATTCTAAAATAATTCAATTCCAAGTCATGTGATCCCATAGGTAGTTCATAACATGAATATTTGTTCTCTCCTATTCCCTCTAAAGTATAGTTCTTTGATATTCTTTTCTGTGACCAGCTATGTAAAAGCTGTCTTCCTTTAAAGGGTTTATGTAATTAGGTCAGGTCCACTGAGATAATTTTCCTGTCTTAAGATCAACTGTTTTGGGACATTAATTATGTCTACAAAACCTTCAAGAAGTATCTAGGTTTGCATTTAATTGAATAACTGGGAGAAAAGTATGACTAGCTGGGGATGGGAATCTTTTGGCACCATCTTATAATACTGCAATCTACACTCCCTAAAATAATAACAGCTCATAAAGTAAATACAGAAGTGTACCAATCTTCCAAATTTTCATCTTCCTCTAAGAAATATATTCATGCTTACTTCATTTTAATAAAATCATGTTTGTTCTTTTCTTTCTCCAACATTAATAATGAACTTTTTGAGGAGAGCAATTGTGTCCTATGTATTAGGTATCCCCAAGAAGCACAATGATTGCAGATTTTAGGTACTCAATATAAATTAATGGAAATAACACTTAATACTAATAATTTCAAAATAGTTAAAATACTTGTCCATATATCTCATTGTATACCACCATCCTTCCTGAGAATATGACTTTATGGATAGTGTAAAAGTTAAGAAAGCAGTAATTTATAATACAACATTTAATGATATTTTACATATGAAGAAAACAAGACCATATATTCTTTGTATACTCACTTAGAAAATGGCATTTTGTGCTTTAATTTTAGAATAGATATTTCTGACTAAGAAAGCATTTTGATATATTTTTAAAATGTCAACAGTATAAGAGAAAATGTCATATCTGTTTTTAATACCCCCACTTCATTCCTGACATCTAGAAAAGACCCAGAAAAACAGACAAGAGATAAAAGAGATGGTTTTGACTCATCTCCATTCTTTGCTCTAACATGGACCTGTCACTGCCACAGCTTCACTGAACATGTGTAAAAGTGTGTTAATATGTCAAAAGATCTACCACAATTTGCCCCTAATATTTACCTTTCCTTTACTAATCATAAATTTAAAGTGTTTTCTTAAATAGGTATGTAATTTATCTCACATTCAAATTAAAGAAATCTTGCTCAAAAGTTAAAATAGTAAATCTCACATTCTTTAATTTGAATGTGAGATAAATTACATACCTATTTAAGAAAACACCCCCAACTGCCCCCCATGCAGGCCTGGTCCCCCCATCTGCTCTCCCCTGCCAACCTGTTTGCCCCTAACTGCCCTCCCCTGCTGGCCTGATTGCCCACAACTGTCCTCCCTTGCAGACCTGGTTCCCCCCAACTGCCCTGCCCTGCTGGCCATCTTCTGGTGGCTATCTTGTGTCCACATGGGGGCAGCCATCTTGTGTGTTGGAGTGATGGTCAATTTGCATATTACTCTTTTATTAGATAGGATAGAGGCCTGGTGCACGGGTGGGGGCCAGCTGGTTTGCCCTGAAGGGTATCCCGGATCAGGGTGGGGGTTCCCTTGGGGCGTGTGGTGGCCTGGGTTAGGGGCCTGTGGTGGTTTGCAGGCCAGCCACATCCTCCTGGCGGCCCAAGTGGAGGCCTTGGTATCAGGGATTTATTTATTTATTTATTTATTTATTTATTTATTTATTTATTTATTTAAATGAAACTTTATTGTTCAGATTATTACAATTGTTCCTCTTTTTCCCCACTTTAAGTCCCCTCCACCCAGTTCCCACCTCACCCTCTGCCCTTACCGCTCCCCACTGTCCTTATCCATAGGTGTACGATTTTTGTCCAGTTTCTTCCTGAACCTCCCACACCCCTTTCCCCCTGAGAATTGTCAGTCCACTCCCTTTCTATGCCCCTGATTCTATTATATTCACCAGTTTATTCTGTTCATCAGATTTTTTATTCACTTGATTTTTAGATTCACTTGTTGATAGATATGTATTTGTTGTTCATAATTTTTATCTTTACCTTTTTCTTCTTCTTCCTCTTCTTAAAGAATGCCCTTCAGCATTTCATATAATTCTGGTTTGGTGGTGATGAACTCCTTTAGCTTTTTCTTATCTGTGAAGCTCTTTATCTGCCCTTCAATTCTGAATGACAGCTTTGCTGGGTAGAGTAATCTTGGTTATAGGTTCTTGCTATTCACCCCTTTGAATATTTCTTGCCATTCCCATCTGGTGTGCATAGTTTCTGTTGAGAAATCAGCTGACAATTGTATGGGTACTCCCTTGTAGGTAATTAACTGTTTTTCTCTTGCTGCTTTTAATATTCTCTCTTTGTCTTTTGCTCTTGGCATTATAATTATGATGTGTCTTATTGTGGTCCTCTTTGGATTCCTTTTGTTTGGGGTTCTCTGCGCTTCCTAGACTTGTAAGTCTATTTTTTTTTACCAGGTGGGGGAAGTTTTCTGTCATTATTTCTTCAAATAGTTTTTCAGTATCTTGCTCTCTCTCTTCTTCTGGCACCCCATAATTCAGATGTTGTTTGGGGTTCTCTGCGCTTCCTAGACTTGTAAGTCTATTTTTTTTACCAGGTGGGGGAAGTTTTTGGTCACTATTTCTTCAAATAGGTTTTCAGTATCTTGATCTCTCTCTTCTTCTGGCACCCCCATAATTCTGATATTGGTACACTTGAAGTTGTCCCAGAGGCTCCTTACACTATCTTCATATTTTTTGGATTCTTTTTTCTTTTCACTTTTCCGGTTGAGTGTTTTTTGCTTCTTTGTATTTCAAATCTTTTACTTGATTCTTGCGGCCCTCTAGTCTGCTGTAAGATCTCTGTATAATATTTTTTATTTCAGTCAGTGTATGCTTAATTTCTAGTTGGTCCTTTTTCATATCCTCGAGGGTCTCAATAAATTTATTGGCCTTTTCTAGAAAATTCTTGAAAAACCTTATAACCGTGGTTTTGAACTCTATATCTAGTCATTTGCTTTCCTCCATTTCTTTCATTTGTGACCTGCCTCTTTGTCTCCGCATTTTAGTTGCTTCCCTGAGTTGATAGAGTGGCTCTGTGTCTGAGGTGTCCTATAGGGCCCAGTGGCTCAGCCTCCCCAGTTACCTGAGGTGGACACTCTTGGTGCACCCCTTTATGGGCTGTGTTCACAGTCTTGTTGTAGTTAACCCTAGATTTTGTTGGTAATACTGGGGGGAGTTGACCTCCAGGCCAATTGGCTGTGAGGATCAGCTGTGTCTAGGCTAGGAGAACTTCTGTGCTCAGCTTGGATGGGGCGGAGTCTCAGGGTGGAGCAGACAGCCTTGTTTTCCCATCAGCCCTGCCCTAAGAGGCCCCTGCGTCTCAGTGTCCCACGGCAATGGCTGCATGCACCTCTGAGAGAAAGCTGCCCTCGAGTTTTGCCCACTGCCAGACAGTCCAGTTTGTCCCTGAATGAGTCTGGGTACCCAAAGACTCACCCGGAACTGGAGTACAGTGCAGTCAGGAGGTTTTGTTTCCCTCCCAAATGAGAAAGCCAGCCACACGCTCAGCTGCCCGTTCTCTCCGCTCGCGTGCGCCTCCGCACTTCTGCCTTCTGCAGCTCCCCTGAGTCTCAGTATGATTCCTCCTGACAGTCCAGTTTCACCCCGTAGGAGTCTGGGTTCCCCGAGTCTCACCCGGAATTGGAGTTCAGCACAGTGGGGAGCCTTTGTCTCCCTCCCATTCGAGAAAGCTAGCCATGTATTCAGCCGCCCACCCTTTCCGCGTACGCGCTTGCGTCTCCACGTCTCCGGACCTCTGCCCTCTGCATCTCCTCTGAGTCTCAGTGTCCTTTTCTCTTTCCTTCTAGTTGTAGCATTTCCACTCCGCCAGCTTTCTGGTGGTTCTGGATGATGTCCGTTTTGTCATTTAGTTGTAGTTTTGAAATTGTTGTGCGAGGCAGCAATATAGGTGTTTACCTATGCCACCATCTTGGTTTTTCTGGGATTTATTTATCTTCTATAATTGAAACTTTGTAGCCTAGAGTGGAGGCCTGGGCTCGCCAGGGTGTGCGGAAAGCTTGGCTTCCTCCATTGCCATGGAAACCCAAGCGTCCTGCTCACTCCATGGCCGCAGCCATCTTAGTTGGGTTAATTTGCATACTCACTCCTGATTGGCTGGTGGGTGTCGCTTGTGGGTGTAGCAGAGTGATGATTAATTTGCATATTACTCTTTTATTAGATAGGATTAGTGCCCAGGTGCATGAAATTTGTTCACTTGGGGCGGGGGTTCCTTAGCCCAGCCTGCACCCTCTCGCAGTCTGGGAGCCTTTGGGGGATGTCCAACTGCTGGCTTAGGTCCACTTCTCAGGGAGTGGGCCTAAGCCATCAGTTGGGTATCCTTAGTGCTACAGTGCAGCCTCTCCTGCCACTGCTGCTGCGCTCGTCAGCTGTGAGCCCGGCTCAGGGCTTCTGGCTGAGCGGCACTCCCCCTGTGGGAGAACACTGACCACCAGGGGTCAGCTTCTACATTCAGTGTCTGCCCCCTGGTGGTCAGTGCACGTCAGGGTGACCGGTCATTCTGCCATTCAGTCGATTTGCATATTAGCCTTTTATTATATAGAATTTTTAATAGCACCTTTACTCTGCAGAATGTAGTAGTCAATCTTCTTTATTTTGTGGGTAAAATAAAGGTAGAATAAATTAATTTTTGGATGAAGTCAAAGCATTTTAAAAAAATAAATAGGATTGAGTTTTCCCAGAAATTAATATGATTTTTATTTTGAAGTCGAAGAAACATTATAGCCTCATTTGACTGTGATAATTATAAAGTTATATTAACAAGCCCATTAGAAAAGATTAGTTAAAATATACACCTCGCTATGCAAAATGTATAGAAGTAAACACTGTTACTACTACATGCAAAAATTAAGGGGGTGAATAAGGGCAGAAAGAAAAAACAAGGAAGGGAGAATAATGCCACCCCCCTCCTGCAAATGACAATGAATAACAGTGATACTTAACATCTTTAAAACTTGATAAGTATATGTCATAACAAACCAGATTGTATGCCACCTTTGTGCATGCTGAACTTGACCTGTCAACATCCTCCTCAGGCAGCTTGTTTAATAGCCAGCCTCCTCTCTACCTAGCAAGCACTGTAGATGGCTGCAAAGAATGCTCTCTCAGCTCAGTGAACTTCATCCCTTGTATT
Organism: Plecotus auritus; assembly: GCF_963455305.1. Taxonomy (NCBI): domain Eukaryota; kingdom Metazoa; phylum Chordata; class Mammalia; order Chiroptera; family Vespertilionidae; genus Plecotus; species Plecotus auritus. Next base: position 205,859,178 of record NC_137770.1, on the reverse strand, counting down.
TAGAGGAGATATAGCAACCCATCCAAAAATAGTTTTGTTCTTCACTTTCATTATCTTTGTTATACCCACACTTTCGGGAGTCTCCTAAGTCCAGCTCCAGAGGCAGCTTGCATTGGTGTTTCTTTATAGAGTTGGCAGTTTCTGGAGGTACTGTCACTCTGCCAATGAACAGAGCTGCTCTGTCCATTAGGCACAATAGCAGCTCCCCTTCCATGAGAAAAAATTAACTTGTATTTCATCCAGGTTTTCGACAATTAGCACACAGGAACACACACCCTCATTATAAGCTCTTCTCCACATACAGCCATCTAGCTATTGCACGCCAGCATTCCTCATGATCTGTCTTCCATTATTGCTGACATAGGTAACTTCTCTTCTCTCAAACCCCAGACATTCCAGTACCTTCTGATACCAGTACTCTATAACCAGCAAAACCCACCTTATTTTCATCCTCTACAATGAACAATTATTCGCCTCCTTGGCTTACACTGATTTATAATATGCTCTTGAGATTAGTATTTGCTCCTTCACATGTTATGATTTCAGGTATAGAAATTAGGAGTGTTGTCTCTTTTCCTTTCTCATTGTTGCTTACAGTCTATTGCTCTTTTTATAAATTATGTTCTCTTATAAGGTCTTTTATTTTTTATTTATTGATTTTGAGAGTGATATATTTTGCTGTTCCCCTTATGTATGCATTCATTGGTTGATTCTTATATGTGCCCTGACCCAATCGAACCCATCACCTTGGAATGTCAGGATGACACTAACCATCTGAACAACCTGGCCAATACTTCTATGGTCTCTTTTATTTTGGTTCTACTATCTACTTGTCCTTATCCTGGCTCCTTGTCTTCCTTTCCATTGTAGTGGGTGATTCCATCTCCATGTGGACAACTCATTAAATACAAGAACTTCTCATTTATTTGTTGACTCTCTTGCACCAAACTAATCTCATTCTAATTTACTCATTCCCAAAATCACACACTAAAGTCAGTTGTAATCTGACAGCACAAAAATGACTAAAAGAAGTATTTTACATTATAATAACAAAATCCTATTCCTACCACTTGCTTCAACTACTCCTCAAATAATTTTTTAATCCATTGGTCTCTATAAATTAAAGATGAAGTAAAGTCCCCATTTTAAACCATCTCTATCTGAACACATTGTATCCCACCTTCTTTCTACTGGAACATAGTAACTCATGACAACTCCAACCCAGATATATGTGCTTTTGTATTATATTCCATTTTGTTTTTCTTGGAAAGCTTACTCTCATCTCTTCCTTTCTCTCTCTCTCTCCTTTCTTCATTTCTATTTGTCTTTTGTCAATTGTATCCTTTCCACTGTTTTATAAACTCTAAAATATTATTTAAAAATAATGAAAAATCATTAAACACATACATATCCCTCTTCCCTAAACCCTTAATTAGGCTATTCCTCATTTTCTTTCCTATTAATATCTTTAACATTTTTATTTATAAGCTTATTCTTTCTCTTCTATAAGTCTCATAGCCCTGATTTACTACCCAACTCACTTTAATTGGATTTATTTCCTCATCACTCCATAATTTATACCATGAATACTCATTGATTTGACATCCTAAGAATGTCTTACTCTTTCTCTTTTTCTCATGCTTAATAATATCATCATGCAAAGCTCTTGAAATGACTTCATGACTCCCACTAGAGTCTATCATCCATTCACATTTCTTCAATCTGTTCTTTATATTGTGGAATGATCATTTTCAAAAATAAATCTCAGCATGTTTTTCCTGTACTTAAATAATACAGGAAATATTATGTTATAATAATTATCCCATGAACAAAAGTATCCTTGGAATAAATAATTGAAGTTATTACTATGTTCTTTAATAACTATCGTGATCTATCCTTAACTACTTCTTCACGGTCATCTAACCTAATGCCTTCTTCATTCTACCCACAATTCTCTGCATTCATCTTACTGGCCTCCTCTTAGTTCCTTAAATACTTTATGAAAATCTTGCATTAATAAAAAGAAAGATTGCCCTTCCACATGTCATTTCTCTTCAACTTTATCTAGTTAATTAATTCCAACTCTTACTTTAGATGCTTGCTTAACTCAATTTTGTTTTGTCAGGGAAGCATTTTTTTGTATTATACTCATGCACTTATATATAGTACCAACTAATGATCAGAGTTTTAATTTAGTGTTTCTTTATAAAAAATTAACCGTTTTTATTATTTTCATGTCAACTACTTGAACACAGGAGCCCCGTCTGCTTTTATTCACTTTTGTTTCAGATGCCCACTAATCAGAGTCTTAGATATGCTGTAGGCACTAAATAAATAACTTTGTGAAAAAATAGATGGCTTTTTTATCTTGTTTATGAGAGACCATATATTTTGTGTTATTGAAGACGCCTCACTATTTTCTTAAAAAAGACTTCAATGAATAAATGCATGAAAATCAGTAGAATGTGTAGCCTTTCCCCAGGACTAAAGATTTTGTTTTATTTTTACAATTGACTTAAAGTTTGCATGTTTTCTCTTGTCTCTTTCTAGAATGAAGACAGAGATATGCAGATACCGTATTAATCTGCATTTCATGTGTCTGTCCTCGATTTATCTTCTTGGTTTTTTGGGAAATGTCATTCAGTTCTACAACTTGGGAGCAGGCTAATGCGCAGAGTTCTTACACTCATTTCCAAGTCCAGATGATATTCATTAACTACAATTCCGATAGAAAAGGCTCTATCACATCACTGGTTTTTCCTTAGGATTTGTTCATTTCAAAAATCCCACATTGCTCAGAATGATATAAAGGCTTGGCCTGATATTGCTTCTCCTATGAGAAATTTATTTTTGCAAATCTTTCACTCCAAAATAAAGTGCTGCTTCGAGTTTCCTTTCTAACTCTTTAGATATACCAAGCTCTTAATGGATGAATAGGGATAAATGCAAGAGGAAACAGTTCTTTGTTTCCTCACACTGTAGTATAAAGCAACATATACCATAGAACGAATGTTTATTTTATTTTATTTTTATTTATTTTTTTAAAAAAATATATTTTATTGATATTTTACAGAGAGGAAGGGAGAGGGATAGAGAGCTAAAAACATCGATGAGAGAGAAGCATCGATCAGCTGCCTCCTGCACACCTCCCACTGGGGATGTGCCCGCAACCAAGGTACATGCCCTTGACCGGAATCGAACCCGGGACCCTTCAGTCCGCAGGCCGACGCTCTATCCACTGAGCCAAACCGGTTTCGGCCGAATGTTTATTTTATTAATATGGAAGAGTACTCACAAATCAAGGAGTAAAAGGCAAAGTAAATGAATAGAAAACTGACCAAAATGTCTGAAGGATGATTTCACAGGAAAACAATTAAAGTTATTGCTAAACATATGAAAAGTCAGTTAAAGATATGCAAATGAAAGCAATGTATATGGCACAATTTAAACTGATCAGGCTAGTAACAATTTAAACTTTTAACCATACAGGGATGCATCTTCCCCCCTCCCCCCGCCCCTTGGTTGCTACCCATTCCACTTTGTATGTCTTTTATTCACCAATCTGGCAATCGTTTTAAAATTTTTTTATTAATTTTCCAATTACAGTCGGCATACAATAATATATTCCTTTTGGGTGTACAACGTATTGATTAGACAGTTATACACCTTACAAAGTAAGTCTAGTACCCATATGACACCATACATAGTTATTAAAATATTATTGACTAGAGGCCTGGTGCATGAAAATTCATGCACTGGAGCAGGGGTCCCTCATCCCGGCCTGCCCCCTCTCATAGTCCGGGAGCCCTCAGGGGTGGAATGCGACCTGGCAATCAGGGGAAGGCAATGCCCCATCACACCTCTGCTGCTGCCACTGCCGGCAGCGCAAGCCTTGGCCGGCCCTGGTTACCTGAGCCTCAGGCGGCTCTGGGTGGCTAGGCAGCCGCCATCCGTGGCTTGCCTGCACCTCAGGTGGGCCCTGGGTGGCTGGGGGACTGAGGGGACTGGGGACTCCAAAGGCAGGCGCTTGGAGTGGCCAGACCCACCTGGGGGCAGGCCTGGCTATGCCACACACCTGCCGCCCCAGCGGAGCTGAGGGGACTGGGCGTCACTATCTTGTGGCTGTGGGTGCTGCCATATTTGAGGGTGGGGCAGTCAATTAGCATATTCCCTCCTTATTGGCCGTGGGTGCTGCCATCTTTGTGATGGCATGAGGGTCAATTAGCATATTCCCTATTAGATAGGATTATATTCCCTATAAAGTACTTTACATCCCTGTGACTATTTTTTAAGCTAACAACTTGTATTTGTTAATCCCCTTCACCATTTTCACCCATTCCTATACTCCCCTTCATATCTGGCAACCATTATTTGTTCTCTGTCTCCATGAGTTTCTTTGTTTTATTCATGAATTTATTTTGTATTTTAGATTTCACATGTAAGTGAAATCATATAGTATTTGTATTTCTTTTATTTTACTTAGCACAATACCCTCTAGGTCCACCCATGTTGTCACAGTGGCAAGATTTTATTCTGTTTTATGGTTGAGTGATATTCCATTGTATGTATCTACCACTTCTTCTTTATTCATCTAGTATTGGGCACTTAGGTTGTTCCCATATCTTGGCTATTGTAAATAATGCTGCAGTGAACATAGGGATGCTTATATCTTTTCTATTAGTGTTTTTTGTTTCTTTAAATGAATACCCAGAAATGAATTTGCTAGGTCATATGGAAATTTGATTTTGATTTTTTGACAAACTTCTATACCATTTTCCATATTAACTGCATCAACTTACAATCATACCAACAGTACATGAGGGTTCCCTTTACATCCTCACCAACACTAGGTTGTTGATTTGTTGGTGATAACTATTCTGACAGGTATGAGGTGATATCTCACTGTGGTTTTAATTTTCATTTCACTGATGATTAGTGATATTGAGCATCTATTCATTTGGGACTATAACAAACTAAAAAGATTTTGCACAGTGAAGAAGACCATCAACAAAACAAAAAGGCAGCCTACTAAATGGGAGAAGATAGTCACCAATGATACATTCCATAAAGGGTTAAAATGCAAAAGCTTTAAGAAACTCATACAAGTTAACAACAAAAAATACAAACACATATACACAATGTATCATTGTATCGCTTCTTTTTAATCATCACTAGTGGATATTTTCCATTGATTTTTAGAGAGAGTGAAAGAGAGAGGAGGGAAAGACAGAGAGAAATATTGGTGTGAGAGAAAACACATCTACTGGTTACCTCCTGCACACACCCTGGGCTGGGGAGGAGTCTGCAACCAAGGTATGTAACCTTGACTGGAATCGAACCCAGGACCCTTCAGTCAGCAGGCCAACACTCTATCCACTGAGCAAAACTGACTAAGTTTCATTGTATCACTTTAACAAATCATAATGTCAATACAACAGAAATGGAACACTTTCTGGAAAAATAAACAAACGTATTAACATCTGTTACCTCTGGACAGCACAATTTGGCAGCCTAATAAAATGTGTGTGAGTTTGCTTGTGTATAATCATAAACTTTTAATACTGTTAAGATGAAAACTGTACATATCAAAATGTGTAGCAGAAAATAAAAGAAAGAAAATGGAAATGCTTGTGCTAAAGAGATCAGTGCTCAGTTTCTCTTGTTTTTCTGTTTGCTTTGGATTATCCAAGTCTGAAGGGAGTGGTGGGTAGAGATTGAGGGGGTCTGAGGAGAATGTGATATTAAATTAACAGGGAGTATTAGTCCTATTCTAAACAAAGGATATACTGCCCAGATTTTTGTAATCAATTGGCTCTCTAATTCAGTTTGCTTTATCCTAAACTTCTGACTTCTTTTTTTTTCTTTCATAGGTGTCTTATTAACCATGTTGAGGGACAGTATTAAGTATGGCTAGCAAGATAATAAGACACCATTTTAAACAAAAGTTGATAAATGTATTAAATAAATAGTCCAAAATAATAGGGTTTAGATTGAGGGCATCTTAAGTTATTGTAGGAACCCTAGTACTTGTTTAGATATATATTTAGGATTAGGAAGCAAGAGGATATCTGTGTCACAGACTTCACACGTAATAAGTTTTGAATAGGACATTTATATCCATATATTGGTTTCCAAATTGATAAGTAAAATGATAATTCAGTCCCATTAATTCCAGTGGCTTGACATTTAGATAAAAATGTAATGCATTCTACAAGGGCACAGATATTATTAAGTGTGCAAACCAGATTTTGTCAGGAAGGGTAGTACTGTAAGGAGACTGCCTCCATTTGTCATGTGTACTGCCAACAGCCTCCTGACTAGTGGCCCTGACTTCAATGCTGCCTTCTATAGGCCATTCTCCATACGAGGATTTAATGACTTTTTTTATTTTATTTTTTCCAGTTAGAGAAAGACAAGTACTATGTGATTTAATTTATATGTGGAATCTAATGAACAAAATAACGAAGTGGAGACAGACTCCTGGCTACAGAGAACAGACTGATAGCTGTCAGAAGGGAGGGGTTTGTAGGCTGGATGAGAAGGGTGAAGGAATTAAGCAAAGAGAAAAAGGAAAGATTCATGGACATAGATAACAGTATGGTGAGGTGATTGGCAGAGGGAAGGGAGTGGGAGAAGGTAGAAGGTAAAAGGAAGATAAATGGTGAGGGAAGGAGACTTGACTTGGGGTGGCAAACACACAATGCAATATTCAGATGATGTATTGTAGAACTGTATACCTGAAACCTGTATAATTCTATTAACTGATTTCACCCAAAAAATGCAGTTAAAATTACATTAAAAATAAACTGTTTCATATAACTTTTATGTACCTTCATATATGCTTATATATCTCTAATTCCTTCCTATCACATTACATGAAATACTCAGGTGGGCAAAAGTAAGTTTACAGTTGTAATATAAATAATGCAATAATTAATAAACAATAATACAAGAATAAACTGTGTTTTGTATACTCACAACTATAAATCTACTTTTGCCCACCTGTGTATAAACTCTAATATGATCCAGCAATTTTCAACCTTTTTTATCTCATGGCACACATAAACTAAATATTAAAATTCTGTGGCACACCAAAAAGTATATTTTTTGCTGATCTGACAAAAATAGGTATAATTTTGATTCATTCACACCAGATGGCTATTGTTGTGTTGGCTGTTGTTAACATTTTTAATTTGACAATCTTAGGGAAAAGGGATCAGTGCCTCTGACAAAATAGTCAGGTGTTTTAAAAATTCTTGCAGCACACTGGTTTAAAATTGCTGATCTACATGACTGAATACAATCCAGCCCCTATCTAATGCCTTAACCCCATTACAGATTTTCTCCATTGCTCCCATGGCTCAAGTCAGCTTAGTGTGTTTCAGGGACACCAATCTCTTTGTCCATATTCTTTCTCTCTCATTCCCTAGAATATTTTTACCTGGCTCTTTACATTGTTCTTTCTTTCACATTATTTATCTCTGCTTAAAAAATATGTTTTCATTACCTCCTTATCAAAATCATCCTGCCCATCAGTTTTATATCTTTATCTTGAAACAGTGTTATATATTTAAGTGTTTAGTTGATAATTGTCTGAATTACTCTACCAGCATTTGGGCAGAAATTCTCTTTTCTCTAATTTATCCCCAGAGACTAAAACAGGCAAATAGTACATTCCCAATACATATTTGTTGAAGGAATACATTAATGAATACATGGATGAATACATGACATGTGAGATAAAAACTACCTAGCTGTCCTGCTTTCCCTATTTTACATAGTTTTCAAGTTTTTCCTTTGGACATCTACTTTATAAAGAGAGAATTGTATCTCATTTTAATAATCCATAATAAGTTACTCTAAAATTGGTCATTATTGATTCAGACTTTAATTAAATTAGCAAAATGCAAAGCTACATTTTCCATCTGATGCTATCAGGAAGAGTTGACCCTTATTTACATTTTCTGTCAAGTTTTTCCAATATTGGTATGGTCAGTTTGGAATCATTCCATGTTTTCCATTAATCATTTTTTTTTTGCAATAGCACAGTGAAATGTGACAATACATGTAAGCTTCCCATATTCACTTTGGCATACAGGCACACACTTACACTAGCATGTCCTAATGCTTCCATCTGCTGTGCTGTGGAAGTTAGCTAACTGAGGGGTAGCAGTTCACCTAGCCATTGGAGGATTACTATCATTTTCTCCTAACAGCTTTATGTAAGAGCCTCAATGTTGGCATCTAGACAATATGTCTCCAAATGATCTCAGTGCTGCTTTATGAGCCTGCTAAAAATATATTTGAAGTTGGTAGTTCCTTGTTAGTCTATTTGGTTTTAGTTCTAGATTTTCCCCCAATTTTATGCACATATGCATAAGTGCCACTCTCTATCTTACATGCAAAGTAATAACTTCTTATGTCTAATAATGTATTTACTTAAGAAGTATAAATCTGAATAATAAAATTATAAAATATTGGTAAATTAATTAACAAATATTTAGATTAAAAATAATTCAACCAAATAGCTATTTGCTTTCTCTTTGATTTTATTGATATAAAGGGAACTGTAGGTTAAGTTCTTACGAGTCTTATTTAATCATGAGGACACCCCTATAGAGTGGGTATGATTGGCCTTATTTTAGAAATGAGGTGAATGAACCTGAAAGAACTAAAATAGCTTTGCCAAGTGCACACAGGTGAAAAATGATAGAGTCTGGCTATGAATTCATGACTGACCCAAGTGACACAGGCTACTCACCACGACCAATGTGTAATCTTGGAAAACCACTTAGCCTCTCTGAATCCAGGGTTACACACTTTCCTGTGAAATGCAGTATATGTACCATTCTTATCCAATCCTATATGAGGTTGAGGTATTGGAAGACTTGGTCCAGTGTAGGTTTCTTTGCTTAACTGTTGACAACATAGTAAGGATTTAGGTCCTAATCTCATTCCGGGTCCTATTGCCTTTTCTTTTTTGTATGTTCAGGAACATAAAAAAAAGTAACAATTTCAATTCATGTCACTTTCAGTGATCTCAGCAAAACCCATTTTGCACAGTCCTTGATGACTTGACTTTCTGCATCCATAGAGCCTGGGGACAAGGGCTCTGAAAATGAGGAAATAGCAGGCACATAGTCCCTAATCTGAGTGACTTCTTGAGTTTTTGTGTGTTTCTACAACTTTCTGAAGAATTGGAAAGCTGCCAGTCAAAATGACCAATTGTTCATTTGTCAGGTTAAATGATTGATGCTCCAATTGCTAGTAAGCAAGGAAGGGGCCAAAAAGTCAGCTATTGGCTCTATTTAAGGCATCAGTATGTGGTTTCCATTGTTTTATTGAATGACAACACAAATAGGCAAGGGCATTTAGATTAAAACTTCAATTCAAAGGGTTGAAATGTTAGGACAAAATCTCTCTTATTCACCTGAAATAGAAAAGTAAACCAATATATCCAGGAAATCTTGAATGTTAATATAGGAAATGGTAAGGACTGTGGTGAACAGCCTGCATTTACCTGTCAAAAGTTGTTTTCTCAATATTTATTTGGATAAATAACTGTAGCCATTTATTAGATTCAAAAACCAATATATTGGTGTAAAGTTAGATAGCACCCCATGGTGGGATGTGAACCTTGGCAACACACCTCGAAAAAATATATATTAATATGTAAAGACTAGAAGCCCGATGCACGAAGATTCGTGCTAGAATGGGCTTTCCTTTCCCTGGCTGCCGGCACCGCCTTGCCTTTCCACTCCAGCCCAGCCCCTTTCCGCTCAGGCCCCGGAGCCGCCTCTTTCCACTCCAGCCCTGCTTCCCACGCTGCCCAGAGGCCCTAAGAGACGGGTGGGGCAGAACGTCATGGCAAAGACGCAAGCATCCCACCCCCATCACTCGGCACCTGTGTATGCAAATTAACCGCTATCTTTGTTGGGTTAATTTACATATCACTCCTGATTGGCTGGTGGCGTAGCAAAGGTATGGTCAATTTACATGTTTGTCTATTATTAGGTAAGATTTTGTGACAAATAAGATAATGCTTGTAATTCCATTATTACATTATCTGATTTTAGAAGATGCTTAATAAATAACAATTATAATATTTTGTAGTTGTTTTGTAATATGCTATTATTATTATTAACTAACAAATTCATTGTATTTGGTACTTAAAAAATGTAATTCTAATTGTGAGGTAGGGTGAATTGCTGTTATTTTGATCTCTACTGTATCAGATGAAGAAAATGAGAGTTGAAGTATGTGGAAGACAGAGGAGAGAAATTCCATTCTAAATGATTAAATGTGGGATAATAGAAAGCATATTGTGCAGAGAATTCCAATTTATTTTGTAGATTATTAAGTGAAGCATAACTTCTAACTCTTTAAATGTGGATTATGTGTAGTGAATTTCTTCTACACAGTATAGTATGGAAGGAGGAATAGTGTGGTTAAAACACTTTTACAGCAGAGAAACCTGATAATCTCAGCAAGGTGATCAAGGTTAAAATCAACAGTGATAAGTCATGTTGGTACAATGTACCCTTTATATGATGTGATGAAAATGACACTGTACCTCTTTGAACTTCCTCCAAAAACACATCTTCACAGTCTATTCATTAGAAAAACATTGGTCTAATCTTAATTGTGAGACATTCAACAGAATACTCTTCAAAACTTTCAAGTTCACCAAAAAAGAAACTCCTCCGAAAATGTCACAATCAACAGGAGCCTAAGGAGATGATAAATAAATGTAATGTGATATCCTGGACAAGATCCCAGAAGAGATAAATGACATTAGATGAAAGGTAATAAAACCAGAAAAAATGTGGACTTTAATTAATAATAATGCATCAATATTTATTCACTAATTAGGACAACTGTACCATATTAAAGCAAGATGTTCATAATAAGGGAAATTGTGAGTGCGTGGTATGAAGAATTCTGTACTAGCTTAACAATTTTTTGTAAGTATAAAACTATTTCAAAATGAAACATTTATTTAAGAAATGGAATTCAATTTGAGAATTAGTCTCTTAAAAATGTCTGTATAACATAGTCATTATCATCATCAGTAGCAACAAAATTAATGTGTCAAAAATTAATCTCAAAATATAGTATTCAACAAAGAGAAATTACCTACTATTCAAAGATAAAACATTCAATATCAGTGATAAATTTTAAAATATCAAATAGAGATTGAAAATACATGTTAGCCTATTAATTGGGCCAAAATATAGAAATTACAAGTCTCCAAATTGGCAGCAGTGCATTAAAACTGGTATGTGAAGGAGCGAAGTTTTATTGTAGAATGGCTCAATTTATTTACAGAGTAATAAAACATCTTATTGATTAACTCTATTAACACTAATTCTAGAAATATTTCCTAGCAAAATATTTCATATTTGAATAAAAATCACATGCATGATAATGTTTTCTGCCATAATATTTCAAATATATGTAATTATCCTAAATGTACGATGTTAAACCAATAGTGTTCACTCGGTAATATGTAACATAGGCATAACATATTCTGATCTGTGTTGAAAATAGACTATAAATGGGGAGTGGTGGGATGTAACTAGCATTTATATTACAAAACTCCAGGCAGAAAATGGTGGGAGTTTGGAACAGGATAGTGAAGGTGAAGGTACTTGGAAGTGATTATTCTTTGAATCTACTTTGCAGATTGAGAAGATTTTCTGATGGAAGAATAGGTAAAACATTACTCAGATGCTTCTGCCAAAAGCAACGGAAAGAAAGGACTTAGCATTTAGAGAGTAGAGACTGCAAAACAGCAGGCTTGAGAAAAAAATCAACATTTTGGTTTTGGAAATTTTTAGTTTGAGATAATTATAGTTTGTATTGAAGAATAGGTATGTTACAGCAGTTACGAATATTAATGGGAATGATCCAGAATTGAAAAAGACACACAAAAATCTGATGATTCCAGAGAAATTGGAAATAATTTCTGGTATTATTTCCTTGAATAAGCCACAGGACACAATTATATGTAAGATAATTGATTTTAAATAAGAACAAATATTGTTATCTAGGCTAACATAAAGGTAGACAAAGTAGATTTATACAGATGCAGGCATGTGAATGAAGGTGGTGATGGTAGCAACAGGGAGTTCTTTCACTATTGCCTTACTATTGTCAGTAGAAAGTAACATGAGAGAAAGAAGACAAGCTTTCATATGTAATGGAGCCTTGAAGAAGGAAGAAATGTTTAAAATAATTGCTAGGAGAGTGGAAGAGTAAATGAAGTAAAGCTCCAGAGTACTAACAACTCACTATAGGTGACTAAATGTCTTAAAACTAAAAAAAATATAGAACATGACCACCAGGTGACCCCAAGCTGAACAAAGGCAATCAGAGGCACCTCCTCCCCCCTTGTCATTGGAATGAATATTCTGCTCACCTTTCTCACAGTGGGAGCCATTTTCAAGGACCTAGCCTTGAAAGAGCAATGTGTTGTTGAAACCATCTAGATGGTACAAGTGACTGAACTAAGTTAAAGCCTCTCTATACATTTTTAAGATTCTGGGGGGTGGGTGCAGAAATCAATTTACCTTTCAGTTGCTAAGATAAGCCTTGTATGTAAGTTTTCTTGCTTATTTAAAAAATGTTTTCATTTATTTTTTTTTAGAGAGACAGAGAGAGGGAGAAAGAGAAACTTCGATGGGAGAGTAGAACATCAGTGGCCTGCCTCCCCTGCCCCCATCCAGCAATTCAACACACTTAACCCAGGCAACTGACCTGGAATTGAACCCAGCAACCTTCCAGACCATGCCCAACCAACTGAGCCACATCAGTCAGGACTAAGTTTCCTTGCTTATTGAATCTGCCACCAATCAATCTGAAATCATTAGCCTGTTTATTCTCTCCTTGTCCTTCCTGTATGGGGGCCAGTTTGCAAACCAACACCTTGTAATTCAACACCTGTAAGGATAGTTCCGTGAGCTATATGTCCCATACTTCCTTGGACTTAACAGCCATCTGGGTGGCTCTATTTCAAAGACAGTCTCAGACCGCTCTAGAGAGGATCATGGAAAAATCTGTTAAGAGCATTCCTAAATTTAGTAACAATAAAGTTATTCCTGCCATTCAGGGCCCAGCACCCTAGATAAACTCTAACACATAGCAACAATGGGAATACAGAGAACATTTATTGAAACTTAGTTTATCGAAAACAATAAGATTCAATTATAATATTTATCAAAAGGAAATAAATAGATAAATAATGGTACATTCATAGTAATATGCAAATTAACCATCACTCCGCTACACCCACAAGCCACGCCCACCAGCCAATCAGGAACGGGTATACAAATTAACCCAACCAAGATGGCTGCGGCCACTGAGCGAGCAGGAGTCTTGGGTTTCCTCAGCGATGGAGGAAGCCAAGCTTTCCGCACACCCTGGCAGGCCCAGGCCTCCACTCAAGGCTACAAAGTTTCAATTATATAAGATAAATAAAGCCCAACAAAAATGGCGGCAGCCACGGAGCAGGAGAGAGCAGGAGGCTTGAGTTGCCACTGGCGATGGAGGAAGCCAAGCTTTCTACACACCCTAGCCTGCCTTGGCCTCCACTTAAGGCTACAAAGTTTCAATTATAGAAGATACATAAATCCCAACAGAAATGGCTGTGGCCATGGAGCAAGCAGGAGGCTTGGCTCCGCTCAAGGCTACAAAGTTTCAATTATAGAAGATAAGTAAATCCCAGATACCAGGCCTCCACTTGGGTTGCTGGGGGGCGTGGCCGGCCTGCAAACCACCACAGACTCCTCACCCAGGCCACCCCACGCCCCAAGGGAGCCTCCACCCTGATCTGGGACACACTTCAGGGCAAACCAGCTGGCCCCCACCGGTGCACCAGGCCTCTATCCATCTAATAAAAGAGTAATATGCAAATTGACCATCACTCCAACACACAAGATGGTTGCTCCCATGTGGACACAAGATGGCCACCACAAGATGGGCAGCAGGGGAGGGTAGTTAGAAGGGACCAGGCCTGCAAGGGAGGGCAGTTGGTGGTTTTCAAGCCTGCAGGGTAGGGCAGTTAGGGGTGACCAGGCTGGCAGAGGAGGGAAGTTGGGGGCAACCAGGCCTGCAGGGAAGAGCAGTTGTGGGGGACCAGGCTGCAGGGGAGGGCAGTTAGGGGCAAACAGGCTGGCAGGGGAGCAGTTAGGTATCAATCAGTCTGGCAGGCAGAAGCGGTTAAGGGCAATCAGGAAGGCAGGCAGGCGAGCAGTTGGGAGCCAGCAGTCCTGGATTGTGAGAGGGATGTCTGACTGCCCATTTAGGCCCAATCCTACTGGCGATACTACTGGGATCGGGCCTAAATGGCCAGTCAGACATCCCTCTAGGGGTCCCAGATTGGAGAGGGTGCAAGCTGGGCTGAAGGACGCAATCCCCTGTGCATGAGTTTCATGCACCGGGCTTCTAGTCTACATTATAAAAGGCCAGGATCGGAAACATCCAAAACAACCGAATGGACAACCAAACACCAGAAGTGCATGGAGCACCTCTAGGCCCTCTCCAACCCCCCCCTACCCTTGGCTCGCAGGCTCCCATTGCTGGATGGCCAATGGAGAGCCATGGGGAACAAGGCTGGGTGGTAGCGGAACGGGACTGGGGATTGGCGTGGGCGCAAGGCAGATCTCCTGGTCCCTCCTCCCAGCCGGCAGGCTCCGATCAATCCTCAGTTTCTTTTGAAAGGAACATGGCGCCTCCAGTGCGCAGACTCCCAGGATGCGGACTTACTGCTGTGAGAGGCTCCAGAGTGGAGACTTCAATAAGAACTTCAGCGCCTGCAGTGACCCTCAGCCTTCACTGCTGGGAGGTGGACAGAGAACCTCAGCTTTAAAGCACAGACACCCTCCTCAGGAAAAACCACCATCTCCCTACTCCACAGCTGCTTCCGTGTTTGCAAGAAACTGCGCATGCTCCTCCCTGCGAGATGGGCGGGGCCAGAGCTGAGTTGGTGGCTGGGCCAGTGCAGGGATGGAGGGAGGGAGGGAGGGAGGGAGGGAGGGGTAAGAGCAAGGGGGAAACCCGGGTTCCCTGCACCTCCTCCCACAGGCATAGCCCTTCCTGGTGTTAAGATAAAAGGAGTTGTGTTTTTCTAAATCTGTTTAGGTAAAGGAAACAAGTGTCTGTTGACCTCTGATCTTACTCTCCCAGCCGCCAGTTAATCCCTCTGGATGCATCATATCCAACCTCTAAGGATCCGAGGGGCAGGTTCAACCTTCATTCCATAGTTGAAGAAACTGACCAATAAACACATGTGTCTCATGCCTCAGTGTCAACTCCCACAGAATTCTCCAGGTAATAACTCAGATAGTATATCTAAGGGTATATTTTCTTCTGTTTTCATGTTTAATTCAACCCCAGGGATCAAATAATAGAATAAAGAATAAAATTAGTTCAGAGGGCTCAGCATTGTATTCTCAGGGCCCTTGGTCCCACACAAACAGCAGAGTTCAGTTATCCTGAGATGAAAGAAAAGGAAAGAGAAATGTGAAAGGTTTCCCAGCTCAGTCACAGAGACATCTCATAGCCACATACTAAGGACACAACATTAACTTAGGGGTGGAAAGGACACAAATGGAATAGAAGATGGATCCATTTCTGTTCAGATTCAAACCAAGTTAACGAGGCAGAAGAAACACTGGACACCATGGAAGAATAAGATGAAACAGTCCAGTAGGCAGTGTCACAGACTTTGCAGGGTCAGCACCTGGGGCTCCGGACATGACAGGAGGAGGAAGGGGGTTGGGTGAGAGGAAGTGCATGGAAAGGCCTGGGAGTAGGAACAAGAGGGTGATATGTGGAAGATGGGCCCCACCAGGTGATGACAGGGGGCAAGCCTGCGGGAGGTGGCCAAGTGCCCCCACCTCTGCTGAGGGCTGCATGTGTCTCCTGGGAGCTGTGGCTGGTGGAGAGGGAGGCTATGGCTCGATGTGGATGAGTTGCCAATGAGAGCCTCCCAGCAGCCACAGTACTCACTGTTCGCAACACGGCAGGAGCACAGGATCATGTACACAATGTCACGAAAGAAAACTCATCCTATTCCCAACTTATTCACAGACTTCTATTTCTGGTATCTATATTCCCAATGAGTCCACAAGTACATTTGGAAAAAGAAAAAAGATTTGTACGTGATATGACTGCATCTTTAGAAAACCCAAGTGATCACAACCAGAGCACTTTTAACACCTAATGATCCAAATACACTGATGAACAAAAATAGATCCAGAGACACAGATGCATGAACAGACTGTGGAACCTCAGAGGGAAGGTGGGGGAGGGTGGGTGGGTGGGAAGAGATCAACCATTGACCTGTGTGCATATATGCATCACCCCTGGACACAGACAATGGGGTGGTGAGGGCCTGGGGTGTGGGAGTAGGCTGGAAAAGATTAATGGGGGGAAAGGGGACCTATGTAAACATTTTAACAATTAAAATTTAATAAAAAGAGTAAAAAAATAAAAGAAAAAAAAGTAAAATAAAATCAAATAAAAGCCAAGAATAACTGCCCTGGCCGGGTGGCTCCGTTGGTTGGAGCTTCGTCCTGTACATTGAAAGGTTGTGAGTTTGAACCTGGGTCAGGGTGTGTGCGGGAGGCCACTGAGAAAGTGGTGCCTGGAGGAGGGAGGCTCCTCAGACCTAAACACAGTCCAGGCCTCGCCCATGATCCCAGGCCCATCCACTGCTGAGTGAGACCGGACATCCCAGCTTCCTGTTGAGTCCCTGGTCTCTGAGTCATAATGCAGCTTCCCTGTGTTCCCCAGAATGCATCTATACTATGCATTATACTCAGTAACCATCTATACTAATAAAAGGGTAATATGCTAATTAGACCGGATGACTGGACATCTTCCGGACATCTGACTTCCTTCCAGACAAAGCCACAGTGGTGGAGGCCGAGGCAGAGGCACTTAGGGGCGATCAGGCTGGCAGGAGAGGACAGTTGGGGGCCATCAGGCTGGCAGGGGAGTGGTTAGGTGGCGATCAGGCCGGCAGGCAGGCAAGCAGTTAGGAGCCAGCAGTCCCAGATTGTGAGAGGGATGTCTGACTGCCGGTTTAGGCTGGCAGTGAGACATCTCACAAGGGGTCCCGGATTGGAGAGGAGGCAGGCCGAGCTGAGGAACACCCCCACCCCTGTGCACAATTTCGTGCACCGGGCCTCTAGTAGAGTCATAATAAGAGAGATACAATATTTTCATAAAACATGTTAACAGAAAATGTCAAGCAGTACTCTAGAAACATATAGATAAAATTTGACAAAACCATGCAAATAATAAGCACAACACTCCAGACAGTGGATATTACCTCTTGAGTACATTTAAAAAGATAAATGAACCTGGATGATGTGGCTCAGTGGTTGAGTGTTGACCTATGAACCAGAAGGTCATGGTTCCATTCCCAGTCAGGGCACATGCTCAGGTTGTGGGCTTGATCCTCAGTGTGGGGCATGCAGGAGGCAGCCATTCAATGATTCTCTCTCATCATTGAAGTTTCCATCTCTCTCTCCCTCTCCCTTCCTCTCTGAAATCAATAAAAATAATTTTTTAAAAGATAAATGAGAGGAATAGATTACATAGATTTTGAAATCTGTCAATAATTATTTATTTTTTAAATATATCTGAAATAAATGTGGAAAATCATTAGCATTTTATGACGATATACAGTGGTTTTATAGTTTCAAGTTTATGTAGTCTATATGAAAGTATAAATTTATACCTGCACACTTATACTTGGCATATTTTAACTTAAAATTCATTAAATAAAATAACTAAAAGTGCCTCTATGAACAACATCTACAAATAAAGCATATGCTCCATGACACTGGTGACTTTCATCTTTTGTTACCAGGAAGCCTTTCTCTATTACTTTAATATTTTGTTGCCCAAATATAACAACCATTAAATAAATAGCTAATTAATCATGGTTATGCTCTAAAATAATCATCAGTTTTCTGCTAGAAAACAAGCATCATAAAAGGAGGGCCTGCCTATAAACTGATAAGTAATCAAAATCTTGATGTACAAGTTTTTAGATTGCAGTAAATGTGTTTAGTGTTTGGAGGCAAGCTGGCTACAGAGCAAGTGATTTGCTATTTTAAAAAGAATGTTAAAGAAAATTCTGTTCCACACCCCCAAAAAAGTATTTCCAGAGGAATTTTTTCTCATGATTCTTGTATTTTGGACAAAACATTATGCATCTGTCTTTCCTGCTTAACCTTGAGGTCCCTGAAGCCTAGCTTGGTTTCTTCATTTTGTGACCCCCCCGCCCCCAAACTAAACCCCAGTCTGACACATACTAGCGGTTCAATATATGTGTGAACTGGATTCATGTCAGATAGAGCAACAAGAAAAAATACCAAAAAAGGATAACAATTTCACAAAGGATTCCACATTCTAATTTTTACATATGCTAATAGATGACCAAATGCTGAAAAGTCAAATTAGCAAAACAAAATACAATACCAAAATTTTTTACTGACTTCCTAGGAACTGTCTTTACATAACATTCACACAGTATCACAATGGAACATAAGTGTTCTGCTGTTTTAAAAATAAGATTATCATTGTACAGACTCTTTATCTATATTTCAATATACATCCCACAGGGCATGTGACATGGTTACTATTTTTAAAGAGTAGAAATCTATGACTGACACTTCAGATGAAAATGTTAAGAAAAGTAATCTCTTCTTAAAAGAAGGAAAATGGAGGCTAAGAACTTCCATCCCATAAATGAAAAAAAGTAAGTGATGTTCTTGGGATAAATTACCTTTTTCTTTCTAATTAAAAAAAAATAACATCTCTACCAAAGTAAATTTTCTTAGTGCACAGAAATTCACATCTATATATCCAGAAATGGAATATTTAGTTACACACACTTTATTCAAGGTTATACATGAGACTATAGGACAAGGCAACTGAAAGTCTACAGAACTTGCTATTAGAACTGAAATTAGGAGTTCTCTTACTGCAGGTATTGCAACACTAAAGACCACTCACTCTTGAAAGTTCCTTTGCCTTCTTTTCTCCAGTAGGTAATGTGGTCTATTAAGAGATATTCTTTTGATTAACACTACCTGCAGTGCAGGTGTTTAACATTCTAAACCATTTCTAGCCAATGATGTAAAAAAAATAGTGAATGCTGCTTGACAGCTTAAAAATTACCTTACGGAATAATTCCCTGAAGGTATATCTTTGAATAATATGAAAGCAAAATCTAAAAATATTTTTGATTACTTGGCAGGTTTTCTACAAAAGCAGGTTTATATTAGAATGATTTTTTCCTTGTCTTTTAAAAAGCCTCAGCAATGTCTATATATACATGTTGACTGATTTCAATATTGTAAGTTATGAAATAAATCTCAGGGCAAATCATGAAAATTCATAGCTACATCTAAAATGAATTTTATGCATTGTCTCATTATTTTGATAATATGGGAAATAAATGTCATTTTTCCTAAAAGATGTTAGATTTATTAGAATTGGTTAGAATATGAAAGTGTCTTACTAATCTATTTTGCTGATTTCCTTTTCTTTCAGTCTAAGTGTATATGATCTCATTAGTAACACTTTTATAACAGGTCAAGTTAGGTTCAAATTGAACAACTTCCTACTAGTTCCAAGTTAATGTTTTCTGTACAGATGCCAAAAGTAGGTTGTGTGTGTGTGTGTGTGTGTGTGTGTGTGTGTGTGTGTGTACAATATAGTCAGCTACTCATCTTTAGAATTTCATTTCTGCCTAGGAGAGAAGAATAGAGGAGACTCTGATTACAGCTACTTCTTCAGCATTTTGTGATACTGTTTGTCAAGTTGACTTGTTGTATAGTAAAGTGTAGATTTGCCAGAAAATCTAATTTCTGTTTAATACAAATCATGTAATTGGGAGCAACAGGGGGCAGTTCTTTGTTTTAATGCAATACATTTTTTTTGTTAAACAACATGTTATTATAGATATAATAACTCATCATGACACTACTTTGTGACTAGACATAAGACAATTTAAGTGTAGGTCAATAGACATAAAACAATTTAAGTATAGGTCATCTCAAAATGAGATGATTTGGGAACTTTAAGACCTAGTCTTCTTCAGTTAGGTTTTAACCTGTTTTCTGTTAAATGTTATTCATACATTATAGTAATATGATCTGTTTTACAGACACACACACAAAAACATGACCAAATTAGAAATAATTCTTCAAAATATTGTTTAAAGAAGTAACTATGCTGTATGTTTTCAAATAAAAAAAGCACTTAAGGATATGTTCCTGCTAGGGACATAAAACAAATCTAAAAATAATATATGGGATATAATTGTATTTAATTTATTTGTAAATTTTCCCTTGTTGACTTTATTAATATATGTGTAGAAACAGAGCTTCATGAGATATCTGCATGAATACAAAGTTTGGAACATTAATAATAATATTTTATCTTATTTATAGCATTTTGAAGATCCTTAAGAGAAAATGGCATTCAAAAATATATGCATACTTCTCATGTACAAACCATGAAAATAACTTAAAGTTGCTAATTTCTATTCTGACTCTGTCAATATCCAGTAAATTACTAGCAGGTCAAAAGTTGTTTGTAAATATAATTAGAATTTTCAAGGTATCATATGCCTTTGGCTTCAAAAGGGGTTACATCAGCAACAGAAACAAACTTTGACTGGCATTTAGCTTCTGTTTGTCAATTTGTAGGACTTTTTCTATATCTGAAGAAGTATTGAATAGATCTTATGTATGCAGAAATCCTACAAAGCCGGTGTTGATCAACCCGGCACTACCAATGCTGTGCTGCCCCACACCAGTCCTCTCAGGTGCTGCCTCTGCTCTGTGCTGCTCCACCAGCTACACTCTATCTGTAGGCCCTATCTTTATTATAGTAAGTGACATTATTCTGCTCCTCTGTGTGGAATAGTTGTCTGCTAGTGATCCACAAAATGGCAAATCTGAGCACTGGTCTGAAGAAAGCCAGAAAATGATCCTCCTCGTGTTATGTTATTGATTTGGTATTCAGAGCCCGTGATTTTGCACATCTCAGTGACACATCTCTTTTGAATTAGCCCACAGCATGTCAAGGGCAAGATCTAGTTGTATTACAGCAGCAGAAATTTGCTTTAAAATATGATAGACATATGTGTGCCACATATTTTTCATTTATATTGGTTCAGTAATTGGTTAACAATTAAACTACCCTAAATGAACTAGGAACTCACATTCCTGAAAGAAATATAAAAGGCTTCAGCAATCTTTATCTCTGACCAAGCAGGTTTTAAAATTAGCATAATGATGTTACAACGTATAGGTTTAAAGTCTGATATTCAAAATGTAGAAATTGGCTATAAGTAGTGTCTTTTACGTGAAAAGAGATGGCAAATGCTCTTTGGAATGAATCTCTTAAATTAGGATTCAGTTCAATCAAGAGAATTCTGTTGCCTGATTCTCCCTATAAGTGTAGGTGTTTTGTGCCTGTAGAATATTGATGTACCTGCCTCTAGTGAAACTTTCATTCTAGGCACTCTCAGAACACCTAAAAGGACAGATAGTTGAGATTACAGAACAGTTTGTTTGGCTATTTGTGTACCTGCTTACTAATAGATGTTTGTATTAGTGGCAGAATTTAGTCCGTGACTTGTTTCATTCCACATAGCTGGAAAGGGGAGGGAATGGGAAAACCGGGAGAGTGCTTATGGTCCTTCTGTTCCTCTTACTGTTCAAGGTTAACAATTTTCCCTCAACGATAATTCAAGTAATTTTTACTGTTGGAAATGGCTCAAGTCTGTTTGCACAAGGTAACAACCAACAAACATTGCACAAAACCCCGTGAGAGCTCTGTAGCTAGATCTCACTATTTTCTGATTCTCCTGGGGTGAATTTTCTACAGTACCGGGATGAATTCAACAGAGTTGGCTCAATTCAGAAAAACATGCCTCCAAATATACTCAGTTATATCTGCATTTCCAGTGGAATAAAGCTTTACCTCATTCCCCTCGCTCCTCTAAACACATTTAAACATTTCTTAAAGGGTCCACCAGTTTTCCGCACAGCCCAGGCATGACCAAACCCCTACCAGCAGACCCTGCATAAGAATAAGTTAATGTCTCCGACACATAAGAAAAATATATAAACATTATACTCCAAGTTATGTGTGATTTGTGATTTCATATTTATTTAATGTGAGATTAAACTATCAGGGAGATCATTCGTTTTTAAAGAGAAAATACTGTGTGTTCCAATCAGACTCTGAGAAATATTTCTCATTAATTATCAGACTTTATACCTGAGGATCTGAGCTAATTTCAGTTAACAATTTAGTTAAAAACAAGGCCTCTTTTGCATCTCTGCTTCTTAAGGAGCATTTATGTTATTTACAAATAAATAAACATCTTTTTCCCCTAAAGTTTCATTTCTTTCTTTTTGTGTAAACACTAAGAAATGCTGCTCCCTAACATTCATGCCAAGGCTCTAAGGGTGTCAGGTACCACAGGGTGCCAGCTAAATTTGAATTTCAGATAAACATCAAATAATTTCTCACTACAAGCATGACCCATGCAATATTTCAGACATAAGATGTCCTATATTCTTATTTGTTGAATATGGCAACCCTAGTCTATATACAATTGATAAAAATTATATGAGGAATAGGGTAGTATTATGGAGCTGATTTATTTCAGTACCAATCTATCATGTGTGTCATATATATATTTTATCATATGTACATATATATACATATGAATACACACAATATATATATTGTGGGGTGGCAAAAGGAGGTTTACTGTTGTGAGTACATTAAACACAGAGTTTATTCTTATATTATTGTGTATTAGTTATTTTACCATATGAACAACTGTAAATCCACCTTTACCCACTCCTGTATATTAACAGCTTTAGGCAATCCTATCTAATAAAAGAGAAATATGCAAATTGACCATCACTCCAACACACAAGATGGCTGCCCCCATGTGGACACAATATGGCCACCACAAGATGGCCAGCAATGGAGGGCAGTTGGGGGGGACCAGGCCTGCAAGGGAGGGCAGTTAGGGGTGACCAGGCTGGCAGGGGAGTGGTTAGGGGGTGATCAGGCTGGCAGGCAGAAGTGGTTAGGGGCAATCAGGAAGGCAGGCAGGCGAGCAGTTGGGAGCCAGAAGTCCTGGATTGTGAGAGGGATGTCCGACTGCCCGTTTAGGCCCGATCCTACTGGAATCGGGCCTAAATGGGCATCCTCGAGGGGTCCCATATTGGAGAGGGTGCAGGCTGGGCTGAGGGACACACACACACACACACACACACACACACCGTGCACGAATTTCGTGTACCGGGCCTCTAGTTTAGTCATAAAAATAAAACTCACCCATGTTGAAGCAAGTGTTTTTTTATATATCTTTCCAACCTGTGCAATTTGAGTACATGTTTCTCTTCCTGAAAATGTTGATTACTGCCCCACTTCTGAAGATAAACAGCACACACACCCCTTACCCAATTCCACTTTCCTAGGATCTTTTAGTTTAAAAATCCTTTCCCTTCAATGCCAGTAAAAAGAGAAAACTAAGTCCTCCTCCTGGGCACCACTGAGAGCTGAACACTAAGCTCCATGAGCTGAAGGCTCAGCTTCCCATTGGCTAGCAGGTCTTTGCTTTCAGTTTCTTTCTTCACTCCCTGTATACTGTACTTTAGGTCTTCTGCTCTTAACCTTGCTGGCTGAATTAGTTCCCAAGAACTGATTTTCCATTTTCCTTTTCTGTGTTTTATCAGTGAGATTTCTGGGTCTAACTGCAAATATAGACTGTCCCTAAAAGAAAATGCTGTTTATATTCGATTCAGTTTTTCTAGTGGCTCTCTACCTGCTTTCCTTTGCATATGTGAGATATTCTATATTCCCATCAATCATGTTAGGGACCAGAAGAGCCTCAGTGCACTTGTTTTTAATATGTTGCATCCTAAGACCTTTCTCTAAGGAGCTCGGTGTACGTAGCTAAGATTATCTAATTAGTTCTCACAGCATCTGTGGGAGGCTTTGGTTTCCTTCTCTTGTAGCTTCCAAATGATGACATGGCCACAAGATCACACAGCAAGTTTTGAAAGTTCTCAAATTACTTAAAGGAGCTCATAAAACTTTCCATTATTCTTCTAATCCTCCTTTCACTGTAAATCCTTCTTTTCTCCCTGCTCTGGCCCCAAGTTTCCCTTTCTCATTCTCCTAGTTCACACTACTACATTATTTCTCTTTTAAATATACCTATATCTGCTATGAGGACTGTGCTTAATTTATAAATTCAAATGCTAGTTATTCAAACTTTTTAAAAAATCCTCACCAGAGGATATTTTTGCATTGATTTTTAGAGAGTGGAAGGGAGCGGGAGAGACAGAGAGACAGAGAAACATGGATGTGAGAAAGACACATCAATTGGTTGCCTCCCACATGTGTCCAGACCAGGGCTGGGTATCCAGCATGCAACAAAGGTATGTGCCTTTGACCAGATTCAAACCTAGGACCCTTCAGTCCATGAGCTGATGATCTATCCACTGAGCCAAAGTGGCTAGGGCTATTCAAACTTTTTGAGCCTGGCTTTTTCAAATGTGAAAAATACTTATTTTTTTCAGTTATTATAAGAATTCGGAGTAGTTATCATAAAACATCTGACACATTGCTCAGTATTCAGTAGACATTTAGTAACATTTGTTGTTATTGTTAGAATGATTAGATTGAGTTGCTATGTAGAAGGACCTTATGGAATTTTTAATAGAAATTCATGTTGGAAAACGATAATCCATACTCTGAACCCGTAAGAATTAAAGGAAAGAAAAACTAAGGATGTACCCAGTATGAGGTTGGTATGTAAGAGGTAATAAACCTTAAGTAAAAATATTAAGAGGGAGAATATCATTTTTATTGAATTTATTGGGGTGACATTGGTTTGTTAAACCATACAGGTTTCAAGTGTACAATTCAATAAAACATCATCTGCGCACTTCATCGTGCACCAATTGCACCAAGAGGGAAAATATTTTTAGGAGTTTTAATGGCAGGCTCTTATTAAAAGCTCTTATTGATCTCCATGCCTACTTGTAGATATTCTTGAGGGCACTAATCAGTAAATACTAATGATTATTTTTGCTATTAAGACTTCTTAATTATATAATTTATGTATTTTTAAGTGATGATAATTTATTACACAAAATTTAGTTCTCTGGAAAATCCTAAGCTCCTAAAAAGGTATGTCTTCATTCCAATATAAAGAGATGCCAAAGTGGAATGTGTCATGCTTCCACCAAAACATTTTTCAGTTTGTTTGGTCATTTGGAAATGAATCTGGGTGATCACCTAACACAATGCATATTAGTTCTCTGTACTGACTTCAGGGGTCATCCTTAATATATCATATATCCTGCTTGTTTTAGTGGTCACTACAACATTTAGCCAGCATATTTCATATAGAGCCAATGGATACTGCTTTCATTTTGACCTGTCACCTAAGAATTGCCATTTTGGTTCATCTTGTCTTTTAAAGTCACATATATAAACTGAATATTGAAATCAAAATGAATGGATTTAAATATTTTATGCTCCACCAGCCATTTCGAAACACTATAACCTCCTGCACTCTTTTAGTAGAATATTTATGCCTAAGGAATTTTTATATTTAAATAGCACCTATCATGCATTAGATTAAACCAAAGAAATGGTTTTGCATCATAAGCTCAATCTAAATATACACAAGATGTTTTTAATCTCGCCCTTCACTGAAGTTATTGGTAAACTTTAAACTCAACCATAAAAAAAAAGATGATAAAACGGGTTAAATTCTGCCCACAGATATTCATATAGAAATCCTATAGAAATTAATTATGAGAATTATGTGTGATTCACTGAGAGTAGAAATGGGTTTAACCTTGTTTAAATCAATCTAATATCAGCATAAATTGTGATAGGATCCCTGGCCTGTGTGGCTCAGTTGGTTGAGCATTGTCCCATGCATCCAGATGCTGTTGGTTCAATTCTGGGGCAGGACGCATGCTGGGTCATAGGCTCAATCCCCAGAAATGGGTATGCGGGATTCAGCTACTCGATGTTTCACCCTCTCATTGATATTTCTCTTTCCCTCTCCCTTCTTCTCTCTCTAAAATCAATAAAAATATTTTTAAATGTGATAGGAAAATTCCCATTTACTGGGGAGTATAAAATGGAAAACTAGTGAGAAATGGAAAAATCATTCTATCTTTATATTCTTATTGAACATATAAATTACTTTTTCTGCACTAACTTAAATTTGGGGCAAAGATCTTAATTATAAATGTCTACTTCTGGTTTTTTACTTCTCTAAATAGAACACATTCTGGTGTAGGCCATAGACAGACCATCTGTAAACCAGATGATACAGTAAAAAATGTGAATTATGTAACTGAGTGGGCCTTTTCTCACATGGTATAAAAGTTAGTAAATTAATGTCTCTAACTCCTCTAACTTGGCAATTCCCTTACAATCAGCACAGAATTCACATTTCACGGGATTCATGAGGATAGAGATAGTTTATATCTTTTTATAGATTCTATTGTTTTCCAGCTTGAATATACTCATTTTTATTGAATTTGTTGGGGTGACGTTGGTTAATAAAAGTATATAAGTTTTAGGTATATAATTCTACAAAAAATCATCTGTATATTGCATTGTGTGTTCACCACCCCAATTCAAGTCTCCTTCCATCAACATTTTACCATCTTTATCCCCTTCTACCTCCCTCCACTCCCACTTTCATCCCTTTCCTCTGATAGCTGTCTGTCTGTTCTCTGTATCCATGTGTCTGTCTTGTTCATTGGACTCCTCATATATTTGAAACTAGAGGCCTGATGCACGAAATTTATGCAAGAGTAGGCCTTCCTTCCCCTGGCTGCCAGCACTGGCTTCCCTCAGGCACCTGAGATCCAGACTTTGTTCAGGCTGTCAGCAGGCACCCGGCACCCAGGCTTCCCTCACAGCCCCAGCTTCATCTGGAAGGACATCCGGTCTAATTAGCATATTATGCTTTTATTATTATAGACTAGAGGCCTGGTGCATGAAATTCGTGCATGGAGCGGTTCCTCAGCCTGGCCTGCACCCTCTCCAATCCGGGACCCCTTGGGGGATGTCCGACTGCCTGTTTAGGCCTGATCCCTGTCAGTTGGACATCCCTCTCACAATCCAGGACCACTGGCTCCTAACCCCTCTGCCTGCCTGCCTGATTGCCCCTAACCTCCTCTGTCTGCCTGCCTGATGCCCCTAACCACTCTCCCCTGCCTGCCTGATCACCCCTAACCGCTCTCCTCTGCCTGCCTCATTGCCCCTAACCGCTCTGACTACTTGCCTGATTGCCCCTAATCACTCTCCCCTGTCAACCTGATCACCCTTAACTGCTCTCCCTTGTTGGCCTGATCACCCCTAACTGCCTCTGCCTTGGCCCCTGCCACCATGACTTAGATCTATCCAGTCTAATTAGCATATTACCCTTTTATTAGTATAGGTTATATGGTTCTTGTCTTTCTCTGAGTGGCTTATTTCACTTAATACTTTCCAGGTCCATCCATGCTGTTGAAAAGATAAGATTTCCTTCTTTTTTAAGACTGAATAGTATTCCACTGTGTAAATGTACCACAGCTTTTTTATCCACTTATCTACTGATGGGCACTTGGGCTGCTTCCAAATCTTGGCTATTGTAAATAATGTTGGAGTGAACATAGGAGTTAAGATATTATTTCAAATTACTATTTAGACATATGAATGGATGCTCAAAGTCTCTAATCATCAGAAAAATACAAATTAAAACCACCATGAGATATCACCTCATATCTGTCAGAATGGCTATCATCAGTAAATCAACAAACAACAAGTTTTGGCAAGGTTGTAGAGAAAAGGGAATCCTCATGCACTGTTGATGGGAATGCTGATTGGCACAGACACTGTAGAAAACAGTATGGAGTTGCCTCAAAAAATAAAAAAATAAAATGGAAATGCCTTATGATAGATTCCACTTCTGGGAATATATCCAAAGAAACCCTAAAATACTTATTTTTTTTTATCTCTCTACTATAGAATTGTTTCCTGTTTTTCTTTTTCTCTTTGTTCTTCAAACTCTTATTGCTTCTTAGTCTCATTTGTTCTCTTTTCAAATTCTCAGACTGAAGCAGGATAGAAAGAAGTTAGGGAAAACTTCCAACGACTGGAATGAGGAAACAGGAGTGGATATTATAGGCTAGCTAGAGGCCTGGTCCACAAAATTCATGCATGGGTATGGTCCCTAGGCCTGGCCGATGATCAGGGCTAATTTGGGGGGTGGGGGCAACTGGCAGGACAATCAGGGGCATCCCCACTGACATCTGCCTTGGTTGGCCTGGCACTGTGCTCGCTGGTCCCGCCCCCTGCTGCCGCCGACTGGTCGCTTCCCTCTGTGGGGTGACAGGTGAGGCGATCCCCTTTCCCCGCTCCTCCCCCCCCCCCCCCCACCCAGCTGGCATCCGCCTTGGCTGGCCTGGGGCCTGTGGGCTGGGGGCAGCTCCTGCATTGAGCATCTGCCCCCTGGTGGTCAGTGTGCATCATAGTGATCGGTCATTCGGCCGTTCTGTGGTTCATTTGATTTGCATATTAGGCTTTTATTATATAGGATAAGCCACTAGGTCCTCTCATCAGAGCCCCTACCTCATGCATGATCAAAGGGAAACAGTTCAATGCAGGGAACTCCTGAGGGGATTGCAGAAGTCAGCTACAACAAGGAATGGCTCAAAACAGATCAATCCAAGTTGGAGGAAAATTGACCAGAAACCATGCCAAAGCTCATTGTACTAACATTATAATGAAAACTGACACCACAAGTAGAAGGGTGGCCTAGGGAGACAAATGCTATGACAATTCCAGAAATGATCATATTAAGAACAGGACCCCCTCAGAACCAGAAGGTGAATTCAGAATTTGGTGCCATAAATTTTGGTAATAACACTCCCTTGGAAACACATAAAATCCCAGGAATGGACTATCACACAGGCAACTCACTTGTGATTTATCTGCATCCAATCAGATGTGTACTTTCACTTCTTTCACAGCAGCACCCTGTGAGACTTGCAACCAGGAACACAGCAGGCGGCTAAACCTTTGGTCCTATCTCCAGGAACATACATCCTAGCCTCTTTGTCTCTACCTGATTAAAACTTGCTTTCCACTTACTTGTACTTGTTCTTGAATTTTTTCCTGTGTGAATCAAGAGCCTGGAGGTCCCAGACCATGCTGGAATAGGGCCAGTCCCCAGCACAGAACCAGTCTGGTGACATGATCACAGATTTTTCTATAGTGTCCTAAACCAAACTCCTTATTCAATTTTATCATTAAGACTAACCTACGCATTTCTCAGAGATAAAAATAATGGAAAATAGCACTAATAATGGAAAATTCTTCACAACTTAGAAAATTTTTGTGGTTACATCATATCATTAAACTCAGCATTTGCTAAATGCATATTATAAGGGAAACAGAGTATACACTTAGTGGCCAGATTATTATGATCTCTGAACGCATAACAATCTGGCCACTCAGTGTATATCCTATATAATAAAAGGCTAATATGCAAATTGTCCCCTTGACCAGGAGTTCGACCAGCAGGCAGGCCGACCAACCGCCCATGTCCCCTCCCCCTGGCCAGGCTGGCCAGACCCCACCCATGCATGAATTCATGCACCAGGCCTCTAATATATATATATATATATATATACACACACACACACACTGAGTGGCCAGATTACTATGAGTTCAGAGATCATAATAATCTGACCACTCAGCATATGTTCAAAATAAATCCTGTCAAAATTGGGGAAATGTTTAGTGTATTTTATTCCAATTTCAGTTTTAAAGAATATTTACATGTCATGTACTGTCCATGACTGTTGGTATACAAAGATACAAAAGCAGTTTTCTGCCCAGCTGGCATGGCTCAGTGGTTGAGTATTGACCAATGAACTAGGAGGTCACAGTTTGATTCCTGGTCAGGGTATATCCTTGGGTTGCGGGCTCAATCTCCACCATCAGGCTTGCAGGAGGCAGCTGATCAATGATTCTCTCTCATCATTGGTGTTTCTATCTCTCTCTCCCTCTCTCTTTCTCTCTGAAATCAATAAAAATATATTTTTTAAAAAGCAGGTTTCCTGTACTTTAATTATTAATCATCTAAAAGTCAAAGGGAATGAATATGTAGAAAAAGAAGTGAGTGTTATAATAGAAGGTCTCATATAAACATTTGAGACAAGCATTAGTATTAAAGTAGAGTTTAACAAATTAGTATGTGGGGTGATAGGGAAAGGACATACGTATAAAAACAAAGTATGAGAGACTGCAATACATAGGAATTGGCTCTAGTAGAGCATACATGTATGGATTGACAAGGGGAATACTAGAGGCACAGGCAAGGCTAAATAAGGCCGGTCCAGTAAAACAATTATTAAGAAATTTGAACTTTTTCCTTAGGTCATTGATTTTTTTTTTATGCCATTGATTCTGAAACTTTAACTTGCATAAGAAACAAATATTCTGTTCTTTGGCTAAAGTTATATCTTCGACAAAAGTTTTCTAAATGATGGAAAGAACTGAAATTAAATTATGATGGAGGCCAAGATGCTAAATGATAGATACCTGAGCCATGACACAGTAGGCAGAAGAATCAAATACAGGGAACCATTTGAAGTAATTAATATTATTAAAATTTTAGTGTCTGTTGGATCAGCTGGTGAAAGAGAAAGAAAATAAAAATGAAAACTTTATTTTTAATCATGTCTCCACTACATTCTTGTGCACAACATGTAGTCATGTTGATTTTCCTACTGGTTTATGTGCATATGTAGCCTAGGGTAAATCCCAGCTTCTGACCTAATATGTGACCATATTAGAGATTATTTTATAGAAAAAATGCTTTAGGACAATAGATAAATAACCTCAGGATAAATCACACTTTTTTATTTAATGTATGACCCATGTTAGAGATTAATATATGTGAGAAGATATGCTTTGTAGCATCTGAAAATTTTTATTACATTTTTATCTTGTATAGAAGCAAAAATTACATAGTTTCCTTTATTCTTGGCTTTGAGATGATAAAAAACTTTGAAACATATTTGTAAAAATGTTTGCCAGGTATTAGCATTACATAAGTCTATAGCTAACTGTTGAATTTGGAATGTATTTCCAAATGACGTTATGGTGCACTAGATTAGGATCACAATTGTACAACATTATTAGCAATGCCATTAATGTAGATTCGACATGTAACTGAATTTATAGTTTTCATTAAGAATAACATGATATTTTTCTGTTCTCCCTTCCTCCCTGTGTTATTTTATACTTCCAGTTATCTTTAGATAAATCTGAAAATTCATCTATGAGTAAAGGAAGATATCTATGATCAAGAGTATGAGAAGGATGTGAAAGAAAATAGAAAACAGCAGTAATTTCTTCACTCAATTTATTTAGTATATGTGTCAAGTTAATTATTATTTAATAAATTTTAGAATTTAATTAAATACACTCCAATTGGGTCATTCTAGCTCTAGTAATTGGATAGAATTTATATA
Organism: Plecotus auritus; assembly: GCF_963455305.1. Lineage (NCBI taxonomy): Eukaryota > Metazoa > Chordata > Mammalia > Chiroptera > Vespertilionidae > Plecotus > Plecotus auritus. The sequence goes on along the minus strand of NC_137770.1, from coordinate 205,827,559 downwards.
GTTCATATTTTCTTCTATTGCTTCTTTCTTAACACATTACAGTCATCCATAGGTTAAAAAAAGAAAAAAAATCTTCACACTTCATGATTTTTTAAAAGTTAAGTTTGTGCCCTGGGAAAAAATAGTTTGAACTGGTTGGTATAGGACTGAACTTTTCAATTAAATTAGCTCCTGTTTTCCTTTTTTTCTTCCATATGTTTGATTTATATTAAAATTTATCATTTTAATCATGCTATGAGTGAACTTCAAATGAGATCTGTATCCCATGTACCTAAGTGATTAGAGATGTGAAAAAAGTCATATGTGTTTCTTCTTAAATTTCAAAAATTCATTAGGTACTATTTCCTGAATTTATAACAGCTTGAATGCATTAGATTAAAATCATGTGTAATTTAAAGTTTTTCAGCATTTCTGTGTGATATGTTTGTTTTTTTAACAATACACTGTTGTTTTTACTTAATTACTTAAAAATTGCAGCACATTCTAGTTGTGAAACAATTTCACTTACTATGTTACCAGAGCTGAATGACACACACATATAATTTCTATCAGTCAACATATGATCTCCTCAGCCAGGAATTTAAGCAGTCTTTATTACAACCCTAGTAAATGGCTGGTACTTTTTTTTTCTCTACTTCATAATATGTAGCTTATACTCCAGATAAATTTGATTCATTATTATTTCCTGTATATGCTTGGAACTTGCCTCCATATCTCCATTCATAACTATTTCATTGACACCCATGTCTTCCTCGACCTTGATTCCTTCTTTCTACTATGTTTCAGCATCTAACCCAGATTTTAAAATTGTTTTCTCCTTCTTAAACCACCATAATATCATATACATTTAATTTATATAGTACTTTAATACCAAAGTTTTTATATGATACCTATTTTAAAGTTGTCTCATTGTCATATTTTGTAGTAGACTGTAAACTATGCAATGACAATGTGTTACTCTTCTTTTAATCTACTTTAGCAATTAGCACAGGTTAAAATACTCCATACGTAAGTATTGGAATTGAAATATTTTTCCCTGATAATTTAAATTTTTTGTTTTGTTCTGAGTCTCTTCTCTCCTCTAATATATTATTTACTACTTATTTAACTATTTTTTATATATTGTTAATAGTGAGCTTTCTGAAATCTGAGAATATATCTTATATACTTTGCATTCATGCATATGCATAAATTATTGAGCATTTAATAGATGTTCAAAAAAATACTGTGGTATGCTGGATTTCATTCCTTTATTGATTACAATTTTACTTAGAACATAAGAAAGTCCCTCTAATGCAGAATCAAAGCTCCCCTTGGTATTTTAAGAGAATGCAACATTATTCAGATCATAGAACATCAAAGAACTTAGAGTAGAATGGCTAAGGGTAAAATTGAATATAAATTATGTAAATGTCCTAATTAAATTATTATTAGTACAATGTATTTATCCTACTAGGGATTAAATGTTAAGACCTATGGCATGTTTATTCAAGTTATGTACAATGCAATGTTGTATGGGAAATAATCAAAGTAAGTCTGTGTCATCCAAGCAACCTATGTAAAGTGCTAAATTGCTAACAATCCTCTGATGTATTTCGAGTTCAGGATGTAAAATATAACTAATTTGGTTGACCATTGAGTAGTTTTTTAAGAGACAATAATTTAATTTTTCTGTGAAATCCAGAAAGCAAACGAACTCTGAATCCAAATAGTTTCAGAAAGCATAGGGTTCACATCTTTTCTTGCTGTGTGGTGAGCTCCTGATTTGTTTTTAAGTAACACAACTATGACCTATGGCTTGCCAGCCTCAAAGTAACAGTCCTTTTATTATTTTTTAACCGGCAGTGGCCTTACTTCTGCAGCATTATGACTTTATTCACCAGCAGACTTGCTTTAAGATTATAATGAGTCCAACTTCCGGCTCAAAAAAATGTGTGATAACTTCTGGCTGAGACTTAAGACATTTTAGAAGCTCTCCTTCACATGAGAAAAAAGGCATCAAGCCACTATGCACATGCATATATCTGTCAGTTATCTTGAATCTGGCACTCCATTCATGTCATCACTTAAGGGAAAAAATATGCTGAGAGATTGCACTTCCAACACAGAAATTGCTACTTGGTTTCATTTTGGGGTGTGGGTGGGTGGGTGGGGGTTGTTTTGTTTTGCATGTAGAAAGTTTGCAATGGATTATTTCAAATGGATATGCAAGCTTGAAAAGCGTTCACATGATATTAATGCTAAAGAAAGGCTTTTATGGATAGATTATTATCTCTTGAACATGTGAATAATAGAAACTTTTAATTTCTGAAGCATGAATAATACCTACAAATTCTACAGTAGATGAAAGTAAACTGTTTTGAATTGGGCTCCACTTCTTTTAACGTTCTCAGTAGCTGTTTTTTTCTTTGGTGGCAGTTGCCATTTTGAATTGGTGTAGGAGTGATTTTTGCTAATTTGAGTAAGACATAGATATGTAGGTGGAGGGTGGGCTAAGGAAGGAGGGGAAGCACCCGCAGAGGAAACGAGAGTAGATATGTGCTAGTGTGTAAAATATTGACTCTGGGCGCTATTACTGACACTCTTTGTAACTAAAATTGAAGGTGATCACATCCTAATTTAGTCACATGCTTGAGGCACTTAACCTGACAGGTAGCAAGCATCTGCTCAGTGAAAAACCCCAACGTTTGATTGCTGCAGAACATTCCGGTTCATTGTCTTGGTGCCCAGTTGTGTACTGCATTTCACATTCCGAGCTCAGTACTTTATGAAAATGTAGCTCCTGAGAGTGCTGAGCGATGCCCAGGCTGCTCAAGTGAAGAGAAACATGAAATGTTTCTAAAACAATTACAGTAAATAGAGTTAGCATGTAATGATCAAGATAGACTCTTCAAAGCTTTTAGGCGCAAATCAAAGTTCCTTACAGAGTAAGCTTGCAAATTATTCAGAATTGCACTTGGGAGAGTATATTCCTAAAGCTAAAATTTAAGACATTTTCTGCAGATTTCTTCCCTAATTTTATCCAGTTTTATCTAAGTTGCTAGACTGTTAGTGATGCATCCTTGGGTATTTGTTCTTAGCAAAGCTCCTACCTTGATAGTAATTTCAAAAGTAAGAATAAAAACATAGCCATTCCAGCCATAACCTTGTCTTATCAAGGCCCAGGGCACAGGTCATGATAGAGGACACAGAATAGTAAATTCTCAAGTTATTTACTTAAGTATACTTCATTATAAGAAATCAAAGTGAAATTTAATTCAAAGTTAGATGCTGTTTACCATCCAACGTGCTGAGGAAAATAAAGTGAATATGTCAATTTATTCACACTTGTATCTATGTTTACATAAATCATTCTAGATCAAATACACTTTTTAAAAATGTTCATTATCTACCTTTGGCATTTTTTATGGTTTTGATAATTTCAAATAAATTATGTAAGTGGTACAGATTATTATTATCAAAACAAAAATATAAAACAAATTATTAAAAGGAAATATTAAAAATAATTGAGTTGATAAAATTTCTAAATAAATTGTTGTTTCACATACAGTTGTAAGAAATAATACAGAGAGATCTAATCTACTGTTTACTACATTTCCACCCAGGGTAACATCTTGCAAAACTATAGTACAACATCACAATCAGACTATTAACTGTGATTTGTCCAAGATACACGTGATTTCTATTACCCTGTAATCCTTCAAGTTGCCTGTTTATAGTCACACCAACTGTCCCACTCCCAAATCATGAACAACCCCTAAACTGTACTTTATTTTTATATATTTTATATTTCAAGAATGTAACATATGAGTGCTTGAAAAGACTGTGTATTCTGCTATTGTTGAATGACGATGTTATATAAATGTCAATTATATCCTGTGAGTTGATGATGTTGGTCAGGTCTATTTATTGATTTTTCTGTCTAGTTGTTCAATCAATTGTTCAGAAAGGAATGTTAAAATCTTCAACTATAGTTCTGGATATGTCTGTTTCTTTCAATTCTATCAGTTTATACTTCACATATTATGTAGCTCTGTTGCTTGCTGCATACACATTTAGGATTGCTATGACTGCTAGGTAGATTGACATTTTATTGCTATGTAGTGTCCCTCTCTGTCTGATCATTTTCTCTGCTCTGAAGTATATTTTATCTGACATTAATATAGCCATTCTTGTTTTATTTTAATTAATATTTGCATGATATAAGTTTTCCCATCCTTTCACACTTAATGTAGCTAGCTATGCTTTATATGTGATGTGAGTTTCCTGTAAGTAGTAAATAGTTGGGTCATGTTACTTAAAATCACTCCCAACAACATCTTCCTCTTCATTGGTTTATTTAAACCATTTAGATTTAATGTAGTTATTGGTAAGTTAGGGCCTAAGTCTCCCATTTAATTTTTTTGTTTTCTGTTTTATCTTGTTGTTGTTGTTTTTTCCCCCTAGTCTTACTTCAGGTTATTTGAATATTTTTAAATATTCAATTTTGAAACGTATCTCTTTATATAGATTTTGTAGTGGTCACTCTAGGTATTATGTTCTGGATACAAAACATTATAGTCTACTGGTGTTGATATTTTACCATTCCAGTAGAGTGTCAAAATCTTACCTATCTTAATGCCTCCTTACCCTTTTGTTTGTAGTATACGTATATTTGCCTTTACATATATTCAGAATCATATCAGACATTTTTATAATTCTTGCTATTACTTGAGAGAAGTAAGGGCTCTTCATCACTGTTGGATGGGGGTGAGATTTCTGAATGTACACTATGTGTCTAATGCCAGCACTCTGGCTGTGAATAGAAGGGCCTATCAGGGGTGGGCAAACTTTTTGACTCGAGGGCCACAATGGGTTCTTAAACTGGACCGGAGGGCCGGAACAAAAGCATGGATGGAGTGTTTGTGTGAACTAATATAAATTCAAAGTAAAGGAGCGGAGGGGAGAGCAAGAGAACCGGATAGAACAGCCGGATCCGGCCCGCGGGCCGTAGTTTGCCCAAGGCTGGTACTGCTCTCAAGACCTCCACTGACACCATGGAGTTGGGGGGCGAGGGGGCTGAGGGTTAGGGTTAGGATTAAAGGGCTGGGAGGAGTAACTTCATTAACTGGGTGGTAATAGAAGTCCTAACTCACTACAGGCTTCCACTGACAACATTTCAGTGGGGGATGGGCAGTTGCTCTGTTACTTCCTGGTCAGCTGGAAGTTTAGGTTCCCCTTGTGGTTGCAAAAGATATGACAAATTAGTGTGGTGCTTCCTTTCAGTCTGGTGGGTGTGGAAGTCTGTGCCCCCCAGTCAGCCTTTAATGCTAATGTAAGTGGAAATGAGGCTGCTATCTCCCCTCCCCACCTCCCACACACATCGTGGTGTTTGGCTCACATAGATCAGCTATTGTCTAAATATATGTGAGTATTAACTCTCTACTAGTCATTTTGTTAATGTCTCAGTGCTATTTCAGTATACCAGTCAAATAAAAATTTGAAAACAATTATTTTAATTTTAGCTGTAAACTACTTGAGACTTAGATTATGGAACTTTTCTAAAAAACTGAGAGTGCTTTAGAATCTAACTCCAGTATAATATAATAAAGTTACAACTAGTCTAACTATTATGTCACCTTGGCCATGACAATGTGCAGCTTTGGAAAGCCATTCTCACCTTCGTCGATTATAGAATACAGTGTGAATTCTGCCTTCTGGAGTTACATAACACTAAAACCTTCACATGCATGTATTAAATGTGTCAAAAGCATTCTAGATTCATTATTATTTATTATACAGTAGACAACACTCTTTTACATTTATACTCTTTATACCTTTTTGTTCAAGGTAGAGCAAATGCCAAGATATTTAAGTGCAGATTTTTAAAGTAACATAGAAAAAGATAAGGATTATGTATTGTGTTTCTTTTGAAGAGAAAGGACATTAGAATAAACAATCCTATCTAATAAAGAGGGAATATGCTAATTGATACTCACACCATCGCAAAGATGGTAGCGCTCAGAGCCAATAAGGAGGGAATATGCCACACCCTCAAAGATGGCAGCGCCCACAGCCACAAGATGGTGGTGCCCAGTCCCCTCAACCCTGCTGGGGCAGCAGGCGCACAGCAAGGCCTGCCTCCAGAGTCCCCCAGTCCCCTCAGCCCTCCAGCCACCTAGGGCCAGCCTGAGGCACAGGCAAACCTCAGATGGCGGCTGCCCAGCCAATGTCTGAGGCGCAGGCAAACCTTGGATGGTGGCTGCCCAGCTGCCCAGGGCCGGCCTGAGGTGCAGGCAAGCATCAGATGGCAGCTGCCTAGCCGCCCAGGGCCGCCCGAGGCTCAGGTAACCAGGGCCGGCTGAGGCTTGTGCTGCCAGCAGTGGCAGCAGCAGAGGTGTGATGGGGCATCCCCTTCCCCTGATTGCCATCCGGTCGTCCATCAACCAATCAAAGTGTAATATGCTAATGATATGCTAAGGCCACTCAACTGCTTGCTATGACGTTCACTAGGGGGAAGGTGCTCCGAATGATAAGTTAGCTTTCTGCTGGGGTCTGGTCAATTGGGACTGAGCGAGATGGGCTGGATATGCCCTGGAGGCCTCCTGCAGTCCCTCCCCAGCTGGTCAACCTCCTTTGTCCCTTCCCATTCCCTATAGTGCACCAGTGGGGTCCCTCGGCCTGGCCTGAGCCCTCTCACGATCCGGGACCCCTCAGAGGATGTTGGAGAGCCAGTTTTGGCCCGATCCAGCAGGCCAGGCCAAGGGACCCCACTGGTGCATGAATTCATGCACTGGGCCTATAGTTTATAATAATTAGAACACTTTAAGGATTGTAGAGAGTCATTACAAGACATTCCTCCTCATTTCCTTTTTCATTTTTTCAGAAAGAACAAAAAAAAAAATAAAGAGGCATAAATACATACTTAAAAGTTATGGACACAAACAAAATATATGTTTAGCAAATATCTCTAGAGCAATGGTCGGCAAACTCATTAGTCAACAGAGCGGCAAACCGCGGCTCGTGAGCTGCATGTGGCTTCCGAGCCGCAGTTTGCCGGCCACTGCTCTAGAGTGACAAGAGACATCCTGATAATTTCCAATAATAATGTACCATCATCATCCTACATTTTAAACACTTAAATCTTATATAAGTTAAAGAAGCCTGCTCCCACTTTTTAAGAAATGAATTATCTGTGTGTGCTGATGTTCTTGCTAATGATAGAGTAATTCAGTTTCTAACCAGTGGAATGGTTCTGTATACTAGTTGAAAGCTCTTTGAATTGACAATCCTTTGTGCACACAAATTCTCGATACTGAAACCAGTGGTAATACCCATGCTTAACTACCTGCAGAACAAAGAGAAGCTTATAAGATTTCCTTTGTATAGTAATTGGAAAGTAGAGGAAAAAATTCTGTATTGACAAAAGATTTAGGGTACATTTTATACTTTCATGTATTATAAGGCAATTCTATTAAGTTTTATGATATACTTGTTTTTATAATTATACACAGGTTGTTTTATTTGATGATAAGAATACATTAAGTATGGGAAATATATTTTCTTATTTGTAGCAGAAGAGGTGCTGATTAGTTAAGTATTTCTTATAAGTACGAATAGTAACAACTGGTATTTATTTACAAACCTTGAATTTTTAGGGGACATTGTGTCTATAAGCTATATATATATATATATATATATATATATATATATATATAAATTTATTTTATAAAGACATGACATCACATTTACATTTTCAAATTACATTATTGCTGTATGTTGCATAATTTAAATTATTATGAACAACAACCAATATGTGGATAACTGATATAGATCTTATATATTGCAACTTATGCTCTTCACATGATAGAAATAAACATTTATTTATATTTACACAGAGTATCAATATATGTTTAATCATTTTTGTCAGACTATGTACTTGAGTCTCAAGAAGATGGGCCATCTCGTTGCTGCATATGATGCCATATATATTTAAAACCTTGCGATGCTAAATCTAACATCTAAGAGGAAATTCAACTCATAGGTACTGTCAGAACCGGGGAAAAAATGTGTTGCTGAATAGTGACCATCTGTCAAACAAAACTGTACTAAAGTAGTATATGGTACCCACATGATAGAATCTCATTTACTGAAATTGAACTGGGAACACTGCATGCATTTCACATAAGCAAGGGTTTCAATTTGACCTTGGAGAGATTTACAAAAGGAAAAACTCACTCTTCTTGCCTTACTTGTGTTGTCTTCATTATCCTATCGAGATGTTTAATGAAAAAAAAAAAAAAAAAAGTGAAGGGACTCAGGCAATCAGACAAATGAGTCAATGCATACAAATACACTTGTTTAATTATATATAGGTCCTGCTGAACTATTTTATTTGTGATAAGCTGGAGAAAACGCCTAATAGGTTTACTGTAACATATGCAGTAAATTCAGGAATGTAGGACATTCTTTGAAACCAGTAGGATCATTTCAAGTTTCCTCCTACTTCAATGGTACAGTACAATACAGGCTGATTTTTTACCACTTCAGTTTTATCTTCAGACTCTAACAACTAAATGATTAATTCAATGCCCTCTGTATGCCAGATCTATATTGGTCACTCTGTTATTTAACATTGACATTCTGCAGAGAAAGTATTAGAAGTGTTGATGCCTTTTCCATTTGTACACATAAATTTGTTGGGTTTCTTCTTTATCCAAATATAGAAATGGTTATGTAATTTTCTTTTTTCTAAATTAACCTATACTAATAAAAGCCTAGGTGGCCCTCTCGCCCTCGCACCCTCATGCCAGGACAAGATGGCCGCCCCATGTTGTCACAAGATGGCTAGCCCCACATTATCACAAGATGGCTGCCACAAGATGGCCACCACAAGATGGCCACCACAAGATGGCCACCACAAGATGGCCATCACAAGATGGCTGCCAGGGGAGGGCAGTTGTGGGTGATCGGGCCAGCAAGGGAGGGCAGTTGGGGGCAGACAGGCTGGCAGAGGAGGGCAGTTGGGGGTGATTGGGCCAGCAGGGGAGGGCAGTTGGGGGCAGACAGGCTGGCAGAGGAGGGCAGTTGGGGGCCATTGGGATGGCAGGGGAGGGCAGTTGGAGGCAATTGGGCCATCAGGAGAGCAGTTAAGAGTTAATCAGACTGGCAGGGGAGTGGTTAGGGGCAATAAGGCAGGCAGGTAGGCGAGCAGCTAGGATCCAGCAGTCCTGGATTGTGACTGGGATTGGGCCTAAACCAGCAGTTGGACATCCCCCGAGGGGTCCCAGATTGGAGAGAGTGCAGGCTGGGCTGAGGGACACCCCCCCCCCCAGTGCACAAATTTTGTGCACCGGGCCTCTAGTCTTATATAAATACAGTTATCAAAATTAGTTATAGGCCAGAGCATATTAAAAACAAATTATATGCTAGCAACTATCTTATAATAGTTTTTTTCTACATGTGGTATCTATTTATTGTAGCAACCCCAATATTTTTCCTTCATGTTAATTATTATTTAGAATTCATGACTGTTGTTTTATTATCAGAGGTTTTATTGCAAAAAGATGAAATATTATTTGATTACATTCCTTTGACACTGTGTTTTTTCCCTTGTATTATCAGAGAAAAATGTGCCTAGTCTTTCCCCGTTGCTAATGGGAGTGGGGTTCTTGGGGTACTGCTGCAATAAGCATTTCCGGAGGCCCCCACCAGAGGATGCAATATGGTAGAAATTTTTTTTCCATGGAATTACACCACTGAGTTTCCAAAGTTCCACTTCTTTTAGTCCAGTCATAGAAGTATAGCTGGAGTTTCAGTAGAGCTAAAATCACAGCCAGTGTCCAGGGTTTTCTTTCCATGTTGGAGCCGGGTTCACTACAGCACCAGGCTAGTTACAGTCCATTAGTCCATTGTGTGTGGGGGTCTGCATGGCCATGGGCCACACAGGAGAATGCTAGGAAGCCAAACATGATCCAAAGGTCAAGTACACGAGAGGAACGAAGAGAGCCAAGAGAGTGAGATTCGTTGTTTAGGGGATTATATAACCCCAAATTTTGGCTTGCTTGCAGTGGCCACACCCATTCTGGCCAATGACCTTGATTCTCTGGTGTGACTGATAGCACCTTCTCTGTTGTCATCCCAGCTTTACTTGGCAGGCATCTATTTTCCCTTTTCCCAGACCCCTGCCCCTAATGTTTTGTAGGGACATGCCTATAATATCAGGACTTCCTTTGCTCTTTCATTATTATCAATAACTAGATAATTACAATGGTCTCACTTGCACATACAAAACCCACACATTTTTTGGTACTTCTAGTGGGATCACTGACATTTCCTTCAACTTAATTTTTCTGAGTCTTTTGTAGTGACTCAAGGTTATTCAAAATATTAATTTTACTGCCATTCTTGATACTCATCCTAAAAGGTACAATTCACTCATTCTTCATATGAAATTGTGTTGCTTGTTCTTATCCTACAGTTCAACACTGATTATGAATGACTTGTTACTACTATTGAAAACATAGTTCCTCTCTTGCGTAAAATTTAAGTCCTTGATATGCCTCTCGTTAACATATCAACTTGGTGTCCAGTATCATGTCTGGCACAGTATGGACAGCTAATTGATGTTTATTGAATAAATACAATTATAAATAAGTGAATGTTAGTTCATTAGATGAATTTTACATTTTGCTTAATAACCTGATGCAAAATGCCTCTTTAGACCTACTTCTGATCATCTTAGCTTCACGTACTGCTTGCTCCAGCTTGGAGCAGGTACTGACTGCTCTCACCTGCACTCCTGGCTCCCCAGCACATCTCTTACCTGCGAGCAAGGGTCTGTACTAGGGATGTGGTCCACAATGCTTTGTGTTCTTCACCAGAGAAGGGTATCCCATGCATGCGCAGCCCTGAAAAGCACAGACAAGTTAATATCTCCAGGAGCTGAACTTTGTCCAATGTGATATAGGAGCAAGTGGATAAAGCCTTCACCTTGTGGATAGTTTTTAACACAATTTATGTTTCCCCAAGAGCATCATCCCACAGATCATATGATTAGTCACCTTGGTGGCAGAGGACAGCTTGATAATGCATCTGTTAATGAACCACCTCTGCTTTCTTGCTTTATTTTATTTATTCTTCAATCATGAGACTACATTACCTAATTAAACAATGCACATAAACTACACATCTATGGTTCTGTTTTCTGTAGAACCCAACCTAGGCAAGCCCATCTGAAACCAGCCAAAAATTTGTGTGTTTCTTATCTTTTAGGGTTTCACTGTTAATATAAAAACCTATTTATGTTTCAAATATGCCCTTTATTATGTCAAAATGGTAGTTAATTAATTAATTTATTAAATTAAAGTTTATATGTCCTCCACTTTACTGAGTTATAGAAAATTTATGATGGAAGACATGCCTTAGTCTTAATGCCTATAGAGTAGGGAGAAAGAAAAAATACAAACACAATACAATTACAATGCCTTTCAGGGCACCATACAATGAGTGGCTGAGCTATCAATGTCCTACAACCATCACACAGAAGAGACAAGATCAAATTCAAATTGAACACATATCTTCATTTGCATGTACAGATTAATGTTCCTGGTCTCTCTACCCTTGGACTCAGTAACTCTTTGTATCAGGGTTTCTGCCCACTGGGTAGTAGAGGAAGAAGCTGGGCATGTGTGGCTCATTCTCTCCTTGAATTTTCTGCTGTCAGACAGAGTATTTATGTGATTTTCTGTGTAAGAAAGGCCATGGTTTCCACTGAAGCCTTTGACTTTTGTGAAGACTGCATTTATGGGCCGATTCTTCATTTATTTCTTCAACTATACCCTCTGCAATGTGACTACGTAGTTCCTTTCACCAGTGAGGCAAAGTGTGTTTCCTGGCCCTTTGAGTCTCAGTTTAACCAAGTGAAGTGCTTTGACCAAAGGGATGTCAACAGATATGATCTATGTATAGGCTTGAAAAAGCATGTGTTTCCACTCTTACTCTTGTCCTCTGTAACCATTGTGAGCACAGGCATGAGTGAGTGGGCTCTAGGATGAGACACAGATGGCCCAGTAGCCCCTGTTATCCCGTTTGACAGTCTACTAAAATCCAGAAATGTGAGTGAGTGCAATTAAAGCCAGAAGAGCCACCCAGCCTAAACGCTGAACCATAGTCTCCTGAGAGAAATAAGTGATCATTGGTTTATGTCATTAATTTTTGAAGTGACTTGTTGTGTGCCATTATTGTTGCAGTTGATAACCGATGCAGAAATTGGTTCCAGTAGTGGACTGCTGCCATAGCAGAAACCTAAAATATGTGGTTTTGGTTTGGGGGCTGGATGACAGCAGAAAGGAGGTGTTAGTAGATATACTGAAAAATAGTGAGGGCATTGTTGGGGAGAACTGGAAAAACATGACAAGGAAACTTCTAAAGGGGTCTGAAAAATGGCCACCTGTGTTATGTCTCTGAAATCAGCGGGTAAAAATGTTGCCTCAGGTAACTTGACTTTTTAATGCTCCTAAAGAGCTTTTGGATTTGGGAAGATTTATCAGAGCAAAATATTAAGAGAATATATTAATTTATTTTAACTGTTTATGAAGAAGTGTATTTAAATAGCTGAACACTTTGGAATTAAACTTATAACAAATACAAAGGTATTAGGACTTACTAGACTGCAAAATAAAGCTTTTTAAAAAATCTACTGAGTCAAAGACTCTAAATACATGGTATCAGGATAAAGATAAAATCAATATTGTAGCTATGAGATCCTTTGCTAAGACCTCTCAAAGAATTAAGGTGGTACCTAATCAGTTCTATGTTGAACAAAAGTTCAACATAGAAAACTCAAAGTCATGAGCCTTAAAAAAATTCGAGCCAAGGGTTAGCCTTCTACTGAGAGGCATTTACCTTAAACTACAATTTGGATGACTTTGGGGATACGGTAAAATATAATCAGATACACAGAAAGCCCACAAAGATTTTAGGGGAGTTGTATTTGTAAAATCATGGCCAGCATGAAACTGATACCGTTTAAGTTGTAAAATTATCTTTGAGCTTTTGATTTTCTATAAGACACTAGAATAAGAAAGTTGCCTTAGATAGGTTCTTTACTTAATACACTATTGCTCCACTTACACATACTGTTTGAAGAGAAATTTACCTAGTTCTGTTTCTTCAAAATCTAGATATGTAGCTTCTCCTTGGACTCAGTGATTATTTATATAAAGTTTGTACCTTGGACTTAGTGACTATTTGTGTAAGATTTGTAGGTAATTTCAAGAAAGGCTAAAGCAGTTAAGGCTAATACTCCATATTCAAGCAACAGATAAGTGCAATGACTTGTACAAGGATCAGAACATTTTTATGTTAAGATCATTGTACTTTCTGTTCCTTGAGTATGAGAATGTTAGCCTTAACTGTTTCAGCCTTTCTTGAAATTACCAGCAAACCTTACACAAATAGGTAAGCCTTTTTGTGGCATAAGGTTTTTGTTACCACTACTCAACTCTGCCATTGTATCTAACTTCAGAGACTATACATAAATAAATAATAATGACTATGTTTCCATGTAACTTTATTTACTAGCTTATGAACTATAGTTGGCTGAATTATAATGTCAGAAAATACAGAGATTGTGAGGAAAAGCATATTTGTCATGTAATAGCATTCTATTGCTTTTGCAATGAAGTGCTCAGATAACGTGAATCAAGGTAAATATGGAATTCTGAGCAATCTTACGTTTGAATATTTGTTGAATTCTTCTATAAATTATTAATTTGATATAGATTGATGTTTACAGTTCATGACTCATGTTGTAAGACCTATGAGGAGTCCATCTAGTGTGGTTACTAAATTCCAAGAAAATTAAAGTACACCTAAATGCACTCTTACCAATATTTTTCTGCAACATTTTACTTTTGAAGTTTCTATCTTTCTAAATGTAATGTGTCCCTAAGTGTACACCTATATAACCACAAAGCTAAATTATGGAGATTCAAATCTCAAAATCTATGTTATTGAACACATTGAGACAGAACATCTTTTGTTCAACTTAAGACATAATACCTGTGTATTAAATAGAGAAAGCTAACTAGTTTTCAAGTTGGAACTAATTTTAGTTCTTCTAAGCATAATCTATTCTATTTCAAGTAGGAAAATAAGCCATCTGTCAAATGTTTTCCTCATCCTAATAACATTATTATTGTAATTAAAAGAGATTTAATATAGATACTATATGTATATTAATGGCTGACTTTTTTGGTGTAAATCTTAACTTCATTATTTTCTGGGTTTTCATTTTAGGAAAAGTTGGAAGAAAGGCTAAAACCATATTCTAAATAGAATGCTATTTTAGACTAAAACTTTTTGTTTTGGATATAAGAGTACTTATTTTATAAAAATTTGTTTTATAATTTTAAGCTATATATTTTAAAAACAATTCATAAGTTTTCTATTCTTCATTTTTGGGAAAGTTTTAAAAATCAAAAATTTCTCAAAAAAAAACAATCAATTAATTTGATTGCAGTTTGAATTAAAAGGAGAAAGTTAGATATTCAGAGATACAAATATTCTATGATCAGCTGATGGTTTCCCCTTATTTAGTTTTGTCCTATGCAAATAGTTTAGCCATTCAATCATAATACGTATTATTACTTGAGAGTCTACCATGTTACATATTGTGCTATTGGCAAGATACATTCCTTGAACTCACAGATTACAATCTACCAGGTTAGAAAAATTGTAAACAAAGAAATGTATAGGGCATGAAGGAAAATATAATGTATAATAAAAACATAAGAATGGGAAACAGATTTTTTATGGCTAGCAAAGAACAGCTCTTCTAAGTAAATGAGTTTTCTGCCTAGATCTGAAGATTCAGCAGGAATTAGGCACTTGGAAGGTTGTGTGAGCAGCACTTAAGCAGAGGAAAGAACACAATGCCAAGAAGCTCTGGAAAATAAAATTTGTTCTACTTCAGGTACTGAAAGAGGGTCACTGTGGTCAAACATGATAATACAGAGCAAGAATGTTAGAAAGGAAGTCCAGAAAGTTAAATTGCATTTAATTAATTTGGGCCTTATCATGTTTTAAATATTTTAGTGTTCATCCAGTGAATATTGATAGCCAGCAAAGGGTTTTAATCAGTAAAGGAATACGATCAATTACTTTTTAGTGTTGAGTAATATTGCATTGTCTGGACGTACCACAGTTTACTGAAAGACATCTTGGTTGCTTGTTTGGCATTTATGAATAAAAATGCTATAAATATTAATCTGCAGATTTTGTGGGGGCATAACATTTTAATTCCTTTGGGTGAATACCAAGGAGCATAATGGCTGGATCATATGGCAATCTTATATTTAGTTTCTGATACTACCAAACTATCTTTCAAAGTAACTATCATTTTGCATTCCGACCATCAATCAATGAGAGTTCCCACTGTTCAATATTCTTGCCAAAATTTGGTGGTGTTAGTGTTCCATATTTTGTCCACTGTAATTGGTATGCAGTGGTATTTCACTGTTTTACTTTGCATTTCCCTGATGACATATAATCTGGAACATCTTCTCAGACAGTTTTCATCTGTATACTAGTACCTTCTTTGGCGAGTCATCTGTTAAAAGTTTTGGGCCCCTTTTGAATTGAGTTGTTGTATTATTGTTGAGTTTTAAAAGTTCTTTCTATACAATCAGTTTCTTATATAAAAATTTTTTGTAATTTATTTTTATTTGTTTGTTTTGTGAAAATATGCCAAAAATGAATATTAAAAGATTATTTTCTAGAGGAATGAAAGTGATGTTACATATGCTATTAGTGCTTAATGCAAATTAGAGAAATGTGCAATACAGCTGACCAGAATTTGTGGTTCGAGGAAAACAGTGGATGGTGAGAAACAGGAAGATTGTTGATAGCCACAATGTAATGTTATTTACTGAAAAAGAAATGTTTAAATCAATGACAATAAAGCAGGAGTTATTTCCTTTCCCTTGGGTATAAAACAAAGTGTCCTGGGATTTTTCCTTTCACATATACATGCTGAACCTCCACTTAACAAAGAATGTGGCCCTGTTTTTCTGGGTCTGTAGCAGAGAGTCCTGTAGTGTGGAGGATCATCCCTCCTGCACCCACCATATCAGCTCCACAGAGGATGGTGTCCCTATTTGGAATTGGGTCCCCTGAGCTAGGGCAGTGACAGATGGTGACAGAGGCATCCTTCCATTTTTTTCCTTCTTTAGTCATCCTATCTAATAAAAGAGTAATATGCAAATTAACCATCACTCCTCTACACCCACAAGCCATGCCCACCAGCCACACCCACCAGCCAATCAGGAGGGAATATGCAAATAAACCCAACCAAGATGGCTGCAGCCACAGAGAGCAGTAGGGAAGCTTGGGTTTCCCTGTCAATGGAGGAAACCAAGCTTTCCACCTGCCCTTGCCTGCCCAGGCCTCCACTCAATGCTACAAAGTTTCAATTATAGAAGATAAATAAAGCCCAACAGAAATGGCGGTAGCCACGGAGCTGGAGAGAGCAGCTGCCCCCGGCGATGGAGGAAGCCAAGCTTCTGCAGCCCTGGCCTGCTTTGGCCTCGGCTTAAGGCTACAAAGTTTCAATTATAGAAGATACATAAATCCCAATAGAAATGGCTGCCACCACGGAGCGAGCAGAAGGCTTGGCTCCACTCCAGGCTACAAAGTTTCAATTGTAGAAGATAAATAAACCCCAGATACCAGGGCCTCTGCTTGGGTCGCCGGGGGGCGTGGCCGGCCTGCAAACCACCACAGGCCTCTCGCCCAGGCCACTCCACACCCCAAGGGAACCCCCACCCTGATCCGGGACACCCTTCAGGGCAAACCAGCTGGCCCCCACTCGTGCATCAGGCCTCTATCCTATCTAATAAAAGAGTAACATGCAGATTGACCATCACTCCAACACACAAGATGGCTGCCCCCATGTGGACAAAGATCCTGCCCCCATGTGGACACAAGATGGCCACCACAAGATGGCCAGCAGGGGAGGGCAGTTGGGAGGAACCAGGCCTGCAAGGGAGGGCAGTTGTGGGTGATCAGGCCAGCAGGGGAGGGCAGTTGGGAGGGACCAGGCCTGCAAGGGAAGGCAGTTGGGGGCGATCAAGCCTGCTGGAGCGGACAGTTAGGGGTGACCCGGCCAGCAGAGGAGGAAAGTTGGGGGTGACTGGGTCTGCAGGGAAGGGCAGTTGGTGGGGGGGGGACCCAGGCCTGTAGGTGAGAGCAGTTAGGGGTTACCAGGCCTACAGGGGAGGGCAGTTAGGGGTGACCAGGCCTGCAGGGGAAGGCAGTTAAGGGCAAACAGGCTGGCAGGGGAACAGTTAGGCATCAATCAGGCTGGCAAGGGGAGTGGTTAGGGGGTAATCAGGCTGGCAGGCAGGAGCAGCTAGGGGCAATCAGGAAGGCAAGCAGGTGAGCAGTTGGGAGCCAGCAGTCCTGGATTGTGAGAGGGATGTCCAACTGCCCGTTTAGGCCCGATACCTGAAGGGTGTCCTGGATCAGGGTGGGGGTTCCCTTGGGGCGTGGGGCGGCCTGGGTGAGGGGCCTGTGGTGGTTTGCAGGCCGGCCATGCCCCCCGGTGACCCAATCAGAGGCCCTGGGATCTGGGATTTATTTATCTTCTACAATTGAAACTTTGTAGCCTGGAGTGGAGCCAAGCCTTCTGCACCGGGCCTCTAGTGTTTTAATAACAACCTCAAAAGTGGTGCAAAATGTCTTTTCTTTTGTCCGTTCCTATCCCAGACTTTGGAGACCAAGATGACAGTACTCTATGTAACTACATACATGTGTAATAGCTGGTAGAAGGTCATCCAGCATTTTACAAATGCATATTTATCTTTTCACGATATAAATATACTTTTAAAGAAAGTAGTTTATAACTAAGTATGGAATACTCAGTCATTCATATTAGTGAATAAAGGGCTAAAAAAGCCCTGAGATAATGTTTACCATGAATTCTAAAGTAATGTTTTTAAAATCATCAACAATAACTCTTCACAAATGCAATATAAAATGACAGAAGTTGTTATATTTAGAAAGAAACATTTCCTATGTTTGAATAACTTAAGAATGAATATTTGTTTATAGGACTTTTTTTTAGACTAAACCAATAATTCATTTTTTCAATGCCTAATTTATTTTTTTGATGCCTTCTGTGATGGTTATAAAAATCATTTATTGAACGCTTAGTAGGCCCTAGTTAAGCATTTAAATGTATTAACTTACATAATGCTTATAAATTATAAAACTGGTATGATTGGTATCACCATCATACATGTGGGAAGTTGACATATTGAGACAGAGAGGCTAATTTGCCATGAGATACCCAGGCAGTAATTGAAGATCGAGTCAGAGCCAAGGCAACCTTAGTTAAGTTCCATGCTTATCCATTAAGCCAGAGACAATGGGAAAATGAGTTCTCATATTCATGATGAGAATAAACTTGATTTTTTAAATCATAAATTTAGTTATATCAGGTCCTCTCTACCAATAGTATTTGTAGATGCTACTCTAGAATGAGTATTCTATTATACTGTGTGTTGTTTGTTCATTTTTTTTTTAACTTACTTGCTTTGCCTTGCTGTCTCTGGATGCTTCCCCATTGTTTTTAACAAATATTATGCCCTGTAATATGATCCCTTTGAATGCTGCTTTTCTGACACTATATGTTGCTAGTCCTGATACCACTGTCAGTTTCAGTGATGCATTTTCAGTTAATTTTTGTATATAGTGTAAGGTAAGAGTTTAGCTTCATTCTTTTGAATGTGCATATCCAGTATCATTTATTTGTCTTCATACATATACAAAAATGAGAGCACCATTACTCCCACCCCTTCTGAGAGTAAAAAGGTAAGGGATTAGCCAAACAACATATATGCCAACTCACAGACAACTCAATAGTGTGTGAATGGCCAGAAGAAAGGGGTAGGGGGAAGAGGGAGGTGGAAAAGGGAGAATAGGGACATCCGTAAGTATAAGCAATAATAAAAAAAAAAAGTTGGAAGCCCAGTAAGTGTGTCTCAGTGGTTGAGTGTCGACCTGTGAACCAGGATATTGTAGTTGATTCCAGGTTGCAGGCTTGATCCTCAGTAGAGGGCATGCAGGAGGCAGCTGATCTATGATTCTCTCTCATCGATATTTTTATCTCTCTCCTTCTTCCTTCTCTCTGAAATCAATGAAAAAAAAAAACATATTTTAAAAAATGTTGGGAGTTAGGCTTCTTTCCAATCCCATATGCAATGAAAGTTGGAATTCTTTCCTTAGTTCAAACTGACAAAGTCAAGACAAAAGGACCTACAGATACTGGATACTTAGTAAAATGATGAGAACTTACCATCCTATGTAATAAGAGCCTAATATGCTAAGTGTCTGTTTGCCCAGTCGGCCATTCAACCAATCAAAGTATAATATGCTAATGATATGCTAAGGCACTCAACCACTAACTGTGACACACACTGACCACCAGGGGGAAGACGCTCTGACCCATAGGTTAGCTTGCTGCTGGGGTTCGGCCAATGGGAACTGAGCAAGATGAGCCAGATACACCCTGGAACCCTCCTGTGGTCCCTCCCCAGCTGGCCAAACACCCACATCCCTCCCTGGCCCCGATCATGCACCAGTGGGTCCCTAAGCCTGGCCTGTGCCCTCATGCAATCCGGGACCCCCCGGGGAATGTCAGAGAGCCAGTTTCCGCTGGATTCCACAGGCCAGGACGAGGGACCCCACTGGTGTATGAATTCGTGTACCGGGCCTCTAGTGTTATATAAGTCCAACATAGGCACCAACTCTCCTCCAAAAACACAAACATACCATTATGTATCAGCCAATGAACAGCCAAGAAAAAACATCCTATCTAATAAAAGAGCGAGTATGCATATTAACCAAACCAAGATGGCTGCGGCCACAGAGTGAACAGGAGGCTTGGGTTTCCCCGGTGATGGAGAAAGCCAAGCTTTCCGCACAAGCTTTCCCCTGGCTGGCCAAAGCCTCCACTCAAAGTTACAAAGTTTCAATGATAGAAGATACATAAACCCAAACAGAAATGGCGGCAGCCACGGAGCTGGAGAGAGCAGGAGGCTTGAGTTGCCCCCAGCGATGGAGGAAGCCAAGCTTTCTGCAGCCCTGGCCAGCCTAGGCCTCCACTCAAGGCTACAAAGTTTCAATTATAGAAGATAAATAAATCCCAACAAAAATGGCTGTGGCCATAGAGCAAGCAGGAGGCTTGGCTCCGCTCAAGGCTACAGAGTTTCAATTATAGAAGATAAATAAATCCCAGATCTCAGGGCCTCCACTTGGGTCGCCAGGGGGTGTGGCTGGCCTGCAAACCACCACAGGCCCCTCACCCAGGCCTCACCACACCCCAAGGGAACCCCCACCCTGATCTGGGGCACCCTTCAGGGCAAACCAGCTGGCCCCCACCCATGCACCAGGCTTCTATCCTAATAAAAGAGTAATATGCAGATTGACCATCACTCCAACACACAAGATGGCTGCCCCTATGTGGACAAAGATCCTGCCCCCATGTGGACACAAGATGGCCACCACAAGATGGCCAGCAGGGGAGGGCAGTTGGGAGGAACCAGGCCTGCAAGGGAGGGCAGTTGTGGGTAATCAGGCCAGCAGGGGAGGGCAGTTGGGTGGGACCAGGCCTGCAAGGGAGGGCAGTTGTGGGTAATCAGGCCAGCAGGTGAGGGCAGTTGGGTGGGACCAGGCCTGCAAGGGAGGGCAGTTGGGGGTAATCAAGCCTGCAGGGGAGGGCAGTTAGGGGTGATCAGGCTGGCAGAGGAGGGAAGTTGGGGGCAACTGGTCCTGCAGGGAAGGGCAGTTGTGGGGGACCCAGGCCTGCAGGAGAGAGCAGATGGGGGGACCAGGCCTGCAGGAGAGGGCAGTTAGGAGTGACCAGGCCTGTAGGGGAGGGCAGTTAGGGGCAAACAGGCTGGCAGGGGAACAGTTAGGCATCAATCAGGCTGGCAGGGGAGTGTTTAGGTGGTGACCAGGCTGGCAGGCAGAAGTGGTTAAGGGCAATCAGGAAGGCAGATAGGTGAGCAGTTGGGAGTCAGCAGTCCTGGATTGTGAGAGGGATGTCCGACTGCCCGTTTAGGCCTGATCCTACCGGGTAGGATCAGGCCTAAACAGGCAGTCGGACATCCCTCGAGGGGTCCCAGATTGGAGAGGGTGCAGGCTGGGCTGAGGGACACACACCCCCGTGCATGAATTTCATGCACTGGGCCTCTATTATTTGCATAAAACTCTTAACAGAAAAGACTAACAGAACAAATATTTTAAAAATGACATATAGAAAAATATAGATAATGTAAGAAGTAGAAGAAAATTTTATATCATTTTAAAATAGAGTGTTATAATGAGAAAAAAAATCAGACAATAATAAAAACTGTTCTAAAAAATTCAAAATATCAGTACAGCCCTGGCTAGGTGACTCAGTTGTTTAGAGCAATGTCATCCCCCGCCTCCCCTCTGTAACTAGCATACTATTGTCTGTGTCTATGAGTTTGCTCCCTTGGTACTTCCAGTTTTATGTCCCACAGATGAGTGAAATCATATGGTTCTTAACTTTTTCTATGTGACATTTCCATTAGCATGATATTCTCAAGTTCTATTCATTGTTGTTGCAAATGGTAATATTTCATATTTTCTTGTGGTTGAGTAGTATTCCCTTGTATATATGTTCCACATCTTCTTTATTCAATCTCTTTTGAAGGACACTTTGGCATTTCCATATCTTGACTACCTTGAATAATGCTGCAATGAACATTATAGGTGCATATATCTTTGGAAAAAAATATTTTCAAAATGTTAAGGTAGATACCCAGAAGAGGGGTTGCTGGGTCATATGGTAACTCTATTCATTTTTTGAGGAGCCTCCACACTGTTTTACATATCTAACTCTTTTATACAAGTGGATTCCATGTTAATTTTTTTTCTGATGATACTGAATTAACTCTGGAATTACTTAAAATATTTATTCTGTAAAGTGACTTTAAAACACTGATTCAGTGATTCAAGGATTTATTATAATGCCTGGACTAATATATGCAATTGAAGGCCTAAACATTAATATTGGTTAAATTTTGCAGAAAGCAAGCTATTATTGTGGAAATATTGGAAACAGAACTATGTTTGACCTTCCTATAAAGTAATTAAATTTTCTCACTTTGATTATCTTGTCTCAGGAATTAAGGAAAATAAAATGATTGAAAAAATTTGTTCTCAATCTCAAGTCTTCAAATTCACAACACTTTCTATATTATTGCTGAATTGATCACAGAAATTTAGTTTATATTTCACAAAAAAACATTTCCTTAAGCAAGTAAATCATTGTCCACCATGATGGAAGGCTCATTTCTAAGAATTAATTTATCAACGAAAGAAATGTAATCTCTATTTCCTCAATAACAGTCCTTTAAGGATATAAATCTGTGAAGTACAAAATTCATCTCCTCTTATCAGCAGTTTGGGAGAAACAAAATTAAGATAATAAGTGTTAGTCAGAAGGGTGTATTTGCTCTGATACATATTTTATAGCTAAGGGAGTCAGTGTTAGTTCTAATTTATTACTATAGATTTCCCTATAAGAAAAACACTTTGGTAGAGATCCACCATAACCAAATCTTGGTATAGGAAACTGCAAAACAGCATTTATGATAGTAACATATAGTATATCTTATGGGAGAAGAGTGGAAAGTAAGAGTTCCTTCCTTTGAGACATCTGAAGGGATGGATGCTACTACTACTACTGCTGCTGCTACTGCTACTCCTTCCTGTCCTCTTAACATAACTATTGGCCAATTCAGTGTTAATGAATGGTTTGAGAACTGAAATATATTTTTTGTTCTTTCTTCTCTTAATTTTTCTAGCCAACTCAGAGAATGCCACCTTTCATCTCATACCACTTAAGCAGCCCACTCTTTGAAAAATGTGGTCATGTATAATGCTTTGTATTTCTTAAATGAGTCTGAGAGAATTGGAAAGAGTTAACTTTGATTATAACTGATTTATCTATTTGTAACAGACTATGGTGTAAAATTTTTGGAACTCAGAATAATTCAATATGAGAACATTTTGATTACATATTGGCAGACAGTTGTTCCGTTTTACAAAAGATCATTAATACTGCCAGGAATCTCAAACTGTAAGGGTGAACCAAGGACAAAAATAAGATCCAGGGGCTGGTGATCATAAAATTAAGGCACTAGCCTTTCCAAAATAAATTGCAGCACCTGTGTGTGTCAGTGGCCAACAAATCAATACTTCTTAGCATTCTCAGTAGGGAAAAAGGAGACTGAATCTAATATATGCACACTGGAGGTTCAACTCTGTATCTGTATTTCTGAATCAGTCCCAAATTGACAGGAAACAATCCTGCCTTTTGGGGTTAAGAAGCAAATAAATAGCATAAACATTATTGGAGGGAAAAACTATGCATCTTTTGTCTCTAATGAGGGGAAAAACAATATCCAACACTTTAGCTACACTGTGCACTTGCCTGTTGTAGTTATTTTTCCTTGTAAGTTCCATCGCATGGTGTGGGTGAGCATCAGTAGCTGCAACTGCAGAGACATTCCAGTGCTCACAGCTGTCAGTAAAGCCTACACTAATGTGTCCTGAAAAAGTGATTAATAGGTTTTGACAATATCATTGCATTGAATATTTAATCAGATTATACATCTGTTAGAGATGGTTTGCTTCTCACATCTGAAGTCAAAATCCACAATTGGTATTCAGATCATCACTTTAACAGAAGCATGAAACTACTATCTATGTCTGTCTTACTATTGACAAGTTAAAACTGCATGCAAAGAACAGATGAATCGTGACATTTTCTTGATTCATTTAATAAGTTTTTTCCAAAAAATTCTGGAAGTTTATCTGTGTCTAATTTGATATTCATTAACAAGGAAGGAGATAAATACGGGTGGAGTAAAAGTAGGTTTACAGTTCTCTGTATGGAAAGTATTACAATTATTAATAAATAATAATACAAGAATAAATTCTGTTTTTTGTACTCAGAGCTGTAAACCTACTTTTGCCCCACCCTGTGTATATAATTGTAAGTTACACTGTGATAAAGGAGATGTACAGTACCTTGATGTAATCCTAAAGTTGGTAGTATTTGTTTTTAATTTCAAAAACATTTAAAGCGATAATGCTAGTCTAAAAAGGTAGATATTACGAGACAAATATTTAAATTAAAAAATTTGAAAACTGAAATGATCACTCTCTAGGCCTCATCTTTCTTTATCTCACTGTACTATTTAGCTGTGTTACTTACACCATTGTTGAAACTGTTCATTTTTCAAATTCTCCGGGCATTTTTTTCTTGGTTTGCTCTCTATCATCCTCTTTCTCTGACTTATCTTTAAATATGGTATTCCAAGTACTTTCATTGATAATCTTTTCTATTATGAATAAAGTTTATATAAACATAATTGTACAGAGTTTCAGGAGAACATATCCTAGTTTGGTTTGATAAATGCATATGATTGGAATTGTTGGTTCATGGTAAACTTGTCAAAAATTGTAATACAATTTTACTTTCCCACCAGCAATGCTTTAGATGTGCTATAACTCCACAATTAGTATTTTCAGTTTTTAAAATTTTAATTTTAATATTCCTAATTTGTGTGTAGTGGTAGCTCATTTCTTTTCTTTTCTAACATAAATATTTTAAAAGCTAATATTCCCTTTAAGCACTGTCTTAAAAGCAACAAAAATTTTTGGATATGTTGTTTTAATTTTTACTCAATACAAAATATTTTCTAAAATCTCTTCTAAATGTTTAAACCATATTTTATTCAAAAATTTTTTTTAATTATTTTATTAATTTCTGGGTTTTATTATTTTATTCTACTTATTAAGAGAAAATATTCTATCCTATTTCAGTCATTTTAAATATATTGAGAATTATTGGTACAACGAATCATCTATTTTGTTGAGTGTTCCATTTGAACTTGGAAAAAATGTTATGAACAGGTGGTACATTCTATAAATGTTATTTATTTCCAATTCACATCTTTTATATCTTTTCATTTTTTATCTCCTTTTCTATGGTTAATAGAGAGAAGTACTGATATTGCCAACATACTTCTAGATTTCTCTATTTCTCTTTTCAATTATCTCAGTTTTGACGTTGTTATGAGGTAGGTGCATATGATGACGACTGCTATTTCTTCTTGACATAACTGTCCCTTTTATCAATATGAAATATTCCTCATCATCCCCAAAAGCATTTTTAGTCTGAAATTTAAATATTTTGATACTAATATAGTCATTCCAGTAGTGTTTGCATAGTATATCTTTCTCTATTTTTTACCTACCTTATTTTTTTGTTATGTAAAGTAGCTTTCTATAGACAACATTCAGTTTTCTCTTCCTATTAATCCAGTCTCTTATGGTGTCTCTTTTAATTGGAGTGATTAGATAATTTCTATTCCATGCAATTATTTGATTGAGTTTAAATCTTCACAACACTATTTTGTCACATCTGTTCTTGGTTCTTATTTTCCTCTTTGCCTGCCTTGTTTTGAATTGAGTACTTCTAGCATTCCAATTTCTCTATTATTAGCTTATTTAGCTATATTCTTTTTATGTTTTTTTAAAAATGCGTCTTTCCATTATCAAGTACTTTCCAATATAATTTATCAAATATATCAGAGTATGCACACTAAACCAGTCGATTATTCTCTTCCATCCTTTTGTTAACATACCTGCTCTTCTGCATATATTTATAATAAAATTAAGAATTTTGTACAAAACCAAAATGTCTCTTATTTACTCATATTTCCCATTCCATTGTTCTTTAATTAGCTCTGTAGATCCAAGTTTCCACCTGGTAATTTCTTTCTGCATGAAAAACTACCTTTAATACTGTTTGCTGGCAATAAGTTATCTCGTATTATACTTGCAGATATATACTTACACACTCTTTTATCTTTAAAAATATTTTTGCTGAGTTTAGATTTCAGTTTGGCAGTTTTTATATAAATTTAACATTTTAAAGTTGGTATATTGCCTTTTTGTTTGTACTGTGTGTGACAAAAAATGCAAAGTTGCTTCTTTTTTGTTTGTTTGTTTTTCTGTATATATTCCCCTGGTCTACTCCCACCTGGCAACTTTGAAGACATTCTCTTTATTAGTGGTTTTCAGCAATATTTTACAAACTTACCTTGATGTGATTCTCTTTGTGCTTATCTGCATGAGAATTCTTAGATCAATGAGTTTATACTATTCATAAAATGTAATACATTTTAAACATTATTTATTCAGGTTAAAAAAATCTCTCCCTGCGCTCTTTATTCTTTCTTTGACTCTAATTATATACATGATAGCATTTATATCTCAAGGATACTTAAGCTATTTTCATTCTCTTTTTTTCTATATCTTTTATTTTGCATCATTTCTATTGCCATTTTTCATGTCTTGTGCTCCTTTCTCTTTCTAAGTCTAGACAACTGTTATCTTATGAAGTTAAAATTTCAAAGTCAATATTATAATCTTAAATTAAAACTTTATTTGTAAGAGAAGTTTTTGATTCACAGCAAATTTGAAGGGAAGACACATATTTTTCTATATATCTCCTTTCCCAATGCATGCATAGCCTCTACCATCTTATATATATAAAAGCCTAAGTGACTGGCCAACCAGCCAACTGGCTGACCGGCCGGTAGCTATGATGTGCACTGAGCACCGGGGGCAGATGCTCAATGCAGGAGCGGAAACCACAGGCATGGAATCATGTAACAGAATGATGAACCTCAGAGGGAAGCGGGGAGGGAGTAAGGAAGGAAGAGATTAACCAAAGATCTAATATGCATACTAGAGGTCTGGTGCACAGATCCGTGCACTGGTGGGGTCCCTCAGCCTGGACTGCGGGGATCGGGCCGAAACTGGCTCTCTGACACCCTGCGAGGAGTCCGGATTGTGAGAGGGCTCAGGCCAGGCCAAGGGACCCCACTGGTGCACAAATCCATGCACTGGGCCTTTAGTTATTAATATTCACCCATCAGATTGGGGCATTTGTTATATATTATAAACACTCCAAGTTCATAGTTTCCATTACAGTTCATTCTTGGTGTTGAACATTCTATGGGTATGGATAGATATATAATAAATAATGTGTCTATCATCCAATATAATAAAAAGCTAATATGCAAATGGTCATCATGCCGTCATGCAGTAATGGCTCAGACACTCAACACTGGGGAGAGAGGAATGAGGACCAGCCAAGCACAAATGAGCTCATGAGAGAGGAATGGGGACCAGCCAGGCTGCAGCCCGGGAGAGGGACAAGTCACCCACCCCGCGGTCCCAGGTGCCAGGGCCTGCTGCTGCAGCCTGGGCGAAGCCGCCCACCCACGGTTTTCTGCAGCTATGGACAGCCTGGGCAAAGCTGGCCCGGGTCCTAGGTGCCTGCAGCCGGATAGAGGGTCGGAAGCCCATGTCCTGGGTGTAGGGTGAGGCAGAGGCAGTTAGGGACGATCAGGCTGGTGGGGGAGAAGTTAGGGGTGATCAGGCAGGCAGGCAGAGGTGGTTAGGGGAGATCAGGCAGGCAGGCAGAGAGGTTAGGGGTGATCAGGCAGGCAGGCGAGCAGTTAGGAGCCAGTGGTCCCGGATTGCAAGAGGCAGTCAGACATCCCCCGAGGGGTCCTGGATTGGAGAGATGCAGGCTGGGCTGAGGGACTTCCCCCACCCGTGCATGAATTTTGTGCATGGGGCCTCAGTTATGGTATAATACAGAATATTTTCATTGTCCTAAAATTCTCTGTGCCACACCTATATATCTCTCTCCAATTCCCCCAACCCCTGACAACAACTGGTCTTTTTAATTTCTCCATAATTTTGCTTTTTTCAGAATGTCATATAGTTGGACTCTTATAGTATGTAGCCTGTGTAGATTGGATTCTTTCTCATAGTAATGTGGATTTAAGTTTCCTCCATGACTTTTTATGGCTTGATAGCTCATTTCATTTTAGCACTGAGTAATATTCCATTGTCTGAATGTACCATACTTTATTTATCTATTCACCTACTGAATGACATCTTGATTGCTTCCAATATTTGACAATTATGAATAAAGCTGACATAAACATCTGTGTACAGTTTTTATGTAGACATAAATTTTCAATTCCTTTGGGTAAATACCAAGAGGGTGATTGTTTCATCATATTATAAAAATATGTTTAGTTTTGTAAGGGACCAACAAACTGTCTTTCAAAGTGTTTTCCAATATATATATATACATTGAATTGCTTCAGTTGTTTGAGTGCTTTTTAAATTCTCTCAATACTTACTAGTATTTAGTAGATATATTTCCAGACACATTCTATTTCTAGACTAATCTTGGAAAAACATAAGATGAGCTATGTAAAGTCTACAGGAAATATGTATCACCAGTATTTCATAGTTAATGTTTGAAAGGCACTGGTAAGTAGTTCTTTGGTCTCAAAATTGTGCTCCTGGGCACTTGCTCTGAAGCGAGAGAGAAATAAGTTGTGGAGATGTCATTGTGAGTTTCCCTTCCTTTGCTGCAATCTTAGAGCTATCCTGATTTTATGAGCAACCTTTCACACATCGGCTTTCACATAAGAATCTTTTGAAAAAAGTCTAGTTTTGAAAAGCCCCAGTAGCATAAAGTTTATTAGCTTTTCAGTCTAGAAAGCCTGAATTTGAATTTCAGTTTTTTTTATTTACTAGCATTGTGTTGCTGAGCCATTGTGTGCTTCATGGCTTCAAACTTTAACTTGCTCATATATAAAATAGAGACAATAAAATTACTTGCAAGTTGATTATAAGTGTTAAATATGAAAGTGTATAGCATGAGGTAGACATTCAGTGTAAATGACCCCTACTTTATTTTTATGATGAGGTCTTAATAGTAGGAACTCTAGAAATCACCTATTATGACATCTACCCTATAGCTCAAAAACTGAATATAATTCATACACTCATCCAATAAATATTTATGGGTTACTTACTAAATGTTAATGGGGATAAATAGTGACAGGCAGTGAGGGTTCCATTATTGAAATGGTGATCAGGAAAGATATTTAGAAGAAAGAAATCTATTAGCCATGACTTCAATGAAATGACATAGTCAGTCATGTAAATGGCTGAAGAAAAATTGGAAAGAGAAGGATTCATATGTGTGAAAATACCCTGCCTGGGTTAGAAATAAGTTTGATAGTTTCAAGAAATAACAAGAAAGCAGTGAGCCAATATTGGAGTAAGCTGTGTTAAGTGGATAGTGGTATATAATGAATGGGGTAAAGGGGATCAAATATATGGTAACAGAAGATATAGCTTTGGGTGGTAGGCACACAATGCAACATATAGATCATTGTATCATAGAATTGTGCATTTGAAACCTATAGAATCTTATTAACCAATGCCACCCCAATTAATCTAATAAAAATAAAAAAATAAATAAGAAAAATGAATTTAAAAATATAAACTGAGGTCATATAATTAAAGTGGAATAGGTGTGTCAGGAGAAACCACTGAGGAGTTTTGAGCAAGCGAGTGAAATTATTTGATATAGAAGTTGTTTTGTGTCTGATCAAAGAAATCTGTATTTATACCTCTCCTTTTAAATGTAATGTACTAGTATAAAATTTATCAAGCCTAAAATGGTAATTCTAACAATTTTATTATTTCAAAAGCAGATTTGAGCTCAGTGGGATGTGTCTCAATGGTTGAGCATCGACCTATGAACCAGGAGGTCAAGGTTCAATTCCTGGTCAGGGCACATACCCCAGTTTGAGGCTTGATCCCCAGTGTGGGGCCTGCAGGAGGCAGCCGATCAATGATACTCTCTCATCATTGATGTTTCTATCTCTCTCCCTCTCTCAAATCAATAAAAATATATTTAAAAAAAACACATACAGATTTGAATATGATGAGGTTCAGTGCATTAGAATAACACTAAGACTCCTTAAAATCAACTTTATTAACAAAACTAGAGGCTCGGTGCATGAATTCATGCATGGGTGGGGTCCCTTGGCCTGGCCAGCAATCAGGGCCATCTTGCCCAATCCCGGGGCTGATCGGGGCTGGCCAGAGGGGGCGGGTATGGGGGACCACGGGAGGTTGGCTGTAGGAGCACACTGACCACCAGGGGGTAGCTCCAGCATTGAGTGTCTGTCCCCTGGTGGTCAGTGCACATCATAGCGACCAGTTGACTGGTCATTCAGTTGCTTAGGCTTTTATGTATATAGATAAAAAATGGTTTGGCTTGCTTGTAAGATAAGTATGTTCTGTTGCTGGTGTCATAGCTAAAATTTATTGAATTTTTTATAATTTATCTGTAAAGGTGAGATTAAAATGGACTTTCATTATGTGTTATGTATCCCTCAATTAATATTTTATTTTATTGATATATATATCAGTTTTCTGGTGCATACAAACTCATATTAAGATATCAGTACTTTCCATTTGTTTTATTTATTTATTTTTAATATATTTTTATTGATTTTAGAGAGGAAGGGAGAGGGAGAGAGAGAAACATCAATGACGAGAAAGAGTCATTGATCAGCTGCCTCCTGCATGTCCCACATTGGGGATTGGGCCCACAACATGGGCAAGTGCCCTGGCCAGGAAATGAACTGTGACCTCCTGGTTCATAAGTTGACACTCAACCAGTGAGCCATACCAGCTGCACATCAGTACTTTCCATTATTAAATTTACATTCATTTTTGCCTTAAAATTATTATTTTAGTTTAAGTAAAATCATTTTAATAAATTTATACTGATGATGTGCAGGAATCAAATTGACAAAAATCCTGCAATGAAGTTAGAACATTATTGGTTTCTGTTCTAACTAAATTCTGACTACCCTCACAAAAGATTACACCTTTATTTCAGTCTCTACTCAGTAAAGTTAATGACAATATCTCCCTCAAACATGCTCTATACCAGTAATGTATTAGAAGTTATAGTGGTAAAGTATACTTTAACACAGTAATCTAAAATACTTATTAGAGTCCAAATATTAAAGATGGGCCTATTCACAGCATGCTCTAATTTTGTAATTAACAATGAATCAAAAGAAGCTATTAAGCTTCTGTGGCATGTCTACTCTTAATAAACCTCATGCTGCTTAATGCTAAAAATTCTATTGTCCTCATGCTGCTTAATGCTCAAAATTCTATTGTCCTCTGTAATATGTTTATAGATTTTTATAGGGTCAAATATAATAGTATGTTTGAAGGATAATTATTTTCATAAACATTTATAAAGAATTATTTCAACATTTCCCCTGCTTCTTTCCCATTATAACTATTTAACTTTCTGAGTTGCCTGCATATTTTCATAGAAGTTAAATATTGTCCAGCAATTACAGAGCAATGTCAGGGTGTATCTTTTTTCACAATATCCTGATCTATTCAGTATATGTTCAAATTTCCTAGGTGTTTGTTCACAGATATATCTGGTCAATATTTAATTTTGGCAGACTTCATTAGTTTTTAATGTACTGACTAATTTTTTTTCTGTAAAGAAATCTACGTTTACAAGGGAAGTGTTTTTAATCATGCAATGAAAATACTGATCTATTAAATTTATACTAATGCTATCAAGTTATTTAAATGCAAATATTGGTACTGTCATAATGCAGTAAAATTTTCTTGCTAAGAAAGTGATAGGTATTAGAATATTTGGATAAAGAAAGTATACTTTAAGAGATAAACAAATGATTATGTCCATTTCTTTGTCTACAAAATTTAGGGAGAGAGAGTGATAACTAAATGTGTGGCACTCTGTGCTTAAATTGATACATTCTTTTACTCTTGGTGGGTTTTGAAGACACGAAAAAAACAGAAAGGCAATATGAAATTAATAGATTTAATCATATAGAAACTCTTTTCTTTTGACCCAGGAATCCCACTCTCAGAAATGTAAGTTAAAAGAATAATTGAAACAAAGTTGAAACAGAAA
Source organism: Plecotus auritus (assembly GCF_963455305.1). NCBI lineage: Eukaryota > Metazoa > Chordata > Mammalia > Chiroptera > Vespertilionidae > Plecotus > Plecotus auritus. The sequence goes on along the minus strand of NC_137770.1, from coordinate 205,795,605 downwards.
AAAAGAAACAAAAAACAGAAACAAAAACATTCTACTCCTAAAAAAACAGTTGGCATTTTGTTTTTCTATTGATTAAAATAATAGAAAAAGAGAATAGTTTATAAAACTGAATTACATGTAAGATGTCACAGGCCAGCCATTAAAATATGTGATTATTTAGACTGTATTGTGACAGCTGCTCTTTAATAATACGGATTGAGCCCTGCCCAGTTTTTCTCAGTGGTTAGGGCATTAGCCCTCAGACTGAAGGGTAGCAGGCTCCATTCCCAGGCAAGGGCATGTATCTAAGTTGCAGGTTTGATTCCTGCCCTGGCTCGGTTGGGGCGCATGCTGGAGGAAACCAGTCCATGTATCTCTTTCATGTTGATGTTTCTCTCTCTTTCCTCCTCCCTTCTCTCTAAGAATCAATGGAAAAATATCCTGGGGTGAGAATTAAAAATAAAAAATAAAATAAAACAATATGGATTGAAGGAAAAGTAATAAAAAAAAGGCATGCATAATGAGTTTAAATCCCTTTAACTGAGCTACTATGTAGATTCAGATTACATAGCAATGCATAAAACTAGAGCTAGATGTTAAACATTTAAAAGATTATGGCTTTTAAAAATTATTTTGAAATATCAATATTTTGAATTAATTTTAAGTGGTTAAATAAGGAAATAGATAGAAATCTACATTTTATTTTATTTTTTATTTTTTATTTTATTTTTTTAGAAATCTACATTTTAATAAGAAAATGAAAATATATAATGGTGACATAACAAATTAAATTGTCATCACAATGCAAACATTATGTATCATTTAAGTCAAATAAATACTAAATACGTTCCATTTTATACTTCCACAGTTCATAAAAGGTTATGAATAAAATTAAAGCAATTCAAAGTAAAAAATTCATTTAAAATAATGAATTATTTTATAAATGGAAATGTAACTATTTCTTTATAATATACTAGTGACCCAAGGCATGAAATTCGTGCACATTAAAAGGGAATTAATTAGAGGAAATATTTTAATATTGCTATTCACCCTTTCTCTATAATAGAAGTGTCAGAGATGAAAGAAAATTAGTAAAATGTATATGAAAATAATATATAAATTGATTAATAAATAAACAACATGATATAACAACAACAAAGACATGACATAAAAACAACAAAAACATATAAAAACAACATTGATAAAAACAATGAGTGATAAATTGATTAAACTTATTCTAATATCTCCCTATATACCACATTAAAAGTAAAATCACTTTCAGAGTACTTGACTAATTTCCCTTGTGATGAAGTATTTACAACTTTAACTTTAATGTCACAGGTTCTTCAAACTCAAGAGAAAGCAATGTGTAACTGACCATGTCTGAAAATGGGTTCAGGTAGGAATATTCCTACTCTGTCTAGAGTTTATCCTTGTGATTTATTAATAGTCATTGCAAATGCTGGCATATGGGACAGTGTCTTTGAATTAATTTAAATGGGAGGCCAATGTCAGATGGGGACAAATCAATTCTTGGAATCAGAACAACCTCTTCTTTCGCAGATCCTGTTAATACTTCAGCTTTGATTATGTTAGGTCACAATCTTTTGATAATAAATCTAGTACCATTACAAAGACCCCATTTACTATTAAGATTTCTCAGTAGCATGATGATTACACCTACTTTCAATTTTAATTTATGACACGGCATTCCCGAAGGAGTAATACTATTAAGAAATTTGATGGGAAAATTTTCCTTTTCGGCATAATCCGTTGAATCAATGGAATCATCATTCAAATAGGTGTGAAAATCTCCATCCAGTATATCCAAAATATCTTCATTTAATTTATGAACGTGCTCATTTTTAGGACAAAGAATCGCTTGCTTAGATATATTTTTAATATTATCTATAGATATACTATTTCCAAAGGTAGCTTTAATAATAGATCCATTACAAATGATTTCACGGGGGATTTCATTAATATCCATTCCTAAATGAAAACTGCATGCGTGAGTCAATGTTTATTTTCAAATTGCCAGTGTGTGTCATATGTACGGGCCGGTCATTCAGTCGGACGGTCGGATGGATGGATGGTCGGTCACTTAGCCTCTTATATATATATAGATAGGCATGATGGAAACAACCTAAATGTCCACTATTTTTGTGTATGCCATATAATAAATATGTTATATAATATTCAGACATTAATTCATACTTCAGTAGATTCAGGAGGCCACAAAGAATACCAAGGATAAATCTATCTATATAGGATGCTTATCAGGTTATCTCACATTCAACAAATGTGGCTAATCTTTAGATAGAAATAAACCCATAACAGACAGCAGATCTATAGCCAGGGTAGAATACTTCAATTCATGGGTGGACTGAAGAAACACACTCCTAACTGATCATATGAGAAAAATGCTGAAAGTCACAGTAGTTATGTGCTGCCAAGGCACAGTAGTTATGTGCCTCTAGAACTTCCAAGAAGTAGAAGAATCAAGAATTTAGTTTCACAGCAGCATGCTACTTCTACCACCACCAGGAAGCCTCGTGCTAAAATGATGGTACAGTTGCCAGCTTCAGAACCATGCCTCTTCTGCTTTAATATGCAGCAACAAAACAAATGCTCACACACTGCCTCGCAATGCCCTTAAAGCCAGGGCATGGGCACTAAGACCTCTAAATAGCTGCTGGGCAGGACGGGGCAGAAGGGTAAGGAGACAAATGAAATAGCAAAAATTGCCAGGAGAAATAGCAAAAATGGTAGATGTTAGTCAGGCTTATATTTCTGTTCTATTTCTGCTTTCCAAATATTTTGCAGATGAATATGATAGGTGACACTTCAAAGATATCTGTAAACTGAGATATACGCTTTCTAGCGTCTGGATCTCTGAGCTGTGAAATGTATACTAGGAAGAGGTTGGAGTGGATGCTGAATCAGCAGATTGATAGTATCTGTGAAAAGAACCTTACTGAGGCACTTTGCATGCTCTGAGAGAATTTGTTGAAACATAGTTGAAATTTTTGTATTTGTACCAAGCATAGAAGACACCTAACTGGTTTCTTCAGCTAAAAATTATTTATCACTCTAAGTGTCTCTGTGAACTTTGATTAATGGTTACTTTGGCTCCTCCAGCGATAACAAAATATTGGTGACTTTATTTGTATGACACCTGGATGAATATACTAAATGAATGTCAAATATTGGGAAATGTTCTATTTAAATAATGCTAAACAAATGGATGCATTCTTGAAGGGTCCATAGTTTATTTATTCTTTACACAGATAATCACAGAATGTTATAAGTTACATGGGAAAGAGAAAGAAAATCATAGTACTTAAATTATATTTCGCATTTCAAGAAACTCATTCTTTCACATTAACATCCCTGAATTGATATGCAACTTAAATACGTCATGCAAACAGCATTTATGATATACATGTGTAAAGATAGATATTTAAACTATTATTTTCATCGCATTTGATGTATATGCACTACTATACTATTTGAATTTTTTAATTTAATTGACATTTAAAAGGTCTTTTCACACTGCCTATAAATTTTATAGCATTGTAAACAAACTCATATTTTAGTTATAATAATGCTATTATTATTATGAATTAAGTGTCTTAAAGATATATTTTAGAGATAAACATTAAACTTGTACATACATATTGAACAATAAATAAATTACATGATTTAGTTTCAGTATTCCAGTGAAAGAGGAGGGAAATGAATGAGGGTATAAATGACTTCGTAATTATTGAAGCTGAGTGAAAGATACATTGAGATTCATTACACTTATCACTCTACTTTTGTATATATTCAAAATTGTTCATACTGGAAAAAAATTAAATTCTTCAAAATTTGAAGACACATTTTACATTAAAAACAAAATATTATCTGTTTATAAAATACAATAAAATAATGATAAGTTATATGGTAGAAATTAATGTCTATATAATTGTACAAGAAATGTGTTACTAAGTAAAAATAAAAACAAATAAAATAGAACAAATAAATTTGAAGTTATAAGAAATTGTGTCATGTTTTAACTGCCAACATTTTATTCTTTCCAAATGTTCCTTAAATTATGGTGTCTTACATTATATAAAATGAAGTATACAGACATGATTTCCATTTATAATGTGGCTTTTACCAAGAGGCATGATACATCACTATCTATCTAAATTTAAATTTACCATAATGAATTATTACAATAAAACTATAATGTTAATGTATTATCTTTTTATGTTATTAGGCATACTTAGTTTATAGACTGTACCGACCTCAGATATGATCTGAAATATTACCCTCATTTTATATATATCAATGGAGCTGGCTGCAAGCTCAATTACATCTTTGAGGTTACACCATAAAATTGAGCTTGCATTGTATTAAGACATTTGAATCAGACTCTTACCCAAATTCAGCTAAGCTTGAAGGATTTTATTTAACTACTAGAGGCCCAATACATGAAGATTTGTGCAAGAATGGGCCTTCCTTCCCCTGGCTGCTGGCACCGCCTTCGTTCTGGCTTAGACCTGCCTTTCCCACGCTGCCCAGAGGCTCGGAGCGGCTGGGGCTGTGCAGAACACCTGCATCGTCGCCATGGCAATGATGCAAGCGTCCCGCCCTGCCCCCGGCCGCTCAGCACCTGTGTATGCAAATTAACCTTCCATATTTGTTGGGCTAATTTGCACACTCACTCCTGATTGACTGGTGGGCGTTGTGAAGGTATGGTCAATTTGCATCTTACTCTTTTATTAGTGTAGATTTACAACAGACTTAATCTATATTTATATTTTCTTATATATTAGTCTAATTCACATTTCTTAACCTTCTTACTACCTCGTGAAATACTGAAATGTCTTTGCCTTCTTTGGTTGTTATGAATTAATTTACCGTAACATCAGCTGTCATCTTAATATAGTTATACTAGAGGCCTGGTGCATGAAATTCATGCATGGAGGGGGGTTCCTCAGCCCGGCCTGCACTCTCTCCAATCTGGGACTCCTTGGGAGATGTCCGACTGCCAGTTTAGGCCAGGTGGAATTGGGCCTAAACCAGCAGTGGGACACCCTAATCCGGGACGACTGGCTCCTAACTACTTGCCTGCCTGCCTGATCGCCCCTAACCCCTCTGCCTGCCTGTGTGATCACCCGTAACCTCTCTGCCTGCCACCCTGATTGCCCCTACCTTGCCCCCCTGCCTGCCTGCCTGATCGTCCCTAACTGCCTCTGCCTGCCTGCCTGATCGCCCTTAACTGCCCTCCCCTGCTGGCCTGATTTCACCCCCAACTGCCCTCCCCTGCAGGCCTGATCTCCCCTAACTGCCTCTGCCTTGGCCCCCACAACCATGGCTTTGTCTGGAAAGAAGTCAGATGTCTGGAAGATGGCTGGTCGACCCGGTCTAATTAGCATATTACCCTTTTATTAGTATAGATAGATTATATAGGATAGGATTGCTTAAATGGGGGGAGGGAGGGGAAGCCTTTTTCTGCCAGGAGGCGATGCTCTTGGCAGACAAAAACACATAATCCCTATATCTGGACTGATAACCAGCTATATGCACTATATCGCCAAACCAGTCATTAAAAAAATTGAATCACTTTCTTACACCTTACACCAAACAGCTGTTGCACTTAAAACCCTTCCTCAGCCCCCACCTTAGGTTCTGCCTTCACAGTTCACCCAGAGTAGGTTATGATTGGTTGGTTTCTATGCCAGTCAGCCTCAAAAGCTCTGCCTCCTAGGCAGCCATTGGCTCCTCGCAATTCATCCAGATTTGGTTCTAATTGGTCGGTTTCTATGCCAGTCAGCATCTCTAGGCCTATCTCCGGGCCTGATCATAGAGGCAGGGCTGATCAGCAGCCAGCAGCCACCCCAGGCTGCTGGTGAGCGGGTTGAACTGCTGACCTCTGGGAGAGAGAGAGAGAGGCTTGGCTTGGCTGGTGGCAAGGCCGGGAGAGAAAAGCAGGGTCTGATCACCCTGCTTCTCTGATCACCCTGCTTCTCTCTCCACACCTCATCAGCAGCTGCTGCTGCAGCTGATCAGCCCTTCCTCTCTCTCTCTCTGAGAGGTCAGCAGTTCAGCTTGCTCGCCTGCTGCACACGCAGCCTGGTGTCCGGTCAAGCCTTCGGTCATTTTGGATGTGACGACCCTGGCTCTTTATTATATAGATAATGAGCAAAACACACATATCAACTAATAATTTTATTGTTTTTGAAAAGTTTAATATAGAGAACTGTTATTCATATAAGAAGCAGAAAAACAACTATGTATACACTTTGCAGTTGGTACAGTTTGAAAGAAATTCTTAAATAAGGAATATTTGTGATAAAGTACATTTTTCTCTATATGTATTTTCAATTATATATATGTTAAATTTAAGTCATATTAATATCCCCATAGGAAAACATATCAATGTCTCACCTTCATATAGAAAAGACTAGTCTTAGTATTTCAAATGAAGTGATTTTGGTTATGTGCTCATTGTCCTTATTAATATTTGATACTAATTTTTTTTATGTTTTCATATATATTATTCATATTTTATAGCTTAATGTGCTTCATGTCCTTAATCTGAGGTCACTAACTAACCTTTACTAGGAATGGGCATTACTTTTTATTTTTTCATGGACTCTTTAGAAATTGACTACATTATCTATACTAATAAAATGGTAATATACTAATTAGATTGGAAGACCTTCCAGGAGACCTTCCAGATGTCCTTTCAGACAAAGCCATGGTGGCGGGGCCAAGGCAGAGGCAGTTATGGGCAATTAGGCCAGGAGGGGAGGGTAGTTGGGAGTGATGAGGCCAGCAGGGGGGGCAGTTGGGGGCGAGCAGGCTGACGGGGGGAGGGGCATTTGGGGGTGATCTGGCCGGCAGAAGGGGCAGTTGGGGTCAAGCAGGCTGGCAGGGGGGGGAAGTTGGGTGCAATTAGGCCGGCAGAGGGGGTAGTTAGGGGTGAGCATGCTGACAGGAGAGCACAATTGGGGGCGATCAGGCTAGCAGGGAGGGGCAGTTGGGAACAAGCAGGGGGTGCAGTTGGGAATGATCAGGCTGGCAAGAGGGGGCAGTTGGGAGCGAGGAGGCCAGCTGGGGGTAGTTGGGGGCAAGCAGGCAGACAGGCAGAGTGGTTAGGGGTGATCAGACAGGCAGGCTGGTGAGCAGTTAGGAGCCAGCAGTCCCAGATTGCAAGAGGGATCCCAGATTACAAGAGGGATCCCAGATTGGAGAGGGTGCAGTCTGGGCTGAGGGACATCCCCCGTGCATGAATTTTGTGCACTGTGCCACTAGTTGATTATATAACCTAAATTTTTACAAAAGTTACATAACAAAAAACTGGGTGGGTAAGTGCACAACCAGCAGTCAGACATCCCTCTCGCAATCTGGGACCATTAGCTTCTAACTGCTCACTTGTCTACCTGATCACCCCTAACCTCTCTGCCTGCCTACTTGATTGCCCCTAACTTCCTCTGCCTGCCCAAACTGCCCTCCCCTCCTGGCCTGATCTCACCCCTAACTGCCCTCCTCCGCTGGCCATTTTGGTTCTGATTGGTCAGTTTCTATGCCAGTCAGCATCAAAAGCTCCGCCTCCTTGGCAGCCATTGGCTCCTCACAGTTGATCCAGATTTGGTTTTGATTGATCAGTTTCTATGCCAGTCAGCATCAAAAGCTCTGCCTCCTAGGCAGCCATTGGCTCTTCACAGTTGTCCCCGATTTGGTTCTGATTGGTCAGTTTTTATTCCAGTCAGTGTCAAAAGGTCCACCTCCTAGACAGCCATTGGCTCTTCACAGTTGACACAGATTTGGTTCTGATTGGTCAGTTTCTATGCCAGTCAGCATCTCTGGGCCTATCAACGGGGCCTGATCAGAAAGGTGGGGCTGATCAGCAGCCCTGGTGGAGGCCTGGAGGGAAATGGAGGTGTGGCTGCTGGACTGGCCCAGAGAGAAAGAAAGAGGCAAGTGCTGATCAACATCTGCCACAAAGACTATGAATCAGACCCTACTTCTCTCTTCAGGCCTCTCTCTAGGCCTGATTTGCAGCCCCCTCAGCAGTCAGTGCTGGGTCATAGTACCTGCAGCCACAGCAGTCAGTGCTGGGTTGCCCCGGCAACCCAGCGCTGACTGCAGGACGGTCTTCCGTTTGGTCGAGCCTCAGATTATGATGGACCCAGGGTTTTTATATCCTATCTAATAAAAAAATAATATACAAATTGACCATCACTCCAACACACAAGATGGCTGCCCCCATGTGGTCAAAGATGGCTGCCCCATGTGGACACAAGATGGCCACCACAAGATGGCCAGCAGGGGAGGGCAGTTGTGGGCGATCAGACCAGCAGGGGAGAGCAGTTGGGGGTGACCAGGCCTGTAGGGAAGGAAAGTTGGGGGGTACCCAGGCCTGCAGGGGAGAACAGTTGGGGGTGACCAGGCCTGCAGGGGAGGGCAGTTAGGGGTGACCAGGCCTGCAGGAGAGCAGTTAGGCATCAATCAGGCTGGCAGGGGAGTGGTTAGGGGGTGATCAGGCTGGAAGGCAGAAGCAGTTAGGGGCAATCAGGAAGGCAGGTAGGCGAGCAGTTGGGAGCCAGCAGTCCTGGATTGTGAAAGGGATGTCCGACTGCCCTTTTAGGCCCGATCCCGGTGGGGCCTAAATTTCGTGCACTGGGCCTCTAGTATTAGGATAAGACTGTATTGAGTTTTAAGTTGGAAGTTTCAAATATAAAGAATCTGAGTTTAGATTCATAAATTATCTTCTCATCACAAAAAGGCATATATATTTGAGTCCAATAAGACTCAACTATAATCTCAGTTAGTGCATTAATAAGCTAGAAGGATTGTTCAAATTGAAGATTTAAAAAGATGCTCCAGTTAACCCAAAAGGTAACTAATCATTTTCATACAAGCATTGTCCAAGAAATTAGTGACTCTTTTTCAAAATGAATTTGTCTTTTTTCTTTCTTTCATTTTTCATATATTTTTTCCTTTTTATTGAATTTATTGGGGTGATACTGGTTAACAAAATTACACAGGTTTCAGGTGGAAAGTTCTACAACACAGCATCTGCACACTATATTGTGTGTTCAGCAAGTCAAGTCTCAGTTCATCACCATTTATTTCCACACCCCATTGGCAAGGCCGTGGCCATTGAAAAGCACTATGTGACTTTAAACCTCTAGATTTTTACATAAATAATTTGGAGAGTGATCCTCTCTTTAGTATTTCTTATTCATATCTATTTTTGAGTACATTTTTATGAAACACTATCCTGTTATCCCTTGTCTCAGTTAGTTTCTACTTTTATGTTGTCCCATAATGCCTCTACCTCTCCAATCAAAGCATTTATTGAAAGATGTCAAGATTGTTTGCATGTTTGTCTTTCTTCAACCATAATAATTTATAAATTCAGTAACCTTGTCTGGTGTGATCATTATTTGTTTCCTGGTATACTATGTACCATTTATGAAATACATATAGTGTTTTGACATACCTTAGTATTTGCTGAAAGAAAACATTTTTGTTTTAAAACTTACATAGGACTATTACAACTTCAATGAACCTATTTTTATTTCCTTGTTTATTTTCTTTGGAGTATGTTTATGATAGTAACTGGTACCATTTTATAATAAGAAAATTACACATAGAATTCAATCATTTTATATTATGTTTGATGGTTTATGTTGGACTATATTAGAAATACCAATAATTTTAATTTATTAAAAAATCATTATCAACTTTTATAGCTACAGTAATAAGCTATGTTTTTATTCAGAATTGAACATTTAATGACTGTCCTTCTAGAAACCTGAACAAGTTAATCAAAATGTAAAGATGGAAAAAAATGTGGGTTTTCTAATATGTTAAATTGTGAGACACGTCATGAAAAACAAACACTTCCAATATTTTCTCAGCTCTCCATCCTCAATGTTCACTCATTGATTCATTAAACTGATGTGAAATTATTTATTTTACACCTTCAGCTTTATTTCTCATTAATCTCCCTGTAATCCCTTACCCTGCTTAATGACTTACAATTCAACAAATGCAACACAGCCCCTCAGCACAGTGATATTTTTCTTCCTTTGCTCTTAGGAATTTAGGATCACATTTTATGATTTCTGAAAATTTACTGTGGTCCCTAAAAATTAAGTTACTGAAAGCAACAGAGGACACATTCACCCCTGATTTCTCTCTGAATCCAAATCTTTATATATAGAGGATGCCTTGCAACTTACAAGGTTTACCAAGTAAACCTTTGCTATTCTATTATTTCAATGCTGGGCTCAGCTTCCTGGGTTTTAATAATAGGAAGCTGGTTAGTCATTTGTTAAGTTATGGATCAATGCCATAATTTAGAGTTCAAGACTAAAATATGTTTTGGTATTATAAAACGCTCATTACAAACATGTCACTTGCTTGATTCATTGCTCAGCTAGTTAATAAAATCCAAGGTAGTTGCATTATCCAAGAGGGATGTTCACCTTACCTAGGATTCCACATCCTAAATCACTGACTTCTCTATTGTTTAAGAGACTAAAATGGTGAAAATAGAGATTCAGTGCCTGATTATTTATCAGATAACAAAGGTGTCAATATATGTAACCCAGAGAGAAAGAGATTAAATAATTTAAACAAAAGAAATATTTATGCCACTTTACAATCAAAGCAGGGAGAGTTTCAGATATCTCCAAATGATATCTGCTTTGTATCCCTTTTTGAGGTATGCTGTTTTAAGCAATAATGCAATGTGTAGATACTTCAAAGGCAACTGCTATCCATATGTCTGTGCAAAAAGCATATTTTTTCTCCTGAGTTTTTTACAAATAAAAACAAATTCTCTTTGCCAGCAAAGTAACAGCTTCAATCAATTTCTTTTTGGCTGGTGTAAGAGATACTGATTAAAATAAGGATGATTCACAGATGGAACATGAAGCACACTGTTCCCCTTGGATATTAAAGAACAAACAAACAAGGTCTCTTCAGACTTCAATTTTTTTTTGTCAAAATGATCAGAGAACAGTAACTGAATGACATCCATTAGGGAGAACTCAAGGCCAACCATGGCAATAGGTTTTGGTAACTTCCTGAGAGTATCCCCTGGGAACTATGAGATTGACAAAACAGAACTTTTCCTGTCATGTCGGGCATCTGAATGATGCCCTTTATGTAAGACTGGCATTTGGGTGATTAACTATATTTTGAACTTTTATACTTGTTCTTTTTTGTTATGTTCTCGAGAAGTAATACCTTGCCTCTTTGAGGGGGGTGGGATGATTGCAGCATTTTAACATCTGTTCAAGCTGCCTACCTTTTAAGATGTTTGCACACAGTAGTCAGAGTGGACACTCAGAATTTCAGCTTTAGTTAGTTGTATGACCCCACTGCTTGAAAGACTTCAAAGGCTTAGCACTAATTTTAGTTTTAGACTTGATTCATTAAACTGATGTGAAATTCTTTATTTTACACATTCATCTTTATTTCACATTAATCTCCCTGTAATCCCTTGCCCTGCTTAGTGACTTACAATTCAACAAATGCAATACAGCTCCTATAACCACCACTCATTTAGATATGACAGTCCCTCTGCTTGAAATTTCATTCTGCTTGGAAATTTCTTATCTACTTCAAATTTATTTTAACGTATTATTTCTTTAGGGATATTTTTGCTTATTTCTCCAAGATTAGATGGAGTGGCTCTCCTATAGCTACCCAAGCCTGAATTCTATGTTTACTTTTATAGTAGCAGCACTTTTGAAGTTGTACTTGCTTTTTTGCTCTCTCATCTCCTGAACAACAATCCCTTTAGAAAAGAAACCTAGTATTGTCACCTGTGCTGAGTTTACATTTTATAATAAATGGCTATTTTTCTAAGGGTATTTATATTTCTAAGCCAACATGAGCTTAGATGCAACCACAAGAATATTAACTGGAATACAAAGGATAAATTTTTCCAATCCTGAAAGAAGGTACTGCAATATGGAAATTATATTAAATTATGTGAAAAATTAAGGTTTTTGTACACAAAAGAGAAAAGCAAAAATAGGTGACAGCAAATGTCCTACCTGATCTATTCCTTTTATTTCTGGAATAATTCAGAAATGGCTATTGATAGAACCTCAGACAATTTCATGATGTAATTTTCTGTGAAGGTATGAATCACTTCACAGAAGTATTGTGTGGGACATGTTAACAGCCAAGTGTTGGAGTCAGATAGGAAGGCTTTCTTACCTCCATCCCTTGATGTTGAAAATCATCATAAACAATGAATTTAGGAGATAACAGATAACTTACCACATATATTTTTAGGGCTTTTTCAAGCAGGTAGTTATGAAATTCTTTTGTAAAGAGTATTCTTAGAATCAACTAGTTAACTTATTTAAGAGAAATTACAGTGCCACTCTCATAAACTATACTTCTACAGTTAGACCAACCTCTTTATATTTGAGGGAAAAGAAAATGTAACAAGGAAAGAAAAATTATTCATGTGACTTATGTATCCCAGTAACTATTTAAAAATTTGTGAAATTATTGAAAGAAAACCAAGCTTTTATTGGAAAGGCTGATTGCTAACATAAGATTTGCTATTTAGATGTTACTCTTTAACTAAATTTAAGTGACAGAAAAGTGTTACTTACATATTGTGGAAATTAACATTTTGATCACTGAATTTTAAAAAAATTAATTTATAAGATGAGCAACAGAATAAAAAAGGCATAATGACAACTTAATAGTGAGCTAGATCAGGGCTAACAGCCATCTCTGTATTAGAAATTTCAGCTAAAAATAAGGATCAAGTAAAAAAATACTATGAACAACTCCAACAAACTGGAAAACTTTGACAAAATGAACATATTCCTAGAAAAATACAACCTTACAAATCTCAATCAGGAAGAATAAAAAAAAGTGAATAGGCCGATAACTACTGATGAAATTGAAACAGTAATCAATAAACTTCCAAGAAATAAAAGCCCTGGATTAGAGGGCTTCACAGGGGAGTTTTACAAACATTCAGAGAAGAACTAAAATCTATCCTTCTCATACTATTCCAAAAAATTCAAGAGGAAGGCACACTTCCAAGCCCTTTCTATGAAGGCAGCGTTACCCTAATTCCAAAACCAGATAAAGACACTATAAAGAAAGAGAATTACAGGCCACTATCCTTGGTGGACATATATTCTAAAATCCTCAACAAAATTCTAACAAATCAGATCCAGCATTACATGAGAAAGATCATACAACATGACCAAGTGGGATTTATTCCAGGGATGCCAAGCTGGTACAATATCCGCAAATCAATAAACGTGATAAATCACATAAATAAATTGAGAGACAAAAATCACATAATCATATCATTTGATGCAAAAAAGGCATTTGACAAAATCCAACATACTTTTCCTGATAAAAACTCTTAGCAAAGTAGGAATAGAGGGATCATACTTCAACATAATAAAAGCCTTATATGACAAACCTATAGCCAACATCATACTCAATGGGCAAAACTAAAACCATTTCCCCTAAGAACAGGTATAAGACAGGGATGCTCACTTTCATCACTCCTGTTTGACATAGTACTGGAAGTGCTAGTCATAGCAATCAGGCAAAAAGAAGAAAATAGAAGGCATCCAAATTGGAAAAAAAGAAGTAAAAACTGTCATTATTCTCAGATGACATGATATTGTACACAGAAAACCCTAAAGACTCCATAAAAAAACTACTAGACTTAACTGAATTCGGCAACGTAGCAGGATACAAAAATAGCACCCAGAAATCTATGGCTTTTTTATACACCAAAAATGAACTCACAGAAAGAGAAACTAAAAAAATAAAAATAAATAAATAAATAAATAAATAAATAAATAAATTTCATTTCCATTGCAACAAAAAAATTTAAGATACTTGGGAATAAACTTAACCAAGGTGTTAAAGGACTTATACTCAGAAAATTATAGGGCACTGAAAAAAGACATAGAGGAAAACATAAACAAATGGAAGAATATACCATGTTCACAGATTGGTAGAATCTCTCAAAACTGCCTGGTTCTGGCACAAGAACAGACATATAGACCAATGGAACAGAACAGAGAACCCAGAAATCTATCCAAGCCATTATGCTCAATTAATATTTGACAAAGGAGGCAAGAGCGTACAATGGAGACAAGACAGTCTCTTCAATACATGGTGCTGGGAAAATTGGACAGATACATGAAAAAAAAATGAAACTAGACCACCAACTTATGCCATACACAAAAATAAACTCAAAATGGTAAAAAAACTTAAACATAAGATGGGAAACCATGAAAATCTTAGAAGAATCCATAGGCAGCAAAACAGCAGACATATGTCATTGCAATATCTTTACCAAAACAGTTCCTAGGACAATGGAAACTAAGGAGAAAATAAACAAATGGGACTACATCAAAATAAAAAGCTTCAGCATAGCAAAATAAACCATCAACAAAACACTTTTCGAAAGAGGACGTACAGAAGGCCAAGAGACATATGAAAACATGCTCAAGTCACTAATCATCTGAGAGATGCAAATCAAAACAACAATGAGGTACCATCTCACACCTGTCAGAATGGCTATCATCAACAAATCAACAAAGGACAAGTGCTGGAGAAGATGCAGAGAAAAAGGAACCCTTTTGTACTCCTGGTGGGAATGCAGGCTCGTGCAGCCACTGTGGAGAACAGTATAGAGTTTCCTCAAAAATTAAAAAATGGAATTCCCATTTGATCCAGTAATCCCACTTCTAAGAATATATCCCAAGAAATCAAAAACACCAATCGGAACGATATATGCACCCCTATGTTCATAGCAGCACAATTTACAATAGCTACTAAGATTTGGTAATAGCCTTAGTGCCCATCAGCATGTGAGTAGATTAGAAAACAGTGGTATGGCTACACAATGGAATACCATGCTGCTGTAAAGAAGAAAGAATTCTTACCATTTACAACAGCATGGATGGAACTGGAGAGCATTATGCTAAGCAAAATAAGCCAGTCAGAGAAATATAAATATACCATGATTTTCCGGACATCTTTTTGGACGAAGCCAGGCCTACGAGGGCCAATGCAGCTGCCGCAGATGTGAGGGCCGAACCCCTTGCACGAATTTTGTGCATCGGGCCTCTAGTATAAATATAACATGATCTCACTCATTTGCGGAATATAATGAACAACATAAACTGGTGAACAAAAATAGAACCAGAGTCATAGAAGCATGGAACAGACTGTCCAAACTATGAGGGAAGGTTGGGGGTGTGGGCATAAAAGATCTACCAAAGGACTTATATTTATGCATATGAGCATAACCACTGGACACAGACAGTAGGGGGGTGAGGGCATGTGCTCTGGGTGGGAGCGGCTGAGGAAAAGTCAATGGGGTGAAAAGGAGACTCATGTAATACTTTAAACAATAAAGAATTTAAACTAAACAAAAACAAACAAACAAACAAAAAAACCAAATAGCAATGTTATTGCCACTACAATACTCACAGTCCAGAAGAAATCCACAATTCAGGGTATATTTTTTCATATAAAAAACTCCAGCTTAGTACTGTAACTGGCATTTTACATTTCTCATGTGTCCCAGGGAACAATTCAAGTGATTTAACCAGATGTTGAATACTCTGGTAGCAGAGCTCAGGGTTTGTAAGTCCTAATCTATTTGTGGGTAAATTCTAGCTCATGTTGGATTAGCTCAGGTAGAACTATTGATTGGCTCATGTTATTTGGGTCATTTGAGCCATAAGCAGTGGAAGAAGATATCTTTCAATATCAGAGCTTTGGGAATTCCATTCAGTCATTCATTTAAAAAAATAGGAAGACTGAGTGATTGCTATCTGCTCAGATCTCTTTTACACTAGAGGGGTAGTCAGGGAACAAAGCATCACATTCTTGTAGGGACATAAAATAACAGTGTTGGGAGAAAAATGAGGTGATGCGTCATAAAGATTATTTATACCTGCTGATTTCACATACTAGTAGACATGAGTTTTATGTAGATTCTAACAGAAAGAAATGTGAAACCAGGAGTTCACAGATATTGAAAGGCAAAAGAAGGTAATAGATCTTGTGAGCCAATAGGAGATTGGTCTCACTGAACAGAATATGCTAGCAGGGACTTTCTTTTATTCTGAATCCTACTATCCAGATGACCTGGCTGGACACCTATTTATGTCCCTTATTAGGGCAGTAATCTCTGAAATATCACTCAAACCCTCTATCTCAATTTGTCTATAAAATGGAGATTATGTTATTTTTATCCCATAGTGCTTTTATTACTACTATATTTATTAATGTAAACACTTAGAAATAAACCTCACACATAGTGGGCACTCATTAAAGGAATACCAGGTTTGTTTGTTTGTTTGCCAAATGATATTCCTCCATGTTAACTAACACTGAAGTACTAATAGTGGTTGCTTGGATCGCTGTGTTGGAAAGGATTGGCTACTAACTCAGCTGACCATAGAAGGTGTTGGAAGACTCATACACAATTTTAGAAACTGAAGTTTTATGGGTATAAAATAGTTCAGAGTATGGCCATTGGAATGAGTTGTTTTTTTTTTTTTTAATATATTTTTATTGATTTCAGAGAGGAAAGGAAAGGAGAGAGAGAGAGGATGAGAAACATTGATCGGCTGTCTCCTGCATTACCCCTACTGGGGATCGAGCCCGCAACCTGGGCATGTTCCCTTGACCAGAATCAAACCTGGGACCCTTCAGTCTGCAGGCTGATGCTCTATCCACTGAACTAAACCAGCTAGGGCTGGAATGAATTTTTGAAGTTAATTATGAATAAAATCACAAGGAGTTTTGGAACTAAATTTTATTTGTCTTCTACCTAGAATCAAAAGTCATTCATGATAATGAGTTATGCTTTCTATCAGCATGTTGTCATGTGGTGTGTATGTGTATGTACATGTGTGCATGTATGCATATGTGTGTAATAACAAAAAAGCCAAATGGAAAATAGATAGATGTAATTTTCAGGATGATGCAAATTGAAGTTAAAAAATATTGAGTGAATTGTTAAATTGTTTATTAAATGAAATTTAGAATCTCTTTTCAAATTATAAACAAACTCTTAGGAGAAAAGAAGCATAAACAATCAAACTGCAATTTAAACTATAATTTTACATACAGTCATGTGCCTCTGAAAGATAGGTATATGTTCGGAGAAAAGCATAATTAAGCAATTTTCTTGTTTTGCAAACATTATAGAGTGCACTTACACAAACCTAGATGTTATAATCTACTACACACCTAGGCTAACTGATAGCACCTATCGCTTCTATGCTACAAGCCATACAAAACAACAGGTGATTAAAGCAAGCACAGGAGAAAATGATGCAATCAAGTGACTTGGTAAAATGAGATGTATGAGGCTGCTGCTGACATAACCCAGCACAGTGTTTTACAGCAAACCTTTTTTTTTTTTAATAAATAGAGCACATTCTAAGATAATGATAAAAAGTATAGTATAGTGAATATATAAACTACTAACATAGTTGTTTGTTATCATTATCAAGTATTCTGTACTGAGCATAGTTGTGTGTGTTATACTGTTGAAGGACTGGCAGTGCAGTAGGTTTGTTTACACCAACATCACCACAACACATGAATAATGCCTTGTGTGATGACTTTATGATGGCTATGATGTCGATAGTAAGAATTTTTCAGCTTCATCATAATCTCATGGGACCACTGTCATACATGAGGTCTTTATTGACTACAACATCATTATGCAGCTCATGACTGCATATCAGAGAAACAATTTCTTGATATCAAACTGGTTGAGATTGGTGTTGAAATTGAGAGGAAAGCCTGGTTGGAGTGGCTCAGTGGTTGAGATTTGACCTATGAACCAGGAGGTCACAGTTCGATTCCAGGTCAGGGCACATGCCCGGCTTGCAGGCTCAATCCCCAGAGTGGGGTGTGCAGGAGGCAGTTGATCAATGATTTTCTCTCATCAATGTTTCTATCTCTCTCTTCATCTTCCTTCCTCTCTGAAATCAACAAAAATATATTTAAAAAATTGAGAGAAAAAAGGCTTTAGTTTGTTTTTCACCTTATTGATATATGTAACTGTCAACTTTGATGACCAATAATTATCAGATTGCAATGATCTTCAGAAAGATTCATTGTATCTGAGCAATAAATTATTTTACAATCATATTACAAAAATTCTGGAACAAGTAAGTTATATAATTTTTGGGGAGATTAGCTAAGCCTTATTTGAAATAGTTTTCTCTTTCCCTGGATATTAATCTAATTTTTTATGAATTCCAGTAACTGACAAGTATAATGTTTTAATACTGCAATCACAACTTTCCAGAATCAAAAGAATGTACAAAATGATTTTAATCTACTCAAATTGATATGATTTCTTTTTAATTGAATATTTTAGTTTGTTGAGTTAATATGTATTTTAAAGTCAATGTTTTTCTAGCATATTCTTGACAAATGGTTGAAGGATAATAGGAGTTTGAAGATTAGTGTGCTATGTACCATTAACTGGCCATATTTAGTTAAGTATTAAGTAATGGGATACTTTTTTTTAAGTTAAATATGCAATCACTACTGCAGACTAACCATTCTCAAAGCAATAATATTATCATTGCTATTTTTTTGTATCTGTACTTTAAATGTTAATACAGAAAGTAGGAAAACTTGTTAGTTTACACTTAGATGAATTATATTATGGCATTTATTTTTCTCACTAAATTACATATACATGAACATATCTTATGAAAGTCTCTTTTTTTGTGGATGAAATTCATTATCTTAACTCAGCTTCCTAACAAAATTAGGCTCTTCTGAAATTTGAAATTGTTTATCAAATTTAAATCAACAATCTTCACAATTGAATAATATCTAGGAAGCAAAAATCTAAATATAAAAATAAGAAAAATACTATTTCATAACAGCCTCTGGTAGATGCTAAAACTATGTATATGTTTTATTAACTATGGAGTGTGGAATAGTCTGTGTTTCAAAATGCTAGAGTAAAAACCTCATTTCTATTATGGAGGAATTTAGTGAAGTATCAAGAAAATGCATATCTCTATTATAAAAACCCCTTGGCCTTCACGCTGTAACGACCAAAGTCTGGTCACCAGGAGACTGTGTGCACTGCAAGGCGTGCGTGGGTGGGCGGGGCTGCATGTGAGGTGTGCGCGGGTGGGCGGGGACTTGATTCTGGGTCCCAGGGCGTGATGGGACTTGACTCTGGATCCCGTGGCACAGCAGGACTTGACTCTGGCTCTCGTGGCACAGCGGGAGTCAGTCTGGGTCCCGCTGGCTCAGCGGGTCTGGGTCTCACGCGATATCGTGCGCTGGGCCTCTATTCCCACAAAATAGACATGGCATCAGGCAGAACCTCCGGTACCAATTTTCATAATATTTGTTTATGAGACACTTCCATGGATAACAGATATACTGGGAAGTACTTTGTTAAGAAGGGAGGAGTCATTAGACATTTTATTTTTCATTCTGTAAACTAATTTTGTAACTTTTTTTGAGAGGATGAGCCTGAAAAGATACAGTCTTAATAACTGCAGGCTATTGCACAGAGCTGTAATTCAAAACTGTCAATAAGCAAATCGGCAGTAATTGCCTTTTAAAGGGATCCTGCCTTTTTAACCTATTCAGTGTATGTGATTTGGTGAGAATTTCATCTTCAGGTCAGTTGTAACACTAAATTGCCCCTATTGGTTTTGACCTGTCCCTAATCCTGGAAGTTGCAAGATTTGTACTCTTCAGCTGAGAAAGCTGTTTTCCCAGAAAGGAGAATAGAAACAAAGAAAGGCTAGTCAGGAGAGAGCAGGATAACAAGTCAGATGATGTTTCTAAACTTGCCTCTGGTCATGACTAGATCCCTCCTGACCCCCATCACAACCCTCCTCCATCACTTTGACTCCAGTCACTTGGGTGGACCAGCCTCCCTGCACATGTTCTAGGGCTTACCCTCATATCCAAGCTCCCTCACACTGTGCCTAGATAAAAAATGATCAGTTGAACAAGGCTTCACTCATTATCTTATGGCATTTCATCTATGTCATCTTGTCTGGATTGGTTTTGGACTTGGAATTTAACATCTGAATAAAATAGATCTGATAAAAATTTTAATTGATTGAATCAGAGACATTTATTTTAAGTGTTGGAAAGAGTCTTTTCTCCACCATAATTTAATATGGAAATATGCCAGCTGGAAGCTACTAGGTAAATATCAGTAAGGAAAAGCTTGAATGAGTCAAACCAATACCAAAAGTAAAAGAACCAAAGTATAGAGAATGATTTTCTTGAACCACCCTGGTTACAGGAAAATTTCTCAAACATACATTTTCCTTCTGGAATGTTTACACAATGGCAAGTAGTGGAAACTGTGAGTTGTGTAGGATATATACATTGAATTATATTTTCAAGATATGCTAGGCTATGCAGATGTAAAGATGCATTCTCCAACACCAAAGACATCTCTCTTCTAGGCAGTGACATAAGAATTCAAGCAATTCCATCTATTGGCGACCTCAGTCCATTTTCCCTACTCTCTCCTCATTGGCTTACAGTTCTCAAATTGAAGTGTCACATGTTATTTTTATTTATATTTAATTGGCTAAAACTGGATTTCTGGATATTGAGATGTCTGCATTTCCTATAAGGGTAAGGGTAAATGGTATTAGTTTCTGTAAGAGTAATTAATTAATGGTTTATGGGTTTACTTACTCTTGGAGAGGAGAGAATGATTTCAAAGTGAAAGCTAATACAGCTCTCTTATTCTGACATAGGACCCTCCCACAGTTGAGGTGAAGGTGGAAGTTTTGCAAATTGATTGTGAATACATAAACAAAAAAAGAAAATCTATTAGAATAAAAAAAATAAACATGACTGTGGGTGTTTTGTTTTTTAAAAAAATCCTCTCCCAATGATGTGTTTATTAATTTTAGAGAGTGGAAGGGAGAAAGAAAGAGAGATAGACATCAATGTGAGAAACATATATCAGTTGCCTCCCACACCTGCCCATAACCTAGGTATATTCCCTGACTGAGAATCGAACCTGCATACTTTCTGTGTACGGGATGATGCTCCTACCAACTGAGCCACACAGCTAGGACAATGCCTGTATTAGAATTTAATGTATAAAAAAAGACATTTCACATCAATGAGGAAAAGGCCTATTGTTTTTGGAAATGCCTTTAGTATTATGCAAATATATTGATTTTAGATTAAATATATTACAGAAAAATAGTAATACATTTAAAAATATAATTAACATGTAGACTTATTAATCAACTAGAGGCCCAGTGCACAAAATTTGTGCATGAGGGGGTGTGTCCCTTAGCCCAGCTTGCACCCTCTCCAATCTGGGACCCCTCGAGGGATGTCCAACTGCCTGTTTAGGCCCGATCCCTCTCACCATCCAGGACTGCTGGCTTCCAACCACTCGCCTGCCTGCCTGCCTGATTGCCCCTAACTGCCCTCCCCTGCAGGTCAGGTTGCCCCCAACTGCCCTCCCCTACTGGCCCAGTCACCCCTAACTGCCCTCCCCTGCAGGCCTGGTTGCCCCCAACTGCCCTCCTCTGCTGGCCTGGTCACCCCTAACTGCCCTTCCCTGCAGGCCTGCTCCCACCCAACTGCCCGCCCCTGCAGGCCTGGTCCCCCTCAATTGTCCTCCCCTGCAGACCTGGTTGCACCCAACTGCCCTCCCGTGCTGACCTGATCACCCACAACTGCCCTCCCCTGCCTGCCATCTTGTGGTGGCCATCTTAGGTCCACATGGGGCTGCCCTCTTTGACCACATGGGGGCGGCCATCTTATGTGTTGGAGTGATGGTCGATTTGCATACTACCTCTTTATTATATAGGATTATTATGTGAACTTATCACTTTAGGAGAATTTCACATTTAAAATTATGCCTCTGCCCAACCAGTGTGGCTCAGTGGGTGAGTGCCCACACATGAACCAGGAGGTTAGGGTTTGATTCCAGGTCTGGCACATGTCTGGGTTCTCTATTCCCCAGTAGGGGGCATGCAGGAAGCAGCCAGTCTATGTTTCTCTCTCATAGATGTTTTTATCTCTCTATCCTTCTCCCTTCCTCTCTAAAATCAATAAAAACATTTAAAAAATAAAATAAACATATGCCTCTGTTTCTCACATCTTTTTTTCATTACAGTATTGATGAGTTAATTTATTAAAGTCGCACATATTTGAAAGTACACTTTCATGGAAAATATTGGTTTAATATTTGCGTATGTTTTGTATTGCATGTAATCTGTAATTGTGCTAATGATTTCCTGGAGAAAGTTGAGCATCTAGAATTACAGTTCCTTTTAAAATATATGTAAAATGGATTGCAAAGATAATATATTTGTATGTATAAAAGCAAATATGCATGAGTGCATGCACACACACCAACACACATATTTCAGTAACACAGGCTGTGCAGCATTTTTCTGTACTGGACAATGTGGCTATATTGACTACAGATAGATCTAATTCATCTATATAATCAGCCCTCTATGTCTGTGGGTTCCACATCCATGTATTCAACCATGGGAAAGTATTTGGGAAAAAAGTACTTGGGAAAAAAATGTTACATGTTGCTGACATGTACCATGAAGTAATACCTATGATAATTGCACCTATCCTGAATATGTTGTCATTATCCACTACCAGGAGTGGGCAAACTTTTTGACGCGAGGGCCACAATGGGTTCTTAAACTGGACCGGAGGGCCGGAACAAAAGCATGGATGGAGTGTTTGTGTGAACTAACATAAATTCAAAGTAAAGGAGCGGAGGGGAGAGCAAGAGAACTGGATAGAACAGCCTGATCCGGCCCGCGGGCCGTAGTTTGCCCACGGCTGCACTAAATAATACAGTCTAACAACTATTTACATAATATTTACATTGTATTAGGTATCATAAGCAATCTACAGAAGATTTAGAGTACACAGAAGGATGTGTATAAGTCAGTGGTCAGCAAACTCATTAGTCAACAGAGCCAAATATCAACAGTACAACGACTGAAATTTCTTTTGAGAGCCGAAAACCGACTTCTGCGCATGGGCCACGAAGTTTCAATCGCACTGTACGTGTGCGCCCGCATGTGGTATTTTGTGGAAGAGTCACACTCAAGGGGCCAAAGAGCCGCATGTCGCTCGCGAGCCATGGTTTGCCGACTACTGGTATAAGTTATATGCAAATACTGCCCCACTTTATATAAGGGACTTGAGCTTCTGCAAATCTGAAGCCTTGGTGGGGTCCTGAAACCAATATCCCTATGGATACTGCAGAATGAGTGTATATGCACACACATACATATGCATATGTATTTTATATGTTGTTTTTAGTGTATACATATGTATATATATACACATATATATATATGTATATATATATAATATGTACAGTAGGAGGTCCTCGGGTTACATTGGAGATCCATTCCTATAGTGTGGCATAACGTGATTTTTGCAATAAGTTGGAACCCACCTACATAAGCAACCTACATCACTCACATGGAGCACATACACAGTAGTAATGAAGTGAAATAGTAAAAAAAATAAATAAATAAAAGAAAGATAACAATTCCTGACCTTTACTTGTGGTAAATAAATGATAAAAACCTTAAAGCACATATGTACATAAGTCAAAATGACGGAATTTTTTTTTTATAAATAAATTGGAGATGGCGACATAACCACGAAACGACGTATGTTGAGTACGACGTAACCCGAGGACTACCTGTATATATATATTAATAATGACTTTAGAAAATTTTTGGAACTAGTGGTCTTTAACCATTCATTGGGTATTTAAATCATGAATTCAACTAAGATTAATTATTTTTTCATTACCACAAAAAATAATATTAAAACTTGTTCAAATAAGTTAAAATAGTGATAGAAAGAGAAGACTGGGAAAAGCAGATATACAAAACAGATTGCATGAAATTAAAGGTTAATACAAGTATTTTTAAGAAATATTAAGAGCCCTAACCAGTTTGGCTCAGTGGATAGAGCATCAGTCTGGGGACTTGATTCTGATCAGGAGCATGTACCTTGGTTGCTGGCACATCCCCAGCAGGGGGTGAACAGGAGGCAGCTGATTGATGTTTCTCTCTCTGATCAATGTTTCTAACTTTCTATCCCTCCCCTTTCCTCTCTGTAAAAAATCAATAAAATATATTTTAAAAAGAAAGATTAAGATATGATACTTATATTTATGAAAAATGAATTAGGCTTTATCTTAGTTTCTGTTACTTCCTATTAATTTGCATTAATTAACTTTTGAGTATATACAAGTAATTTTTAGCTTAGAGATAAAAATAGGGGGACTGATTTCAGGATGCCTAATCAACTAATTTTAGGAACTGATTTTATTTATTTATTTTTTGTTTGTAATAAAGCTGAGCATTTAATTTTACTTATTTACTTTTTAAATGATTTTTAAAAATTTTATTGTTTAAGGTATCACAAATAGTAGTACATATGTCTCTTTTTTTTGGAGTCCAGGGGTGGTCACTGGGGAGGAACTGATTTTAGAAAGCTGACTACTTTAAGTCTTTTTCATATGTCCAGATATGAATGAACACTTATATAAAAGTTGTAGCTCATTACAGATTGCACATTACAAGATTTACAAAGCAAAATATACTTAAAATTGTAATGGTTACAAGGAAAGAAATACTGAAATTATGAAGATAAAGAAGCCCTTCTTAAAACACTTAAACCAATAAGTTGTATAGGGAGAATACATAAATAAATCCTGGCCACAAATTTCCAGGAATTGAAATAATGAAAATAAATGGATATCAATAATGTCACTTAATATTTTAAGTACACTTATTTACAGAAAAAAAACAGCAAAAGTTATGACATATTTCTGATTACATAGAACATAAATATTAGACTAAAATAATTTAAAACTAGATCTAGTTTCTTGTGGCATGCTCCTATACTTAGTGTTACATGATTTAAAAAATATACTGAATATGTATATCATTGGTCAATTGGTAAATAATATTCTGGTATTTTAGTTAAATCACTGTAATAAAATGTACTCATGATGTAGTATAATAGTATAAAAGATGCAGAAAACTACATGAATTAGCATTATTGTTTTGTCTCTATCACCAATTTAGTCTTTTATAAATCAAGGAAAAATAGAGAAAATAAGGAGAAAGCTCTTAAGCCTTCCAGGATTAATTGTACTGCCCATGTTTTTAATCTTCTTCTATTCAAAAAAGTACCAAAAAAAGCATCTAAAACAAAAATAGATGAAAACATAGTCAAGACTCAAAAAAGTACTGATATAGTTGTTGAGAAAGCCCTAATATCCACTCTTCAGTGATAATTTATAAACATTTAAACCTCAGCGTACCCTGAGAGGATAAATTTTTGGAAGCAAGCTGTGGACATCTGGAGTCAGTGTTTTGAATTAACAGTGTTAGGTGAAGTGTGGGTGGATGCTAGCATCTCTTTTCTTTAGAAATGTTTTGGACTGCTACTGTACAATACCAGGGAGAACAGGCAGATTCCTGTAATTATGCCACACAACCCCTCCCATTGTAGGCAACAGAGGTTTTACATACAGAGCAAGTGAAAGGCTGTATTTTCAGGAACCATTTCTTTAGTGAGCAACAAGAGTGGTGAAATAATAGGGTCTTTTATTTATAGAATTTCTTAGTTTAAAGAGCTAAAAGGGAGCAGCAGTCATGATCTCATTAGCTAGCAAAGTAACTCAGTGAGAAACCATAGAACTAATAACAATATTCTGCATACAGGGAAATGGGCTTAGAAAGTTGTGTGTGAGACCCAATTATCTTTACGTTTGTATGTGATGGGAATAGTAATGGGAATACACTTTTCCACTGAACAAAGCAACACCTCCCAAGCAGCCTCCTGCAGGTTGCTTGATTACACAAGGTGGTTGTAATTTGCCTTAGTTTCCTTCCTAGCCCAGTTTCTAATCCCCACAAACCCATAGAAGTTCCTTTATGTAATAATCATAATCACAATAAATTTGCTAAAAGTGGTTTCCATAAATATGATTTCCATCATATTTAAGTTTTAGTTTTAGTTTTATATATGATGTTGCCTAAGATTAATTAATTGATGCCAATAATCATAATCACAATAAATTTGCTAAAAGTGGTTTCCATAAATATGATTTCCATCATATTTAAGTTTTAGTTTTATATATGATGTTGCCTAAGATTAATTAATTGATGCCATGATTTTGATTGGGTCTGGGTCAACAATTGGTAATAGTATTTTTCTATGGTTATAATAATTCTTAGGATAAAGTCTGATAAAAGACTTAGAGAGGCATTTAGAAAAAAGTTATAGCTTGTACTTTATTAAGAACGTCAGGTTCATTCACTTTCTGTGCATTTAGAAAATAATTTTGAAACTCCAATTTAGTGGTATCCATGAAGTCCTAAAGGTAAAGATAGAAGTTTAAGAATATTGTAGGCAGTTACATTCCATAATCTTAGAGAAGTTTCAAAAACTGCGTTCAGAGTAGATTAAAACGTTAAAATTTTATATTTTTTCATGAGCATTCTCCTGAACCATTTTTTACTAAATAACATTGGTTAAGTACTGTTCTTTCAAGACCCTTTGATGTACTTCCTGGAGAATAATGAAATCCATAACTATTTAAGCATTTCAGATGGTTAATTCTTATATCTAAAAGATACATGCATAGAATTGAAGATGCATCACTATTTTAATAACAATTGTTTTTCATCACTTGGAGAAATTGAGAAAAATTATCTTATTCATGGTTCAATAGACAGTATTGATTTAAAAATGTTTTGCTAAGATAAGAGCACTTGAACTTACAGTAAATACATATAATCAACCAAGACACTTAGATATTATAGTTGAGTTTGAACAGTAATTTTACAGTTCCTTTTCCCTGGAAAAGTCATAGTATTTCCCACTTTTCTAAGCTATAAATGGAGATATTTAATAATATGGCTTGATCAATAAGCCAAAATGATTTAAGTGTGATTATTAAATACTGGCATTTTATACTTCAGTCATTTCTAATTTAATGGGGAAAGGCGAGTAATGATTGTTTGGCATAAAAAACTGAGAAAGAATGTTTAAGTAACTTTCCTCAGTGATGTGAATAAAATTTACTTCACCAGTTAAATGATATTCATCTAGTAGTATTATTTACAATAGCCAAGACCTAGAAACAGCCCAAGTACCCATCAATAGAGAAATGGATAAAAAAGCTGTGGTATATTTATGCAATGGAATACTACATGGCTATGAAAAAGTAGGAACTGTCACACTTTGCAACAGCATGGATGAACCTGGAGGTCATTATGCTAAGCAAAATAAGCCAGTCAGACAAAGACAAATGCCATATGACCTTACTGATATGTGTACTGTAATGAACAAAATAAGCTGATGAACAAAAATAGAACCAAATGCATGGATACATGGAACAGACTAATAGGGGTCAGAGGGGAGGGGCATGAGGGGCACAGGATGAAAGAAGGTGAAGAGACTAACTAAAATATATATATATATATATATATGTATAGCCCATGAACATAGGCAACAGTGTGGTAAAGGCCAGAGGGAGAGGGGGCAAGGACTGGTAGAGGTGGGCAAAAGGGGGATATAGCCTATGTGATGAACTTTCATAAGCTCTTTCTCTTCTACTTGAAAGCAGTGGCACAGACACCAGAGCACCAGAGCACAGAAGTTAAATGATTCATTCATGGTCACATGCTACATGTATCAGACAAGGAACCCGATTCCATCCTCTGTGATATCCATCCAGAGCTCCATAGTTAACATGCCATTTACAGGTTCAGAAACTTATTTAACTCTTATCACAAATATAATTTTAAATATTGCTTTCTGGAATTCTCTGTCTTCTCTTTGTGAAATGTCAGAAATTGTCTTTCTTATGTTTTACACACAAAAAAAAAGTGAAAATAATTTAAGGTCCTTATTTTCATCATGTAATCTCTTTACAGATTACTATCTATAGTTACTTTTTTTACAGGGTGATCTTTCCTCCCCTAGCATATTTCTAGTTATGCCATTTAGATCCCCTTTCATATCCATGGTCACAGTTTAGAGCAACCCCTGACCTTTCTTTCTCTGGCATTTCCTAGTCATGTGAGTTAAGACTCCTTACAGGTAGAATAAGGGGTCAGAGAATAGTCTCATATGACTCCCATACAAGTCCTTGCACAACCACATCAAGTAATCTTAGGAACAAAGCCATAGAGACAGTTTTGGTCAAACTATGGATAACATCTAGACCTCTGTTGTACTTCAGCTCCAGGTCCAGAAAAGCAGTAAGGCCAGGCAGGGTGATGACAGGGCTGACATCAAGACTAGGTACAATGACAAATGACTCCCTCCTCTAGTGCTGCTCAATCAATTGAGACCACAACCCTAAAAGGATACACCTGGAAAAGCTGATGAACATTCTATTGAGATCCTCCTCTGGCACCTCCCCTAGATCCCAGACTTTAGAGAGTGCATTAAAAATCCTTTAGAGGACCTATTGCAGCTCTCCCTATGTATGGAGCATACCTAAGCCTTTCCCCACCCCCACCTCACCCCGGACACATTTTCCTTGCCTCTCTCTCCTTAGCTCCAATGACACTTATTTTGCCTCTGTAACTTGTTTCCTGAGCCCAATTCTTCTACAGCATACTTCTACTTCTGTGACTTTCTAAATAAATGTTCTCTTATAGTTTGAGTCTTTGTTCTGAACTCTTTCTTAGCCTGAATTCAAGTACCAAGGTTGCTGGACCCAAGTCCAATTGCTAGTAATACTTTCGTGCCATTTTGCTACCTATATGTTTATTATACCTCAATACACTTGTTAAAATTTTGTTAAAAATAAATAAAAGACACAAGTCTTCACTCCCCAAAATGGCAAAAAAATAATTTTATCAGGAAGCCAGAATCTTTAAAAAATGTACGCTTTTCTCTTAACCAACCAATATAAGATTATAGGATTTCTGACTCTTGGAAAATCAGAGAAAAAAGCTAGAGGGAGATAGGGAGAATTAAAAAACCCATTTACCTTTTACTGACATCAATTTTAGTTCAGAACATCTTTCTTTTAACTACCCACTTTTTGTCTACATTATTGTGGTGTTGCTATACTTCATTTTCCCTTTTATATTTCCCAAGGAAGCTAAAGCTCTTCTAAGGTAATCATTACACCTAAAATATACTATTTTAGGCAAATTTCTCATAATAGAGGATATGTAGGGCATAATGTGTACTTGAGAGCCTAGAAGATACAATATTGTTGCAAACTATTTAAATTAAATTCATATATAATTACTTTCTATCATGCCATAGACATCTCCTCAGAAAAAAATTATTCAGTACTAAAACAATGATATATAAATTTGAAACACTCTCTCCTCCTTCTAGAATGAATATCTTAAAGCATTGTAGGTACCTTGGTACTTGAGTTCTGGCCTGGAAAGAATTCAGAGCTAGGACTCAAACTATAAAGGAACATCTATATATATAAAGAGGTAATATGCTAATTGGTCCTAACAGTGTCATAGTCACCACCACTTAGGAGGAGGCTGCCTGCACGTGCATGGCGGGGCGTTGCTCCCAGAGACAGGGTGGAAGTGGGGAGGTGCCTGGAGGAGGCCTGTGCCCGGGAGGGCGGGGGTGAGAGCCTGTAGCGCACCCCTCACCAGTCCTTCCCCACCCACCACTCACACTCAGAGCGCCCTGCCGCTCATGTGCCTGGGGAAGGAGCATGGCGCAGCAGGAGGGAGGTTTTCATCTCATGACAGGGCTGAGCCTCCGTGTTGCTCCAGAGACAGGGCAGAAGCTGAAGCTGGGAGGCTCCCAGAGAAGGTGGGACCAGCCCGAGGCAACTTGAGGGACTGAGGGCGGGGCTTGAAGCTGCCAGAGAAGGCCGGGGTTGGGGGGCTGGGCCAGGCACGCTGAAGCTCTGCATGGAGAGGTCCGGGTGTCAAGGCTGGGTGTGTGGGTGGGCGATTTTGCACTCTGGGCTCCTAGTTTATTTATACATCACAGAAGTAGAAATAGAAGTAATTTGTAAAGTAAATGGACTGAGAAAACAAGTTAAAGAGGCAAAGAAAGGGCCCTTGGAGCTTGAGAATGAGGAAGGTGAAGGTGACATACCTGAGGGGGATGGGAAGGATAGGGGAAAGGGTGAGCAAGCTGCTTCCTCTGACCTAAGTATTTTAAGGGTTCCTGTAAAATGTTAACCTAAATATTGGTATATGTCATAAGAACAATCCATATCAAAGGAAAACTTAACTTACATTCAACTTCCCTTAATCTATAATGAGCTTTGAATTCAATGTTATGTTCTAATTTCCTTAAATAAATAAAAAATATATATATGTAAAATCAATGTGAGCTTTACAATAGAATTCTTTCATTATGTAGTTGTAGGCCAACCAGGAGGCAGGGGCTAATTTCCTGGTATATTTTACTGAATGCACTATGAATAATAAGTGCCTACCACGAGATTTAAAAATCCACTTAGAGCCTCTTCATCAAAGGCCAGAGGAGTAGAAATCAAATTTTTCCAGACATAACCACCTCCTAAATAAACCTTTCAGTAATTAGAAGCCCATGATGAGAACATTGCATTTGGGAATAACAAGGACAGAGGCAGGAAGTGCTTATAAGCTTGTCCTGAATTTTAACCAATACTATGGGCAAAAAGAACTTAATGCTCATCAGAGTGTATTTTCCGATTTATGTTAAATCTTTCAAGTCACATATTTAGAATGTGACACAGAATGCATTTATATATTATCATCTAACGAAAATAATTTAATATATTTTATGAATATGGGCAGTAAAATAACTGTGAATATTTGAAAGGTTTTTTTTCTTCAGTTTTGACTGGCTCAGGAAGGTGGAAGAACAAAAATAAATTTATTAATAAGTATTCCATTTAATTGGCCTAGAATATTTGAGAAAAAAAAAAAAGATCTTTTTCAATGCCCAGTTAGATCTCCTATATGATGAGAATAGATGGTTATATTAAAAAGTAAGAGGACTTCACATAGGTCTAAATTAAGGCTCAGTTTCAAATATTAGAACATAAAATCAAAGTAATTTAAGTATACACATGTAAGTACTGGGGCTCTTTACCTATTTATTTGCTTTCCTTTATTGTAGTATTTAGAATGCGTTATAAAACTTAAAAGGAAGACATAGATTCTTTATAAAACAGTTCCTTTAAGAATGGGATGATTTTGACTTAAAATACAAAGAGCTGCCCACTTCCATGGTCTTGTATTTGGTCGTCTACAAGGTGGATTTCATAAGGTCCCAGAGAAAAGTGCTATAAGGTTTTCTCATGTAATCACTCAGTTGACACAAATTTACAGGCCTTGAAAGGCCTATTACTTCAGGTACATAGCAAACTGAAGGAGTATGACTTCCATAATGTAACAAGTTTTCTGATTAGCTGAAGGATGACCTTATTATATCATTATTTATTCCAAGTAGGAACAACATAACAGCTTATTTTCAGGCAATTAATTTTAATTTAAGGTTTTGACACATAAATAGTTTTATGACTACTTCTGTGGGTCAAAAGTGATACATCCAGAAGGCAAAAATGTACCTAAAGATTGAAAGCTTTGCAATAAGACATATAGGAGAAAATAATATCTACAACTTCCATTTGTTAATTATTTAATGTGTGTCCAATACTGTGATAAATATTTCAAATGCAGAATACAAAGCTAGTATAAATAGGAGATAGAAGAAATTGAATTCTAAACTAAATTTTTCTTGATGCCAAAGGCCGTACATACCACAATATAAGAACAGTAGTAGAGGCAGGCTTAAATCAAATTTTCTCCTACCTAAATATTCTTTTTCTGAGTATTTTTAAGTTCACATTATTGCTTTAATTTGCCTTTCCATTTTTTTTTATTTTTTTTTGTTGCAAAGTTAAAAAATGAAAGCATTTTATTGAGATACTTTCTGTTCTCAGGCTCTAAAAAATACATTTGGTGATGCGTAAACTGCATGGAATAAAACTATATGAATATTCTCTCTTTTTTTTTAATCCTGTATTTTTAAAAAATTTCTTTATTAATTAAGGTATCACATATTTGTCCTCATCCCCCCATTCCCATCTCAAACCCCTCCCCACACATGCTCCCACCTCCCTGTTGTCCGTGACCACTGGTTAGGCTTATATGCATGCATACAAGTCCTTTGGTTGATCTCTCCCCCTTACCCCCACCCTCCCCTACCTTCCCTCTGAGGTTTGACAGTCTGATCGATGCTTCCCTGTCTCTGGATCTGTTTTTGTTCATTAGTTTATGTTGTTCATTATTTCCCCTAGATAGTGAGATCATGTGATACTAGAAATACACTTATAAGAACCGAAAATGAGACAAGCAATAATGGTTATGCTGAGAGGCAAATGATTCAGTCTGTAGTGAGTTTCTTTCTGGGCCAACAGATCTTTTGAGTCCCAATTTCAGTGTCAAACAGTTCCTTATGTGTACATGTCAGCAATGATATTTCAGTTCTGGATGGTGGACAAATGATGGTAATGCAGGTCCGACCCTCTCTGGTTTGGTCCTGGGAAACCTGCAGCGACGCACAGCTGCTGACTGCTAGCATGGCAAGGCGTCGTCAGCGTCTTCCATCTCTGGACTGTTTCTCTTCCGTCTTCATGG
This sequence comes from Plecotus auritus, assembly GCF_963455305.1. Taxonomy (NCBI): domain Eukaryota; kingdom Metazoa; phylum Chordata; class Mammalia; order Chiroptera; family Vespertilionidae; genus Plecotus; species Plecotus auritus. The sequence continues at coordinate 205,762,900 of NC_137770.1, read as the reverse complement.
CTGGAGCAGTCCTGTCAATTCCTCTTTGTTGCAGGAATCCACATGGTCTTAGAGGTGTTTTCTAAAAATACACAAACATATTCTCGACCAAAAGTTATTAAAGGAATCCTTTCTATTGCTGTTAGAGTAATAAATTTGACAGTAAAATAGTAGTTAAGTTCTCAGAATAATTTAAATTGGCTAATTGAAATAAGCAAATATTCTAGAAAAATTAATAGTACTGGACAAAAAGCTGTTCCTAAAGTGTTAACTAAAATTTTATTGGTAGTTCATCTCATGGTAAAATTGCATAACATGTAATGAACCTAAAGCAGTCATATTTTAGTGCAAAAAATTAAAATTTAAAAGCTATCAAGACTACATTATACAATTTCCAAAAGCCTCCTAATATTTAAATCAAAAAAGGGAGGATAGTAGAAGAATATCACGTAAGGAAAAATATCCTGTAAGTAAATTACATCTAGAAAATTTTTACTTTAGAAAATTAACTTTCATTTGAAATGCTAACAGCAAGATACCCATGAAAAACACACATGGTGTCAAAACAAGCCAAAGGAAAATCGTTTGGGCAAAAAATGAAAAAGAATCCCAAGTCAAATTTATAGAAAAGATTCCTTTATTAACTTTTGGTCGAGAATATGTTGATTTGTTGATGATAGCCATTCTGACAGGTGTGAGATGGTATCTCATTGTTGTTTTGATTTGCATCTCTTAGATGATTAGTGACTTTGAGCATGTTTTCATATGTTCCTGGGCTTTCTGTATGACCTCTCTCTAAAAGTGTCTATTTAGGTCCTTTGCCAAATTTTTTTATTAGATTGTTTATCTTCCTTTCGTTAAGTTGTATGAGTTCCCTGTAAATTTTGGAGATTAAAACCTTATCTGAGATGACATTGGCAAATACGATCTCCCATGCAGTAGGCTTTCTTGTTGTTTTGTTGATTGTTTCTTTTGCTGTGCAGAAGCTTTTTATTTTGATGTAATCCCATTTGTTTATTTTCTCCTTAGTTTCCATTGTCTTAGGAGCTGTATAGGTAAAGATATTGCTACGACATGTGTCTGATATTTTGCTTTCTATGGAGTCTTTTACGATTTTTATGGTTTCCTGTCTTACATTTAAGTCCTTTAACCATTTTGAGTTTATTTTTGTGTATGATGCAAGTTGGTGAACAGGTTTTATTTTTTTGCATGTATCTGACCAATTTTTCTAGCACCATTTATTGAAGAGATTGTCTTGACTCCATTTTATGCTCTTGCCTCCTTTGTCAAATATTAATTGAGCATAATGTCTTGGGTCTATTTCTAGGTTCTCTGTTCTGTTCCATTGGTCTATATGTCTGTTCTTGTGCCAGTACCAGGAAGTTTTGAGAACAGTGCCTTGTAATATAGCTTGATATCTGGTATTGTTGATCCCTCCAACTTTGTTCTTCTTTCTCAGGATTGCTGTGGCTATACAGGATATTTTTTTAATTCCAGATGAATTTTTGGAGAGTTTGTTCTAGGTCTTTGAAATATGCTGTTGGTGTTTTAATGGGGAGTGAATTGAATCTATAGAATGCTTTGGGTGGTATGGTCATTTTAATGATGTTGATTCTATCAATCCATGAACACGGTATATGCTTCCATTTGTTTATGTCTTCCTCTACCTATTTTTTTTAATGTCCTGTAGTTGTCCGATTACAGGTCTTTTACTTCCTTAGTTAAGTTTATTCCTAGTTATCTTGTTTTTTTGGTGCAATGGTAAATGAGATTTTTTTCGTTTGTTTGTTTGTTTTTCAGTTTCTCTTTCTGTGAGTTCTTTATTGGTGTAGAAAAAAGCAATGAATTTCTGGGTGTTAATTTAGTATCCTGCTACTTTGCTGAATTCATTTATTAAGTCTAGTAGTTTTTTGATGGAGTCTTTAGGGTTTTCTATGTACAATATCATGTCATCTGCGTATAATGGCAGGTTTACTTCTTCTTTCCCAATATGGATGCCTTTTATTTCTTCTTCTTGTTTGATCAGTATAAGTAGCACTTCCAGTACTATGTACAATAGGAATGGTGAAAGTGGGCATCCCTGTCTTGTTTCTGTTCTTAGGGGAATGGTTTTAGTTTTTGCCCATTGAGTATGATGTTGTCTGTAGGTTTGTCATATAAGGCTTTTATTATGTTGAGGTATGATCCCTTTATTCCCACTTTGCTGAGAGTTTTTATCAAAAAAGGTTTGTTGGATTTTGTCAAATGCTTTTTCTACATTGATTGATATGATTATGTGATCTTTGTCTCTCAATTTGTTTATGTGATTTATCACATTTATTGATTTGCAGATATTGTACCATCCTTGCATCCCTGCAATAAATCCCACTTGGGCATGGTATATGATCTTTCTAATGTAATGCTGGATCTGATTTGCTAGAATTTTGTTGAGGATTTTAGCATCTATGTTTATCATGGATATTGGCCTGTAGTTATCTTTTCTTGTGGTATCCTTATCTGGTTTTGGAATTAGGGTAATGCTGGCTAAATGGAAAGAGCTTGGAAGTGTGCCTTCGAATTTTTTGGAGTAGTCTGAGGAGAGTAGGTTTTAGTTCTTTGAATGTTTGGTAGAACTCTCCTGTAAAGCCATCTGGCACAGGGCTTTAGTTTGCTGGATGACCTTTGATTCCTACTTAAATTTCATCGATAGTTATCAGCCTATTCAGGTTTTTTGATTCTTCTTGATTGAGTTTTGGAAGCTTGTATTTTTCTAAGAATATGTCCATTTCGTCTAGGTTGTCCAGTTTGTTGGAGTAGAGTTGTTGTAGTATTGTTTTACAATCCTTTGTATTTCTTTAGTGTCTGTTGTTACTTCACCTCTTTCATTTCTGATTTTGTTTATTTGGGCCCTCTCTTTGTTTCTTGGTGAACCTGGCTAGAGGTTCATCAATCTTGTTTATCCTTTCAAGGAACCGGCTCTTGGTTTTATTGGTTTTTTTGTATTTTTTTGGTCTCTATGTCATTTATTTCCACTCGAATCTTTGTTATTTCCTTCCATCTGCTTACTCTGGGGTTTACTAGTTGCTCTCTTTCTAATTCTTTCAGTTGTAGTGTTAGATAATTTATTATCATTTTTTCTTGTTTTTTGAGGTAGGCCTGCATTGCTATGAACTTCTTTCTCAGGACTGCTTTCACTGTGTCCCATAGATTTTGGATTGTTGTGTTTTAATTTTCATTCATTTCCAGGATGCTTTTTATGTCCCCCTTTATCTTTTTGGTAACCCAGTCATTGTTTAATAGCATGCTATTTAGCCTCCAAGTGTTTGATTTTTTTTCATTGTTTTACTGTAATTGATTTCAAATTTTATGCCATTGTGATCCAAGAAGATGCTTGATATGATTTCTATCTTCTTAAATTGGAAGAGACTTTCCCTGTGTCCTAATATGTGGTCTATCTTTGAAAATGTCCTGTGTGCACTTGAGAAGAATGTATATTATGTAGCTTTGGGGTGAAATGTTCTGAAGGTGCCAATTAATTCCATCTGATCTAGTGAGTCATTTAGGATCGAAGTTTCTTTTTGCTGATTTTATGTTTAGAGGATTTATCCAGTGGTGTCAATGGGGTATTAAAGTCCCCTACTATGACTATATTGTTGTTGATTTCTCCCTTGATATTTTCCAGAATTTTTTTTTTTTTTTTTTTATGTATTTGGGTGCTCCTGTATTGGCTGCATATATGTTTACCAGAGTTATATGCTCTTGTTGAATTGCCTCCTTTAGTTTTATGAAATGGCCTTCCTTATTTCTTGTTATGGCCTTCATTTTGAGGTCTATTTTGTCAGATATAAGTATTGCTCCCCCAGCTTTTTTTTTAATTTCCATTCGCTTGACAAATTTTTTTTCATCCCTTCACTATCAGTATGTGTGAGTCCTTTGTTCTGAGGAGGGTCTCTTGTAGATAACAGATATATGGGTCATGTTTCGTTATCCATTCAGCTACCCTATGTCAGCATTTAGTCTATTTACATTTAAGGTTATTATTGATAGGTACCTGTTTGTAGCCATTTTTATTCTTTATGCCTGTGTTCCTTCTTCCCTTCCTATTTCTTCCTTTTATATCAGTCCCTTTAACATTTCTTGCATTGTTGGTTTGGTGGTAATAAACTCCATTAGCCCTTTTTAAAATCTATATAGCTCCTGATTTCACCTTCAATTTTGAATGATAGCATTGCTGGGTATAGTATTATCGGATTCAATCCCTTGCTTTGCATCACTTTGTATATTTCATTCGATTTCTTTGTAGCCTGATGTGTTTCTGTTGAGAAATCAGTGGATAGTCTAATGGGAGATCCCTTATAGGTAAATTTCTGTCTCTCTGGCAGCCTTTAAGATTCTTATTTTGTCCTTGGTGTTTCCCAATTTAATTATGATGTGTCTTGGAGTTGGTCTTTTTGGTTTCATTTTGTTTGGGACTCTGTGTGATTCTTGAATTTGTGTGAGTTTTTTCTTCCCAATATCAGGGAAGTTTTCTGTCATTATATCTTCAAACAGGTTTGCTATTCCTTGCTCAGTTTCCTTTCCTTTTGGCACCCCTATTATGCAGATGTTGTTTTGTTTTGTGTTGTCCCAAAGCTCTTTAGGCTCTCCTCCTGCTGTTTAAGTTTTTTGTTCCAGTTGCTGCTCTGCTTGGGTGTTTTTTCCTACCTTGTCTTCTAGCTTGCTGCTGCAGTCCTCAGTTTCTTCTTGTCTACTGTTGACCCTTATTATTGTATTCTTTATTGTAGCTATGTCGTTCTTCATTTTCTCTTGGTTCTTCTTCATTTCCTATTGATTCTTTCACATGTTGTTGAATTTGTCTTCCATCCTTTTCAGTGTCCTTGTGACCATTGCTCTGAATTCTTTCTCTGACAAGTTGCTTGCCTCCATTTCGTTTACTTCCTTTTCTGGTGATTCCTCCTTTTCTTTCGTATGGGGGCTGTTTCTTCATCTCCTCAGTTTTGCTCTTCTATGGGTCTCTGGTTATGTGGCTCACTCTCTACCACATTGACTGAAAGGCACAAAATACAACATGACAAGACATGGCACAAAGGGAACTAAACACAAATGTTTTCACAACATGGATAACCCCAATAAAGGTGACCACCAGAGAAAAGAGAATTAGGGGAATGAAAAGAGCATAAAAAAATGATATTCAGGAAAGGAAAAAAAGTAAGAGAGAAAAGAAAAAGAAGAAATAAGAAGGGGGGAATATACCTATATGGGGAGAAAAGTCCACAAAACAAACAAATAAACCAAAAAATGCAAACAACAAACAGCGACAAAAACTTGGGGGTAGAGGTGGGCGGGGGGGGGGGGGGGGACTGAATCTGAAGAGGCGGAGCATTCACCAGGCATCCTCTGTCCTTTCCAGGCAGGGACTGTCTCACCAGCTGTGTTTAATTCGCCAATTCTAGGTGGATGTTATTTACCTAGAATTGGCTATTTGTTTCTTCTATTTGCTCCGTGAGAAGGCACAGGACGCATCCACCTATTTGGCTGCCATTTTGTCTCCCGCTGGACGAACTGTTTAGGAGCCTGCGGCTGGTGAGGCTGGAGTCTTGGTATTTGTGGGTTTGCAGCCGAGGCAGTAAGTTCCTAGCTGGTGTGGCTGTAGGGTCCAGGGTGGTGTCCAAGGTCTCCACGGGTGGAGGTGAGGCTGGGCTCCTAGTCACAGCTGCTCTCCCCTTCAAAATTGCACAGCCTCTGCAGCAGAGCCAGCCACACTGGGAGAAATTTCAGTGGTGGCAGAGGCTGCCCAGCTAGGGAAGCCTGGTCTGCCAGCCCCCAAAAGTTCTGTGGAATATAACTGTCTCTCACATCCATGCAACTCCCCTTTTCGCTCCTTCACTCACTCACACTCTCTCCCTTAGTGCCATCCTGTTGGATGCAGGGAGTGGGAGGCAAGAAAGGGCAGAATGAAGGTAGAGCCTGCCACAAAGAGCTGTTTTTGGGTGTCTTTTACTTTCATGTAGAGACTGTGAGCACATTAGTTAGAATCTTAAATAATATATATGGGCATGGCTGGCTTATTGTCATAAACGTTTAAGACACTTGTTGAAATAAAATGAAGGTGCCAAAGAGAGTCAGAAATAGAAACAAGACAATGTGAACCCAGTGGAAGACAATTTCCATGGGTGGAAGACTTATATTGCAAATTCTGGCAGGGAGGGTGGTGTGAAAATTAACAGAGAAAATATTGAAATATTGAGTATGGCAATTAGAATCTCATTAGTGACCTTTGAGACCAGAGTGAAAACATGCTCTATGTATGCAGTGTAAACATTAAATGCAGCAAAATACTAAAATAGTATTTCTAGAATTTACATCTGTAGCTCCAAAAAGTTCTCTATAGCTATGTTTCATATTTTGATGTAACACATGTCATTAATCTTTTATCCTCATTTTAATAATAAACTGAGGCAAAAGGTCAGAAGACATATTTTACAAATGATGTTGATTAAAGGCCAGAATTTTAAATTTGGCATATGTACCTTAGATATCAAACTTAATGCTCTTTTATTGCCACCATGGCAAGCACTTTTTCTTTATGATGTGATCAGCTCATGCATGTAGTTAAATGGTATATAAACAACAATCAATTCAAATTAAATCATTCCATTTTTAAATGTAGAACCTACCAAGACATCTCATGTCACATAATTGTATAATTCGCTTTAATTACATAATGCTCATATGGTGCTCTCACCTGCTGCTGGAGCCGGCCCCACTTGCACTTACTGCCGGTGCTGGAGCTGGCCCTGATTGCTTGGCACCATCAGCGGGTGTGAGCAGCGACTGCTGGCCCTGATCACCCCCAGGGCTTCTTCACCAATCCCTGTTCCTGAGGGGTAATCAGGACCGGCAGCTGCCACTTGCACCCTCTGCCGGCAACAGCCCCACTGCTCGCACCCACTGCCCACACTGGTCCCACTCGCATCCGCAGCTGGTGCCAGAGCTGTCACTCACACCTGCTGCCGGAGCCCAGTGCCTGTCCCAAATGCTCGGCACCATCAGCGGGTGCAAGAGGTGGCTGCCTGTCCCAATTGCCACTGAGGGCTTCTCGACCTTCCCCTTCTCCTGAGGGGCAATCAGGGCAGCAGCCTCCACTTGCACCCACTAACATCACCAGTCCCACTTGCACCTGCTGCTGGTGCCAGCCCCAATTGTTCCATGCCATCAGCAGGTGTGAGGGGGGGCAGCACCATCAGCACCTGGGAACGTCAGTGGTGGGAGCGGGTCTGACCAGCAGAGAGAGGACTGGGGGGAAATGGGGAGAGGGGCTGGGCGGGGGTGTGGAGGATGGGCCAAGACCCGCCCCTGTGCCCACTGCAGCCTTGTGGCCCACAGTTCTTTCAAGGTGCACTAATTTGTGCACTGGGTCCCTAGTCCTATATAATGAAGAGCTAATATGCTAATTAGACTGAACAGCAGAATGAATATCCGGGCGACCTTCCGGATGACCATCCAGATGACCTTCCCGTTGAAGCTGGGGCTGTGAGGGCCGAGGCAGCCGGGGCTGCGAGAGACAAGCCCCTTGCATGAATTTCATGAATTGGGCCTCTAGTACTGTATAATGAATCCTGATGAATCCATTTTATTTCTGTAGTTAACATCAAAGTTCCCTGTAACTCTAATGTCCACAGGTCTTTTCCTAGATACATTTCAGTAGTACATTATTTCTTCCATAAATATTTAAGTATACATCTGTGAAAATGACTATTTAAAAAACATAACCACACATCAATAACAATATTATTAATTAATGAAATATACAGCTAGTTTTTATATTACTAAGATTGTCTTTTTTTAAACCATTTGTTTATACAAATCAGGAAAAAATTAAGGCTCAGGCATTACAATTTAATCATCTTTATTTTGATTATTTAATTTCTGTAGTTTTTCTTTATTTCCATCTTCCCACCACCACCCTTCCTAAATTATCTATATCTATAAAAGGCTAATGTGCTAAGTGTTCGTCCAGCTGGTAGCTATGACATGCACTGACCACCAGGGGGCAGACGCTTAACACAGGAGCTGCCATGACGCGCACTGGCCATTTACAGAGAAACTGCAGCATGGACCTGGCACCCACATGGCAACACTCAGCTTCCCCCAAGTGGGACACAGGCCCCGCCACCAACTTGGAGTGACACCCCACTAAATCACAGCCAATTCTGCCAAGACCCCATGGTGCAAAAGGCAGTCCACAGCCCAGCCTAGCCCAGAAATGGTTGCTGTGGGCGCCGGGTAATGACATCACATAGCAATGCCTGGCTTCTTCTCCCTAGCGACTAGCCTCTGTGGAGTTTCTTCAGGCCAGGAATATGCCTTGCTTTATAGCCAGGTGGACACATTTCACACTTTAACCAAATACCTGTGAGGCATTTTCCTGTGCCTCATCTCATTTCATCCTCACAGAAGTCCTGGAGTAGGTAAATAGGAGACTCGGTAGAATCCTATTTTCTTTTCATTAGCCAGAAAACAGGGATTTAAAAGCTTAGAAACTTGACTCGACTGAAAAGAAGTAAAAAATGGTGGACCTTGAAAATGACTTCAGGTTTTCTCACTGCGCAGAATATAGTCAAACACTGCTGCAATTAAATATTTTACCCTTTGTTCCCCCTGCATGACCTACAATAATAATCTGCTTTGTGTTAATATTTACTGTTGAGTTGCTGACAATTACCTGAAAGAGAAGTTGGGGTGCTTCACTGTGCTGGAAAAAGTTTAGCTAAATCAGAAAGCAGGTCTAATTAAGCAAGTTTATTCTACATACATAAAAGGCTAAGTTGACTCCAGCGTGTATAATACATATAAAGCTCTCACTGGTGCCAATTGCACATGTGTGTTTTGGTCTGTCATTGTTGATTTTGAATTTGATTGACACTTCTATTATAGAAAAAGGGTGAATAGCGATATTAAAATATTTCTTCTAATTAATTTTCTTTCAATGTGCATGAATTTGTGCACTGGGCCACTAGTTTTCCTCTAATTAGCTGTTTAACTGAATAACCTGGGGCATTTCCTTCAACCTAGATTTACTAATTTCATCCATTTGGTTTTACTAACATTTTCTTGGTCTTCTCTGTTTTCTATAAACTTGTAGTTCAATCAAAAACTCAATCAGATAGGAGTTCAATGTGGTGTAAAGTTTTATAAGAGTTATTGTGCATTTCCATCAGTATGTGCATTGGCCTAGGTTTATTTTATTTGAGTATGCATTTATTTATTTCATTTTGAGATGAAGTTTAAAATACATAAACTAAAGTCTTCTTTACCATAAAGGTAAAATATTTACTGTTACCTCTAGACTATTTTGTCATGAAATGTATCCATGTTATTTGCCTTGTAAGGCCCAATTTGGAAAACTGACTTCAAATATATGAAAAAGTAATTCCAATCTCGTTTCTCTGTAAAAACTGAATTTTTGTTTTTCTTTTTCTCTTTTACTACTCCTGCAATATTTCTAAAAACCTGTAAACCATAATAAATCTAAGAGCTGTAGAAGAAAAGCAAACTGAGTTAATAGCATGAGGAGGCATGGGTAATCCTAGTTTTTAAGAGTATATCTAAATAAACTAAATTAATAAATTAATTATAAGTTATAATTTATAATCTTTAAATAAATTTATTTCTAATAAAATATTTATCTCTTTGTTCAAAATGTTTTAAATAATTTCAAGAATCAAACTACCCATAAAGAGTGTTATTATTTTCTGATAGAAAGTCATGGTTAAGAAATGTTGAGGAATGTGGTTTTATAACCTTTAGTTGGATTGGAATTTTATACTGATTTCTATGACAAGATATTTTCTGTACATTGGATATTCCCTATGTATATAATGATCTATATATGTATATGTATCTATATCTATATTCTACAATATAATTCCTTCACTGATTAAGAGGCGGATTAATCAATAGTTAAATATCTCTCATTGACTTAACAGCAATCTTGGAGTTATGTTTAGAATAATTTATGACACTCTTGGCATGCCTCCTGACATAGCTCAATAACTACAAATACCACAACAGAATTCTTTTTTCATTGCAGTTAGTATTGACCAAAACATATTTTTGGAAATTGCCATTTTCTTTCATAAGTTCATGTTTCCTACTTACAAATCTTGCCATTCATAATTGTAAGGTGTTTATAAATCTTAAATATCTGTAATGTGTAGTAGTGATGATTATGCCATGGGAAACCTTTGCACTTTAGAAAGGAGGAAAAATTCAATATGATACAGGAAAATTGGACTGGAATGCATGGTGTTCCCCTGGGGAGGATGGTTCCTGGGCTCTTGTCCAAGTAGAGTTGAAGAATGAAACCACGGTCAAAAGGTGGTATAGTAAAAGGTGGAAATTTATGGAGAAACAAATACAGACTCCCATGTGGGGAGGGGGACAAAGTCCCATTGAGTCCCTTTTCTCTAGGGTTTATAAAGGCTTCTGTTCTTTGTGCCTTGACATCCCCTCTGATTGGTCACTATCCCCTTAGATTGGTTACTATAACAACTTCAGAGTTCAAACCTCATGTGAGGTAGTGAGATACGTGAGACTCTCCTCTTCTTCTCCCTTATTGTTTTCCCATCCCCTTTGGGCTTTCCTCTTTCCTCTCTGAATGAGGGGATTCCTTCCCTTTATTTTGTAAATGTATACCTTCTGCTGTTTCCAGCTCCCTTATTCTATGGAACTGTGTACCTTTTGTAGCTCTCAGCTCCCTTATTCTATGCAAATATACCTTCTGCAGCTCTGTAGCCATGTGCTTTTTCCATGGACCCCTTAATTTCTAAAATTTCCTAACCCTGCCTGTTTTAACCCTAAAACCTCCTATTTTACCCCTAAAAACTCTTTTAAATATAACCTCAAGCTGTGCTTTTTAAACTGAGGAATGTGATGAACTGTCAGAGGATGTCCAAAACCAAAGGATAAAAACAATGCACATGCATGCATTTACATGACTCAAGTCATTGAAAATTTGTGTGTGATTTTGTTGTTACTTGAAAATTTGAAATCTGATAATCATAGAACACAAACACTTTTGAAGTGAGGAAGAATAAGTTGTTAAATTACAAAAAAAAAATTATTCTGTTTTCACCAGTGTCGTTAACTCTTTATTCTTTTTCAATAAAATAATAGCATCAAACTATGCACTTTAATATGTCAAGTACCAGTACCAGATTTAAACAACTGCTTGTGTGAGCTGAGTTGGATGAAAATAGGTAACCAAGACCACTTATTTATCCAGAGTGGGGCAAAAATCAGGTTCACATTTGTACATATGGAACATAATACAATAATTAATACATAATAATACAAGAATAAATTCTGTTTTGCATACTCACAACTACAAAGCTACTTTTCCCCAACCTTGTATTTAGAATAATAATATATATGAAGACAAGTAAATAGCACAATATTTAATATTAAACTAGTAAGTAGGGGCTTCATGGGGGTGGGGCTGGCAGGGTCTGGGTCTTGCCCAATTTCAAGGTGCACGTGAGTGGGCGGGGACTTGACTCTGGTTCCCGAGGTGTGCCCCAGACTCTGACAGGAGGAAGATTTTCATATACATTTTACTAATTTTCTTTCATCTCTGACACTTCTATTATAGAGAAAGGGCAAATAGCAATATTAAAATATTTCCTCTAATTCTCTTTTAATGTGCATGATTTTCATGCACTGGGTCACTAGTATTTCTATAATATGATACCAATGTAATAAATGTTCTCAATTGTTGAACCTGTTGGAGTATTAATTTTTTAAAATTTAACCAAACATCTAATGTTTGTAAACATGGCACAATAGCATTTCATCTAAACATGAAAAAATCAGAAAGGAAATTATTTGTCTAGAAGATTGAGTAATTTGAAATATGTTTGGTTATGTTATACTATATTTATATCTATAATAATAAAAGTGTAATATGCTAATTGGACTGGATGTCCTTCCAGATGACCTTCCAGATTAAGCTTGGGCTGCGAGGGAAGCCCAGGTCCTGGGTGCCAGAGGGAAGCTGGTGCTAGGTAGCCAGGGGAAGGAAGGCTACTCTTGCAAGAATTTTGTGCATCGGGCCTCTAATCATATTATGTTATGTTATGTTATGTTATGTTTTATGTTATGTTATGTTATGTTATGTTATGTTATATTATATTATGTTATGTCATATTATATTATATTATATGCCCAGTGCACAAAATTCATGCACGGAGGGGAGTGATTCCCTCAACCCAGCCTGCACCCTCTCCAATCTGGAACCCCTTGAGGGATGTCCGATTGCCCGTTTAAACGGGCAATTGGACATCCCTCTCACAATCCAAGACTGCTGGCTCCCAACTGCTCACGTGCCTGCCTGCCTGATTGCCCCTAACCGCTTCTGCCTGCCAGCCTGATCACCCCCTAAACACTCCACTGCCAGCCTGATCAATGCCTAACTGCTCCCCTGCTGGCCCAATTGCACCTAACTGCCCTCCCCTGCAGACCTGGTCACCCCCAACTGCCTTCCCTGCTGGCCCGGTCATCCCTAACTGCCCTCCCTTGCCAGCCTGGTTGCCCCTAACTGCCCTCCCCTGCTGGCCTGGTTGCGCCCAACTTCCCTCCCCTGCTGGCCTAGTCACCCCTAACTTCCTTCCCTTGCCAGCCTGGTCGCCCCTAACTGCCCTCCCCTGCTGGCCCGATTGCCGCTAACTGCTCTCCCCTGCAGGCCTGGTCACCCCCAACTGCCCTACCCTGCTGGCCATCTTGTGTGTTGGAGTGGTGGTCAATTTGCATATTACCTCTTTATTATACAGGATTATACTAGTGGCCTGGTGCAAGAAACTTGTGCATGGGGGGTTCCCTCAGCCTGGTCTGCACCCTCTCCAATCGGGGACCCCTTGGGGAATGTCCTACTGCCTGTGGGATCGGTCCTAAACCGGCAGTCGGACATCCCTCTTGCAATCTTGGATCGCTGGCTCCTAACCACTCACCTGCCTGCTAGCCTGATCGCCCCTAAATTCCTCTGCCTGCCTGTCTTCCTGATTGCCCCTCACCCCTCTGCCTGCCTGCCTAATCACCCCTAACTGCCCTGCCCTGCCTGCCTGATCTTGCCCCCAACTGCCCTCCTCTGCTGGCCCGGTTGCTCCCAACTGCCCTCCCCTGCCGTTCTGACCTCTCCCAGTCTCTGTCTCTCTTTGTTTTTCTCAGCAGTCCTCCAGGCCTCCCTGCCTCCCTGTGTCTCTCTTCCTCTTTCCCATCTGAGAGGGGGCAGGGCCAGTGGGGTCACTTCTGCCCACCATCCCTTCCATCCAGGCCTCTTCAGGCCCAGTCTGTTTTGTTTCTACATTCTGAGAGAGGCTCCAAGAGAGCTGGGAGGGAGGGAAAGAAAGAGAGAAAAGGCTGTGAGCTGGTGGGCGCTGTGTGTGTCTGTGCGTGTATGCGGTTGTGAGTGAGTATGAGTGCCAGTCCCGCCTCCCCTGGCCCAGTCTCCGCTGCCACAAGTCCCCACCCACCAGAGCTTGCTGTGCGTGCAGCCTGAGCATTAGGTTGAGCCTCTGGTTGTTGCGGATGTGACAGACCCACGGTTTTTTTATATTATATTAATTATATTATATTATATTATATTATATTATATTAATATTATAATGACCAGTGTTAATAAAATTAAAGTTTTGCATTATTTTTAAAGAAAAAGAAGAGCCCTTTTATGTCATTTGTTCAGACTCCTGAAGGATCCAGCTCTATCTGATCTATGTTTAGTGATGTCTCATGGGAATATATGGGAAACCATCTCTCCCATGGTCCAATTTTCATCAAGGAAAATTTTTTTTCTATAGGAAAAACACAGTTCTCTGACATTACACAGTAGTTCTGAGATGATTAGTTTTATGTGTCTAGACAGCTGGCAAACCATTATTTGTTGGTGTGTTTGTGAGGGTGTTTCTGAAAATGATTAGCATTTCTATTGGTAGAGTGAGTAAAGAGGTTTACCCTCACCACTGTGAACTGGCATCCAATCCATAAAGAGTCCAAATAAAACAAAAAGACAAAGGAAGGGTAAATTAGCTTTCTCTCTCCTTTTCTTCTTCTTCTTCTCCTTTTTTTAAAATTTTTATTGATTGATTTTTAGAGAGAGAAGAAGGAAGGGAGAGAAGTGGAGGGAGAGAGATAACATCGATTGGTTACCTCCTATAAAACGCACAAACCAGGTATGTGCCCTTGACCAGGAATCGAACCTGAGACCCTTTGGGAGGAGGGCATGTGGGCTGACACTCTAACCACTGAGAAACACTGTCCATGGCAACTTTCTCTCTTTTTGGTCTGTCCCATCCGTCTTTTCATGTCCTCAGACCTCAGAGCTCCTGGTTCTCAGGCCTTTGGATTTGGTCAGAATTACACTAGTGGCTTTCCTGGTTCTCCAACTTGCATGAGCTAATTCCTGTAATATATTTTTAATTTGGTTATGTTTCTCCAGAAAACACCACCTCTTTTTCCCAAAATTTTCACCAGCAATTAGGCTATAGGAGGTTCAGTCTAGAAATTAGAATAGTTGGCAAATAAGAATAATATATAAATTCTAGAGCTAATGTACTCTTTATTCTTTTAGCAATTAAGTAATTCAGGAATAATGTTATACAGAGCATTCGTATTTTGGCTTGGAATTATTTTTTTTTCTCAGAACAATTAAATTATCTGTATGGACTCTTAGATCATTAAATATTAGTAGCCAAAATGTCTATTAGTAACAACTGTTAGTCTGGAAATCTTTAAAGGAATGTCTGCAATTGTAGGTAAATGCCTGGACATTAGCAGACTTAATTGTATATTAGCTAACCATGGAGGTTAAAAATACAACAAAGGGGCAACGTTTATGCTACCAGTGATCAGAATCACAAATTTACAAGGTGTCACCAAAGTGTCATCTCTAAGAAACCATAACCACATTCTGTATATTTTAGGGTCCTCACTCTCATTTTCTGTCTCTCTGTCTCCCCCTCTGTCTTTGTCTCTCTGCTTCTCTCTAAGCAGTAACAACACAAGTTTAAGTATCTAAAACTATTTTATAATATAAGTAATTTTGAACTTTTGACATAAGTATTTGATAGATATGGTGGAAATGCTATTATGCTTTATCATAATAATAATAATGATTAAGTTTAGAATACAAATATTATTTTACTTTTTTTGTCATTGATTTCAAACTTCTCTTTAATCAAACTACTTAATGTTATTACTTAAAAAACAATTTAAACTTTATGTTTCTTGCTTCTCTTAAACATTAGTTTGTGAACAAATTGAAAATGTTATTTAAAGGGCTGGCTTGGTTTACTAGTCAAAATTTATTTTCTGTAGTAATAATGCAAAAAGATATAAAACCTTGATTTTATTATACCTTTTTGAAGTTTATAACCAGAATGCATGGCATAATTCTTTAACATTGAAAGACACTTAGGTAAACAAATACTGAGGTTAAACTTTAAAATATAAATATGAAAAGACCTACAGACATATAAGGATATTGCTTTTGGTTTTTCTTAGATCTATTTTTGGTGAAAATATAACGGAACCTTGGTCAGAGAAGTAGGCAAAGAAGGAGTTATAAGAGGAATCAAAGAAAATCAGCTACTAACCAAGAAAATACAGAGTGCTTCTCTCCTTGTTTTATGTGGTGCTACAGTATTGCAAAATGTCCCTTTCTTAGATATAGCTTTTAGACAAGCACATTTCACTAGAAACTGCATTTTAGATAAATGGGTTTCCCATTGTTCTGAAATTTGGAAGGTCACAAAATAATGGTCACTTTTGAGGGGGAAAAGTAATTTTATCCTTCCTTATAGACTTTTCCTGGTGGTTTTTGTTTTAAAGTAACAGAGCCCTGTACATAAGAAGATTTATAGAGTCTAAAGATAGTGGGTGTAGTGTCAAATTAATCTGCGTGATTTATTACAAATCTGAGAATTGAAGGGTCTGAGAGCATGGCCTTGATGGCTTACATGCGTGCTATGACTTGACTCACTGACTTTCACCCTTGGGGTTTTAAAATCATTTTGTGGAACTCTTGAGGACATCGTTATATCCAACCAGTACTGTATTCCTTGCCATTGGCTTTTATCTTCAGATGTCTTTTTTCTAAATATCCACACAACTTATGTTGTCTAATAAAAACAGCTGATGGATAAATAGGTTATCTGGGCTTTAGTCAAATAAAATATTTTATACAGAAAATATTAGACTTTAATTGTTCAATGGGTATCTATAATAATAAAAGGGAAATATACTAATTAGACAGGACGTCTTCTGGATATCATTCTGGACACCCTTCCTGATGAAGCCAGGGCTGGAGGTAGGCCAGCTGGGACCCGGGTGTCTCTGGGTAGCCCAGGGGAAGCCAGCCCGGGTCCCTGGTACTTGCCGGTGGTCGGAGGAGGGAAGCCTGGATCCCGGGTGCCAGAGAGAAGCCGGTGCCAGCAGCCAGGGGAAGGAAGGCCTACTCTTGCACAAATTTTTGTGCATCGGGCCTCTAGTAAAGTTATAATTATACATGGTAAGTTCTAGAGATCTACTCTACAAAATAGTGGTTATGGTTAACAATAAGGTAATATATATTTGAAATTGCTTAAGTAGGCAGACCTGAGCTTGGCCAGTGAGGTTCAGTGGTTGAGCGTTGACCTATGAACCAGGAGGTCATGATTCAATTCCCGGTCAGAGCACATGCCTGAGTTGTGGGCTTTATCCCCAGTGGGGGCGTGTAGAAGGGAGCCTATTAATGATTCTCTCTGATTATTGATGTTTCTATTTCTCTCTCCCTCTCCCTTCCTCTCTGAAATCAATAAAAATATATTTTAAAAAAAGAAGGCAGACCTCATGTTGACCTCTTACCACTCCCCCCCCCCTAAAAAAATCCAACATACACAAGGAAACTTTTGGAGGTAATAAATATGTTTATTACCTGAATTGTGGTGATATGCATACAGGTGTATGCCTATGTCCAATCTCACCATATAGTATAGATTAATTATATGCAGAATTTTGTATGCCTATTATACCTCAATAAACCTGGGGAGAAAAAGAAACACTACTTTTGGATAAAATGCAACTTTTATTGCCTTTTCAGGAAAAAAGAAAAAGTAGGAGGAAAAGGTGTACCAGGTGTACCAGTTAATAATGCAGATTTTTTTCAATAGATGGAGTTACACATATGTAGATATATATGCAATTTGATATGTATGTTATTTTGTTGTATTGACAGTAAACTTCGAAACTTCATATGTCAAATTTTCTGAAGGTGTTAACATCATAGATGTTTTATCACTTAAAAAATGCTGAATCTCGCGACAGAAAAAGAGCATTTGCGGGAAGTTTTAATACATTACTTTATTTTGAAGAAAAGTGCTGCTGAAAGTTATCGTATACTTCGGGAAGCTTATAGTGGACATGCTCCATCTCAAGATACTTGTGAATGCTGATTTAAATACTTTAAAAGTGATGATTTCGATGTGAAAGACAAAGAACATCCAGGTCAACTGAAAAAGTTTGAAGGCCAACAATTACAAGCATTATTGGATGAAGCTGCATGTCAAGCTCAAAAACAACTTGCAGAAAGATTAAATGTTGCTCAGCAAACAATTTCCGATCATTTACAAGCAATGGGAAAGATTTTAAAGGAAGGAAAATGGGTGCCACATCAACTGAACGAAAGACAAATGGAAAACTGAAAAGTCATCAGTAAAATGTTGCTTCAACAGCATGAAAAAAAGTATTTTTTGCACCGAATTGAGACTGGCGATGAAAAATGGATCTATTTTGAGAATCCCAAATTCACAAAATCATGGATTGATCCAGGTTAACCATCAACAACATCGACTGCAAGGCCAAATTTCTTTGGAAAGAAGACAATGCTCTGCGTTTGGTGGGATCAGGAAGGTGTGGTGTATTATGAGCTTCTAAAACCAGGTGAAACCGTTAATACTGATCACTACTGAAAACAAATAATCAATTTGAACTACACTTTGATCATAAAACGACCAGAATGTGCCAGAAGACATGACAAAATAATTTTGCTTCATGATAACGCACCATTACACACTTCAAAACCAGTTAAAGACACGTTAAAAGATCTTGCCTGGGAAGTATTAACTCACCTGCCATATTCTCCAGTCCTTGTGCCCTCAGATTACCACTTGATCCGATCGATGGCACACGCACTTTCTGAGCAGCACTTCAAAACATAAGAAGAAGTGGAAAATTGCGTCTCTGAATGGTTTGCCTCAAAACAAGAAAATTTCTATTGGGACGGTACCCACAAATTACCTGAAAGATGAGGGAAATGTGTAGCTAGCGATGGACATTACTTTAAATAAAGCACTTTTGATGTTTCTCTTGAAATTATTGTGTTTTCTTTGATTACAACATCTGCATTATTAACTGGTATAACTGGTAGAGGAGGAAGAGGAGAAAGAGGAGGGAGGAAGATGAGCATATATTATTTAGGATCATTATAAATAAAAAACAACACCTGAATATTCATAAAATCAAATTACTGTTAGTCAAAACCCAAAGTACTAGAACTATCAAGCTAGTTATTAGCATCAGATTTATAAAAGTAATGTATTTGATTGAATGTTTACATATGTTATTGACCAAAAACCACCAAGAACATACCTATAGTTGAACAAGGTGGGCTTAGTACTACTCATTTTAGTGAGAGAGAAGGCACACCATGGGCAATCATGAGACATCTCAATAAGAGGGCGCCCAAAATAACTTTGAATAGGATGTGGGCTTGAGTTACCAAGATTTTGAGGAAGATTTATGGAAAGAAGGCTTTGCTTCATATTAGATGTTGCCAGGAAGTGGGGTTAAATCTGTGATTGCATATCTTAATAAATCATATGTAGAAACGGTTTGAAAACTAAGTGCAACCTAAAATATTTGAGGATCAAGTGATAATGGATGCAGCATGATTAATTCTTGCATAAGGTGATTTGCTTATAATAATGATTATTGCAATTATTTACTTTATCATTTCTAGAATGTTGAAATATATTTTATTATTACTATCTCTCTGTAACTTGTAATTTTTAATATATTTACAACCTATCATTAAATAAATATAAATTTTTAATCTTTGCTGTTTATATATCAAACTTGATTCATCTCATAGTATGTTTTTCAAGTTTTTATAGAAATGGCAGTATGTAAACTGACAAAAATTATTTAAATTGTCACTGTATTCTGTTCATAAGATATTTTCTATGGCATGTATATACCAAAATATATATGTCTCTCTAGATGTGAAATATAAATTTAGGCCCAAAGCATATCTCAGGGGAAGTTTGTATACATTACGCATACTATTCTTTGCTGGTGCAAGGATGACTTTTAAGTTAACCAGTCATGAAATTTTAGCGTAGCCATTTACTAAGGTTGAGATCTAAAAGGAATCGTTTCACTCACTAAGCTTCATTTCCTGGCCTATAACTTGGAATCTGTAATATTTATCTTAGTGATATATTTAAAGAAATACGTGTATCAGAAAATTTCATGATAGCTATTATTTTATTAATTAAGTACTTTAGCATCACTATTTAATAAGTTAGAATGGTGTAGGAAAAGTATGGAGATAAGTTTGTGATTTTCTGTTTCTTGATGTGCAGAGATAATACCCTGTCTTGATTGAAAGTAGGAATACATTCTCAGAATTTGACTCAGAGCCACATTAAATAAATTATGGCCCCGCATTTTAGATTTAAATTGTTTCATGTTTCACCAGAATTATAAATGAATCACAAGAGTAACTTGATAGATCTCATGGTGACTTTTAAGCAAATTATATACATACAACAGCCTGGGAGAAAATTTAGTAATATAGCTTTAAATGCAATATTAATGACAAGTTTTGCACTCTAATAGTAGTGTGGGGGAAGAACAAATAACAGATAAATTCATAACATTATTTGCTTTTTGGCTTTAGATTAAAATCTGGATAAAAAGTTTTAAACACACTTATAAACAAAACAATTCTCCCTTTCTCTGTTCTTTACTTTTAATATTTATTCATTTATTTATGTATGCATTCTATAAATAAATTTGAATACATAGTATATAAAGGGAAGTAATTCGGGAGTTTTATTTGAACAAAACAGAAGAAATTCTCATGGAGCTCTCACTTAGTAGCCTCAGACCTTATTTGGCAACATTGAAAAAAACTGTTTTATGCCATGGTGGCTGACCTAGATACAAACAAAATAAAACAGAACAAAACAAAACATAAGTATAAACAAAAAATTGTAAAGAATTCCCATTTTATTATGCCATTATTTTTACCTTAAAGTATTTTTAGAACAATATATGTTTATTTAAAATTAGCAGCCTAACCTCTTAGGGCTTTCTCTTTATTTGTGTCATTGATTTATATTGTGCAGAGTTGTGAAAATAGACCAGCAAAATCAGTTGCATCTACTGAAACTATCACTAAAAGTTAATATCATTTTAAATACTTACAAGGAGTGCATGCATTTGAAAATTCTTTAAGGGAATACAATTTCACAGACCACTGTTTTAGATAAGGTCATCATCTATTATTATTATGTGTACTAGACGCCCGTTGCACGATATTCATGCAAGAATAGGCCTTTCTTCCCCTGGCTTCGCTCCCAGTCACCTAGGAGCCGGCAAGTCCCCGCTCCCGGCCCTCCCGGAGCCAGCAAGTCCGCAGGAGCCGGCAAGTCCTCGCTTCTGTCCAAGCAGGGCTCCAGTAGTTCCCTCCGCCGCCCCCCTTCCCCTCATAGCAGGCGTCAGGCCCCTCCCGGCTGCTCAGCGCCCGCATATGCAAATTAACCTCCATCTTTGTTGGGTTAATTTGCATACTCACTCTGATTGGCTGTGGGCATAGCGGAGTGATGGTTAATTTGCATGTTTCTCTTTTATTAGGTAAGATTACTACAACAATCTACCAATCGATTTCCTTGACACTTACTGGATTTATCTTCTTCCAATCAAATATTTAGTGGAAAAAATCCAATATTAGTGAAGCAAGCATGTCATATTAACTCTTGCATGAACTTCTACATGGGAGCATCCTTCAGTCTTCTGAATAAATCAAACATACTTACCGTTTAATTATGCCTTGTCATTTTGCTCTCTCACTCTTTATGTTCCAACCAGATTCTATTAATTGAGAGATCAAGCTTTGTTGGATTATCATTATCTAACCCTCAATACCCAATATTTGTTCGGCTTAAATCCAATGAGTGCATCTGATTTCAGCTCTCCCAAGATGTTATTTCTACTTGCAAGGTTCCAGGGACCTTCTCCTCATCCATCCCCTGTCTCATAGGCTGTGTTAAGTGCTGCTTAACACTCTCGTTTCTATCTAGTAGTTCCATAGTTAAAGGTACTTCTGTTTATGCATAATTTTAATTAGCCTGTAAGCTATTTAAGGATACCTGCTGTTCCAATGCCTAGACCAGTCCTTGGAATGCAGTTTATATAAAATAAATATTTGTTGGATAAATGAATAAATGAATAAAACAACAACAACAAATACCATTGTACAATGCCACTAGCACTGTACAAGTCTATAAAACTTTATCTGAAACCCATAGAAACAGAAGTGTTTTAGAATTCAGAACTGCTTAGACAGGCAGTATGTTCTGAAAGGTAATATGGTACAGATACTACAGATTATGAAATAACCCAGTGGATTACAGGACAACCATGAGTAATAAAACAGATTAACAGATTTATACCAAAATGTGAGTATTCCTACTAAGCAGGAATAAATAAATACTAGTAAATAGCCTTATGCCAAATTGGGATAAATACCAATAAATAGTCATATTCAGTTGAAGTCAGATTTCACTGCCAAAATATTTTAGGAAGCACACGATGCAATATGCAGATGATATATTATACAATTGTATACCTGAGTATATGCATTTTAGTATTTAGTAGGTTTTGTATGTTCGACTTATGCTCATTTTCTAGGTATAAAATGTATCTCAAAGTTTCAGACTTTGTATATATTGTTCACTAAGAGATACATTTTCCTTATGAATTACAGGATTACCTAAATTTATTCTTTTTCTAGTTATCCAATAGTGAATTTATATTTTCCTTCAAAATAAAAATTAGTTTTCTGTATTGGTAGAAGTATTAACCACTTTGTATATTAGACAAAAACACTTTACTTTAAAATATTTTTCTTCTCTCATTTATTTTATTATGTACTAGAGGCCTGATGCACGAAATTCCTGCAAGAGTAGGCCTTCCTTCCTCCAGCTGCTGGCACCAGCTTCCCTCTGGTACCCAGGACCCGGGCTTCCCTCTAGTACCCAGGACCCAGGCTTCCCTCTGGTACCCAGGACCCGGCTTCCCTCTAGTACCCAGGACCCAGGCTTCCCTCTGGTACCCAGGACCCGGGCTTCCCTCTGACACCTGGAACCCGGGCTTCCCTCTGATACCCAGGACCTGGGCTTCCCTCTGATACCCAGGACCCAGCTTCCCTCTGGTACCCAGGACCTGGGCTTCCCTCTGGTACCCAGGACCCGGGCTTCCCTCTGGTACCCAGGACCCGGGCTTCCCTCTGGTACCCAGGACCCGGGCTTCCCTCTGGTACCCAGGACCCGGGCTTCCCTCTGACACCTGGAACCCAGGCTTCCCTCTGGTACCCAGGACCCAGGCTTCCCTCTGGTACCCAGGACCCAGGCTTCCCTCTGGTACCCAGGACCTGGGCTTCCCTCTGGCCGCCAGCAGGCATGCAGGACCCTGGCTTCTCTTGCAGCCCCGTCTTCGTCCGGAAGGACCTCTGGTCTATTAGCATATTATGCTTTTATTATTATAGATACATTTAATAATTATTTTATCTCAGAATGTCATTCTTATAAAGTTATGTTTCTGTTTTAATATACTGTATATGTATATGTTATATATATATATGTTTTATATATATATATATATATATATATATATATATATATATATATATATATAATCTTTCCTTTTTTTCTCTAATGCCAATATTTCAAAACCATACTGGATTTCTTTTGGAGTAGATCCCAAATTTCTCTAAGATGTGTAACTTGTTTTTTCCCTTCCTTTCATCCATTTATTCACTCATTGTATAAAATGAAAGGTAATTTGTCAGACACACCAATGCTCCTCACATATGACACTCACTTGGAGCAGTCAGTCTCATGTGGTATGTTCACAGTGCCACTCTTAATGAGGTTTCCATCTCCATATGTATTACAGTTGAATTCAATCCCTAGAGTCATTGATAGGAAGGACAGATTTTGTGTGTCTACAATTTTTTCAAGTTACTTCCCTGCTACTGTGACATGGTCTTTAACACTTTTTATTATAATTAAAAATATGAAATAAAGTGGATTGCAGTCCATGTTAAACCCCTTCAACAAAAGACTGAAGGAAAGGAATTAAATTCATCTGTTCTCCCCCCAGTATGGGGTTGCAGACGACCAGCCTAGTAGCTTGGCTTTGTACATATTGCAATTTGATATAGTAGTTGAAAAGCAGCCAGTTTACAGGGAATTGCAGTAATCAAGTTGTTGGGGGAGGAAAATCAATGTACTGAACAGACTTTCAATCTTATTATAAGACCAACACAAGTAAAGACAGGCAGTGGTCCTCCTGTGCCAGCAGCAGTATGGATAGGGAGAATAGGAAAAAATGACCTCATAACTCAAGAAATATATATATATATATATATATATATATATATATATATATATACACATATATATATTTACATATATATATATATGTAATTCAAAAGGCCACTAAATGTCTAAATAAATATTAAAATCATGAAATTGAAATTTGATCAAAAGCCTTTTCTGTCAAATATAAAATGAAATGACTTAATTATGAAGTCACTTAAATGAGCTAATATAATTTTATTTATTATTTGTGTGAGTTGAATTATAAAAAAAAATTGAATATAACTGGTGTTACAAGATTACACAAAACTCAGGGAAAATAGCATAGTGTACCAATGTTTAAAAATAGGCAAATGCTAATGCGTTATAGTACACTAGAGGCCTGGTGCATGAAAATTCATGCACTGGAGTGGGGGATCCCTCAGCCCAGCCTGCACCCTCTCACAGTCCGGGAGCCCTCAGGGGCGGGAGGCAACCCAGCAACCAGGGGAAGGTGATGCCCCATCGTACTTCTGCTGCTGCCACTGCCGGCAGCGCAAGCCTCGGCCTGGCCCTGGTTACCTGAGCCTCGGGTGGCCCTGGGCTGCTGGGGGCTGAGGGGACTGGGGAACTCTGGAGGCAGGCATGCGGTGGGGCTGAGGGCACTGGACACTGCCATCTTGTGGCTGGGGGTGCCACCATCTTTGAGGACGGGGAGTCAATTAGCATATTCCCTCCTTATTGGCTGTGGGCACCGCCATCTTTGCGAGGCCGTGAGAGTCAAATAGCATATTCCCTCTTTATTAGATAGGATGGCTTAGTCACATAAACTGATTTAAATATGAGAATCATGAAGTAGATTGGATACTGAAAATGAAATCAACCAGATTTGGAAATTTTCTTTAATTCACTGGCATACTTTGTTTCAAATGGCAACAAAGAGGAGAAATTAGATGAGGGAAGATCAGAAGACAGAGAAGAAGGGAGAAAAGGTAAGAATACACAGAATGGTGTTGATTACTCTCTTAGGGGCAGCTAAGGCCTAAATCAATCTGAGGCAGCTCTTGAAATGCAGGCATACTAGTACATTTCCAAGCATTGTATTAAAATTTCATGATCAATAACGCTGAAAGCTGCAAAACATACAAGCAAAATAAGTGCTGACAATTCACCAATGTCTGAATTTAATAAAATGTCATTCTCTGGACTCAGCAGTAGTGCCAGGAGGAGAGGCCGTGCTGATTAGAATCTGCAGAAGAATCTCCATTTGTCGGGTAGTAATAAACTCAGGATAGTACCTTTTGTTCCAGGTTGTGTTTACTCTCCAAAATACAGCAGTCAATTCATATTCTGATATAATGCTAGTGTTTTCAATACTGAGTCAATCAATCAAACAACCCCCCCCCTTTTTTTTCACCCTGGGGGAAAATCTAATATTATGACCTACTTTGATATTATATGTCCATAACATCTAGATTGGAGGATTAGTCCTTTTGTAATTAAGTGGGTTAGGTTCCAAGGGCTCTGGAAATGTATCCACGCACCACTCATCTGGTTTGCAGTGTAGTTTCATCATCTTTGGCGTCTTACTTGTTACTTTTTAAGGATATGGAAAATGTTGCCTTGCATATTTACTGAAAAAGTCAATATCATTTTACTTAAGATATTCTCCATGGATCCAGGCACTAAGAGGTAATTATTTAGAGAAATCATCAGTTTTTTCTTTAACAGAAACCCCCTTTCATTGATGGGCATTCACAATGCCTAAGAAAACCCTGGTGATCCAGGATCTAGCTGGCACATCTGAGAGATTAGCCAAAATATGATTTCTACAGTCCTTTTTATTATTAAATAAGTGATGAGAAAGACTGAAAAGACACTTGGTGGGTTTTTAAAAAATATTTTCTTTACAAAAATGTATTGCTATATGTTTTTTATCTATTGTTAAATATTGCTATAATCTTAACACTATTAACACAGCATACTGGAATAGTCCTCAGAGGTATCCTTAAGTGATGAGAATTTTCCTTAAGTTGATATATCTACAAACTCACCATACTGTCCAGGATTGTCTTTCTTTTAAAGTATTTATTCAGGGATTGATTTAGTTATATATTCACGTATTTCACTCAATTAATCAACATTCATTGGCACCCAGGTATCAGACTCTATGCTCAGCACTGATGGCTCCCTTGCATTGACAACTGCTGTATGTTTACTGATGTTTGTACTGTCATTTTACCTAATTCTGAACCTTTTCATTCTTATCTTATCCACTTTGGTTAGAGCTCTGTCTAGGACATAAATTTCTAAATTTGAAAGTGTGTATAACTGAGATTATCTGGAATAGATTCAACAGGTGATTAAAGATTGCAGAGAAAGCTTTCAACTCTGGAATCTGTGATTTTGTGAAACAAAAACTTTAAGCTATAATGTGATGTACATTATTTTTTCTTGATTAAAATATAGAGTTGTCTTAGTGTGATTTGTCTTCAGCCAATAGTATACATGTTTTGCCTGTTGAAATCACTAAAGAACTGTTACACTTTCCCAAAAAATATTTATTAAGACATGGCACTTGAATGGGCTATGGGTATGTGAAGCCATACCTGGTAGTTTTGCTGTAAACATCTTTGCTGAAAGCATTTGTGCTGTGGCAAAGATGTTTACAATGAAACTACATAGAACCCTACACTGGAACTTGAGAGTATTTCATCTTACATGGCAAAAGAAACTGAATTAATGATTTTGAGATGGGAAAATTATCCTGGATTATCTGGTGGGCCCAGTGAAATCACAGGGTCTATCAAAGTAAAGAGGGGAGAAGAGGAGGTCAGTATGAGGCAATGCAAGAAAGACTAGAGCCCCTATTGCTGGCTTTGAAGTAGAAGGGAGGGGAACACAAGCCAACGAATGGTGACATCCTCTGGAAGCTAGAAAAAACAAGGAAATATATTCTTCCCTAGAGCTTTCTAAAGGGAACACAACCCTGTAGACACCTTGACTTTAGCCCAAAGAAACCTTGCTGAACTGATTTACAGAATTTTAAGATGATAAATTTGTGTTGTTTAAGTTTGTGATAATTTGTTATAGCAGCCATAGGATATATTGGGGCTAATGTCAATATCTCTTCCATTATTCTTCAGCTGGAGAATCGTGGAACTGATGATTACATCACACTTTATATCTGTTTTGCTGACAGTCTAACAAAGAAATGAATTACAGCTGAATATGAATATGTTTTGCATGTCAATAGTATAGAGATAATTCAAAAAGTTGTATTTGAGGGAACATATTTAGAACTATTGTTTGGGCCTAGCAAGAGAGACCATCATCTTAATTCATGTTGAGGGAAAAACATTATACATGCAAATTCATAAATATTTAAACTATGAATAAAGCTAGATAAATGGAATTAAGAGTATTACTCATTTGAAAATCACCAAAAGACTGTTAATGGTCAAATGAGCCTGACAGCCTATATTCTATGTAATAATATAATTTTCCAAATGTATACATAGTATTTTTTTTTAAACTATAGATCTTTTTAGTGATTTGAAAAAGACACAGTTGGTTACCTGGGAAAATGTGAAATACTTAAATTTATGAAGCACTCCCATCTCTTACTTGGTGTCTCTTCTCATTTCAGTACTCATTGCAGCCCCAGCGCGAGGAGGTGCCTCCACTGTGACAATCCTTCTATTCAGTATGTTAATCTGGACTTCTCTAGCTCCCCCCTTATAAAAACTGCCATCTTCTTCTTTAGAAAATTGTCATTTTCCAGGCCTTCAAAGTGTAAAATGTTAATACATTTTTTGGGTCAACGTTGAGCAAAGAGGAAGAAAACCACATAGGGGCTGGTAGGAGAGGCTGGAACAAGGTCTCACTATAACCCTCCCCACCCCCTGCCCTAGTGTGGGTTCTATAAATTGGAGGGAACTCAAAACCTGAAGCTTCAACCTGAAGCATCAGGCATTGGGCATCCCAACTCTGAAGACATAGAGTTGAGAGTTGACTTCCCCAAACACCTAGCTTTGAAAACCAAAGAGGTTCATGTCCTAAGCGTATAGGCTGTAGCTATGGGAGAAACAACTCTGAAAGGGCTCAAGTGCTCAGAGTCACTCACCCCAGGGTGAAGCTTAGAGGCATTTATGACACCCAGACTTAAAGTGAAGGAGGACTTAAAGTGATGGCTTTAGGGGCAGACGCATAAGTTAATGCAGACATCTGGGAGCCTGCAGGAACACGCTTCTGTGACAGAGACTGGTGGGAGCACCTTGCTGCTCTCCCTTTGCAGTGCTGAGAGCACCAGTAGCTCCAAGAAGGGAGCTTTTCCACATATCAGAGACTAAAATATTCAGTAATATACACCTTTACAATATCATTAAGAAATGCTTCTTTTTAATGACAAAAGTGTAGAAAAATTCTCCTTCTTCTTGTGATTTTATATTAGATGCTAGAGGCCCGGTGCACGAAATTCGTGCATGGGGGTGTGTGTACCTCAGCCCAGCCTGCACCCTCTCCAATCTGAGACCCCTCGAGGGATGTCCGACTGCCCGTTTAGGCCCGATCCCTCTCACGATCCAGGACTGCTGGCTCCCAACTGCTCACCTGCCTGCCTTCCTGATTGCCCCTAACTGCTTCTGCCTGCCAGCCTGATCACCCCCAACCACTCCCCTGCCAGCCTGATTGATGCCTATCTGCTCCCTTGCCAGCCTGTTTGCCCCTAACTGCCCTCCCCTGCAGGCCTGGTCACCCCTAACTTCTCTCCCCTGCAGGCCTGGTACCCCCCAACTTCTCTCCCCTGCAGGCCTGAGTCCCCCCCAACTGCCCTTCCCTGCAGACCCAGTCACCCCCAACTTCGCTTCTCTGTGGGCCTGGTCACCCCTAACTGCCCTCCCCTGCAGGCTTGATCGCCCACAACTGCCCTCCCTTGCAGGCCTGGTCCCTCCCAACTGCCCTCCCATGCTGGCCATCTTGTGGTGGCCATCTTGTATCCACATGGGGGCAGGATCTTTGACCACATTGGGCAGCCACCTTGTGTGTTGGAGTGATGGTCAGTCTGCATATTACTTTTTTATTAGATAGGATAGAGGCCTGGTGCACGGGTGGGGGCCAGCTGGTTTGCCCTGAAGGGTGTCCCGGATCAGGGTAGGGATTCCCTTGGGGTGTGGCGGCCTGGGTTAGGGGCCTGTGGTGGTTTGCTGGCCGGCCATGCCCTCTGGCGACCCAAGCGGAGGCCCTGGTATCTGGGGTTTATTTATCTTCTACAATTGAAACTTTGTAGCCTGGAACGGAGCCAAGCCTTCTGCTTGCTCCGTGGAGGCATCCATTTCTATTGGGATTTATGTATCTTTTATAATTGAAACTTTGTAGCCTTAAGCAAGGCCTGGGCCAGCCAGGGTGTGCAGAAAGCTTGGCTTCCTCCATCACCAGGGGCAACCCTAGCCTCCTGCTCTTTCCAGCTCCATGGCTGCCGCCATTTCTGTTTGGGTTTATGTACCTTCTATCATTGAAACTTTGTAGCCTTGAGTGGAGGCCTAGGCCGGCAAGGGCAGGTGGAAAGCTTGGCTTCCTCCATTGCCGGGTAAACACAAGCCTCCCTCCTGATCTCTGTGACCGTAGCCATCTTGGTTGGGTTTATTTGCATATTCGCTCCTGATTGGCTGCTGGGTGTGGCTTGCGGGCGTGGCTTGAGGTGTAGTGGAGTGATGGTTAATTTGCATATTACTCTTTTATTAGATAGGATTTCAAATCACATCATGGAATCAATTTTTGTTTTTCAATCAAGGCATGCAACTGGAATTTTATTTACTGAACTACCTATTTCCATTTAAAAAATAAGTTATAGGCTTTATTTTTATACTAAGTAATGAAGAAAAAGAATTAAAATTTGAAAGGCTAGCAAGAAAGCAACACCGTCTCCTACTTTATCAGCACAACTCTGCTATTGCAATATGCTTGGTCCTAAGGGATAGATCTTAATGGAAATCAAATAGGAAAACCCTGTTCTACGTTTCCCCAGCTTCAATTGCAGCTAAGTAAGGATGGACATATGATGCATGTCAGGCTAGTGTGACTAAACAGAAGCCCACTCTGGGGAACTTTGGGGAACTGGGAAATATCTTACTTCTGGGAAAACATTTACTTTCTCAAAAAAAAAAAAAAAAAAAAAAAAAAAAAAAAAGCCTAAAATGAAAGAATAGAGAAGACAGAGAGAAGTTACTGACCATCTACAGTTTGTGTGCTTTAGCAGTTACACATATATTTACTGACTTATTCAATAATTATGTATTGTATGTCAAATTTGTGCCAAATACTATATAACAGGCATAAAATATGGAAAATGCATTAGTCCATACCTTCAAGAAGTATATGTGGAAAAAGAGAAGCTTATTCAGTGCAGAAGGGACATACAAACCAAAGGAAAAAAAAAGACTGTAAAACACCTCAGGCTAGGGAAGGTACTTCAATTGTGTCTTTCCAGTGTGTGATGTGTGAATTAAAAAAGAAAGAAAGAAGAGGGGGAGGGTTGGAGGAGAAAATAGGGAAGGAGAGGGAGTGAGAGAGAGAAAAGAAGGAAGACAGGTCATAACTCTCTAGAGTGCTATGAAGAAGCCAGGTGCTTGGGAATTCACTATGAGACATTTCCAAAGTTCCTCCTTGTATATACTTCATTTTGCTAGCTCACCATGATGCTAAGTAAAAGTGCACCATGGTCATTTGGAGAAATACCGCATGATATTTAATTCTTTTGGGGACTACCAATATATAATAGCAAATTAAAAATTCTAAAATTCACCAGCTGTACTTGTTTAGTAAATGTAAATGTATAAACCCTGAACCAGCCGAAACCGGTTTGGCTCAGTGGATAGAGCGTCGGCCTGCAGACTGAAAGGTCCCGGGTTCGATTCCGGTCAAAGGCATGTACCTTGGTTGCGGGCACATCCCCAGTGGGAGGTGTGCAGGAGGCAGCTGATCGATGTTTCTCTCTCATCGATGTTTCTAGCTCTCTATCTCTCTCCCTTCCTCTCTGTGAAATATCAATAAAATATATTTAAAAATAAATAAATAAATAAACCATGAACCAGCTTGTTTTCTAATAACACCTATTTGTATGGGACACTAGATTATAAAGGATAGATGTATTTTATAAAATGCATTTTGATATCAGTTTGAAGGAAGGGTTAAAGAAAAGACTGGGAACAAAAATTTTGCTGGTGAATGATACTCTAACCAAAATATGTGATGAAATCAATTGGAACAATGTTTAAGAAGACCATCAATTAGGGCAATATTAAGTGCTTTATAATATAAACCATTCATATTTTTATTCTTTTATTCTTTCTCCTATTAATCTAAGAGAATGTTAACTTTAGTGAGAAGATCTATACTCAGGTAGTTGTTTTTCCCCCTATCTTCTAAATCCAAATGAAGTTAAAATGAAAACTAATTTGAAAAGGCCTTGCATGCAAGGCAAGAATATATTAAAATATTAAAATAGAAGACATCGTTTTTATTTTTCCTTCTGCTTGTTTTATTTTAGATTATGTTGACATAAGCTGGTTTTCAAGAAAGGAAAAACAATTTAATATATTTGTGAAAACAAGAGACTCATTTAGAGTAACTACTTGGGACTTAAATAAAGAAGTAACCATATTTAGTAAAAAACATAGGCCTGGTGGAGGGCAGGTCCAGGGTGAAGGGTGTCATTGGAAAAAAGAGGACATTGTAATACTTTCAATAATAAAGTTAAATAAATAAATAAATAACATAGGCAACAAATATTATATATTGATTTTGTTTTATAATTAAAGGTCAAATATACCTAAATCGAGTGCCAGATAAACATCTTATTAATATTTGGATGATTAAAAATAAGAAACTATTGTTCCTTGAGAAAAATAAGTGAGAAATATTATCCCAAAATAACTCTGTGTAGTGTCTGGAGAAGAAGAAGGAATGATATCTGAGAAAAGAGAAGAAATATAAGACTAGAAAAATGGATGGCATTATCAAGATAACTTACTCAAAGGAATGTATTGAAACAGGGTAGATATGCACATCCAGTAACTATGTTTATTTGAAATAGAACATTAAGATAAATGAATACAGTGGCCACTTCTTAGTATTCAATGGAGCAAAAGAATATTTGTCCACACAAATGACATAAATGATTTATATCTATTTTACATTTAATATCCTAATATGGTTCAAATTGATTTAATTAAAATCTGAAAGAGATGATATATATATATATATATATATATATATATATATATATAGATGACAATTTATTCATATTAGACAACAGGGAATGATTAATCATTAATTGTTTACTAGAAAAAATTATAAAATAGTTGAAGTAAAATATTATAGGAATGAGACTTTTTAAATTTATTTGAGGAAAATGTAATATGAGAATAACAAATAATACTAAGGCTGCAAAATAGCAATAGTGTATAGATTAAGTAGAGATTAATTGAGTTTTTCTGAGCAATAGCTTGACATAAATCTGACTGAAAAACATTAATGTTATAACTATGTCATAATGGTCTACTATAGAACATTAAAAACAACTCTTAATATGGTTAATACCTTCACACAATAGTTAGCAAATTGCAAAGGGTGCCCTGGCCAGTTTGGCTCAGTGGATGAAGCATCGGCCTGCGGACTGCGGGTCCCAGGTTCGATTCCGGTCAAGGGCATGTACCTTGGTTGTAAGCACATCCCCAGTGAGGGGTGTACAGGAAGCAGCTGATCGATGTTTCTCTATCATTGGATGTTTCTAACTGTCCCTCTCCCTTCCTCTCTGTAAAAACTGAATAAAATATATTTTAAAAAGGGTTCTAAGATGGTTCTTTACTTTCAAGCTATCTAAGACATTTCAAAGGTTTGACTACAAAATGAGTTAGTGAGGAGGCCTTTCTTGTCTTCTGACAAATGAGCATATTTCTCTGGGATTCATGATGAGCTCAGTATCTAGTCCTGCAATATTTACTCAAGAATCGCTATAGCGCCGAAACCGGTTTGGCTCAGTGGACAGAGTGTCGGCCTGCGGACTGAAAGGCCCCAGGTTCGATTCCGGTCAAGGGCATGTACCTTGGTTGCGGGCACATCCCCAGTAGGAGGTGTGCAGGAGGCAGCTGATCGATGTTTCTCTCTCATCAATGTTTCTAACTCTCTATCCCTCTCCCTTCCTCTCTGTAAAAAATCAATAAAATATAAAAAAAAAAAAAAAAAAGAATCGCTATAGTAGTACTCAGTACTGCAGCACTTGCAATCTTTTGGTCCTCTCATAATTAAAAGCTCAGGAGTTTAAGGAAATATAGTCTTCAGTGGGCACATGGAATTGTGCTTCTCTACTGTGTTGTAGCTGGATTAAAGGAATAATGGTAGCGCAAGAACAAGTATTCTGTTTTTAAGTTATAATTCATAAAGGCCACACTGATCATTTAAATTTGTTGTTATTTTAGTTTTAGTCATTCATTTTTAAAGTTAAACCATAGAAAACATACCTTAACACTTCTATAAAATTTTATAGTTATTACCTTATTATTATTAAATATCATTTCTTGTGTCTTCATTTTGTTCCTGACCATATGTAATATAACTTACCTTAAAAAGGAATATAATCTCTCCAATAACTCTATGAAGTAAACAATATTGCTGTTATCATATGAAATTATCAGCTATTATTAAGGGGGAAAAAAAAGAAGCCAATAGTTTTATAACATGCTGTGATAGAGCAAAAAATGAACCTAAGTCTGACTGATATCTATGATAATAAAAGGGTAATATGCTAATTAGGCCAAAAATGAACCTAAGTCTGACTGATATCTATGATAATAAAAGGGTAGTATGCTAATTAGGCCAAACATCATTCTGGACATCCTTCTGGATGAAGCTGGGGATGGAGGGAAGCCTGGGTCCTGGGTGCCAGAGGGAAGCCAGTGTCGGCAGCCAGAGGAAGGAAGGCCTACTCTTGCATGAATGTCATGTATCGGGCCTCTAGTATCAACATAAACAAAAACAAACTGAACAATTTTTTAAAAAGGAAGGAGTAGGAAAATTATTTTAAAAATAATCATGACCAAGATGGATTTTTCATTGATTTGTGAAAAAAAAAAAAAAAATAGCGTAGACAATTTTTAAAAACAAATATCCTAAAACTCTTCTGGCTTCCATTACTTGTTCTTAAAAAGGCTTTGATTAGAAGTTTGACATGAAAGAGCAATATTCTTAGCTTAAACTGCTTCAGATAAAAATAACAATCTATAATCTCTATACTCTTTCTAGTAAAATATTTGTGCAGTGAAATAAAGTGGCTTAATACTTTTATTTTAACCCTTTCATAATTTTGAATGAATTTGGGAAAAATTCTAAAATATATTTCAAAGCTTACTTAGATGTTTATCAATAAAAATATGGACAATATATAAACTGGATTCTGGAGTGAGATCAGTTGGGCTCAAATCACATTTCTGTCATTTCTAGCTGTGTAACCTTAGGCAAGATATTTAACCTATCTAAAACCAGTGTCCTTATTTGTAAAATGGGTAAACTCTTGCAAAGTCACTAAGAGTATTGCATGAGTTAACACTTGTAATGAACAGAGAGCAGTGCATGACATATAGTAAGCTTTCAAGTGACATTAACTATTTTCATTATCATACATGCCACTGAGAACAAGCCATGTTCTGGAGACTTTTAAATATAAATGTACTCAAATAATTTATCCAATGCACATATTGACATTTTATCCTTGATTGCAATATAAGCAATTAATGCAGGAGAAATTCTTTACAGAAGTGATAAAGTTTCTAAAGCCACTTAGAAACTTATGGGAAACATTTAGCAGTTTTATATGTAATACAAAGGTCCTTATTTAATCTAAAACCTGTCTAACTTATACACACATACATACACATATATGACAAGAACAACACAAAATTTCAAGAAGCAGATGTACTTTCCTTCTGATCTGAATGTAATGGGTCACCCAAAGAACATGTTGGCCCTTTAAGAAAGAATAACTATATCCACTATCATTAAACAGGTGTTTAACTTCAGTTTATTCACTTTCTATGGCTCATGGAAAAAAAGTTTTTTATATGTTATTCCCTCTACACTGACCATTTGATAAATGAAGATTAAATACTAATAATAAATTATTAACTTCTAAGCAATGAAGTATCTCAAATGCTGTTGAATGCTTACAAGCAATGTTAAGGTTTATATGATTGCTTAATCAGATCTCAGTGGGTCATTGAGAATGCCAATGAAATGGAAATTAATTGTTTTATATATTCAAATATACAGTGATTTCTTAGTGTAACCATTTTAGGCAGATGTGATTTGTGACCATTCATTAGCTAATTGAATATGAATCAGGCCCTTTTCCCCCAAAGGGAAAGGCTTAACTTCTAGATATTCAATGCCATTTATTGTATTCAGGATTTGAGTTGAACTTACCAATTAGCTGTATTATTCTGTGCTGAAACAACCATTCAAATAGAAGAAAGAAATATTCATGTCCCTCACAAAATGATAAAGCCTTAAAGATTGAAAAGGTAAAGAAAAAAATCTTTAGTCAAGATTTATAAATCATCAATTTTCTACAGATCTCACAGATACTGCATTAGTTTGTGTCATGTAAGCTGCAGTAACAAATAGACACCAAAATTTCAAAGACTCATTGTGTTATGCCCAGATTTCGTGATCCCCAAAGACCACCAGGGAGCCGAGTCCGATGCAAAAGCAAAGAGCCTTTAATCGAGCTAGCTTGAGCTCAGTCCCACACACACACACCGGCACAGCAGCGAGGTGGAGAGAGAGAGAGCCCCAGACCCCAAAAGTGCTGATTTATAGGGGGCCTGGGAGAGGTAGGAGGGGTGAGGTAGTGTGGCCTCTGCTGATTGGTCGGGGTCAGGTTGCACATGGGGGCAGGGCACGGTTTACTTTCCTCTTGCATTTCTATTGGCTAATTCAAAAGTGTGGGTTGGGCTCTTGGAGAGGTTCTAGGGCGGGAACCTGACTCCACGAGGTGGAGGACATAGAACAAAAGGAACACCCGCCCTTTCAATTGTAGAATATCTGTGCAAGTGTGCAGGTCTTTGGGGGCTGTTGCACTTACAAAATCTATCAAGTGCTCCTTTTGCTAGACATTTAGCCATCTTCAGCACTGGTTATCAGTGTCAGCCTGTCCTTATTTGCATAGCGAAGCCTAAACTGCAACCTTCAGTTTCTAGCTGGAGGAAGAGGAAAGCAGAAAACTGGAGTACATAGGAGATTTTCATGTCCCACCAAGCAACTAACACTTACATTTCTTCTCACGTGCATTAGCCTGAATTCAATCACAAGACCACATCTGCAATGGAGCCTGGAAAATATACTATAGCTGTGGACCCTGAAAGTAAAAATCATGGATTTTGATGAAGCACTAGAAAGCATGGCTGGCGAATATATTTATCAGATTATGCCCATCAGAGAAATGGAATAAAATAACATATTGATGAAAAAGATAAAATAAATTCTAGTAAAAGATTGTATAGAACTAAGCACAATTAAAGGAAGATGCACTTGTTGTCATAACCTGGATGCACTTCAGTCTGGCAGGGTGGCTGCTTAGAAGTGTTTTTATGTTTTCACCACTACTGCTTTTCTTCTATCTCCAAGCTTTATCTAAGTGTGAAAATTAGTCAAGGCAGAATAGGTGTTTAACTTTTTATAGATACAACCACCTTTACTTTGGAATTCTCCATATGCCAAGAATAAATTCAGCTTATATTCTTACCTTTATTCTCTTGTCAGTATTTCCTAGAATAGAAAATAATAAATATTTAATAAACATACCATAATAACCACTAAATAACATAGCTTTAGTGGCAACATACTGGCATGGAACCCTCATGTAAAAATAAAATCAGACCATACATCTACAGAAAGAGTCAAGAGGCCCCTGATGGGCAAATAACTTCAATTATTAGTTATTTTGAGAAGACTTTGAGTCCTATCATATATATGTATGTATGTTTGTGGATATAAGATTAAATAATTGCCTTTATGTTATGCACAAAGGTTGCCCTTAGATTTCCAAGTGGCTTTAAACACTTCTGTAGAACATTTCTTCTCCATAAGTTGTTTATATTGCAATCAAGACTAAAATGTCAATTTGTTCATTGGATAAATTATTTGAGTACATTTATATGTAAAAATATCCAGATTTTGATAAAGGATTGGGGGATAAAAATTTGGATTTTTTTAAGACAAATATGATATTGATATCTGATGTTTGGGAGAACAGTGCTCCATTCCTTGAAGCCAGTAGCTGATAGAAGTGAGCAAAAATAATAAATCAATAAAAATTAAAAAATAAATGAGATGGCAAAGCAAAATTCTACTACACGTGAGGAAAGATAATCAACAAAATCAATAAGCATTCTCAGACAAAATGAAAACAATAGTACAAGAATCGATATGCAATTAGTTTCTAGTAACCTTATTTATAATTATTTCTGTATTTTATGATGACACTTTTATGGACTAGATGAATATTTTGGGTGATTGGTGTGTGTTCATATGGGGTCATTACTGTCTTTGTCATAGTGAGTATTCTCTTTATTATACTGTGGTTGAACAGTTTTACTTTTTTTCTCTCATTCAAAACTGATAACTTTTCTTAATATCCATTGAAGAGTTGACTATCATGCAATGTCAGAGAATTTATTACTAAACTAGAGGCCTGGTGCATGAAATTCGTGCATGGGAGATGTGCCCCTCAGCCCAGACTGCACCCTCTCCAATCTGGACGCCTCGAGGGATGTCCAACTGCCCATTTAGGCCCGATCCCGGTGGGATCCCGGCAGTCGGACATCCCTCTCACAATCCAGGACTGCTGGCTCCCAACTGCTCATCTGCCTGACTTCCTCATTGCCCCTAACCACTTCTGCCTGCCAGCCTGATCACTCCCTAACCACTCCCCTGCCAGCCTGTTTGCCCCTAACTGCCCTTCCCTGCAGGCCTGGTCACCCCTAACTGCCCTCCCCTGCAGGCCTGATCCCCCCCAACTGCCCTACCCTGTAGGCCTGGTTCCCCCAATTGCTCTCCGCTACAGGCCTGGGTCCCCTCCAACTGCCCTTCCCTGCAGGCCCTGGTCACCCCTAACTGCCCTCCTCTGCAGGCTTGATCACCCTAACTGCCCTCTTGCAGGTCTGGTCTCTCCCAACTGCTCTCCCCTGCTGGCCTGTTTGCCGACAACTGTCCTCCCTTGCAGGCCTGGTTCCTCCTAACTGCCATCCCCTGTTGGCCATCTTGCGACGGCCATCTTGTGTCCACATGGGGGCAGAATCTTTGACCACATGGGGGCAGCCATCTTGTGTGTGGGAGTGATGGTCAATTTGCATATTACTCTTTTATTAGATAGGATAGAGGCCTGGTGCATGGGTGGGGGCCGGCTGGTTTGTCCTGAAGGGTGTCCTGGATCAGGGTGGGGGTTCCCTTGGGGCATGGGGTGGCCTGGGCGAGGGGCCTGTGGTGTTTTGCAGGCCAGCCACGCCCCCCGGCGACCCAAGTGGAGGCCCTGGTATCTGGGATTTATTTATCTTCTATAATTGAAACTTTGTAGCCTTGAGCAGATGCGAGGGCAGGCCAGTAAGTTTGGCTTCCTCCATCACTGGGGAAACCCAAGCCTCCTGCTTGCTCTGTGGCCAGCTGCCATCTTGGTTGGGTTAATTTGCATACTCACTCCTGATTTGCTTGTGGGTATGGCTTGCGGGTGGAGCAGTGTGATGGTTAATTTGTATGTTTCTCTTTTATTAGTGTAGATATACAATTCATCTTATTTGGATGGATTATGATAGATGCTACTGAATTTATTCAAGGAAGATTACTTTTTAATGACATTAAATGAAAATTGCAATCAGAGAACCAAACATGGTGAATACCAATTGCACTTGCATTTACAGTGTTAAGCTATGTTACTGATATAACTAAAGGAATCTTGAAAAATGGAAAATACTTGTGTTTGAACATTTAATAAACATGATGTCAAATCTTAGTTCTTTAACTTAATCATGTGCCTTGGAATATAAATTGGTAAATCTTTTTGAATGTCACAAAAATGAATTTGCCATTTATAGAGTATAAGTGGTGATTGTATGAGACAATGTATCTTACAGGCTTTTGACATTGTCTGGTGATTGCTAAATAATAATATTGATTATGGTTATTTTATTTTGTTTGTGGTTCTTATCTCACCACCTGCTGAAATATGCATATAGTTTTGTCTGTGATTTGTTTTCAATATTAAATGAAAAAATATTTTTAAAATATGTTTAGTAGCCTATATTCCACTGAGCACTGACATAATTTTTGGGAGTTATTCTAGATAAAGAGGTCGACTTCCCTCCTATGGCCTGCACTGTACTTTGAGAAAGAAGTGGTGTGTGTATGTGCACACGTGTATGTATTTATTTTTATACATAGTATCAGGCATTTGCCTTAAAATGTAGGGCTTATAGTGCGTGTCCCACATGGTAATTTTATAAATGCTAGATTTCTTAGTACTTAACTAGTTTGATATAATATACATGCTTTATATCTATGTAACATATGGGACCCTATCCATAAAGAGGAGATGGATCCTTATAACATCTAATATTGGCTCATTATTAGGAAATTTATTCAATATTACAAATATGTCAAATTTGTTAACATTTCTAAAAAATGATTACTTATCATTGAAATAATTTTTTATTTGG
The DNA here is from genome assembly GCF_963455305.1 of Plecotus auritus. NCBI lineage: Eukaryota > Metazoa > Chordata > Mammalia > Chiroptera > Vespertilionidae > Plecotus > Plecotus auritus. The sequence goes on along the minus strand of NC_137770.1, from coordinate 205,723,506 downwards.
TTTTCTTTTTAATTTTTTTCTTTATTGATTAAGGTATTACATATGTGTTCTTATCGTCCCCTTGCCCCCCAACCTCCCTCTCCCACTTATGCCCTCACACCCCTGTTGTCTGTGTCCATTGGTTAGGCTTCTTATCATTGAAATTTATTCACTTATTGGTACATTCACATTACTCCAGAAATATTGGCTTCCACTAATCAAATTTAGAGAAAGTTATTATTTACTCAAAAACATTTTCAGGGCCCACCCAGCATGGCTCAGTGGCTGAGCCTTGACCTATGAACCGGGAGGTCACTGTTTGATTCCTGGTCAGGGCACATGCCCAGGCTGCAGGCTAGATCCCCGGTGGGAGCGTATAGAAGGCAGCCTATCAATGATTCTCTCTGATTATTGATGTTTCTATCTCTCCCTCTCTGAAATCAATAAAAATATACTTAATAAACAGTTTTAGAGCTTATTCTGTGTAGTAAACACTGTACTTGGTAGCAAAATATAGCAATGATGACAGAGTTACAGTTCTTGTCCTCATGGAGCTTACAGTCTGGAAGGAGAACATGTGAATATAAGGATAATGTATTTCAAAGAAGTTTAGTGTGACACTGAACTAGAACAGGAGAATATAAGTCATATTCTGAAGCTTTTTATGTTTCAAAAGACTAGTGTTATTTTCATATTGTATTATTCTTTTTATTACATTTCACTGTAATACATATTTTTAATATTTTATTCTTATCTAAACATTTCTGTATTATAGTATCAAATGGGGAAAAACACACGTATTGCTCTAGAAATTGATACCAATGAAAATTACTGAATGTTTAGGGTGTATTAATGAAAAATACACCATTAAGTTTGTACAATTTGTTTGGTGCATATCCCTTCTGGTTTCAGGTTGGCACAATGGAGAATTAGGCATGCCTCTGACAAAAGCCTGTATATAGACAAATTTGTAGTTTGCATGAACATGATGTCTCAACTATTATAACTTTACTGAAGTTCTGATGATGAGTCCTGACATTTTTTTTTAAAGAATAGTTTATTGAATCTTTTTAGAGAGAGCGGAAGGGAGAAGAGAGAAACATCAATGTGAGAGCATAGGGATTGGCTCATCCTACAAGCCCCTTCTGGGGATCCAGACTGAACAGGGCATGTGCCCTGACTGGGAATTGAATCAGCAACCTCTTGGTGCATGAAAGGATGCCCAACCAACTGAGGCACATATTTTAGTTCTCACATTTTTATCCATGCTAGAAAACAGAAAGACCAATATTTAATTGTTGTCTGAAATCACCAACTTAAAAGAAGGATAGTTGATTCCAAGTTTTTGAAGCTAGGTCAGTTGGCTCATCCTGAAATTCCAAAAGACTTTTCTAGGTTGATGTGAAATTAGGAAAATCTAGTGAGACTATATAATATTTCTAGGATGTGAAAATACTTCAGAGAACTTTTAAAATCTCATTCTATAACTACTCTTAAAACACAAATTTCCATGAATGAATCTTATGGATTATCTAAGCAAATCAAACCAAAGCTTTGGATAATTGCTAAAGTGTCCAAAATGCTGCTTTCTGTTAGTATTCAGTTTGGCACCTTTTACAGAGTCTAGTCATTATAATACAAAGTTTTCTATTTATTTCTGTCTATTAAAAGCAACAACACAGGAACTCTTTGCTTAGTAGCTTTTGTCTTTGCTCTCTTAAACTTGCCTCTTACAATTTGCTGAACACTATCGTTGTAAAGAGCATTCGTGGTTTGTATGCAAAATTGATCATCTTAAATTACATTTGACCTGAATATGGGGAGTTTCAAAAGGTGGGGATTAGAAATGTGAGTCAAAAATTAATGTGTCCACATTTGTTTGGCCTTCAAATCTTAATTACACCTATGTTCTGTGCAAAGCCATCAATAACAAAGACCCCCCAAAAAACAAATATAAAAGAAAAATATTTATGTTTGGAGTTGTACAGCAGGCAGCACTTTCTAAAATAATAGCATAGAAAATTTCCTAACGTTCTTGTCATTTAATGTTATACCTTTATCCCATACCTATTTAATGATGTAGTAGATAAAATTAAATACGCATGCAATGACTCAAGATTTTTCAGATTTACATATTATAAATGTGAAAAATACATATGAAAATATATTTTAATGGGAAAAAATAAAGTTAATTTTTTTCTCCTGCCAGTGAAAAAACAAACAAAACAAAAAACCCTTAAATATAGGTTTCTGAAACTATTGCTATTTTTAATATGCTCTACCCCTATCACAATAAATACATTCTTAAGCTTGACTTCTCATTCTTTTAGCAATTAACACAATTTATCAGATTATGAATATGCAACAAAAATAACCCGTGACAGATTTCTCTATCCCGGTTTTGAAACCAAGCTTCATTTTTCCATATGGCATTCCAACTGCTGGCACAATTGTTCTATCTCACTTAGCATTGACTGCCCTATTACTGTCTTCCATTGCCTGTTTTTATCAGTGTGTGTCCAAATTTACCATTTCTGCCACTTAAACCAGAATTATTCAATTACATTTTTAAATGACACGAACTTTTGAGCAATTGGGTGAGTTTTAAGTGAAGAGATGAAATTAGATATAGATATCATTGCATGACAATCCAATTACATAAACGCATTATGAAAGTATCATTCTACATTTAATGCCCAAGGTATAAACCTTTTTTATTGCTACAGCTTCCATCTTGCATTATTAACATAAATAGTAAAGTTGAATATAAAGAACAGGCAAATTGCAAAAGGAGGTGTAAATGTATCCTTACTGTTAAAAGCCTGCTCTCTAAACAGAGGTAAGACACGTAGCCCTGTGTTTCAGTTTACTCAGTCTACAAGGAATGTGGGCTGTCTGCCCTTTGTGTACTGACATCAGAGGGATGGGAAGATCCCGTGAGAACCACCAGGTGGAATGTTTCAAACTTCTTGGACATTTGTAACAGCAAAAGTCAGGGATGCTGTAATTATTCGTTTGGTATTTTTTGAATAATAACAGACCTCCATGGTGCTATTTCTTTTCATTTAGTTTACAACTTAAATTTAAAAATTAGTACAATTTTAGGAAAAGTATAACTGAATAAAATTTTAATTTATTTAAAAGCTCACCTCTTCTAATTCTTTCTTTAAGAGCTTTAAAGTCAATGAATTTTTAGGAAGCTTTTGCTATCCTGAGGTGGACAGACTTCTTGAAATGTCAATTAATTTTTTATATTATTTAATAGTCTTGGCAACAAATTATAAAAGAATATTTTAAGGAAAGTATTTGTAATAATAGTTTAAAAATTAATGCTTTTCCAAAATATGCATAACACAAATATGTCATAAATATGATACACATACACAAAAAATAAGGTATATTTAGGTGAGAATGTTATGAAAGAAGGCAGTATAATCTTACAATGGAAGATCACTGGTAAAATCATTGTCCTTTGTAGTACCCCCTTGAACTGACTGTTAAAGTTATATACTCTGTGCACAAAATGCCTGGTGTACAGTTCCACTCTGTCCACTGAGCCCTGGAGCCTGTGAAGATGTGCAAGTATTGCTCTAGCTGGTTTTGTTCAGTGAATAGAGTGTTGGCCCTGGGACTGAAGGGTCCCAGGTTTGATTCCAGTCAAGGGCACATACCTAGGTTGCAGGCTGGGTCCCTGACCCTGGTCGTGGTGCAAGCAGGACACAATCGATGTGTCTCTCTCACATTGATGTCTTTCTCTCTCTCTCTCCTCTCCTCTTCCTCCTCCCTTCCACTCTCTCGAAAAATCAATTGAAAAAAGATCCTCAGGTGAATATTAACAACAATACAACAAAAAGATGTGCAAATATTATGCAAGAAGCTGTGCACATCTACAACAGAACTTAACTAATCCTAAATATTAATGATAAACCACTCCTTCTGCAGCATTGTATTCCACATTCACTTGGTATCTAACTTGCTAGCTGCTAAACATCATGTCATCACAGCATACTGCAAAGCATGGAATGCATAGTAAAAATTTGGAGTCTGGTTGTTCAATGTGCTTTCAAATGCCACATTCTATTTATACTTAATGTGGGTATTTATTTATTTACTAAAGGCCTGGTGCACGAAAATTAGTGCATTGAGGGGGGGGGTGGTGTCTCTCAGCCTGGCCTGCCCCCTCTCACAGTCCTGGCACTCTCAGAGGATGTCCTAAGCTGCAGCCTGGCCTCCCTCTGCAGGAAGCAACCAGGCTTATCAGGGGAAGGCATGCCCCCATCACCCTGCTGCTGCCGCCACTGCCAGCTGCCTGCCCTCCTCGGCCCTCACAGCCATTGTGGCTTTGTCCAGAAGGACGTCCGGAAGATGTCCAGTCTATCTGGTCTAATTAGCATATTACCCTTCTATTAGTATAGATTTTAAATGTATTGTTATTGATTTCAGAAAGGAAGGGAGAGGGAGATAGAAACATCAATGATGAGAGGGAATCATTGATTGGCTGCTCCTGCACACCCTCTACTGAGGATCGAGTCTGCAACCTGGGCATGTGCCCTTGACCAGAATCAAACTTGGGACCCTTCAGTCTGCAGGCCAATGCGCTATCCACTGAGCCAAATCTGCTAGTGCAATGTGGGTTTTTATTTTGTTCTCAATGCCACACCGATGTGTGCGCTCCTGAGTAAAGATTTAGTTTGAAAAGGGGAAAAGTAGAAGGGCTTATACTTGAACAACTTGAAAACTTTGTCTCCTTCAGAAAATGTGGCCATCGTGAATGTTGTGAATGTTCTCTCTCAACATTTTTGTTGTCTCCTTTCTTCTTGAATAAAATGCCTGGGAAGTGGTTAGATGTGACAGATCCACAGGAAGTGCTTATTCTCTGGTTACACCCACTTATGGTCTCTGGTTTCCAAGACTCAAAACTAGAAGCAGTTTATCCTCACCTGATTTAAATATTTCCTCCATGTTCTCAAACTTAAAATTGCTGTTAACTGACTCCTAAATTGTGTTATGTCCTACTATGGCTTAGACTGCCAATATTAATAGAAAAGCTGAAAAAAAAAGGGGGAGAGATAAATTGTTCAATCAATCAGTTAATCAATTTGATGTAAGATAGATTGCATGAACAAATTCATAGGGCTTTCATTTCCTAATCTCAAATATAGAATTTAACAGTATCTCCTTAGCTTAAGAATTATATGTTTATATGTTATTTTATTATTTATTGGATTTATTGGGGTTATATTAGTTAATAAAATTATACAGGTTTCAAGTATACTATTCTATAAGACAACATCTGTATATTGTATTGTGTGTTCTCTATCCAAAGTCTAGTCTTCTTCCATCATCATATATTTATTTTTTAAAAGCTACCTATCTTGTTAGAACTTAACAACTATCAAATATTCAAGATAAACTAAGTTTAAAAAGCAAACAAACCATGTGATGATTTAATAAATTGTAAACACACAACCTCAGTGCAGTTACAGTCCTAGAGCAGTGCATTGGAAATTGAACCACATGTCTACTTGAAGATTGTGAGAATGAGGTCTCCTGAGATATATATACGGCAGAGGTAAGGTGAGAGTTAATTGGCACAAACTACAAGCATGTCCATGCTTCATCTTAATTCATGAATCTAATTTGAAATTTCAGCATAGTTCCAATAGAGAGAAAAGACCCCATTATCCCGTGAAAACATGGCTTATATTACAACACGTTTCCTACCAAAGGGGAAATTTTTTCATTACTTAATACTAAAGTGCTGAAACCATTAGCATACCCTTTTAGACTTAAAATAAACATGTGTATTATGTGTCTGTGTCTCCCAATGGAGATCACAAGTGGTGTCACATTGCACTGTGGATCCATTAGTAACATAATGGCATCCAACCACAGGTCTAATGGTTTAAATTGGAAAGCAGGGTGCTTTTTTTTTTTAGTTCAAGAAAGAAATGAGAGAAAAGAGGAGAAAGAAAGGAAGGAAGGAAGGAAGGGAGGGAAAGAAGGAAGGAGGGAGGGAGGGAGGGGGGAAAGAAGGAAGGAAGAAAGGAAGGGAGGAAGGAAGGAAGGAAGGAAGGAAGGAAGGAAGGAAGGAAGGAAGGAAGGAAGGAAGACAGGGAAAGAAAAGGGAAGGGGAAAGAAAAGGAAAATAAAATTTCTCTCTTGCTCTTTTTAAGTACATAGCTTAAAACTGTGTTTTTGCTAATTAATTCAGAATGTGACACACAAAAAATAATCAGATGATCCAGTACTTTGAAAAAGTTATTTAGAATATGCAAGAATTAATAAAGGGCATAGTCCATGTAAACTCATTCAACAAGATGTTTTTCTCATGCGATAGAGAAGAAGTGCAACATTTTAACATGGGGCCACGTGACCTAATTAGGGATAGATATCTCAGGACACTTTAAAGTTTGTTTGCATAAACCATGTACATATAAGCTAATTGGGTCCTCAGTGTGACTTACAATAGCATCCTTATAGCAATATTGCCTCAATTACTAGAAAAAAAAGGGGAGTATAAAATCTGTAGTCATGAAAGTTAGAAACATCTCTATTACTAAAAAAATAGAAAACATAATTCTATGGTAAAATTTTAAGTATTCAAATAATTTGTATTGTGAATTCTCTCTTTTCTGTGTTTTGGAAGGATATAAAAAATAGAGACAGGACACTTGATTAACGTATCTCACACTGTAACTAAAGCATGGCTCTCTCTGACTGCTAATATAGTAGACAGGGTACTTAAAAAAGAATTTGTTGGGGAGATATCTGGCTCACAGATATTGTTTGTTATTGTAGACACCAGAATTTTCCAAGAAACCAAGCTGTACTTTTATTTACTGAATAGTGTCCTAAGGCCACCAAGCTCCATTCCATCTCTCTCTCTCTCTCTCTCTCTCTCTCTCTCTCTCTCTCTCTCAGAGCCCTGAATATACTGAGTCTGGTCATTTTTTTTTCCTTAGGAAAATATAGGCATATGTTCACTCATTCTGCCATGTTGCACTTAAGTGATTAAAATTTTATGTTCCAAGTAAGAAGCTGTTAAGTAGCTAATTATTTATTCTGTTTACAAGATGCCCCAGCTGGTTAGGGAAATGCATTCTGGGGCTGAAAAAGCATTACATTTACTTAGGGTGAGAAGGCCAACCTCGCCACCTGGCGAGTATATTACCAAGTGGTACAAATTAAAAGAGTGCCTGAAGAAAATAAACCACCCACTAAATAAATGGAATATTCATTTTAGAAAGATGTGGAATTATGTTTTACCTTTTAAAAATCCCTCACAGCAACTTATTTGAAATTCATTGTCAGAGAACTCAATTCATTATGTATCCCAAATTAGCTTGTTGAATCGAAGAACATTTAAAATGGAATACATATCATAGAAATTTGGTTTTCAAAAAAGAAGGATCAGAAAAATATGTAGACTTAAAGTGAGATGAATATTATATTTCAAAAATTATATACAAAAATATGCACACAAAATTGTTAAAATATATTTAGAATGAAATTAAAAATTGCCACTAACACCACTAATAAAAACATTTTTATAAAGCCCTCAAAATTATTAAATGGCTATAACTGGAACACTTGACACAGGTGATACTTGACACTTGAAGAAATAAACGTATATTCTGTAAAATTAATTCAGTAACACTGTCAATAGTCATACTTATGATTGCATGAAGAATATATGATCTGTAGAGATAATAGTAATGTGTACTGTGGAATACACAAGTGTACTGTGAAAAGTTTGTCACTGGGTTTTCAGAAAGTGTGTTCTGAATCAAAAAGTGCTGGAATGGAAATAAGAGCTGAAAAGGTGACGACCTACTGAATCTGGAAAATCCTAAATTACCATTTTATGGGCTTTCAAACTTTCTTGAAACTTCTGTTAGAATGTTGAATGTTACTGAACTAAGATTTCTACACCTATAGTGTTAGGTATTTCTAAATGAATATATGATTACATTTTTATTGAGAATATTTAGGGAACAGGACAATCTCATTAATTAAATAAACCTAATTAATAAGCAACACCTGATTAACAATTTTATAGAGTTTTGTACACTGACAGAAACTATTTTAATGAAATCACCTTTATTATATTTTTGATAATTCAATACATTGTGTCAGGTCAAAATTATGGGCATTAGTTAACATTAAAGCCACATTATCTTTTCCAGGAAAAGGAATAATATAGAAAAGACTTCATTACATCTGGTTTTCTTTTGGATCCTATAACTTAAGACTGTCACCTTTTGTTATTTCTGATGATATAACAGATAATATAATGAATCATGCATAAAGTTATGGCTATAAAACCCAATCCGAGTCTTGTAACAAATATCTTAATATTCTGGTCACTGTGCCATTTAGATGTTTGCTTATGACTTTTATTTCCTAACAATGACCAGGCTAATACAACATAAAATACAAATGAATTAATTAGCATCATAATTACAAATGTTCTGGGTATAATTTTGTTTTGCAACTTCTTTAACATTGCTTCATTCAGTTTCTAAATTTTTAGCTTAATAGGAATAGTCTTTTTAGCCTTTGTTTTTAAGTACTTAGAACTTGCATGCATTTATTATAACACTAATTGATGTGCATTTTATCCTGCCATTTTAAAATTCAGTCTGCCTATAATACTATTGACATTGATTCAGTTATTAGAGGATATACAACAAATAAAATTATCAAATAGTATTTCCATTCTGATGAAGCTTCATACTATACTGATTTTACCTTTAATCACCTAGAATGTAGTTGGTAAACTACATCCTCAGGGTTAAATTTACTTCACCATTTACAAATAAAGTTTTATTGGAACACTAGAGGCCCAGTGCACAAATTCGGGTACAGGGGAGGGGGAGAAGTCCTGCCAGCCCAGCCCCAATAGGGTCAGATTGGGGCTGGGCCTATCAGGAGGAGGAGATGGCAGGAGGTTGGCTGGCCAGGCCGGCTGGGGGAGGGGCCATGGGCGATTGGCCGGAGGGCTCCATCCCAAATAGGGTTGGGGGGGGGCCAATCTGGAGTCAGTGGCTGGGGGTGGGGCTGTGGGAGGTTGGCCGGCCAGCCCCACCCTTGATTGGTGTGGGGAGGCCCATTGGAGGCAGAGCTGGCTTAGGGGAGGGGCCGCAGGCAGATAGGGGTGGTGGGGGCCCATCGGGTGCAGGGCTGGCCAGGGGGAGGGGCTGCAGGAGGTTGACCAGCCAGCCACTCCCCCTCTTGGGGTGGGGTGGGCCAATTAGGAGCAGTGCCGGCCGGGGGAGTGGCCAAGGGGGGATGACTGCGAGCCCCACTCCTTGATCAAGAGATTTGCTGGTGCAGTATGGCATTTCCAAAAAAAAAAAAAAGAAAAAGAAAATGGAACTCCCATTGACCCAGTAATCCCACTTCTAGGAATATATCTCAAGAAAACATGAACACCAATCAGAAAGGATATATGTACCCCTATGTTCATAGCAGCACAATTTACCATAGCTAAGAATTGGAAACAGCCTAGGTGCCCATCAGCAGATGAGTGGATTAGAAAACAGTGGTACATCTATATCAGTGGTCGGCAAACTCATTAGTCAACAGAACCAAATATCAACAGTACAATGATGGAAATTTCTTTTGAGAGCCAAATTTTTAAACTTAAACTTCTTCTAACGCCACTTCTTCAAAATAGACTCGCCCAGGCCATGTTATTTTGTGGAAGAGCCACACTCAAGAGGCCAAAGAGCCGCATGTGGCTCACGAGCTGCAGTTTGCCAACCACGGATCTATACAATGGAATACTAAGCTGCTGTAAAAAATAAGGAATTCTTACCATTTGCAACAGCAAACAGCATGGATGGAGCTGGAGAGCATTATGCTGTGTGAAATAAGCCAATCAGAGAAAGATAAATATCACATGATCTCTCTCATTTGTGGAATATAATGAACAACATAAACTGATGAAAAAATATAGAACCAGAGTCATAGAAGCATGGAACAAACTATCCAACCTATGAGGGAAGGTGGGGGGTGAGGGGATAAGAGATCAACCAAAGGACTTGTATGCACGCATATGAGCAAAACCAATGGACACAGAGAGTAGGGGGTGAGGATATGTGCTGGAGTGTGGGAGCGGCCGGGGAGAGGTCAATAGGGAAAAAAGGAGACTTATGTAATGCTTTAAACAATAAAGAATTAAAGAAAAGAAATGTACTTGATGATGAAGCATATCCTATATAATAAAGATGTAATATACAAATGGTCGTTAACGCCGTGAAGCGTAATGACTGATCATGTAATGACCGGTTCACGGATCAGCAGGAGGGTAGGGTAGCAAGCTACAAGCAGGCAGCAGAGAGCTACAGGAGGGGACAGGGCAGCAAGCTATGAGGAGGGGCGGGGGGACAGAGGGAGCTACAGGATGGCAGGGCAGTGGGTGGAGAGCTATAGGAGTGCGGCAGCGAGCTACTGGCTACAAGTGGGAGGTAGAGAGCTACAGAAGGGGGCAGGGCAGCAAGCTATGAGTGGGGGGATGGATGGGGGGCGGGGGAGCTACAGGAGGACGGGACAGCAGGTGGAGAGTTACTGGAGGGCGGCGGTGAGCTACTGGAGCACGGATGCGTGCACAGGGCTACTAGTATAACTATAAATGTTTGATATACCAATTCATAAAAAGTGACTAAATCTAGAGGAAAGATAGATTTATTTTCCCTTCTTTTTTACAAAATGTGCAATTTAAAATATAATCTGTGCATTGTACCAGCTCAAATTAAAATTTACAATTAGAAAATTATTATAAAGTAAAAAAGCAATCAAAGAACACCAATTCAAAGTATAGAGAGAAGTGTTATACAAATATGATGGAAGTTAGGTACTATGTCATTTCTCTGGATTTTGAATTGTTGGTTGCCTTGTCAGATATTTGGAAGAAGGAGAGAAGCCACCTCTGTGAGGCTGGCAGAATAGAGACATTCCTGCATGGTGAGAAGAGTGTTACCAAAATCGAACAAACATTCACTCTTTTGGGTAAATTCTTCCCCTGTGGTTTTCTTAAAATAGCAAATTTCCCACAAATAAATGAAAACTTGTCATCCATATCTTGGTTTGAATTCTTTTATCAGATCATTTATTTTATTTATTAATTCATTCATTCGTATGTGTTCCTTATGCCAGAGAAAAGAATAGGGCCCTGTTAGATCATTAAGGAAGGAAGACATTGTTAGGGAATAGCAAAGAAAGAAAGAACAGTAGAGTGAAAGTATCAATAAAAATAAAATTTACCTGCCATAATTGTGGCTAAATTCATCCTTTAGCTTCGGAATGCTGAAACATCTTGACAACACTCTAACTAGCAACCCCTTGAATAGAAAATTACCTATTCTATGCAAAATAAAAACATGCCTTGTATTTCCCTATAGTCATTTCTAGGAAAGTCAGATGAATTTGCATCAGTAAAAATCCTATTATTTTAATCTATTTTTCTTACTTTTACAAATGAAAAATTTGAGGTGAATTAAGTATTTTACTCAGGTTCTTATAGCAAGCTGGGCCAGAGCAAGGATAAGAGTTGAAATCTTTCAGTTCTGGTCCTTGAGCTGTAACACATTGGCCTGGCACTGGGGTCCTCAACTATTAAATGTTCCTGAGGCTTAACCTCAGTTATCTCATCCTTTCCCACTTTTCCTCATTTTACGAAACTGGCACAAATCTTTGTCTAAAAATTTCTTACACCAATTATTCTTTACATGATAAAGATACAAAATATCTTATTTGCTTTAGACTTATTTTTAACTTTAGAAATGTAGAATCAGCAGTGTAGACGAAAAGTTGCTGAAGGTTATTGCTGTGGACATGGATGTTTTGGGGATGAAAACTGCAGAGTATCTGATCTCTCTGTAGACATAATAAAAATAGACTAAATTACATTTCAGTATTTCTCAAGACCCTCCAAAACCCCTCAAGAGAACACTTTTTGTCTTTTTAAAAACTCGTAGTTTTACTTGAATTATTAAAGGAGAAATTCTGCTTAATGAGTGAAACCAGAACAAAGAAAATATTAAAGTGAAACCTGTAATTTTGGTTGAAGAATAATTGTACCCACACACAGATTCATATGTTTCTCATAGTATATTATAAGGATGTCAACTACATCAATATATTAGAATAAACAGAATGCTAATCAAGTTATTTTAAGAAGTTGAATTGGGAAATATGGTAGAAAAATGTAACACATAAATCCAATTATTTGACATACCTTCCAAAGTAAAACTATATAAAATGTTCTTTTTTATTTTGATACTAGGTGCCCAGTGCACGAATTCATGCACCTTGAAAGGAACTGTGGGCTGTGAGGCTGCAGTAGGCACAGGGGTGGGTCTCAGCCCATCCTCCGTGCCCAGCCTGGCCCCTGCCGCCGTGGCCCCAGTTCCCTGTCTGCCAGCAGCCCCACTCCTGCTGCTGCCGTCGCTCCCACACTGACAGCGCAGAGCAATTGGGGCTGGCACCAGCAGCAGGTGCGAGTGGGGCCAGCGTTGTCAGTGGGTGCGAGCAGCAGCTGCTGCCCTGAATCGCTCCTCTGGAGCAGAAGAGGTGGAGAAGCCCTCAGGGGCGATCAGGGAGGGCCAGCAGCCACTACTCCCACCCACTGATGGCGCCTAGTGATCAGGACCAGTGCCGGGCACCAGCAGCAGGTGCGAGCGGTGGCTCCAGCACTGGCTGCGGGTGTGAGCGATGCCGGCCCCAGCAGCAGGTGCAAGCGCCGGGCAGGAGCACAGCATGTGGGAGCAAAGAATTTTCTGTAACCACCAGAGGCTCGCTCCAATGACAGCGACTGGTGCCCCACCTTGGTCTGGCACCCCCGCTCACCTGCTCCACCATCCCGCCACAGCCAACACCCGCCATGTTCCGCACACGCCCCCTGGTGGTCAGCGCACGTCATAGCGACCATTGTTCAGTGGTTCGGTTGTTCTGGTTGTTCCACCATTCAGTCTATTTGCATATTAGTCTTTTATTATATAGTATTCTGTTTGGGCGACTATATGCTTATCTAAAATGATCTTGCCTCACTCAAAAGTGTTTATAAAGTTCTTATGATATTTTCCCCATTTCAGAAATCATGACACATTCTTTTGACCATCCGTATTGATAAACTATGTAGTCATTGATAATGAATTAGTTTCAGAAGCCATTAATAGTTATTTAGAGTCAAGTCCAATAAATGTTTGTTTATTGGGTTTGTATGTTTGAAAAGTTGCTACATTGAAGCAAGATTTTAATGTCAGTTTGGCTGAGAAATAGAAAAAACAAACAAAAACTGGTTACATTACAGGCAGATTTATTTAATAATGTCCAAGACTCTCTCATGGGCCATATTGTGCCAGTACATTTTGCTCAGACTCTCCACACTATGTATATTGTATTCATACTATATTCCCAACTGAAAACACAAACCTTTACTTTTCATTTTAGTATTTATTAGGTAAAATAAAACAGAAATTCCCATATGTCCCTGCACCGTTATAGTAAACCCACTAAACTGTAGGTGTCTCAACATAGAAGAAAAATCTAAAGAACAATAATACAACCAAGAAATTACAAAATACCACAAATACTGTTCATCAGAGACTTTTGTCAATATTAGAAATAATCAGCCAAAAACTTAAATATCTATATCTATATCTATTTCTATATCTATCTATCATCTATCATCTATCTTCATCTGTCTACTATCTATCATCTATCTTTGTACATAAATGTTATATGTGTGGATAAAAATTACATATATTAATTTACTCTTAAATTCTTTTAATGGGAAAATTTCATTTAAAGAGTATCAATAATAATGTCATTGACACACCAAGAATTTAGATTATTTTCATCTGATGGCTCAAATGCTTTACTACAGTCTTTTCTCTTGTTTCTTCACACATTAATATATTTGCAGGCCTTTTTGAGTGTCTGCAATGATGGGGCTATAGAGGTCTGCCATTTCCGATATATTTTCATTTCTCTCCAACTGGAGGATTTTCTTTATTGAAATTATTAGTGAAAAGTTTTTCCAAAGAGAAATAATTTCCATGGTAAAGAGATACACTAAAAAGGAATGTAATGATGCCAAGTTATGCATATATCATTTAATTTTGTAAAGTCCAAAAAACTAATAATTGGACTAAGTTTGCTCAATCTTCTCTCCTCTGGAAAGACACCTTGCCTTGAGATTCCGTGTGCATGCATGCATTTGTGTTTGTATAATGTGTGCATGTGCATTTTGGTTCCTCTTAGATTAGGCATTACTTAAGCACTAGTTTATTTGTCCTTGACACTCATGCTACATAAATGTCATTGCAAATGAGAGGTGCATGACTTTAACATTCTAGCTAATTCTCATGGGTCATGATATGGCCAAGAATTTTTGCTGTTAAAAGTAGATGCTGCCCTAATTTGAATGCAGAAAGGAAATATATGCTTTTTTGAAAATGGAGGATTGGGAAGTAGAGTAATGAATTTTTTTCAGAAAAAAATGTGTTATTTAAGCATATTTCTTACAGTTCAGAATGTTATTGCATGTGCTAGACACATAATAATGATTATTCAGTATGACTAGTTTTAAACATGCAAAAAACTTGTTTAGGTCTCCCATAATTCTCGATAAACCACATGACTAAACAGCATTAAAAAAGTGAGAAGAAAATAACTGAATCTTGTGGTCTTCACTACAGAATGAATAATTTGTTTTCAAGTAGATTTTCTTGGGTTGCTAATGCATACTGGTTTCATTAATTTATCACCAAACTTTGTCTAGTGCCCCTACATTAAGAGGATTATAACAGGAAATACAAAATGAGTGCAATGGAATAATCAGGAAAAAGAAGTGCCAAGTACACGTGCTTTTTTCCTTTTCTTTTTCTTTTTCCTTTTCCTTTTTCTTTTTCTTTTTAACACAGGCAATAATTTTAGGATCACAACTACACACTGATATATTTTACAGATTCTCCATTCTTGAGAAATATCACGTTACTAAACAACCCAACTGGACTTTCTTAACATTTTTTTCCCTACTTGCTTCTTTCTCTGTTTTAAGTTGTTGCTTTAAATGTAGCTGTGTGTGTGTGTGTATGTGTGTGTGTGTGTGTGTGTGTGTGTGTGAGAGAGAGAGAGAGAGAGAGAGAGAGAGAGAGAATGCTATTATTTACCTTTTTTATCTTAATTAAGCATCCATCCTAATGATGTGGCTTCAGAATGCTACGTAACATTTTCTCTCTAACAAACTACTTACTTCTGGTCTTCCCTCATTTTCTTGGGGATCCTTAACACTCTCACAGGTAAACTTGTAGGGAGAGACCATTTGCTGATGAGACCTTATTTTTTAAAGTTAATGATAAATTAAACTATTTAACACAGTTTGATTACCAATAGGGAATACCCAGATTTCAGCTGAATGTTTTACATAAGAAAAAGTAGAAAGAAGGCAGAGGTAAACAAAAAAACTTTAAAGCAAAATTACAGTCTTGAATTGTTAATAAGAAAATAATATACAACATGTTTCATGTTATAGAATTAGAACTCAAGTGTATGAAATTCACTTGTACTAGAATACTACTTAGTTAAATTTGGTGAAAATATTCCATTTCAAATAATGTAGGATTTTTCTGAGCAAAATGCTGCCATTATTGTTAAGATGTTACATTAATAAAAATAATTCCTTACATAATTTCTACTTTTAAGGGTTTTACGATTTTTTTTAAATATATTTTATTGATTTTTTACAGAGAGGAAGGAAGAGTGATAGATAGTCAGAAACATCGATGAGAGAGAAACATCGATCAGCTGCCTCCTGCACACCTCCTACTGGGGATGTGCCCGCAACCAAGTTACATGCCCTTGACCGGAATCGAACCTGGGACCTTTCAGTCTGCAGGCCGACGCTCTATCCACTGAGCCAAACCGGTTTTGGCAAGGGTTTTATGATTTAACTAAGAAATATGTCTAGCCAAAAAAATGGATAAAAAAATTTAATAAATACTTTATAACATCTAGGAAAACAAGAGGATCATAGAGGACATGCGACTCACTGAATCATGAGTACTGTCTTCAGACCAACAGTGTCTATCTCATTTTCTATGGTATTTTCACATTTTCTCAGTATCTTTCACATTATAGATGATAAATAAATATTAAAATAAATTAATATTTTAGGATAAATTTAATTATCAGAATGTAGATTGTGGAATTATTTAAGTGATTACAGAGTTAAATTAGACCCATTTTCTCTTATAACGGAAGCCTGGAAATCATCAATATCAAATTACAGAATGAGTTATAAACAGGTCATTTTGAAAGACCTGAAAAGTAGCATTTACCCCAAAATTGTATATACAACTCATGAAATGTGTCACCCAATTGACATTATAAAAGACTAGTAGCCCTGTGCATGAATCCGTGCGTCAGTAGCTCTCTGCAGGGCCTGGCCGCTCCGCACCCGCTGCCCAGAGGCTCTCCGCAGCCCAGAGGCCCATCTGCGCCCGGCCTGGCCAGAGGCCTATCCGTGGCCAGGCGCAGAACACTTGCCTCATTGCCGCAGAGATGAACAAGCATTCTGCCAGGCCACTCACACTACCCACTCTCAGTGGCTGCCTCCCCGGGACTGGGGGACTCTGGCAGGGCTGAGAGGACTGGGCGCTGCCATCTTCGTGACAGAGTGACAGTTAATTTGCATATTATCCTTTTATTAGATAGGATTACTGATGGTTTAGTTCATTTATCAATTTGATTAGACCAAGGGATGCTCAGATAGCTGGTTAAATAGTATTTAGGGTGTGTCTGTGAGGGAGTTTCAGGAAGAGATCAGCATTTGAATGGGTGGACTTCAGTAAGGCAGATGGCTCTCTGCAATGTGGATGGGCATCATACAATTTATTTAGAGCCAGAATAGAATAAAATGGCCAAGGAAAATTGATTCACTCTCTGCCTGGCTGCTGAGCTGGAACATGGATCTTCTCCTGTCCTCACAGATCCTGGTTCTCAGGTTTTGAGATCCAAACTGAAACCTGCACCTCTGGCTATCTGGCTCTCAGGCCTTTGAATTATACCACAAGCTTCCTGGGTTCCCAACTTACAGATGGAAGATGGTGGGACTTCTGTCTCCATAATTCCATAATTTGGTGACTCAATACCTTATAATACCTCTGTATATGTATATAATTGGTGCTATTTCTCTGGAGAATCCTAATATACAACTTAAAAGAAAAAGGTTGGAGGGGATTTCATGTCTATATTTTTATTTTGTTTTGTTTTAGGTAAAACTCTGTTTTGTTATCTGTTCAGGGTATCTTCTATTGATTAACCTAATTAAGGAGAAAAATGTTATTTGTTCCTCCAAGCATAAAATGTGAAGCTGAAAATGGGAGTACTTGTAGAATTTAGTTGAGTTCTTTGCAATTGGAGGGTATGGGGTTGGAAATGTAATGACATTGTGTCTGCAGAACCTACTGAGTAAAAGAGAGATGGCTCACTTGGGTAGCTGGCATTCCTCAAATTTCTTAGGCCAAAAGGATATGTGGGTTTTTTCCAAGACTCAAATATGAGTTATAGAGACTAGAGGGGCAATGAAGCTGCAAGGGCCAGTCTGTGTGGAAGGTACTACCTGAAAACTAGGTGGCAAGAAGGAAAATGTGGCAAGTAGATAAATGAAAAGCAGTATTTTTCCATCCAGTGGAGAGTGAATTTTTTTGGGGGGAGGGGTCAAGAAAACAGCTGGTGAGAGTATTCTGAAAACTGAAATGTTCTCATGAGAGAAAATCAGTTGTAAATACATAAATGGACAATTGTGTATAAGGACATTTCATGACAGTACCAGCAAGTTATAACTTTCCAAATTCTTTGAAGACAAGATAAAGAAGGAGAGATTTAAGTCTGAATAAGAAAAAAATGTAGACAGACAGTTACTTTAACCAGCTATGGATTTCTTCTCTACTGCAAGGTCCAGATGGAACAACCAGCAGAAATTTAAATAACAATGGAAACTTTGGCTATTTTGCAGAAAGACCAGATATTAAAAGTATAATTTAAGCCTTTTTTTGCAGTATAAATTGATCATAGAAATTGCATTACATACAAATGTATATAATACAGAACATAAAAATGTTCAGTGTAAGTACAATGATAAACAGAATCTTTCTGAGTGTGATACACATTTTGTTTGAGACCTTGCCACCAACACCACTATATTAAAAAGCAACAACAAACTTCTACTGCATTTATCACCTTCAATTAGATTAGTGTATCAAGGTTTAGTTGTAGTACATGTCAGAGAATGCATATGCATTCTATTGTTTTATTTCCTAGTGAGTATAAAGGTAACAATTGCTTTTTAAATAAAAAAAAGGGGAATTAATAAAAAAAGTTTTTTTCTTTAATATATAATTGCTCCAAACCTTTCTTTCACCTTCTAAAGGTGGTCTCTTATTACAAAAATTAGGCTCTAGAAAACCATATGACACAATGTATACATTAAAATATATAAATACTAGAGGCCCGGTGCATGAAATTCATGCACTCAGGGCAGAGGGGGGTCCTCAGCCTGGCCCTCTTGCAGTCTTGGAGCCCTCGGGGGATATGCAACTGATGGCTTAGGCCCGCTTCCCTAGCTCTTGTGTTGAGTGGGATCAGGCCAAAACTGGCTCTCTGACATTTCCCAAGGGGTCCCAGCTTGCGAGAGGGTGCAGGCCAGGCTGAGGGACCCCACTGGTGCACGATTGGGATCTGGGAGTGATACAGGAGGTTGGCCAGCTGGGGAGGGACTGCCAGAGGGCTCCAGGGCATGCCTGGCCTGTCTCGCTCAGTCCCGATTGGCCAGACCCCACAGCAAGTTAACCTACGGGTCAGAGCGTCTGCCCCCTGGTGGTCAGTGCACGTCATAGCGAGCAGTTGAGCAGCCTTAGCATATCATTAGCATATTACGCTTTGATTGGTTGAATGGAGGACCGGACGACCAGACACTTAGCATATTAGGCTTTTATTATATAGGATATATTATAGTTATTTAAGTATATATAATTAAAATATATGCATATATAAATATATATTTTGGTACACACACAAATTTATTTTCACTGAGATGTTCTGCATTGGGTTGAGAATGCATGGTTTTCAATGTAAGAGGTATTTTCCTTTATTGAAGAGTAGCAACACAGCTTTGCAGTATTTTTGTTTAAATTATTATATTTTACATTTATTTAATCAGTTTTTTATTGTCATATTCTTAAAAATGGTCAAATTTATGTCTCTGAAGATCTCATTCATTGCTTTTAGCATTCTACAAAAACTGTTAAGTTACTGATGAAATTTTAATAGTATGCCAAATACTGACACTGAGATGCATGGCTTTTCCACTGTAAATAAAGAAAAATACAATAAAATATAATTTTTATTAAACTTTTTATAAAGAATACAATTTCTTCTAGGAAAATATTGAAATTCTAAGTAAGCAATCTAATATTCAGCTTTAAATAATAAATGTGGAAAAGCAATGTAGAATAGTTTATTATCTACTCTTAAATTATTCTAACAATATTCAAATTATTTCTGTTCTGGTGCTAGCATACTGGTGGTTACTTGTATTCTTAGATTTAAAAAAAACTACATGCATATAGAATTTTTCTAGACATGTATCAATTAAATAAAAAAGTATGATATAGTGATATTTTATGTTAGTGCACATCACTTAAATGGAAATTTATTTTTTTTAGTTTGCTATGACAATAGATAATTTTTTTCAAACATATTTTAGCAAATAAATAAAAACGTCTCATAGAGAACAATTGACAGCCAGCAATAAAATCAGCTTATTATTTTTCTAAAATTATCTGGTTCTTTTGTGACTTCCCAGGTGGTAGAAACTTATACAATTCAATCAATTATTAGACTAGGAAGTACCTCTTCATTCAAACTCCAAATTTTTGTTGTTCCAGTTGGTAGAATCATGCACTACTTTCTGCTTAGTGACATTAACCACTGTTTTGCTTTTTTGCTGACTTCCATGTCAACCGTAAGTATCATAGATCCACATATACCTAAAACTGTAGGATGTATCTTGCATTTCTGCACACTTTGCAAGCAGAGGTACTTGTTGGCTTTATTCCAGACTCTCTTTTTCAAGGAAATTTCATATAGAAAACATCTTTGGAAGATTTGATAACATTTCCTTTCAGTTCAAAGAACAGGTTTTGTATCTTTTTTTAAATAATATATTTTTAAATAGATTTTAGAGAGGAAAGGAGAGGGAGAGAGAGATAGAATCATCAATTATGAAAGAAAATAATTGATTGGCTGTCTCTTGCAAGTCTCCCACTGGGGATTGAGCCCACAACCTGGGCATATGCCCTGACCAGGGATCAAACCATGACCTCCTGGCTCTTAGGTCGATGCTCAACCACTGAGCAACACCAACAGGGCAAGAACAGGTTTTCTTTAAGCTCAATATTTACAAAGATAATGTCTCTGTTAGGCAAAGCTCAGGCAGGATTAATGAATATTATAAAAGATTTAGATTCCCTACATTCCAGGTTCCACTTCTTTCATTTGAAAAAAAGAGATGGTTTCTGTTACTTGCAATAGAATATTGGTTTATCTTCTTAAGAGTTATGGAGTTACTAGGATTATTTTATCTATTTTACTGTTATGAAAAGAGCCTCCGATATATTAAATGTAATTCTAATTATAAAGTAAAAGATCTGGGTCTGAAACACAGAAAACTTACCTTCAAAACCCAGTACTTAAAATAAATATTGTATTAATTTTATTGTAATAAGTAAAATATAGATGTATTAGACAATTCAAAGTACAAAAATTAAAATTCTTTCCTTCCCAATCATACAACCACTTAATTCTTAACTTCCAAGCCAACTCTTCTTCCAGCTCTTTTTGTTTTATTCCAGAGATAATTTAGAGTCATCAAGTATATACAATTTAAATTCTTTTTATAATGATGTCAGCATTTAATTCACTTTATTCCCAACTTATCTTTTTTTATTAAATAGATATAGATATAGATATAGATATAGATATAGATATTTGGGAAAGGGTTCCCTCAAGAAAGCATTCTTGAGTATTCTGAACAAAAAAGTAGTTTAGTAAAGACAAGTTTTTGTTTTTATTTATTTATTGATTTATTTTAAAATATGTTTTAATTGATTTTTAGAGAGAGAGGGAGAGAGAGATAGAAACATCTATGAGAGAGAAACATTAACATAGATCAGCTGCCTCCTGCATGCCCCCTACTGGGGATTGAGCCAGCAAAATGGCGTGTGCCCTGACCTAGAATCTAACAGGTGATCTCTTAGTGCATGGATTGATGTTCAACTACTGGCTGGGCAAGTTTTTGTTTTTAAATATATAACTCTCCACACCTTTCTTTAACCTTCAAAGGCTGGTCTCAGGAAAATTAGGCTCTAGATAACCATATAACACAAAATATTGTCTTTACTTTTCAAATCAGTATGATGAGTAAAATGAACAATTACTGAAGAAAAAATCTGCATGAGTTTAATGAGTACATTTAATTACATAAAAGTTTCTGATCATCTTTAACATCATTGAGGGGTTACCTCCTTGAGAAGACTAAATACAAGTATTGTGCTTTTGCACTGTTATAGATAGACTAATGCTTTATTCTAAAAAACAAAACAAAACAAAAAAATGGTATCTGTGCCCTAGAAATTTCATATGATTAGCATGAAGACATTATGATAAATGACAACCACTTTATTAGGTCTCTCAAACCATCTGTTTCTATCTCTTCAAGCAAATAAAGTTTCCAGTACCTCTAAATTATAATCTACACGTTATGAAAACAAATTTCACATGTATACTAATTAATTTACTATTATTTTAAAATATGCTAGGAAAGTAATGATAATATACTTTTTATTATGCCATGTCTGGGTTTCCACAAATACTCAATTGCATACTTCTAATTACTCATTCATATTTAGAGTTTTCTACCTGGCCAAAGAGAGAGAGAGAGAGAGAGAGAGAGATGAAAATTTGTCGAAAAAGTTTTTTTCTATTCCAGATTGTTCTAAAAAATCTGGGTCAATGGGTTTAGGTTTAAATCTACCTCCATCCTCTGTGACTTGGTGTTTTACCAACTTCTGCTCAGCAGCATAGAGAAAAAGTAAAAGAGTGGGAATTCCTAGACCTCAAGAGATAATTGACATTAATTATCCATAAATTTTTGGGAGAGAGTGAGAAGAGAACCAGAGACATGCAGCGTATTTAGATTTTTGCCCCTATGACATAATATGATCCCTAGTGTCTCTGTAGAAATCAACATCTGAGATTTTAAGAAAGCACGTTAGTATATTGTGAGAAAGAAAAGAAAAACATATTTTTCCTGAAATAGTAGAATGGCAAATAACAGTTAATTTATGTTTCATTCATGATGCAAACTTACTGCCATTCGACTCTGAACAAGTGTGTTTTTCACAACTTCATCGTGGTGGTTAACCCAAGAACACTTCGTGGGTGCCACCACTTTGATATTCTTAGAGGAATGTGGTAACCTGTATAAGAATTATCTTTTGGCCAATAGCCTTTGAAAAAAGTGTACTTTATCTAGTAATGCTGCTCCTTCTTCCCTATTACTTGACCTCAGATCACTAGGATTCATGTAAAATTCTCACATGTTGCCATAACCCTGTTTAGTTCTTAAATAAACACACACACACACACACACACACACACACACACACACACACAAATGTGTTTTGTTTTGTTTTCTTACCAAGATAAGAATCAGATATTTGCTTACTTCTTTTTCATTACATAAAAATTGCATTGTAGTAGATACTGTTCCTAAATATGGAATTAATTTTTCTTTCAATTATGAAGATATTGTTATAAAATAAAAATATAAAATGCTCAGCCTAAAACCATTTGTTTAGGCCACTATAAACTTTGTGAATCTCCAGTTTTTAAGTACTAAAAATGCTCAGAGTCTTTCCCATTGATTATTGACACCGAGATGTTCACCCACAGCATATTTTAGATTAACCAAACAAACTAGAAAAAAAGGAAGCTAATGGTAATGCATAACAATAGAAAATGGATTAAATACTGTCATTTGTAGCTTATCTACACTAATAAAAGAGAAATATGCACATTGACCATCACTTTGCGACACCCACCAGACAATCAGGAATGAGTATGCAAATTAACCCAACAAAGATGGTGGCATCCTCGCCACCCCCCACCCCCCCCCAGCCGCTCCAGGCCTCTGGGCAGCACGCATGAAGGCACGGAGCAGACAGGCAGGGTGGGACGCCTGCTATGAGGGGAAGGGCGGAGGGCGGAGGGAGCTACAGGAGAGGTGCTCATGCTGGAGCAAAGACTGAAAGCTCTGGCCAGAGTGAAGATGGAAGGCAGCAGCCAGAGTGAAGGCCTGGGTCCCAGGTGCTGGAGGAAAACTGGTGCCGGCAGCCAGGGTAAGGAAGGCCTATTGCACGAATCTCATGCAATGGGACTCTAGTTCATAAATAAAACCCTGGAGTCATTTAAAATGGGCACAAATGTGTTAATAATATTGGAAATGTTTACATTCTCATGTTAAGTGAAAAGTGAGAATATCAAATTATATAAGCAAAATACTCTCATCACTTAAAATATAGTACATAAAGAGAGGAAAATTTGCCCAAAGTCAGTTTACTGTGGTCACTGAGTGTGTTTCTTTGGATGGTTTTAATTTCTTTAATATATTTTTTTATTTTATAATGTGCATATTTTGTTCTTATAATCACCTATTTCAAAAATGGTTGTTGTAATTTTAACTATATGGTTTTCATAAAAATTACAAGTTAAAAGATTAAGCACTTGTAATTTAAAGAGATTGTATTGTTATAACAGACTGATAATTTTATAAAATTAATGTCCTAGCAGAAAAGGGTGAAAGCGTGAAAACTTTGAAAGAACAGTTTAAATTTCTATAAAATTTTGTATTATTTTATATTTCTTCTAGTCTTCCATTTTTTAAAAAATATATTTTATTGATTATTTACAGAGAGGAAGGGAGAGGGATAGAGTTAGAAACATCGATCAGCTGCCTCCTGCACACCCCCTACTGGGGATGTGCCTGCAACCAAGGTACATGCCCTTGACCAGAATTGAACCTGGGACCCTTCAGTCCGCAGGCCAACGCTCTATCCACTGAGCCAAATCGGTTAGGGCTAGTCTTTCATTTTGATTCAGCACCTTGTTTTTCTTAGCTTTTTAGGTAATCAAGCAATTAATGGAAAATAGTATCATTTTTTAAAAAAATGATACTTGATGTATAGAGTTGTCAGGGGTAGAACTGTATGGACTTAAACTCTCTCTTTTTAACCATTCTGAAATGGTTATTTCTAACTGTATCTAGAAATAAAGTTCAGTTAATAACCTGATGATATGTAAGATAAAACTCACAGTCACTGTATATGCATGCCAAAATCTATTAAAACAAGTGAACAAAAATTTATTAGACAAAATTTAAACAAGTAGATTGTATCAAACTTATTTCAGAGACATGATTGTATCTATATTTTGATGGTTTCCTTTAAAAAACACAAAAATGAATTTAAGTTATCCCCAATTATGTTGTATTAGACAATTCTCTTGTCATCTGCAACTAAGTCATTAAATTTATACTATGAACCTATTCTATATTTTGCCACTATATCTCACCTATATTTGGGCCTAAATTCATAACAAATTTAAACCCACAAATAACTATAAGAGACTACATTTTACCAGGTAGTTATCAAAGTAAATATGAACAAAGACAAGCTTTGATACTGACCAAAGTCATGGAAAGTTAGTTAAGGCAATCTAATTTATAGGTGTATCAAGACAAATATTGTGAGTATTTAGCATATTTGAGTACTTATTACTTAGGGTAACTGTGAAACAGCCAATGGAAAATTGAGGTAAACAAATCTTTTGACCAGTATTTAATTTCATGTGCTAATCTGTTATTAAGTCTTTATTCAATGAATATTTATTGTGTGCATATTATATTCCACTAGAGTCCCAGTGCACAAAGTTTGTGCACAGGTGTGGCCCCTAGGTCTGGCCAGCGATTGAAGCGCGAGCGTCTGCTGTGCAAGGGCAGGTCCCAGCTGACCCCTGGGCCCTTGGCAGCACCTGGGCCCCTGGGCCCCCACTCACCCACCTCCACCTGAGTCACGGCGCCAGAGTCCCCACGTGGAAATGAGGTGAGCACGGCTGGACGCTGCAGGCTGGGGCGCAGCATAGGCCTCTGGGCTGCCCAGCAGCACCACACAGAAGCTTGGTGGGCAGCATGCTCTCTCCCAGCCAGCCTCGCAGACCTGTGGTCCCAGTGGCTGCAGCCCAGCTCACCCAGAAGAGGCTGCACTGGTGCAGGGCAGGCTCCGTGTGGGCCTCCCTGGCATCTCAGGGGATGGTAGCAGGGGGAGTGAGAGTGAGCTCTGTGGACAACCCACATTCTCATCATACCTCCGTCCCCATCACCCCTGCTCCCAGGTAGCCAGTGAGATGTCGCAGCCCCCTGCAGGACACTGTTGGGAGTATGGTCAACACCACCCACCCCCAGTTCCCCATCCCAGCCCAGGGCCTGGCCCCAATCGGGCAATCAGGGCCTGCCGGCAGCTGGTCACCATCTGTGGGGTGATTGGTTGGGGCTGGCCACCCCCTCCCCCCGCTCTACTCCCCCAGTGCCTGGGAGCTGGGTGGTGGCCCCGCCCCCCACTGCTGCTGGTTGCCATCTGCTGGGTGATCGGGCCTCTGCTCACACCCATCTCTGCCTGGTGCCACCCGCTCACCTGCTCCACCACCCCACTACAGTTCTGTTCTCACTGGGCCCATCGGGGCCGGCAGCACCTCTACTGCCGCCTGCTGCCAGTGCTGCTTCGCTGACACCTGCCACGTTCTGCACCGCCCCCTGCTGGTCAGCTCACTTGATAGCCAGTGATCAAACTCCCAGTTGAACTCCAGGTAGAGGTGACGATTTGCATATTGGGCTTTTATTATATAGGATAAAAGGAGTTGGAGAAGCAATGGTCCTGCCATGCCAGTGCTTAACTTTGAATGGCAGATAGGTAAGTAAAGTGATTCTCAAACACAGAACTGATTTAATGACAGAAATTACAGGCTTTTGTGTAAGCATCTGAGATCTTTGCAAAGACTTGTTGAAAATGGAAAGGCATTTTTAAGGAAGTGATGTCTACTTTATCCATATGGAGGTTAAAAAAGTTCTTTAGCATTCATGAACACATCTTCAACCTGTGTATTAACTATGCTCTAAATTTCCTTGGATATGTGCTCATGCTATTGCAAACCAATATTTTTATAGTTTAAGTCACTATTTTTTTCCTCAAGTATCTAATTCTAAAATTAAAATGCTACTCTTATAGAGTATGTTTCTGCAAGGTATTTAAATAATCCATTTATATACTAATTAACTTTGTTCTAGATTGCATCTGACAAACTTCACAAAGCATTAAATATCACTGAATTATTAAGTATAAGGTGAGAGCAACAGAAAAAAAACTCAGGAATGAAAAAATATTAATTATTAACTGAAAAAATAGTATTTACTCATTTGCTTCATTACTATCATAATATATTTGCAATGATTATCACAGCATAAAATCTATGTGCTAAATTTTAATACTATGAAAAGTTAATTAATTAGTCAGTTAACTGTTGTAATAACTGGTCAATGACATTAGATAAAATATAAAAATGAACAAATATACATATATGTATGTAACAAATAAGATATTCTGTTTAACAGATAATACAATATAATTTTTAAAATCAGGCTTTATGCATATATGTCAATTACTAATCTGATGCATTAGGCAGTGCACAATTTTTTAAAAATTTGCATAACAAAAACAATTCAAGTAAGTGAAGAGAAAGTTAAATCTACATATGACCTAGAGAAAAATTGGTGCTAAATATGGATAGGCAATTTAAGTTAGAGTGAATACATAATGAAATCTAAATTAATTGTCAAAATAGCTGGAAGAAGAAATTGGCTCTGGTTCACATGCTGATAAATACGTTTCTCTTTTTATCTCTCTTTTTTGATCAATATATTAATTAAAGGCTGCTAGGAATACTAGAAAGAGATGGGGTATTTAACAAATAGGCTTGCATTTAAATACTTTTCAATTAATTTAATTTAAATAATAAATTAATAAGTCAATGTATTCTTTGCTGTTTTATTTTCAAGGTGTTTTCAGATAAAATACTGTATGAGCTGGTACTATATTGGGTTATAGCTAATGGAAATCCCAAGTTGTCTGAAGCAGACCATTGCTGGCATGGATTTAGAAGTCTGTTTAAGTCAGAGTCAGCATCTTTGCAGTTCCCTTAGCCTGTCTTTATAAGCCGTAACTAAATGATCGCAGAAGATTCACTGTTGTTCTAGAGATTACATTTATGTTAAAAACAGGACAGCCCAGCCGGTGTGGCTCAGTGGTTGAGCATTGACTTATGAACTAGGTGGTCACGATTCAATTCCTGGTCAGGGCACCTGGCCAGGTTGCGGGCTCAGACCCCTAGTGCAGGAGGCAGCCAATCAATGATTCTCTCTTATCATTGATGTTTCTATCTCTTACTCTCTCTCCATTCCTCTCTGAAATCAATAAAAATATATTAAAAATAAAATAAAATAAAGGCAGGATAGCTCCCCTGTAATCAGCTTAGCAAAATCTTTTAGAGAACTCTTCTTCCCAGCAGATTTCTGTTTAAATCTAACACAGTTTTGGGTAGGAGTAGGTCACATAGTCACTTCTAGCTTCAAAAGTGGGGGGTAAAATAGAAAAAGTTCAGCCCTACTTGTTCAGTGGATAGAGCGTCACCCAGCGGATCAAAGGGACCAGGGTTTAGTTCTGGTCAAGGGCAAGTATCTTGGTTGCAGGCTCCTCCGTGGCCTGGGTCATGGTCAGGACTCATGCAGGAGGCACCCAATCCATGTGCTTTTCTAACTTTGATGTTTCTCTTGGTCTTTCCCTATCTTCCGTTCTCCCTAAAAATCAATGGCAAAATACCCTCGGGTGAAGATTAACCAAAAACAAAACAAAACAAAACAAAACAAAAAAACAAAACCCACAAAAACCAGCTCATACCATGATTAACTTAACTCAATTATAAACCACTGATTGAAGGCTAGAAACTTTAATCAAAATTCTGTTAAACCAAAGAAAAGGGAAAATGGGTATCAAGCCAAAAACAGATTCTGCCACAAACTGTCATCAGATTCTGACTGTAAATTAGAACAAAATTTCTCTCCTGGTTATCTAAATTGATGTGTTATATCCTATTTCATGAATGAAGGATTCAACATAAGGTCATATACTTTTTGGAAATATTGAATGTGATGACTTATTGTCACTCATCAAATCCAAAAAGTCAGTTTTTGTTACCATTACTTGAAAACTTAGAAACCAGGAAATTTGTTAATTATTCAAATCAGTCAATGGGCCACATTTGCCACCAAAAAGTTCCACTGGCATTGGCACATGATACCAGCTTCTTAAACTGGGTTCCCAGGAATCTGCAGACAGTGGCAATTTTTAATGATTAAAATAAAACATTTAATTTATGTCTTTTCAAAGGTTTAAATGGAAATGCAGGTATTATATACGGAATCCCTTCTTTTTTTATTAAGGATGAAGACGAAAGACACAAGAAGGATTGGGTAGCAAAATTACTAAATTAAAATTGGGATAAATTAGACCCAAGAAGAAAAAATTTTAAAAAAATTAAATTATGCTGCTAAGGAATTTTTTACAGCTGCCCTGGGTAACCAATACATATGGTAATATATGCTATCTTGTGGCCTTTGGCTTTCCAGAGCAACAGGATAGCCTGCAAGTAATGACTGGTTAATGCCTAAGTTAGGGACATCCCTGAAGGGCCGCCCATGGAATTGCCCGAGGTGTCTGGTGCAACTGCATCACAGATCAACTTCCCCCTCTTCCCAATCATGCTAACTACTATCCTGAGAACATTAGTAAATACACCTGTGCATCCAAATCTTAGAGTCTGTTTCCCAGGGAACCCAGACACTGGGGATTGGTAGAAGTCTTGTTTCTAAGAAGCAAAATCTGAAATGAAAATTTGGAGCTGAATTACCTGCAGGTAAACAAAATGAGGGACCTGTAACTGGTGAAAGGTTGTGTATCATAACCATTTTCCATCTCTTATTTTTTTCATTTTGTTCTCTGTTGAATCAAAATTGCTAAAATGTTCAACAGTGATAAGTTAAGACAGAATTATTGTGGAAGGGATTACACTGGTGATTATATTATCTTAGGCTTTGAGAGGGGTGGTTAGATGTAACAATTTTAAGGCTATTTCATGCAGAATAGTGAATGGTTTTGTTGATCGGTACAGGCCAAGTAGAAGAAAGATTAAAAAATATGGGACATAGACAACTA
The DNA here is from genome assembly GCF_963455305.1 of Plecotus auritus. Taxonomy (NCBI): domain Eukaryota; kingdom Metazoa; phylum Chordata; class Mammalia; order Chiroptera; family Vespertilionidae; genus Plecotus; species Plecotus auritus. The sequence continues at coordinate 205,694,077 of NC_137770.1, read as the reverse complement.
GTAAGGAAGGGTGAAGAGGTGTAACCTTTTAATGGTGTCATGTCCCTAATAGTTAGAGTACATGTGTCTAGAACTAAGTGGTGGTCATAGGAATCACCCGGATTAACTCCACTTCCAGTGACTTATCTGGAGTTTTTTGTATTTCTGACCCTGAAACTCTAATCTCTGCAGGTCTAAATGTTGTAGTTTTCTAGGTTGAATATTTGTAGAAGTCTGACTAAGTGTAATCTGTTGGTCACTTTAGGCTCTTTTACCAAAAGTCCTGACTGAAGTCCTTTAAAAGAGGAACCATTTTAATAGTAGTATGAAAAAAAAGATGTAAATGTAGATGAATCCTGAATTCAAAAGCCCAACTAAGTCAAGAAAGCAACCAAATAGAAATATTTCCTTAAATATTTAAATTTCAGGAATAATTTTAAAAATTATTGCAGGTCTTGTTTATATGTAAAGAACAAAATGCAGCCCTAACCGGTTTGGCTCAGTGGATAGAGCGTCAGCTTGCAGACTGAAGGTCCTAGGTTCAATTCCGGTCAAGCGCATGTACCTTGGTTGCGGGCACATCCCCAGTAGGAGGTGTGCAGGAGGCAGCTGATTGATGTTTCTCATCGATGTTTCTCTCTATCCCTCTCCCTTCCTCTCTGTAAAAAAATCAATAAAATATATATTTTTAAAAAAGAACAAAATTCATCTAGTAAACTTAAGGCCTAATTGGCTTTATTAAGCAATTCATGAATCTGGCAGTATTCATCTAGCAACTAGAACAAAGCTCCAAGTAGTTGTACAAAATGGAAGGTTTTTATAGGCAGAAGGATGTGGCAAAGGAAAAAAAAAAGATTATTTTCAGTGCCAGGTCATCTTTGAGAGCAGTTGAATGGCAGAGATTTTATAATGCAGATTACCTCACTAGCATTGACTAGCAGACAGATTGGTTTAAAATTTCACTCCTGGGACAGCATGAAACTGCAATCTGATTAGTTACTAAGTTTTGGTTGGGTTACAAGGCTTAGCAAAAGTGACTCCATTTGGTCTTTTTTTTTTTTTCTTTCCTTTTTTAAAACATATATTATTAACCGATGGTACACCAGTGAGGAATAATTTTTCAGTAGGATAATTATCTATCTCTGTCTACCTATCTATGAATTTACCTTACCATCTATGCATATCTCTTGATCTATACTGGTTTACATATATCAGGTAAAAGGTACTCTATAAGCCAATAAACCAGGCTGAACAATAACAGAAATTCAGACTTCTTAAATAAAAAAAAATGTTTTCCATTTAAAAAAAACCCTCCTGCAGGCATGGTGCAGCCACTGTGGAAAATAGTATGGAGTTTCTTCAAAAAATTAAAAATGGAACTGCCTTATGACCCAGCGACTCTACTTTTGGGAATATATCTGAAGAAGCATGGAACACTAATTCCAAAGAATATATGTAACTCTATGTTCTATTGCAGTGTCATTTACAATAGTCAAGATTTTAAAGCAGTCCAAGTGCCCACCAGTAGATGAGTTGATAAAACAGCTGTGTTACATTTACACAATGGAATACTACTCAGCCATGCAAAAGAATTAAATCTTACCTTTTTCAACAGTGTGGATGGACCATGAGAGTATTATGTTAAGTGAAATAAGCCAGTCAAAGAAAGACAAATACCTTATGATTTCACTTGTATGTAGAATGTAATTAACAAAATAAACAAGATAGAAAGAGACTCATAGTTACAGAGAACAGGCTGCCAGCTGAAGGAAGGTAAGAGGTTTGCGGGGGATGGGTAAAAGTTGAGGGGATTAAACAAACATAAAAACACTTATAGATACAGAAAGCAATATGGTCATTACCAGAGGGAAAAGGGGGTAGGGAAAGGTAGAAAAGAGTAAAGCGGGCATAAGTGGTGAAGGAAGGGGATTTGACTTTAAGTGGTAAACACACAGTACAATATACAGATGATTTATTACATAATTGTACACTTGAAACATATATAATTTTATTAACCAATGTCACCCCAATAAGTTCAATAAAATTTTAAAAAATAAAATAAAATGTAGAGATAAACTATACAGTTTAAAATTACTTGTATACTTATAGCCTATTTGAATAGTCTCAGACTTCCACACACTATCTCTATATATAAAAGCCTAAGCAACCGTTATGACCAAACGACTGGAATGACCGGTCGACCAGTTGCTATGACACACACTGACCACCAGGGGGCAGACACTTAATGCAGGAGCTGCCCCCTGGTGGTCAGTGTGCTCCCACTGCCAACCTCCCGCAGCTGGCCAACCTTCCCTTGTTCCCTTCCCCCATCCCTTCCCCTGGCTGGCAGGCCCCTATCAGGACTGGGCAAGATGGCCCCGATCAGCCCGGATCTCGGGTCAGGCCTAGGGACCTCATCCATGCATGAATTTGTGCACCGGGCATCTAGTGACTTATAATATTGGCTCTTTAGAGTAATGCTTCTTTTTTTCCTTCTAGGAATCCAGTTAGCTACAAACTTGACATATCTCAGAGACATTTCTGCCCATTTTTTGCTTGAAAATGTAAGTATAGCTTTTTATAAGTTATGCTACCAGTGAATACTCATATTCTCTAATCTTTTCAGCTTTTTTGTGTTTAAACACCGCACACTCAGGAAAAGAGTTCATGAATTTATCCACTATCAGATCACATAAACCCTTCCTTATGTACAGTTGTAAAGCCTTATGTAACTGCAGAACCAGCTCAGAATTTTCCTATCCTGTATAATGAGATCCTGCGTTGTTTTCCAGAGCAACATTGAGAACACAAGTCATACAGCCAGGACATGAGCAGAGGAGAGAAATTTGTCCTCCCGTTGCACCTAAATCCAAAGTCTCCTCCCTCAACCCCCACACCCAGCATGGAACTAAAAGACCAGGACATAGTGGGAACTTGAACTCCAGACCTTTTTCAGAAGTCAAGGGTCCATTGTCCAGGAAAATCTGGTGTTGGTACCCCTTTACCATAAATGGCCAAGTTCCAAGATCCTCCAATTAAAATGTGCTCCATGAGAACTTCCACATACTCATTCCCCCTAAGCCTCTTCTAAACCTTTGAGTCTGGTCTAACAAGAAAGATGGATTTGAGACAACACTAAGTCTCCCATCCTCTCACTTGGCGTATTCTCCATCAACAAACTTTTCCTTACTTCAAACCCTGACATTTTGAGTTTTGACCTTTGGAAGCATCAGGCACACATGCTTTGATTCAGTAGCAATTAGTGTGCACAAATCCGGCAAAACATGATAGTACTTCAGAAATGATTTTTAAAAATTACAACTTGTGTTCAAGTACTGATAAAGCTAAGAAGGAAAATGATTTCAAACTGTGTGTCCAGGGAATGCTAAATGGATGGGTTGATTTAAATTAGACATGTAGAGTATAAAGAATTTATCTGGAAGAAAAACAAATTCCTTAGTTCATGTAATTCCTCTCATTGCTTAAACTACACTTGTCCTAATTTAATTTCCAATTTTTGGGCAACTCCTGTACCATTAGTAAATGGTTCTATGGATTAACAGTTTTAATATGGTATTTTAAATTATGTATAATATATATAACCATAACATATATTATGGTTATATACTATATATTATTTTTATGTCAATAATCAAAACTGTTTTATTGTGTTACCTAATTTCTTTGTGTTATTTTAAAGCAATACTCAGTAGTTTCTAATTCTGATGTTCACTACATGATGGTACTGTAATCAGCATTATGCAACTAGAATAGCAATGTATGGGATTCAATTCATAAATGGTAATAATTGATATTTGATATTTTTGAGAAAAAGCTTTCTAGAAACTTTAAAAAAATACCAGCATTCTCAAAGTTGAAAGGAATATCATACAATGTAAAGACATGAGAAAGAAGGGAAATAACAACAAACACACCAGCATGCATTGAACTAGGTCTTTGATTAAGCACTTCTGTGCACCATCTCATTTCTGCCTCAAAGAAAGGAGACCAATTCGACTCATTAATTCCTATTTTGGTCCCATATTCAGCTTATGAAATGAAAGCAATGTAATTTTGGATCTAGATTTAAGAATTTTGTTCAAATGCTTCTATAGATGGGCAAACTGAAAACCTGACAAGTACAAGCATATGAAGAAGGGCATTCAGCAATAAAATGAATTGCCAGGTCCACTTGCTCCTGGTTGGTATAATTTTTTTAAAATTATATTTTTAGAAAAACCTTTAAAGCAAGAATAATTACAAGAGAATTCTCCTATATCAGTAATGAAACAGAAGTTTTCTGGGATAAACTCTTCCTTGATGTTTTTATGTATACAAAGAGGAATGCTTGCTTTCTCATTACTCCCAGGATCCCAATACCTTATCCGTTTCTGGGGACAAATCAAAGAAAAATGGAAGGTCATCTTTGGGTCACTGCTATTCAGTTTGCTGTGCCAAGCTGAAAACCCAGGCCATTAAATATGAAAATCCACTCATTGTCTCAGGCCTGATTGTATCCTGCCTTTTAGATCAGACTCGCCATAGTCATAGCAACCATAATGGGCAGTTGTGCATTGGACCACATCATTTGCAGGGTATCTTTAACTGAGAAAAGTTTTGTTGAAAATATGTGTGATTAATGCCTTAAACTATTATCTCTAATTGAACAGACATGAAAGAGGGATTGCTTTGTTATTAAAGGCATATTCAGCCTTCCCTTCTTGTCTTTGTAACCATAACATGTTGTTGGAAGGCTGTGCAAACTTTTAAGTATTTGTTTGAAACACAGCTCCAGTAATCTTCTAGACATGGATGAAAGAGAAGAGGGAAAAGCTGTTTAGTGCACAGTTAAATGTGCTTTGCTGTTTGTGTTAGTATTATGTAGTGGAACTTTATTTTAATGTATTTATATCAGAGTGATGCATCACCTTAACATCATCAGCTGCTCAGCAAGATTCCTGGAATTCATCTATCCACAATATAACGAAAAGAGGGGTCAATAGAGAGACTCAAACTTTGTTTTGGTTTGTGCATGTGTATATGTGTGTGTGTGTAAGGATAAGAGAGCATTCAAACTGTAAACAACAAAATGTTTTTCAGAGATATACAGCTATGTACTTCATATAGAGTGAAAATTGAGGGAAGTACAAATTTTGAGTGATAAATTTCTATTGACCTGTATTAATTCTGAAAGAAATATTTGTTTGGTAAATCTATTTATCCTGGAGAAACTTGAGTTGTGCTCACATTGGCAAAGAATGATTGTTATGGAGACTTAAAATAAAGGTAGCTATGCCTAAAACAGTGTAAACAAAAATAGCATTGAATATGTTCTGATATTTTGAACTAGAGGCCCGGTGCATGAAATTTGTGCATGGGGAGGGGGTGTACCTCATCCTGGCCTGCACCCTCTCCAATCTGGTACCCCTTGGGGGAGTCGGACATCCCTTTCACAATCCGAGACTGCTGGCTCCTAACCACTTGCCTGCCTGCCTGCCTGATTGCCCCTAATCGCTTCTGCCTGCCTGCCTGGTCACCCACTAACAGCTCCCCTGCTGGTATGATTGACATTTAACTGTTACCCTGCCAGCCTGATTGCCCCCAACTGCCCTCCCTTGCCGGCCATCTTGTGGTGGCCATCTTGCGATAACGTCACGCGAGGGCATTGTGCAAGGGCATGACGCCACCTAGGCTTTTGTTATATAAGATAGGTAAGAGCAAATTCTATCTTGCCAGTCAATGAGTTACTCAACAAAATGTATTAAGTGAACAATGGTATTTATAATAATTCAACATGTGTTAAATAATAAAAAGTATTGTGATATTAAAAATAGCAAGTTAAAATTGTAGGAGAAATAAGCTAAATTTTGCAATTACTTAAATGCATCATATTTATGTCAAATATTTCTTATAATTTGTTAATTTCTAATTAGCTATCCATTTGTAATGTTATAGAATTAAATCTGCACATTACTGCATATAAAAATACATTGAAAATTACCAAAGGATCAAGCATAAATGCCCCAAATATAAACATATGGCAATAAATCTAGAAGAGTTTTAAAAATAATTTTGATTTCAGGATGTCCAATGTAGGTTTCATATTTTTAAAATAAAATATTATTAGATTTAGCAACATAAAATTTAAAATTTCTGTGTAGAAAATAATTTACACAAAGTTAAGGGAAAAAATGAAAGCCTGCATGAATATTTATATTATAGAACTGAATTTTAGTGAAGTTCTATATGTGAAGTCTTCTAACAATAAAAAAATTAGAACACAGTTTTAAAGAGTAAAAACTTATGGGTTCTTATTCTTATATAAATTCTTATTTATTAATGTAACTTTTCCTTTTTAATAGTAGAAAAAATAAAAATAAATCCAATGACATCATTCTTTTCCTAAAAGAGTGACAACATTTTAAAATTTATTATATACATTATTAACTAGGTTATATGGATAAGGGCATTTTTATATACCCCTGATTCAAATGAATTGACCAAGGCTTTGGGTGCGGGCATTTGAGCATTCTATGTCAAATTTAAAATAAATATTTTCACTGATACATAAATTCAACATAAGAAACCTGTTTCATACAATTACAATGGTCTCTCTCTATATTTAAATCACCTACAGTTATATTCATAGTAGTATTGCTTGTAATTATGACAGACTAAAAGCAATCTGAAGCTCCACCAATGAAAGAAGCTTTAAATCACAAACAAATGTATCCTTTGGAAAACTATGCAACCATTTAAAAGAATGTATATATTAAAATGAAAATACTTCTATGACACACTGTAAATTTTTTTAAAGGGTTGGTAGAAGAATATGTGCATTGTTATTATGTTTATATGAGGACAATCAGAAAGATAGAATATTTTTGTTCATTGATATACATATACATAGAAATGAATCTTATATATTCTAAGACAAATCATAAACAACTGTATATACATGTCATTATTTTTTAAATTCATTATTCCCTATACTTCAGTTACCTTCAGATCTTGGCACCACAACATCTTTCCTCTATATATTGTGATGTTTAATACTGCTCTTGAGTGCGGGAAATTTGCTACATTTACTCATTAGTTCTTGGAGCTTTTTGCAGATCTTAGTATTTTCTGTATACATCAATGTGTCTTTAAGAAACAAAACACTCTTTACTGGTATTGTCTTCTTTTGCTTATTTTCCTCCTCATTGGACTGACAGGGCCTCCAGTACCATATTGAATAGAAGAGGTGAGAATGGACATCTATGTCTTGTTCTTGATCTATTGTAGAAAGCATACAGGGTTTTTAAATATATTTTTATTGATTTTAGAGAGGAAGGGAGAGGGAGAGAAAAATAGAAACATCAATGGGGAGAGAGAACCGTTGATTGGCTGTCTCCTGCATGCTCCACACTGGGGACTGAGCCTGCAACCAGGGAATGTGACCTGACGGAGAATTGAACTGTGACTTCCTGGTTCATAGGTCAACACTCAATCACTGATTCACGCCAGCTGGGCATAGAAAGCATACAGTTTTTATCATTAAGATATTACTTATACATTTTTCTACATGCTGATTATCAGATTAAGGATGTTATTTTTGTTTTCTAGATTGCTACAAATTTTAATCACAAATGGGTATTGACTTTTGTCAGGTAGTTTTCTACATTTATTGAAATCATATGACATATTTTCATTTCATTAATATATTGTATAGCACTAATCGATATTTGAATGTTAAACTAACCTTAAATGTGTGTTATTGAACTCACTGAGTCAAGATGTATTATCATTTCTACATACTATTTTATTCTAGTTGATAATATTTTGTTAGGACTTTTGTGGCATGTTCATTAAGTGGTATGTTTTCATATTTGTTTCCCATGATCCTTTAGTCTGGGTTTGGTATAAGGTAGCACTGGATTAATAAAATGAGTTGAAAGTGCTCCTTTATTCGCTATTTTCAGGTTTGATCTTATCCAAATATTCTTTTATTATTATTTAAATGTACTTAATTTATTTTATTTTATTTTTTAAACATCTTTTTATTGATTTAAGAGAGGAAGAGGGAGGGAGAGAGAGACAGAAACATCAGTGATGGGAGAGAATCATCTATTGGCTGCCTCCTGAATGCCCCCTTCTTGGGACTGAGCCTGCAACCCGGGCATGTGCCCTGAGTCAAACTTTGATCTCCTGGTTCATAGGTCTATGCTCAACCACTGTGCACACTGGCTGGGCAAATGTGTTTATTCTTAACTCTAGTGATGTCCTTCTTTTTTTTCTTTTCTCTTTCCCCCCCCCCCTTAATTGGGTGAGCTTTTATTTTTTCTTATTCTATTGGTCTTTTCAAATATTCATTCATTTAATTTTATTAAATTACCATTATTTTTAACTGTTTTGAGTTTTATGGACTTCTACTCTCATCTTTCTTGTTCCTTTTTTTTCTACTTATATTGGTTTTAATTTTATTTCTTTCTAATTTCTTAGAAGCTAATTGGTTTATTATTTTTAATATTACATGAAAAAATATAAATTTCCCTCCGTATGTGTCCACAAAATTTGATGAGTGTTTTAATATCATTCCATTCAAATATTTTCTAATTTTCCATGTTATTTCTTCTTTCATCCATGGATAATTCTTAAGCCTGTGATTAAATATTCATATAGTATTTCCTTTATTTCTTTCTGATTTTTCTTTCTAATTTAAATCTGGTGTGGTTAGAGAACAAGTATTGTATGATAATTACTTCATTATCCAGCATATGTTCTGTTTTGGTAAATTTTCAATGTGCTCTCTCAAAGCAAGTATATGGGTATAGTTAGTGTTTTATAGTTGTTGATTTATCCTATTGGTTGATAATGTTGTTCAAGTCTTCTATACATTTACTGATTTTCTGTCTGCTTGCTATGTCAATTGGTGAGAAGAATTTTTAATTATCAAATTATAATTGTTTTTGTCTATTTTTCTTTTTCACTTTTGTCTGTTTTTGTTTCAGGTATAATGGAACTTTCTTTTTTTAAGTGAATTAATATTTTTATATCTTATTGATCTCTAAGCTCTTAATCATAATGAAAATATCCCTCTTTGTAGAAATATTTATTTCTTAACCGTTATTGTGTCTGACATTAGTATAGTCAGTTTAGTTCTCTTAAGTCTCCTTTTTTGCATGCTCTACAGTTTCCTTTTGTTTTGCTTTCAATCTATTTACATTTTTAATTTAAATTATTTCTCTTATGGACCACATATGGCTGTATATTTAGTCAGATTAATTCTAATTTTTTTATCCTGGTGTTCAGTCTATCACATTTAATATAATTATTCATCTTGGTGTTTAGCTTTTACCATTTAACTACTTCCTGTTTGTCTCATCTCTTTTGTTCTCTTATTCCGAATGTATTTATATCTGTTGTATTAAATATTTTACTGTTATTTTAATACTTCTATTGCATTTTAATTATATTTTTATGTTATGCCTAAGAATTTAATGTGCATATTTTATTTAACACAATTTATTTTGTTAATTTGGACTTTATTCTAGTCATTTTCTACTTGTTAGTTCCATATCCCCCTTCCTTTGTAATACTAATGTCATGCATTTTGTATACATATAGGGTGTCCCCCCAAAATGTATACACATACTTTGAATAATTATAAAGACAGTGTTTATTAAGATACATTTCATTTTCAAAATTGAGCTATCAGCTTTCATAGTGTGTATACATTTTTGGGGAGATGCCCTGTATATATGTTGTAAACTCAACAATACAGTGTTGTACATGTTCCTTTAGGCAGTCATATGTCTGCTACAGAAGTTAATATATTCATATATATACATATAACATATATGTCAAGTTAAACAAATATTTTATATTTTATATCTATCCATATTTTCACTATTTACATTGCCCTATATTGCCTCCTATAGGTCTGAGTTAGTATCTGGTGTCATTTTCCCTCAGCCTAAAGACTTTATTTTTGCATTTCTTATAGCATTATTTGTTAACAATAGATTATTTCAGTTTTATATGTAAATATATCTATATTTTGAAATTAATTTAAGGGATAATTTTCTGAATATATAATTACTAGAGGCCCGGTGCATGAATTTATGCACAAGTGGGGTCCCGTGGCCTGGCCAGTGAGCATGGTCCATTGGGGCAGGCCAGCTGGGTGAGGGACCGTGGGAGGTTGGCCAACTGCGGAGGTTGGCTATGGGAGCACACTGACCACAAGGGGGCAGCTTCTGCATTCAGTGTCTGCCCCCTGGTGGTCAGTGTGCATCATAGTGACAGGTTGACCAGTCAACCAGTTGTTCAGTTGTTTGGTCGCTTAGGCTTTTATATATATAGATTGGCAGATTTTTATCATTACTTTCTATATGTCATTCCATGTCTTTTGATATCAATATTTTTAATAAAATAGTCATTAATTATATCATTGCATCCCTTTTGTCACTTTCTGCTTTCAAGATTTTCTCTATATTTTGCTATTCAAAAGTTTGGTACAATAGGGGAATATGTTAATTTCTTTGAACTAATCCTACTTGAGTTTGTGGCACCCTAAAGTTGGACAATTTTTTTTAGCATTGTGGCAATGATTTGGGTAAAGATTAGGATCAGAGAGAAACCAAGATGGCGGCATAGGTAATCACCTGTACTTGCTGCCTCTCACAACCACATCAAAACCACAACTAAACGGCAGAACAACTACCACCCAGAACCACGGGAAAGCTGGCTGAGTGGAAATTCCACAACCGGAGAGGTGAAGAAAGCTCACTGAGACCAGTAAGAGGTGTGGAGGCGCGGAAAGTGCTGCACCTGGATGTGCTGCTTTTTAAACCGGGAGGGAGATACAAGCTCCCGCTTGCTCTGAACTCCAGTTCCAGGCGAGACCCTGGGGGACCAAGACACATACTGGGAGAAACTGGACTGTCTGGCATCGGGACAGGAATGCGAGGGCAGCTTACTCTTAGAGGTGCTTGCAGTGATCATTGTTCCTGCAGGGGCACGGGACGCAGAGAACCAGGGACTTCTCTGGTTCAGGGCAGCCATTGCTGTTTGCTCTGCCCTGGTGATTCCCAGAGACCCTGCCCCACCCAATTTACAACCCCACACAAGCTGTGAGCAGCGGCTTTTGCATATGAATGGCCTGTTCTTTCACCTAAAACAAACTGCAGCTGGGTCAGAGAGCCCCAGAGATTCCAAAAGAAGGCCCACTACCTGGCAGCAGCAGCGGCCTTACTTCACAGCAGGGCCTCGTCTGGCACTTCCAAACCCCATACAAATAGGAAGAATCTGCAGATGTCTCTGTAGCTCCTGCTGGGCAGCCCCAGACAGTGGCTGACCTTGCACCTCCTTGGAGATCCAAGAGCCATTGTACCCAGTGGTCAGAGTGAGACCATATTGGATTACAACTCTTCACATCCATAAGAGACATACTCAAGGGGAAGATTCAGTGAAGCAAGTCCTGCCCCATAAGGGTGTCTCGTGTGCAAAAGATCTTCCAGTGTAGACAAAACTGGTCATCACAGCCAATTGGCCTGGAGGTCAATTCCCCCCAGTGATACCAACAGCAGTCAAGGGTTAACTACAACAAGACTGTGCACACAGCCCACAAAGGGGTGCACCAAGAGCGTCCACCTCAGGTGACTGGGGAGGCTGAGACACTGGGCCCTATAGGACACCACCCACACAAGGCCACTCTATCAACTCAAGGAGACTTAGCAGCTACCCAGTACATAGAAACAAACACAGGGAAGCAGCCAAAATGTGGAGACAAAGAAACAAGTCACAAGTGAAATAAATGGATGAAAGCAAAATACTGGGTATAGAGTTCAAAACCATGGTTATAAGGTTACTCAAGAATCTTCTAGAAACCTCCGAGAAATTTAGTGAGACCTTCAAGGATATGAAAAAGGACCAATCAGAAAGTAAGCATACACTGACTGAAATAAAGAATAATATACAGAGATCCAACAGCAGACTAGAGGATCCCAAGAATCAAGTCTAAGATTTGAAATACAAAGAAGCAAAAAACACCCAACTGGAAAAGCAAAAGGAAAAAAGAATCCAAAAGTATGAAGATAGTGTAAGGAGCCTCTGGGACAACTTCAAGCATAACAACATCTGAATTAAGGGGGTGCCAGAAGAAGAGAGAGAGCAAGATATTGAAAACCTATTTGAAGAAATAATGACAGAAAACTTCCCCTACTTGATGAAAGAAATAGACTTACAAGTCCAGGAAGCGCAGAGAACCCCAAACAAGAGGGATCTAAACAGGACCACACCAAGACACATCATAATTAAAAATGCCAAGGACAAAAAACAAAGAGAGAATCTTAAAAGCAGCAAGAGGAAAACAGTTAGTTACCTGCAAGGGAGTACCCATACGACTGTCAGCTGATTTCTCAACGGAAACTATGCAGGCCAGAAGTGAGTGGCAAGAAATATACAAAGTGATGAATAGCAAGAACCTACAACCATGATTACTCTACCCAGCAAAGTTATCATTCAGAATTGAAGGTCAGATAAAGAGCTTCACAGACAAGAAAAAACTAAAGGAGTTCATCACCACCAAACCAGTATTACATGAAATTCTAAAGGGTATTCTCTAAGAAGAGGAAGAAGAAGGTAAAGATAAAAATTATGGACAACAAAGTGACAACAAATACATATCTATCAACAAGTGAATCTAAAAATCAAGTGAATTAAAAATCTGAAGAACAGAATAAACTGGTGAATATAATAGAATCAGGGGCATAGAAAGGGAGTGGACTGACAATTCTTGGGGGGAAAGGGGTGTGGGGGGTGCGGGAAGAGATTGAACAAAAACCTTACACCTATGGATAAGGACAATGGGGGGGGTAAGGGCATGGGGTGGGGTGGGAACTGGGTGGAGGGGAGCTATGGGGGAAAAAGAGGAACAACTGTAATAATCTGAACAATAAAGATTTATTTAAAAAAAAGATTAGGATCAAACATTAGAGGGTTGTTGCCTGAGCCAAATATGTGTTGAGCATTGCATTAAAAGGGGCAGCAAATTTATAACATTTTTCTGTCTTTACATTTTAATGGGACTCCCTAGGGTGCATATGTACATCACAGTGCTTCTGTGGCTCTCTCACTTCCCAACATCTCTGCCTAGCTGAGAAGTGTCTAGCTGCTCTGTAACCTTCCCCTAAATTTATCACTTCTGATGAATAAAGCTGTGGGTTTTGCAATCCTTGGTGAGGGCAATGAATGCTCCATTCTCAGGTAAGAAGAGCACAAACGCATAAATCTATCACAACACAGTAGCAGACGTTTATAGGTAGATACAGTCAATCCTCATTATTTACTGACTAGAGGCCCAATGCACGAGAACTCATGCAAGAGTAGGCCTTCCTTCCCCTGGCTGCAGCTTCCCTCTGGCACCTGGGATCTGGGCTGTCCTCCTCCGACTGCCAGCAGGCACCTGGGACCCTAGCGGCTTCCTTCCGACTGCCCACATGCACCAGCGACCCAGGCTGGCTTCCCTCTGGCCCCAGCTTCATCTGGAAGGACATCTGGTCTAATTAGCATATTACCCTATTATTATTATAGATTCCATATTTGTAAATTTGACCACTCACTAAAATGTATTTGTAACCCCCAAAATCAATACTCATGGGCTTTGGCACTTATTCACAGACACATGCAGAATCGGAAAAATTTTAATGGCACAAATTCCCAACTGAGATTGACCAAGGTAATGCTTTGCCTTCTTGTTTAGCTTTCATACTATAAACAAGTGTACTTTTCACCATCTGTTTAGTGCCATGTTTGCCACATTTTTGTGCTTTTTCTTGGTGATTTAACTGCTTAAAATGCCAAGCTGTAATGTATCTTATGGAGAAAATATACATGTAGTTAGATAAGTTATAGTACTATAGGCCATGAATCCAATGCTAATGAATCAATAATATATAATAAATAAGGTATCTTTAAACACAAACACACATAAAATAAGGTTATGTATTGATCAATTGATGAAAGCTGTGATCAGATAGCAGGAAACTAACCCTGTATTCCCGCTAAGGGCAATAATTTTGTATTTAATAAGGCAGTGTTAATGGCAACTTTCTAGAATATAACTACACAAAATAACAAGAATCAACAGTACTTCACAAGTTCTTGTCTACTTTCAGTGTCCTGAAATAATCGTTCATGATAATTTGATCCAGTTATATAGTACCTCTCTTCTGTAGAGTAAATTTGCTCAAGCTTCTCATGTTGTCTTTTCTGCAAATAAAATCTGCTGCTTATTTTGTTGATGTTAACATATTAGATTATGTACACTTATAAATTATATCTTATATGCTTTGTTTTTTATATTATTAGCTATAAAAGTGTGTATTGGAAATAATGATGTCTGAGGGACTCTGTATATTCAATAATGTGGCATTTACATATAGGTAATTTTTTTTTTTCTTTTAGCTACTTGGGAAACAGAAGCCTAAAATATTTGGGAAAGTCTCACACCAAAATATTACCTTTCCATATTATTTTTCTTTAAAATATAGTATATTTAACAAAATATGGATAGAACATAAATATCAAGCATAAATGAAATTAATAAAGCAAATAATCTCATTTGGGTGTATGGAAAAATAATAGAACATTATCAGTACTTCAGAGCTATTTTCTGAGTAAATTCTTTGACCTAGTCCTTTCATAAATAAGTGTCTTGGTTATTATTTTATAAAGCCAATCAACTTTTAATTGTATACTATAAAATAATAATCCTGCAGGTATTTTAAGTAGCATTGCCTTCAACCTATCATGAGTCTTGGGAAAATTGCAATTTTTACAATATTGAGTTTTCTAGTCAGTTTACATGATATATCTTCCCATTTATGTAGTTCTTTCTTTATATCTATAACTTTTATAATTTTATCTGAGAAATATTTGTGTAACCTTGAAATTTACTCCTATGTCTTCAAGTTGTTCAGATCAGATCAGCATACTTTATTCTTTGTAGATATCGTAATATTTATATCTGTATCTTATCACTTCCTACAATAAATTGAAAGTATTTCTTAGATGTGTTTGTGTCTCACACTAGATCTGTAGTCACTCAGAACAGGATTATGCCTAATTCAGTTTTGAGCCTAACATAGTTTCTCACATTGGGTGCTCAGTAAATGTATGTTTATTAAAATGTGACAACTATTCAGCCATATGGGAATGGTTATGATAATTATGGTAAAACCACACAACATAATATTATTTAAGAAATGATTATGCAGAGAGAGAGATGAGAGAAAGACACATCAATTGGTTGCTTCCCACACGCGCACTGACCTGGGCCTGGGATTGAACCTGCAACCGAGATTGGAGCCCTTGTCTGGGAATAAAACCTGCGACCCTTTGGTGCATGGGCAGACGTTCTAACCACTTAGCACACTCGCCAGGTCTAGAAGATTTTTAATAAAGTCATCAAACCTTACTCTTGAGAAAAAAACAAAACTTAAGCACTTATTATATCCCACACTTAAGTGTTATATATCAGTTTGCTATTTGAAAATCATCTCTATAAATGCTGCATGTACTTGAAGAGGAATTTCTCTTTAATTGTCATTATATTTCAGATACATGATGAGAAGTCTGACATGACCTTGTCAGGGGAAAACACCGGTGACATAGCAGTGAAACTGATAGAATCTTTCCTCGGGAAGTACACAGGTGGCAGTGAGACCAGATTTTCTTAAACCATTATTAACAAATTTCCATGTGTTTTCCCTTTAAATATTTTAAAATGACTTCTAATGGAAGCAAATTCAGAAGGCTCCCTTCAAAATGTCTGATTAACGTTACTGGCATATAAACCAAAAATAAATTATAGAAAATTATATCAAAACAATTCAGAATACTAATTCACACTATTGACGCATGACCAACTATCCCAAACATTTTGAATTAAAACTAATGTATTATTTCTGCCAATTCTGTTGTTTAGTCCATTGTCTCTTCTGTTACTTGTACCTGAGCTTACTCCTGTGACTGCATTTAGCTAGATCAGCTGGCCTGGGAGGTTAAATGTGGCTTCGCTTACGTGTCTATGAGTGAATGGCTGGTTGTGTGCTTAGATGCCTTGCTTCTTCTCCACAGGGACTCTCAACTTGCTGGAGGTAAGACTTAACTTCTGTATATGATGGTCAGAACTTTTCCAAGACAGGGAAGGCAGAAGCTGCAAAACCTCATGCAGCCTGGGCTCCTGAACTCTCACATTGTCACTTTCACTACCATTTATTGTTCAAAGGGGGATGGGAAACAGGTTCTGTGCTTAAGGAGAGGAGCTGCATGCCATCTATGGCCACATTTCATTTACCATAGTATCGTAAAACAATTTCATTGAATTTTGCAATAAGCTCTGAGTCACAGAGGTGGCATTTAAGAGTGTATAACAGCAAGCAGATTTATAGAGAGAGGGTTAATGATGTAATGGAAGATGGAAAAATAGTCAATATAAGAACTCAATGTAATGTTTAATAACATAGTTCTTTCCTAGAGCCAATTGTTTTCATGATATTTTTAACCAGAAAATGAAGTAAAATATAAACAAAAAAAGTTGTCAAATCAAAGAGGTAAAAACCAAAGTTTACCTACACAGTTGAATATATCATAGGTTTGACTAAGCTTTACTGTACTGATTAATGAGTAGGATACAGGTGTATAAAGCATAATCACTGCCCACACAGTGAAAAATCCCTAAGAGAAGGCAATATACAAATATAAGAAATGGCTCCAAATTCCTTCTTAGATGTGTAGTGTCTGGGCATGCTACTAATAATGTAGCAACCAGGGGATTAGTTACTAGCATCAGCATTCATCATATCAGAGACAAGATACATAGTGTGAAATCACCAAATTTGAGCAGGATTTGATAAAAATAAGCAGCTGAGGTTTAAAGAAAGTGGGGCAAGAAGCCAGAAGATGCAATTTGTAGGTTCATCACTTACAGCTGGACAGCAAATTGAAAAAGAATCTTCCAGTGCTTTTGGTGGTTTTCACTGCAATGTCTGTGGCTGCTAGTTTAACCATGGTGAGATCAGTTAAATTTGCTGACATCATTCAGGGACATAGGATATCTTTCTTTCTCTATCTCTCCCTGTGCTCTCTCTCCCTCCATCCCTCGCTCTCCCCTTCCCTGTCTCCCTTAATGTAAGGGCTAAATGAAGTGTTAAGTGCAGGTTGAAATAAGATCCTAATCCAATGATCCTCAAGCTTTAGTGACCACTGAGATCACCTGGAGAGCTTGCTAAACCATGGACTTCTGGATCCTACACCAGAGTTTCTTCTGGTTTAGTAGGTCTGCGGTGGTCCCTGAGAATTTGCATATCTAACATGTTGCAGGTGATGTCTTTGCTGCTGGTATAGGAAACACATTGAGAAACAATAACCTAAGTCAGTGGTCGGCAAACTCATTAGTCAACAGAGCCAAATATCAACAGTACAACGATTGAAATTTCTTTTGAGAGCCAAATTTTTTAAACTTAAACTTCTTCTAACGCCACTTCTTCAAAATAGACTCACCCAGGCCGTGGTATTTTGTGGAAGAGCCACACTCAATGGGCCAAAGAGCTGCAGTTTGCCGACCACTGCCCTAAGTCAACCTACAGCACCATATGAGCCTTCAAATGCTACACTCTAAACTTTAGATTATCCATAGCCAGGATACCAGAAGCTGCTGTCATCTCTGACATCACTGCTGTTCTTAGAAAATCAATTGTTTTTTAAATTACTACAAAGATCCCTACACCACTATCCTGTGAATCAGTGCATGGTTAGCTGCATTTGTTTAGCCAAGCCTACCTACTTCACATTTTAATGTAGCTGCAAGACAGCTTGGGAAGGTAGTTTAAGTTAAGGGGTTTCCCAAACACAGAAGTGGTCCAGATTCTGAATAGCCAGTAGGAGTGACAATGTGTATTCCAGGAATTGAGATCTCAGTTAGCAAGAGGCAAGCTTAACTCTTGTAGATCCTGATCTCCCAATTTGGAGGAGTCCAGATGTATCTGAGTTACTCATATTGTAAGGTAAAAGTAGAGGTTTCAAAAGCAGAGACTGCCTGAATCCAAGGCAAAGAATTATTACCTTAGTGTATTCCAAGTTAAAGACAAGTATTCTAAATATTTAAGAGTCAAAAGATTTATTTTTTTTATGGAAGAGGGGGAAATATCTCTCTAATAACTGATGATACTAAGCAGTAGGTATTAAGAGGAAGTAATACTCTGATGACAAAATTCAGGGCTGCAAAATACAGCAGCCATTTTCAAATCTACAGGACCTAGGATTTATCATACAGGGTGAATGGCAATTTTGGTGTGAAAGATTACATAGAAGACTATTTTGATAATGTAAGGGTTTAGGGTATGAATTAGGATGATGGCACAAGAAGTGGACAGGAATTTGGAAAAGCAACATCATATTTAAAGTGAAATGACAGGTCTGTGTTACTAAATAATTACAGGCAGTGAAATATTTGCTTTGAGGATAATTAGAAGCATATGAATCAATTTTTAAAAGATATAAATTGATATAAAGATCTTGTTTCAAGAAAAGAAAAAATGTTTTGGACATACTGCATTTGTGGTGATGGGAAACTAGTTGTTTTGAGATATGATACTGGAAAATAGGGAGACTATTTCAATGTCGTTTTCCAATGAAAACAATTTTCAAAGATTTTAATGACAATGTGATCAAAGGTAACAGCCACAATTATTTTATTAAGAAAAACCATAACTGATATTATCACCTTTAATAAAAATGTATTTCTGCTGTTTTCTAATTTCAAGTTATTGAAGTTTGGGGCATCGGGTGGATAGTAAAAAATGTAGTCTCACTGACTGCCATATCTCTTTATGAATGATCAAGAAAGGATTTCATCCCTGGCCAAGTGGCTCAGTTGGTAGGAGCATCATCCCACACACCAAATGGTTATGGCACATACCTAGGTTGGGGGTCCCATCCATGCATGGTCAGGGTACATCTCTCTCATTCTCTCTCTCTTCCTCCCTCCTTTTCCCTCCTTTACCCTCCTGCCTCTCTTCTCTCTCTCTCTCTCTCTCTCTCTCTCTCTCTCTCTCTCTCTCTCTCTGTCTCTCTCTCTCTCTCTCCTCCCTCTTCCTCCCTTCTTCTCTCTAAAAGTGTATCCTTCAGTGAGGATTAAGAGTTTTTTTAAAAACAGTGTTCAGATTTCAAAAGTTCAGATTTTAGAATTCAAAATATAAGATAAAACATGTTATTGGGGAGTAAGTTTCCTCTTGACCCTGCTCACTGCAGCCATTGTGGGAGTACTCATTCCTTTATCCTGCTCCACTACGCTAACTGTTGGGTCCTGGTCCCTCTGCCAAGGGCTGGACCCCCTTGGACACCAGGTATTGGATGGAGAAGACATAAGAAGTTGTAGGCGTATAAAAGAGCCTTTATTGCAGTCCAAGTAACCATTGCTACCAAGGAGCCATTAGACAAAGCAGTTCTTCAAAGTAGCCTTTCAGAGGAGCTCTTACTAATACAGTAGTAAACTCAGGAGACATCCTAGTAAAAACAGCCAGCACTGGCTAGTCAGTAATACATCTTCCCCACAATGCAGCCCCCAACATAGGAGCCATACAAAGCAGCCACACTCTAGGTGGTCAGTGACACACTTAATACTAACTCAGACAAAAGAAGCTTCTTGCCAAATAGTGACCTCAGTCTTTGGGTTATAGAGGGGCATGCCTGCTCAGTGTCTGCATCCTTGCTTTTGCACCTGCATATAGCAAATTAGCTTTGAACACCCTGATTAGGATTCCCATGCTCAGAGTGGCCTTGAACATCCAGCTTACCCTGGACAGGGCCCCCACACATGTATTTTAAATTCACAATTATATATGTATACTAAAAACATAAAATATAATGTAGGCCAGAATTAATATTCTAATAGTTGTTTATAAACTACTAAAATACTGTTAAAATAACTACATATAACATCAAGGTGAATAAATTTCTTTGTAAATTTAAATTTTATATAAATATATTAAACAGATAATTATAGCAATTTAATTTTGTTTAAAATATGATCTTTAGAAACAAAGGACATCTATGCTTTCAGCATTAGTTTCTGAGAGTGTGTGTGGGTGTGTTCAGAAAATCTTATAAGATATGAGATTATTCTTGCCTGATAGTTTCTTCCTTTGTCTTTTTTTAACTTTCTTTTCTTTTCTCCTCTTCATCTTCTCTTCTTCCTCCTCTCACTTTTTTTCTACTTTTGGCAATTACCAAAAGGGTACAGAAAAACCTACATAAATCTACAGAAATAATATTTTCCTCTTGCAAAATTTAAAATATTTTGTTAATCTATATGTAAGGCCATGCAATTATTATCAGATAAAATTTAATATACTGGTCCTGCTGAGATAAACACAATTTGTCATTAATATGCTAAGCATTCAAGGATCCTATCTAATAAAAGAGTAATATGCAAATTTATCATCACTCCAACACACAAGATGGCTGCCCCCATGTGGACACAAGATGGCCACCACAAGATGGCCAGCAGGGGAGGGCAGTTGGGAGGGACAAGGCCTGCAAGGGAGGGCAGTTGGGGGCAAACAGGTTTGCAGGGGAGCAGCTAGGCATCATAACTGCAGGGGAGTGGCAGGGGAGTGGTTAGAGGGTGATCAGGCTGGCAGGCAGAAGCAGTTAGGCACAATCAGGAAGGCAGGCAGGCAAGTGGTTGGGAGCCAGCAGTCCTGGATTATGAGAGGGATGTCCGACTGCCCATTTAGTCCTGATCCCTCAAGGGGTCCCAGATTGGAGAGGGTGCAGGTTGGGCTGAGGGGCACACCCCCCCCCAACCTCTAGTATATACATAAATATAAGTTAATTCACTGGGAATGGACTTTATTTGCTTTGCTATAATATGCTAGAGTTTTAGTAATACTGTATTTGAATATATAATTATATGCATTTATATTATTAAGAAGCACAATATTTATCCACTTCCTTTAGAGTCTCCAGTCACAGTTTATGCTTTACTTTGGGTACTTACTTTGGTTTCTCCTTTTGAATTCTTAATTAAAATTGCCATAATGGACAGGAATTATTACAAAATACTTATTTAGCTTCTTGTTTTGGCTTCTACATTCATATAAAATAGAAATTTTGGGGGGAAATTATTAATTTTCATAATCAATATTTGACATAGTATTTGAGGTGGCTGCTAGTTATTATTTTCATATACATAATTTTGTCAACCTTTTCAACAGTTGGAAAATTTAAAACTCTGTCAAGATCTGGTAATGAACTTTCCAACATATAATTAATTTTAAAACTTCAAATATTTGGGAGAATGTTCCAGTGGAAGGAACTGTCTTGCTCAGTATGATATTTCAGGAGTTCGAAAAAGGTGGGAAAAGGGGGACATAATGCATACAATAGCAGTAGAATTGGCTGGCTGATATTAAGTAGCTTTGACATCTTACAGTGAATGAAAAGCAGAACTGTTTATTAAAAATTGAAAACTAAGTGTGAAGTTCAAGGGCCTGTTGGTGACTTACAAAGAGACCTTTGTGTGATTCTGTGGGAGAATAGGAAATGTGAAGACTAAACTCAAGATTTCATATTTAGAGTCCCTGAACTTAAAGACCCATTGAATGTATAGCTGATGAGGTTCTATTAGGCTAAAGTTTGGGTCCTGATTCAAAATGCCAGCTACTCAAGCACATGGAATGGGTACATCTGGATAGAATGACACCCAAGGTTTTGACTCCCCAGCCTCTTACACCCTAAGTGTACAGAGGTAGGACACCTTTCTCTAATAAGAACTATCATTTTCCTCAAATAAAAAGTCACAGTAGAGACCTCTCTCCCACAGCATACTAGTACCCCCCCCCCCCCCTTAAGAACTTTTCCCAAATCATTGACTACTACTAATTGTGGCATAATCTAGACAGGCATGTGCTGGACCCCATGAGAGAGGAAGGGGTTAATGCCCTAAAGAAGCTGGGGAATGTTTCTTCAGGAGCTAGGAGAGTGCCAGTGTAAAATGATGCTTAATAATTAAGAGGACTGAAGCATAAGACTGTAAAGGATAACTTATTGATTTGGGGATATTGTTGAGATTCAGTATATAATACCTTGATAAAGTATCAGGGAAAAATGCCAACAAGCTGTTTGGATGACTTCTAAAAATGTAGAAATGTAGGCCCTATTGAGTGATGTGAAAATATTTGAATTTCCATGGCAGATGGTAGTGGAAGGGATTAAAAGGACATGGGGCATGGTGAAGTGTATATATGTATTACATGAGGCCAGAAGAATCACCACACCATTCATCAAGGTCATCAACAATGTGCTGCTTGGAGGAACATTCATTTTACTAAGAAATTCAGTGGTAGGTGGCTCTTCTTTCTAGTCAGGATCAATGACAGGAGAGGCTGTCACATAGCTTAGCTCCTTTGAGTATAATAGGCCTCACAGTAAGTCATCAGATGATGGTGTTACAATGCCAGACATTAGTGGCCATAACTCTCATAATGCCAGCAAGGTCAGAGTGGCAGCCAAGGGAGCTAGGCCCACATGCAAATGCATACTAGAATATGACATTCCTAAGGGCGAACACAAATGGGCAGGCATTATATAAATAATCAAAAGGAAGAAAAATGGGTCAGTAGGAATGTAAGGGTGGTTGCTTCAATAAAAGTTCAAAGCTCCTTACTCAATTCCGGGGAATGAGACAGTTTTCCAACCTTGAACTGTTAAGTGAAATGGTGACTGGCTCCCAGGAGAATTGACTATGTAACCACAGAGGAAGTACAGACACATCTCAGAGATATTGCAGGTTCTGTTCCATAGTACTGGAATAGTGAGTCACACAAAATGTTTGGTTTACTGGGGCATATAAAAGTATTTTTACACCAACCTGTAGTATAGCAAGTGTGCAATAATATTATGCCTACAAAATACAGTGTACATGCATTAATTATAAAATACTTTTTTACTAAGAAATGCCAACCACCTTCTGAGCTTTCAGTAAGCTGTAATCTTTTTACTGGTTGAAAGTCTTACCTTCAATTTTTAAAAATGCAGTATCTGCAAAGTGAAATAAAACAAGGATTCCTGTATATGCATACTGATTCCCTAATCTTTCCTCAATGGACCCCAAAGCCATTTACTCATGTGTACTGTATGTTAAGGAAAATGGAATAACAGGCATTTTAATAAGTACTGGAACCAGAGTCTGAGACTACATTAATACTCAGAGACTCAAAATATTATCATAGTCCTCTATTAGAATGGTGGCATATAGGAGTTATATGAATCAAGAAGGCCTGGCTATATTCCAAGCTACAGTGGGTCTATAGCATCCACAAAAACCATTTCTTGGTGAATTCCCAAGACTCTGACTATATACTTAAGACTAACATAGTTGGCAGTTGGAGTAACCTTCCTATTAGGTGCTGGTTATGTGAAGTAAGAACAACTATAGTGAGAAAGGCAAATGGAAGCTTTTAGAATCACAACCCCTGATTCATATACTAAATAAAAAGCAGTATAACATCCTTGTGGGAGGTGTAAGGGAAATAGTGACGTTTAGTGGCACCCTTAATTATCTCAAGAATGCTAGGTGATAGTCCTTTCTATACCTTCATTTAGTTCACCAGTCTACCCAATACAGTAACCAAATGGATTCTGGAGAAAGACTGTGTACTACTATAAGCTCAACCAGTTAGTAGCCCCAATTTCAACTGTCATGCTAGATTTGTAATTTTTATTAGAGCATATTAATATTACCTGAGTATATGGTATATACCCTTGGATTAGGGGTGTGTGTGTGTGTGTGTGTGTGTGTGTGTGTGTGTGTGTGTTTAATTTTAATAAAGAGGGACAGAAACACTTCTCATTTACAGGGCATTACCAGGACCACAAATCAATATACATAGTGGCAGAGATGGAGGTTGGGAACATGCCCAACAACATGGATTCTTACCTACCAAGGCTTATCTAGTTATTGCCCCCTCTGAATGCCCAACAAGCCATCAACAGAAATAAATGATGAAACCTCAGTATAGCACAATTCCTCAAAAGAGCCAACCAAATACTTGGTTCTAAATTTACTAAGTCCTTTCTATTTTAAAAGAGCCTGCAATTTGTTCTCAAAACAGCAGGTACCTATTCTGGGTATGAGTTTGTATTTTCTGCTCTGAGAGTCTCAGCTGGCACCAGAGTCTAAAGACTTATGAAGTGTCTACTTGCTAGGCATGGGATTTTACACAAGGGATCTCATTCTTTCAAGAATGAAATGTGTCACTTTACAAGGTAAGCCACCAAGAGCAGCAGGATAGTAGCTAGGGGTGATGAAAATTTGGAAGGAATATTGGAGCTAAAGGATGGCCAGTAGTAATGAAGGCCCTCAACCTTCTGGGTCTCCTCTTAAGAAATGAGGCTCACTAGAAACCTGTAAGTGCTTCCCTCCAAATACAAGGGTGGGCAGAAGTAGGTTTACAGTTGTGAGTACACAAAACAGAATTTATTCTTCTTTCTTATTTATGCTTGTATTTTCCATATAAACAGCTGTAAACCTATTTTTGCCAGCCCCACATATAGGTTGAACTGGGACAGCCCTGGAAGGGCACCACTCAATTTTCCCTCTATAAAAACTTGCCTCCACCTGCCACACTTGGACTCTGCTGCAGGTTTGCATCAAGTCTCACTCTTCACAGCAAAGCCAGAAGATGGATGTGCACAGCAGTACCACAGCCACACCATTTCTTCATACAGGACTCCTATAACAGACAATGTAGAGCTCCATGTTTGGGGGGAAAATCTTTATTTGATCTGCATCACAGTCTGAGGCTCAGTTCTCCTTTCTATGCCCTTTTCTTCACAGATGCGCTATCAGATTTGATACCTGAAATCTTTCACTGAGAAATCCTGTTTCCTCCCCCATATTATTCACAGGCATCACCTCAAGTAGGCCTCCTTGTACTCCTAACTCCATCTCAGCATATGCTACCTAATACTTTGAATTGATACAGTTGTATGTACCTAATGTCTTTGTGTTGGTTCAGTCTTTTATAAATTCATTTCAGACATTCCAGTGGTGTCAATCTGCTTACCATAAGTGTTATTTACTAAATGTCAAATCCAAACATGTGATTTGTTCTCTTGAATCTTTTCAATATTTTCTCTATACTCAGAGGTTTTATGTGTTTCTCAGTATAGGGTAAAATACAGAAAAAGTGTGTGTGCATATTTAAAGCCATAGGGTCTTTGTGACACAGCTTTCAATATCTGTTTTCCTTATTTTAAGAAACTAATATTATAGTTAATATATATATATGGATATATATATATATGGATATATATATATGGATATATATAGATATATATATATATACAGTATATATATATATATATTAAAGAGTAAATGGAAAAATATACAAATATAAGGATAAAATGTGAGTCAGAAAAAGCATTTTTGTATCAAAATATTCTGAGCTTTAAGCAATATTCTCAGAGGCAATGTTTTTCATAGTATCTCAGCTCAGTCTTAAGAGGCGCTTTAGTGGAGATGTTAGAAAATATGAGCCCAAAATATGGGTACAATTTAAAAACATTGGCTGGCTACACAAAAACCCAGCCTTACTCTTGTGCTCACTTCCTACCATATGTTGCAGTAACCCAAACCCCATCCAATGTTTTCTCATGTGTCTGATTCTGTACTTTTTTTGTTCTGCTTAGATTATTCTGTACTAGGTCTTGGTGGAAAAGTGCTTTTCATGACTGTGACATGATTCCCTAAGACTTGCACTAATCCAAAGAATGATTTTGTAGCAGAAAATTTGCAAGTGTAAATTGGTATGAGGCTGGGCAGGATCTATAAGGACAGTCAATGTGTCTGAAATCCACATGACCAATAAGCCTCAGGCTGACCCTAAGTGTTTGAGGACCTGGATTCCTGAGTCAGCTTTCACGTATTCTGAACAGTAGGTCCTTCTTAACTCAAAGGTTTATGTTTTCTTCAGTTGTTTTCTTCTTCTGTCTTTGAGGTCTCTTCTCTTTCCAATTTATAACTGTATCTAGTCTATTTTAATGTAAAACTTACTGTGCCAATACATGCTTATTTGTTACTGCAATTAGTATAACTCATTTTTAGTTATGTGGCTATGGGGAGGAAGAAGGGAAAAGTCCTCAGGGCTATGAAATAATTTAGCGAATACTACAGAGAAGAAGGTGAAGAAAGAAATACCTAGATGAATATTTAGACATATTATCATTTATTCTTCTCTATCCCTGGAATATTCTCTCTTTCTTTCATCATCTCATTACTTCATCCAGTAAAACATCTTGACCCCTTATTAAATCCAATCTTATTAATTGTCCCTCATATTCTCCGATAACATGTCACCTGCCTACTTTATAAAAGTTGTTTTCCTATATTGAATTTTCAGTTATTCATCTTCACAGAAAGACTCTTGAGCTTTAATGGAGGGCAGAGCCTGGAGACTGGTCATATTTCCTTATCCTTGGTGCTTAGAGCAGTGCCTGTCATCTAGAGGACATACAGTAAACGTGCACATGAATGAGAAAATATATGATATTTTATGGTTTCAAAAATACTGAATTGTTGCTACTATTTAAGAAAAGGAAAAAATATATTAACCTTAAAAAATGACTGAAGGCAAACCACAAAATAAAATTTGATACCCATACCTGTCTGCAAAAGCAGTTAACTTACATTTAGTAAAGTATTTTATACTTTACAGTTACTTTCACCTGAAGATTAATGGAACATTTAAAGTAAAGAACTAAAAGGCATGTTTCAAGTATTTTAGTGTGTTTTTAAATATGGGGATTATTCAAAGGGAACACAAGAGAAAAAGAAGTTACTGTTGAATAAAAGAGACATAAATCTTAACTATAAAACAAAGACTAATTCAATTGTGGCAAAACTTCTTGTGAGTTATTGCTTTGGATAGCAAACTCAGACATATCTAAATGCTAAGTTTTATGTCAAAATCCATTACATTATGTTTGGCTTTCTTTTTCATAGGGTAATCAAAATCTCTGTTATGAAACAATGAAGTGATATAACACTGAAGTAATGTTGGGAAAACCCTTTAGTATATTCACAGTATAGTGATGATTTTCAGAGCTGGGGTTAGCTTCTAGGGTTGCTCTTTCTTCCAAGATGAAAGAAAACATAAAGGATGGGGCAAAAGTAGGTTTACAGTTGTGACTACATGAAACCAAGTTTATTCCTGTTTTATTATTTATTAATTATGGTATTATTTTTCCATAAAACAACTGTAAACCTACTGTTATACAACTTAATACCAAAAGATAGTGAAAGAAAGTATTATTAACAAGTTAACTTTTAACAAATAGCTTGTTAATACATTTTGAAAATTTTTCTTCATTATTTTCATAGTCAATTTAAGATGGTTTTGTACTTTCAAAATATATATGAAGTTGAGAGATTAAACAGGACATCATAATTCCATTTTACTATAGAGTAGTGTGATGACTTTGAAAAGTATATTTGAACTCAGTCCCCGGTGGACACTTGAGAAAGAGAGCCCTGGAATTGGTGCAGGTAGGCTGACTAAACAATAGCATAAATGAATTGTGAATACATAAATTAAAATTTTAAAATCAAAGTCTTAGAAATGTTGGCTAAAAATAAGAACTCAAATTTCTAGTACACATTTTTAAAAAATATATTTTATTGATATTTTTTACAGAGATGAAGAGAGGAATAGAGAGTTAGAAACATGGATGAGAGAGAAACATCGATCAGCTGCCTCCTGCACACCTCTTACTGGAGATGTGCCCACAACCAAGGTACATGCCCTTGACCGGAATCAAACTTGGGATTCTCCAGTCTGCAGGCCAATGCTCTATTCACTGAGCCAAACCAATTAGGGCTCTAGTACACATTTTTTTAAGTATTCAGTGTGGCAACTGATTGATTTCTGGCTGTCTTACTTAAAACCCACTTACACAGCGGGTATAAGAAGTTTCAAAAGAATACTATTAATGGAAAGTTAAGTTTCTTGTTGAAACTTTTGAGAAATGTCAGGTGAAAAAAATTAACAGTAATTGACTTTATAAATGCAGAAAAATCTAGTGATCTGAAAAGAAACTAGTAAAAAATACAAGTGTGAAAAATTGGCATCTGTACTGGATGTTTCAGTATATTTTGTCCTACATAACACTTCAAAAATCTAATAGCTATAGACCTTATTCCCTTGCATCTAGAATTTCAGGTATTAAGCAAGTTTGAATATCTCTGTATATTATTACAAATACAAATGTATTAATGTTTATCAATATTTAAATAGAATTTTTATTTTATAGAATGTTTATTAAAATTATTTCATATTATAGAATACTTTGTTTTGAAATTTTGTCATCTTGATTTGGAAAGGAAGGGATAGTAGTCAGGATTCAAAATAGAAGATTTATTTTATCTTTGCAATACTTTTCTCACCACTGCCTTCCCCTAAATGCTCATCACTATCACCTGAGGTCAGACCATTACCATCAGTTAAATATTGCAATACTCTAGTATCAAGTCCCCTTACCCAAGTTTATTAGAAGTAACTCAGTGACTTTATACACATTACTACAGGAAGGAAACAATATACATAAACAGGAAGCTGAAACAGTAAATCCAGTAACGGAACACATTCAGATATAATGTCTGTTCTTTCGAGAGCTACTTACTCCACATCCATTTTTTTTACTCTCTAAATACCTTTTTCTTCAGTTTTGTTAACATAGTACTCAGCTTTCTCTATTATGAAATAGCTTGTCATGTTCCCATTTATTATTTTTAAAACAATTCAATTCATAATTTTTTAAAATCACAGAATACGTAGGACAATGAAGAACAAATAAGCAATAGTTTATTTATAGTATGCAGATCCCTTTTGATTTTAACTTGACTTCATCTCCTCTCAGACATTGGATCTGCTCTCACCTACTAAACCCATACTGGTTCTTGAACCTCAGACCAGCACCTGCCTTTGCTTTACTCATGCCATTCAAAAGGCCTGGTGATTGTAATCATTCTGTTCCTCTTTCTTAGCATATACTCAACTTATTATTTTTTTCCCTAAATAACAGTAGTGATATGTCACTGTCAGTCATTCAACAATATCAACATCAACCTCTAAAGAAACAACAGACTTTTTATGGCTTTCCATGTCCACAGAAGAAAATGTAATGGACCAGTAAATGGCTGGGCAGTTTTGGAATCCTAGTGGAGTCAGAGGTAGCAATACAAATGTTCTTTACTGTAAGACCACTTTAAAATGGGAGTCTGATTTATATGCTGAATCAGCTTCCTATTAAAGTGTGAGGAATCAGAATGAAGTTAATATGAGCTTTGAAAAATAATACTACAAACTGGATTTCTCAAAGTAAACTGAGAAAAGATCTAAGTAGAGTCAAAATAAAACAAATATTTAAGTGATTCTGGTGACAACATGCTATTACAGGTTATTTATTAACAATACAGTTTTCACAATTTTTGAAGGAATCCCTTTAATAAAATTTTCTTATTGTTTGCTCATGAATCATGGTTTTTTCTGAGTCTGTAATTCTTCCTCCCTTTTCTCTGTCTTCCCAATGCAAATTACCCTTTCCCAGCACTGATCCAAGGCTTCCAGCTTCTACTAAACTTTATAAAGATGCCTTGATAGATGTCCTTGGTACCCACTGAAAAGTCACTCCACTTAACTTTCCTTAGACTCTGCTGCCACCTATTCTAAGTATAGGTATTTCCTCCAGGCATTGCTGCCGCTTCTATCCATAGGCCAACTTAACTGAGCAGTACATGCTCTGCCAAACATGACTGCACCCTCCCCTGGGTTTTACCACTTGTTTCCGTTTGATCCTGTAAGATCTCCAAGATATGTCCACCAGGGGATGAAACCTGTGGGGCTAACATCCAGGATAGAACATCAAGAAGTTTATTTCTATAGATATTAGAGGGCACTCTTTCTTCTATACAATAACCATAT
Source organism: Plecotus auritus (assembly GCF_963455305.1). Taxonomy (NCBI): domain Eukaryota; kingdom Metazoa; phylum Chordata; class Mammalia; order Chiroptera; family Vespertilionidae; genus Plecotus; species Plecotus auritus. Next base: position 205,664,066 of record NC_137770.1, on the reverse strand, counting down.
GCTTTCTAAAGTACACTACTTCTCACAGCAAATGCAGTCACTTCTTATTAACACTACTTCCACTTTTGAGTAATATGTCAGTTTGGGTTCTCTTAGAATCAGATATCTATATAAGATTAGTTATGTAAATGTTTTATTGGGGGAAGTTCTGTGAAGAATAAAGTAGGAGGGTGCTAGAATAGGCCCTAGGAGCCTTCAGCCCACAAAGCATGCTGACTCACGTGAAAGGAGAGAGGGGAAAAAGGGTTAGGTAGGAGATTCTCAGATTGCAGCACAGTTTGAGAAATCCCTGGACAGGCCAATGTGGAGTCCATGAGAGAAAAGGTTGCCTATTGTAGGAGTCCTGAATCTGACCTCAGTGATCCAGCTCTAATATCATTCTGCCCACCATAGTCAGTCATTGGTTCAGGGTAGCTGAAGAGGAAGTGAGGCCTCACTGTGACCACTCTAAGTAGATCCAAAGGGATGGTAGGGGATGGATGTAAATTAACTGTTTTCTTAGCAGCAGGTTGTTTTAAAGGAGATTTGAGCAGGGCTCCTTCATAGTCATGCTGTTATTAACCACAGGTCCATAGCTCTATAGAACTCTAAGGCAAAGTAGGGGAAATTGTACATAACAAGTAAATTGTAACTTCTCTCCCAATCCAATATTAAAATTCATATCTAAATTTCTACTTCCACCTACTATCCTATCCTCTCTGAAAAACCCAGTCTAAGTCTACAGGGACCTAAACAGCACAAATGTTTCTCTAGTAACATGGAATACTTAATCCTATTGATAATCTGAATCTTATTTGGGGATAATAATTTCTGGCCAATTTAATTTCACTGGAAATTAATAACTTCCTAATCTGCTCTTTAACACCTCATGGAAATAAATTCCTTGATCCTTTATCCTGCATATTAGTCTTGCATATTTGAATTCATCTGATAGACATAGTTTGGGGATCAACCTGGGTCCCCCACTATACTATCATAATGTAGGATAGGATAAAAATAAAAGAATAAAGAAGCCACTTTTTCCATGGATATTGAAGGCCATTAACCCCTTAACTTATTTAAATTTAATTATGTTAAATTAAATTAGTCCTGTTTCGGTATAAGGAATTTGTAAAATTCATTGGGTTGCTTTGGTCTCTATTTTAATAACTGGTATAATAAGTGATTTTTTAACATATATTCACCCTGCCCGCGCCCCCCCCCCCCCAACTCTGCCTTCATTTCACATTAGTGTTGGCCTTGACAATGTAGCCAGTTTTGTCCAAAATCATGGTTGGAAGTGAAAAAGTGCCAGTTTCATATCTATATCTTATTGGTCACATCTGGTTTTACTCATCACCCTTAGATTTTTAATTCACCACAAGGAAAGTAAATCTTGGTGGAGGCTGTCCCACTAGCCTTGCCCCGCAATGAGATCTGTATAGCCTACCCAAACTCAGCAAAACCTGAAGAAGAACCATACAAGCGAACACAGCTGATAAATAACTGCCTAGTTTTGCATACTATTCCAGTTTTATTATGTAGCAAAAGCTACTCAAGTATTATCCCCAGTGTCTTGAGTAAAGAGGTTGAGTATTTCCTGACTTTTCTCTTTTTGGTTCTGAAGTCCAACACATAAAACTTTTTCATGAAGAGCAGCCATCCAGAGTCCTTTATAGACTTTCCCACTTGAGCTGCTTTGTCTCCCATCCTCATTTTGTTGTGATTGGAATGGATCATAAATAAGTTAAAACAAAAGAAAATCAATAAGAAAAGCAGTATTAGTTTTCAATTTCCAGTAATAAGATTTTGTGTGAAAGAGTGCCAAAGAGTGAGCCTTTGTTATATAAATACATAAAGGTAGGAAGATACCTGAAAGCATGCATAGGGATGAGAGAACTAACACATGGCAAATAGTAACCATCCTGAATGCAGCATCACTCTCATTTATAGATAGGCATTGGACATTTTGTAAGGAATTTATTGAAACAAGGCATCTTGTTAATGTAGGAAATTGACACAGCAGGATTAGAAGAGCTTAGATATATATATTTTTTGTTTTTATTGGAAAAATTATATAAGCTTTAGTAAATATTATCAATTCTTCTGATGCCATCCAGCAAAATGCAAATTATAGCAAGCTACGGTGATTTTTGAAGGCTGCTGAAATCAATAGCAGAGAGAGGTAAGACCTTAGACTGAATCTAACATGTTGATGAACTAAAGCTTTGTAGTTTGGACATGACAATTTTCAAGAGCCACTTCACAGCAACAACTTGTTCTGAACCCGAAGTCATGTTTAAATGTATACCATTTAAAAGATCTACAGTTGTGTGTAGGCAAAACACAGAGTTTATTCCTGTATTATTATTTATTAACTAGGGACCCAGTGCATGAATTCATGCACCTTGAAAAGAACTGTGGGTCGTGAGGCTGCGGTGGGCACAGGGGTGGGTCTCAGCCCATCCTCCATGCCCCCTCCCAGCCCCACCCACCACGGCTCCTGGTCCCCTCTTGGCCGGCAGCCCCGCTTCCACCGTTGCTCCCATGCAATGATGGTGCCAACCCTGCTTGCACCTGCTGATGGCGCAGAGTGGTTGGGGCCAGCACCAACAGCAGGTGTGAGTGGGGCCGGCGCCATCATTGGGTGCAAATGGCAGCTGCTTCCTGATCACCCCTCAGGAGCAGGGAGAGGTGGAGAAGCCCTCAGGGGCGATCGGGCCTGGCAGCTGCTGCTGGCAGCGGGTGCATGCGGCAGCTCCGGCACCAGCAGCAGGTGTGAGCACCGGGCGGGTCCACTATGCGTGGGAGCAAAGAATTTTCAATAACCACCAGAGGCTCGCTCAGATGACAGCAACCAGCTCCCCACCTTGGTCTGGTACCCCTGTTCACCTCTTCCACCATCCCACTGAGGCTGATGCCTGCCAAGTTCCGTGTGTGCCCTGTGGTGGTCAGTGCATGTCATAGCGACTGGTTGTTCGGTTGTTTTGCCGTTTGGTCTATTTGCATTTTAGGGATATATATATATATATATATATATATATATATATATATACACACACACACACACACATATATATACACACACACACACACATATATATATACATATTTGTATATATTATTGTATTATTTTCTATATGAAGAACTGTAAACCTACTTTTGTCCCACCATGTATGTATGTGTATACATATTTTCATTCTGGTGGCAACATGGATCCTCCTTAAACATTCCTGTAGTAATGGTAGCCTAGACTTTTTTTCTACACAGTTCCTGTTGGTTAATTTTTAATTTCATTGGGTCTCTGAAAGGTTAAATTGTAACTTTTCAATTAAGGGCACATGCTTAGATTTTATGTGTATATCTTTCTACTCTCATTCCTTTTCTTTTTTTCTAATATTTCCCAGGCCCACAGCCTCCTTGACTGTCACAAATATTTTGTTGAGTAGGTAAAAGCAGCAGACATTTTAGTTGTCCTTTTTATTTGAAATCAAATGAATGTCAGAATAGATACAAAAAGAAGGAATTATGGTAAACACCAAAACTAAGTAAATTCTTTGAATACATGAAAATATTTTATATCCTAGATGGGAAGAATAAACATAAATATACATTTGCAAAGAAAAAGATATTGCTGATTACATGTTCTGTTTCTCTTTATTAAAAAAGCAAAGCATAAAAAACTCAAAGCATAGTATCATTTTAAAGCTAGACACGATTTTTTGTTGACTAATATCAAGCCTCCAATATTGGAATTCTTAAGACTTACGTTGATATTTGTTTGCAATCTTTATGAAAAAGAAGCTTTGGTTTGGGATTTAAATTTCAAACAGGGTCAGCAGAAGTTACTTTAAAACATCATTTCTTTCAGTCTTTTAAAAAACATTTAAAATTGAAAACAAAACAGGATGAACAATACAAGTCTTATTTTTAGGGTATATTATGTTTAATATTCTGAATTCAAAGTGGAGCTCGCATTAGATATCAAAAGCACAGTCGTTCTATCTCAGAAACCAAAAATGTCATGTAGGCAAAAAATAAAGATTTTTTCATTTATTAACAAATACATTTGATCATTTTTAACAGAGAAAAATTACTTTTAAGATAATATCTTTCAGTCAAATCAAAGAATGTGTAATTTTTACACAAGAAAAGTATAAAGGCACCACCTTTATACTATTATTTCTGTAAAAATATAATCTTCTACAGGGAAAACTTACTTTTTAACCTGTAGGTAAATTCCTTCTTATGTCCTTTTTAAACAAATGAGTAAAACCTTTCACTTAGTGCCTCCGTATGAGGGATTCCCTCCAGTTCAGCTCTTCTGTGCTCTTGATATTTTCTATTTAATATGGAACTCAGAAAATCTGAACTGTAATTGAAAATGTTTCTAATGTGTGGAAGAAAGGAGGGCTGATTTGTGTCCACTAGAAAAAAACACACACACAAACAAACAAACAAAAAACCACACCAAACCCTGTTGTTGTCTGTGTGGGGTTTCGGCCTATCCATAACCAATGTTGTGGTTTGGCTGGCCCTTCTAGTTCTTATTGTAATTGCAAGACGCCCTTCAGCAATAACCATCAGGAAACTTTGAAAAAAAAATAAAGATTTACTAATTACAGGACCTGAAAATTACATAGCACACCTGGGACTACACAGTGAGGCAGTGGGTAGGTAGGTAGATAGGTAGAGAAAGAGAGAATGCACAAGGTTCTGCTTTTGTTGGGGTTCAGATTAGGGGTCTACGGTTTTACAAGCTCCTTCTTTTTGGTGAATTTAAAACATAGGCCAAAATTTAAAGTCTGAGAAAGAGAAAAAACAAGTTGCCCAATGGTCAGTTATCAAAATAAACCAGGAACTCTAAAACAAAGAAGTCTCAGAGGGGGGAGGTGGCCTGGGGCTGGCAATGCCTTTATTCTAGACAGCCATTTTTGAAGTGGATGCCCCTTTGAAAGAGGATGCTTTGGCATCAAAGCTGAAGTCAGGCAGCTGCTTTACAAAAAAAACAAACAAAAAACCTGGCAGGGTTTATATTACCCCTGTATATTTGAAAGTTTCTAAGAGAGTAAACCTCATCACCAGAAAAACAATTGTAACTATGTATGATGATGGTTGTTAACAAGACTTGTGATCCTCTTGCAATGAATGCAAATATCGAGTCCATATGTTATACATTGGAAACTAACATAATGCCAATTACATCTCATTCATATTTTTAAAAGAGTGTCAGTAAAAAGTTGTCATCATGAAGCTGATAACAGCATTTTCTTTTTGTCATACAAGAAGATTCTCATTTAACCAATTTACCGGAACAGGAAAAACTTGGTCTCAGAAAAACCATTAGTCTAGAAAGGCCTGAGGCCCTGAACTGAGGCAAAAATCACTGTTTGTAAAGGATACATTCAGTAACTGAGACACATTTCTGAGGTAGAATCCAAGATAATTTATTGATTTACTGAAAGTGGAAGTCAAGAAAAGAGAACCTAAGGTTGACATCAAGATTTCTTGTCTTCAGACTAGGTTCTTGGTAATGTCACCATCCAAGGCTTTAAAAAAGTGGCAGAACTTATGGTGGGAGCGGAAAAATTTATTGCACATATATTAAATTTAATACATATAGAAAAATCTCAAATAATGTATTATAGGGTTTGACTTGGCAAGATGGACAAGGAGATAGCTATATATTAGAGCAGTAGCTAAATTCACAGGAGGGAAACACAAAAGAAAATAAGATTAAACCCTGCTGATTCTAGAATTTAAGAGATAGTCATAGTGGGGAATATATTTCTTACACATGAGGAAACATCCATCAGTTATAGTCAGGGATATTATATACATTCATGAGATTCGATATCTATCCTAAAGTAGCTTTTATTGTATATTTTTACAAACATGAATAAAATCTTAAATTGGTTCTATTCAAAGTGTTTGTTATATATGTATTTGAATCAGTTCATAATCTTTCTATATATTGAAATCAAATTAAATTGGCACTATCAAAAGAGTTTTGATCTAGAATAAAAGACAATTTTATATGTTTCATCTAATAATTTTAAAGTTTAAAATCCTAATTTATCCGTCTGACATGGGGATTATATATAATTATGTTAATTTTGGTACATGGCTTAATATTTTAAACAACAGATTATTCAAATATGTTTCTTGGCCATTCAAACATTTTATTGGTTCATAATTTCCCTAGATGATAAATTTGGCTATTTTGTACTGAGAGGCTTTGGGCAGAGCTGTGATTTCATATGGATGTGTGTTTGATAGGTTGCTATTTCCAGGCGGGTTAAAAATATGCTGGAGAACATGGAAATACATAATGTCTTTATTTCTCAGTTGGAAAAAAATGAAATTGACAGAATACCATTGAAAGACTCTTCTGGGCAAAACCACTGTAGATAAATCCCTAAGATCTCACTTCATTTTCCATAGGCTGAAGCTATCAGGGGAATTTAGAGTGGTTAACTCTAATGTAAAATAAAGATTAAATACAAATTTAGACTGAGTAGTGTGAGTCTAATGTCTGATTTTTCTTTGGAGAAAACTTGAGAACCTCCTTTAAACTGAAGTTCTTGTCTTTCAGGAAAAATTTAGTTTGTATAACTCTACTCTTTCCTCTGCTGAGCTTTGCAATATAAGTACTTCATTGAGCTCTTACCTAGATAAACCTGTGAAATATACCTGAAATTCTATAGTATCAAGAGTGAAACAATGGGAGAGTAGAGAAGGGTGAGTTTAATATCCACTTATGGTGGCTGCTTCTCTCTCTCTCAAAAAAAAAAAAAAAAAGGAAAACATTATTCATGTGTAAGACATTTAACTATTTGAAACTAAGGAAACACAAGACAGATTGGCAAAAAGAATAACACCTTAGTTCTAGCCATGATCTTACTTATTTTGGACTTTTGCATTACTATTCTAGCTTATTTCTCTGCATCCATTATTGCCCTCTATGCACTGTAGAATATTCCTCAAAATTCTATAAATATTTTTCCTCTTACTCAGAATATCAAACCACAGTTTAAAAGGCCTTTTGTGACTAGAAACTGAATAATGATTATTGATATATTTTGTAATGATTAATGCCCTGAACTGCGTCCATTCAACAAAGGGAAGAATTCAGGGTCAATGCACACTGTCCGGACATCTCCCCTGAGCTCCCATGGGCCCGGCCAGACAGGGCAACCTGGTCCTGAATTCTTCCCTTTGTTGAATGGACACGGTTCATGTGGCGACCCACGTGGGATGGCACATGAACCTCGTCCAGCATGGCCAATGGTGAACCTAAGGAGGGTGGTGAAGGAGTAAAGACAACAGACAAGAGAATATAGTTGGGGCCAGGTGGATCACTGCGCCTGGATTAGGACACAGTGACCCAGCCTGTAAACCAAATCTTTATTTTATAGTCAGAGCACACAAAGCAAAACAAGGGAGTGGTCAAGGTATTTACAATGTTCTTGTGAGTTTCAAATCTGCTACTTTCATATTATTGGAATTCTCTGAATTCTATCAAGCTTTGTTTTGGCAGCACTTGCTGTACCTCCCGAAGCCCACATCCCTCAGCTACCTAGGACTACAAGGTCAGACTATAAGGTCAAGCTTACATACAACTATAGCCTTTGGCTATAATTGTGCTGGGAGGGCTTTGCCCTCCAAGCTGGGACTTGTATGTGGCTTTGCCACAAGAGGACTATGCCTTCTCATCAGTCTGAGGCTTGATCCTGTCCAAACGCTATAGCTGCTCTCCACAATGCCTTAATTGAAATTTTTCCCTAATAATTCCTGATATTTTTCTTTGCTCTCTCTGAGATAGTAAGGCTAGTAAAGGTAATTTCTCACTTTAAGGAAAGGAATTCTAAGAAGTTATCTTAATGTTTATAATATGAACAAAAACTTCAGTTAGAGGAAAGAGATGGAGTGAGAATCATCTACAGAATTAAAGGAAGGAGAAAGAGTAGAGAGAAAGAAAGAGAAAGGGACCATAAAAGGCAGAGAAACACACAGATAGAAAGAGCTTTGAATAGGACAAACAGAAGAATGGAGTGGGAGAGGAATATTTCTTGTATCCACTCAGAAAAAAAAAGTGCCTGCCAGAACCATTTAGTGGAGCTGCTAAACAGCTTTGCTAAGGTGTTTATCCCCTCATTGCAGTGCTGAGCTGTGGGTATTAAGGGGTATAGAAACAAATTGAGATTATGCCAAGAACACAAGACAAGGATTCCTAAGCAGAGACAGTGTTGTGATTCATCTGCATAATCTCCTCACCCTACTCAAGGAGGAGGAAAAAAGAACCATGAATCCTGGGGATGTCAGCCCTGACAGCTTTATTACAAAGAAGGAGCCACTCAACTACTATACATTCTGGTGTCCTTACTTCCAGGTATACTAGACCCACCCAATTGTGAGGATGCTTGGGTTGGCTGCTAACTTATTTCTAAATTACAAAGGGTTGGAAGATAAAGATAATTAAACAGATCTGACTATGAACTCACAGATTCAATTTCCTCAGTTTCTGTTGGCTACCCAGGTCGATGGGAGGTAAGGAGATGGAGAGAGAAGAATGGATTATCTTTTCTAGTTAATACCTATAATTCTACTTATCAATGCACACCTGCTTCTGTCAATACTATTGTCCTTTTTCTTATCCATGCCTTTCTCTCTCCTATCTCCATGCTCCATGGGGGAAATCTTAGACCATTTTATTTTAAAAAATGTCAAACCACTTTATTAAAAATAGCTTATATTGTAGTAATACATTCAACCTCTTTTCTTTTTTATATCTTTCTGTTTAACTTTTGTATTTCCACTTTAAGAAATAAGTATGCTGGTGTTTTGGTTTAATAATTTACTTAGGCTTTTTTTTTCTTAATCAGAAGTGGAACTAGAGAAAAGTGAAATGAGGACAACTTACCTATTTCCAAATATGTTTCCAGATTAGATCACTATCCTCAGTGTTAGAATGGATTAGGTCTATTAAATTTAGATTATGTTAATATGGTAAGAAATATAGGCAACTATTGAAAGTAGGTTGAAAAATATTGCAGAATTTTAACAGAGAAGTGACAATCTCTATTATGTTTTTTAAAAATATTTCTCAGAGATTCCAACATGGACATGTTAAACTGGATAAATAAGTGTAAAGTTCAAATTTTAAGACAGTTTAAAAAATATGCTTAGTATGTATTTAAAGGCATGTAACTTTGTGATATTAATATTCAAAGGAGTAACAAAAAAAGAGAAGGCCCAAGAGCAATTACTATAGCATTTTAATATTTAGTTGAGTCATGGATAAGAGCTAGCAAAAATACTAACATAAGTGAGGTAGGGAGGAAATCTGGAAAACAAAAGAAGAAAGTCTTTTTAAAAAGTGGTTATGATAACACTCACTAATGTGGATTGACAGCTATGAAGTCAATGAAAACTTTGAGGAGGAAAATTTCTGCAGTAGAGAAACACACACACACACACACACACACACACACACACACACACACACACACACCAAAAAAACAAAACCAAAAACAAAACAAAACAAAAAAAAACAAACAACCAAAAATCAAAAATCCTGTAGTGGGTGTGGAGACTGGGAAATAGCAAGAGGGGGCAGCCAACTAGAGAAAAATGTTTTAAGAGTTTTGTAGTAAAGGGAAGGTAAGCATTTAGTTTATGTTGGGGCTCAGACATGATTGTGGTTGAATTTGGGGTTTCTTAAATTATTACTTTAAATATTGAACCTATTGAGATGTTTATTTACTCTGGGGGATGGTCTAGAAGAGTAAGAAAAACTGGTAAGAAGAATATAACAAAGAAAATGGAGTAAACTCTCTCTCCATAAGACTTGAGGGATAGGATCCATGACACAAATGAAGGGTTTGGGCTTTGAGGATACATAAATAAAATGAGTTATTCATTGTAACAGGAAATAAGGATATAAATGGCAGATTAGTAGTCATGAATTAGGAGTAGAGTAGTTTCTGAATGATGGCTTATGATTGCTCAATTCATATAGAACATCATCACAGTTAAGAGAGTTTTTAAAGAGTTATAAGAGAGTGTGGTGCATAACTGTATAATTGTTTTAAATATCATCTCCGCATACATTTAGAACTGCATAGGCAGTTATAATTTTTGCTTCAAACAGAATCTAAATTACTCAAAACACAAGGAAAATAAATGTATTCTATTTTTAATCTTTCTATTGTTCTTTCCTTTTGATGTCCCAAGGTTTCTTTTATGGTTTTATTTCTATGGAGAAAAAAAAAATCCATTCTTTTAGTTCATGTCTCCTGGTGGCATATTCTCTTAGTTTTCCTTCATCTAAGAATGTCTTGCCAAAAGCGGTTTGGCCCAGCGAATAGAGCATCGGCCTGTGGACTGAAAGGTCCCAGGTTCGATTCCGGTCAAGGGCATGTACCTGGGTTGTGGGCATATCCACAGTAGGGGTGTGCAGGAGGCAGCTGATCGATGTTTCTAACTCTCTATCCCTCTCCCTTCCTCTCTGTAAAAAATCAATAATATATATCCCATCTAATAAAAGAGTAATATGCAAATTGACCATTATTCCAACACACAAGATGGCCACCCCCATGTGGACCCAAGATGGCCACCACAAGATGGCCTGCAGCGGAAGGAAGTTAGGGGTGACCGGGCCAGCAGTGGAGGGTAGTTGGGGGAGACCAGGCCTGCAAGGGAGGGCAGTTGGGGGTGATCAGGCTTGCAGAGGAGGGCAGTTAGGGGTGACCTGGCTGGCAGAGGAGGGCAGTTGAGGGGGACCAGGCTGGCAGAGGAGGGCAGTTGGGGGTGATCAGGCTTGCAGGGGAGGGCAGTTAGGGGTGACCTGGCTGGCAGAGGAGGGCAGTTGGGGGGGACCAGGCTGGCAGGGGAGGGAAGTTGGGGGCAACCAGGCCTGCAGAGGAGGGCAGTTAGGGGTAATCAGGCTGGCAGGGGAGCAGTTAGGCGTCAAACAGGCTGGCAGAGGAGTGGTTAAGGGGCAATCAGGCAGGCAGTCAGGTGAATGGTTGGGAGCCAGAAGTCCTGGATTGTGAGAGGGATGTCCGACTGCCCATTTAGGTCTGATCCACAGGCAGTTGGACATCCCTCAAGGGGTCCCAGATTGGAGAGGGTGCAGGCTGGGCTGAGGGACCCACCCCCCATGCACAAATTTCATGCACCGGGCCTCTAGTATATATATAAAAGAATGTCTCAATTCCCCCTTCATTCCTAAGCATATTTTTTGCTGGACATAAAATTCTGTGTTGATGGTCCTATTTTTCCAGCACTTAAAATCTATTGTGCTATTTTTCTCTGGATTCTATCATTTCTAATAAGAAATCTGCTCTCAATTAAATTGTTTTGCCCTTATAGACAAAATGTTGTTTCTGTCTTGTTGCTTTGAGACATTTTGTTTTTGTTTTGTTTACAGAAGATGTACTGTAATATGTTTGATGTGGATGACTTTGATTTATCAAATTTAGAGTTTTGTCAGCTTCTTGAATCTGTAGATTTTTGCCTTTTGCCAGTATGTGAAGTTTTGGCCATGCCAATTTTCTCCTTTCCTAATGGAAATCAAATGACATGAATAATAGGTCTGAGAAGTCCCTGAGGTTCTGTTTATTATTTTTCCATCCTGTGTTTTCTCTGTGTCTCACAGTGGGTGTTTTTGTCATTTTATCTTCAACTTTACTAAATGACACCATTTCAGTGCAGAACGATGTGTTGGTACAGACAGGTGGGGTTGAGTCCAGATTCCCTATGTGGTCTGCTGTGATACCAAAGCAGGGGAAGTAGGGATTGTTACCTCCCTGCTGAGATGAAAATCCTGGCTCCTTACTCGGCCTTCTCTGACACCAGCCTGGTTAGCGGGGTGGAGGTGTAGTGCCTTGTTATAACCTAGATATTGTTCACATCCAGGCTTTGCACTAGGACTTTGCTGGCATGGGTGGAGTGTCACCAAATTTTCTACGGTGGTGTTTAAATGGAATACAGCACTTAGTGTATAAGGCTTTCTTACTTGCTCAGTGTCCCCTTTCCTGGCCCTTTGGCAAGATAAAGCAGCATTTTTGGGGACTTTTAGGACCGTGTTCACTGTTTGCACATTCCAGTCTGGGTTATGAGTCATAAAGAAAATCCAGGAAAGTCCTTACGTTGTTTTTCCTGGGTCCCAAGCTGCCAAATTGGTCTTCCTTCTACTCTCCAAATTTCAGTCATCTTATGTTTGCTTTATATGTAATGTCCAGGATTTTCCATCATATTGAGTGGTTGGAATCATCAAAAATATGTCTACTTCGTCTTCCCAGAAGTAAAATTTGACACTGTATCAGCTTTTTTAAAGTTTGGATTTTGAGATGTATTGTTGAAAATTATATCTTGAGAAGAGTTACTTGTATGTTAAAGAGGCTAATCATAATAAAAGGAAAGAGTAATTCAATTTAGTATAAAAAAGAAGTCACTATGTGATAAGAAAGGTTTCTAAGAAAATGTTTGTAGTATTTCTGAGACGTAAAAATTCTAGATGAATAAAGGCATTGAAGTAGAGAAAGAAGGATACCATAGTCAGTAAGTATAAGATAGCAGTGTTAGATCTCTTTTGAAAATTAGATAGAAAAAATTGAAATAATTGGGCTATAACTTTCAAATTTCCCAATCTCTCCAAAATATATTATAATCCCAATAAATATCTGTAGCTGTGTAACCTTGAATAAGTTGCTTAATCTTTCTAAATTTCACATTCTCACAGGATTATTTTACATATTATTGGAGATGATGTAACCTGCTGAATGTTTGTACTAACATAAAAATAGTGAGAATTTAAATAGAGATTCTTGGGACTATAGATAGGGATGACATCATTTCTACAGAATTTAACGAGTCTGGAAGAAGGCTCTAGTAGAAATTTAGGGAGACATATTTCATTTGGAATCAAAGAAGGGAAAAAGCCATATAAAGCTGAATCGAAGATATCTGGTAGAAAAGAAACCCTTAAGAAAACATAGGTTAACACATTGTCCAAACTGCAATTCAAGCCTGGAATTTTAAATAATTTTAATTAGAAAATCTCTCTTTGGGGAATTTTTATACTAGAAATAATATACCTTTTTACTCACATGCCTCTAGCTTTATAAGCCTAATTAAAAATTGCAGGTAAGAAATGGATTCATTGCTTAATATAGCTTCTGTTCTTTCTGTATTCTCAACAATTATTTAAATATTCAATTTGATGTGGTTATAAAATAAAAGTTTTAAATAATGCATAGTTTAGTGTTTAACCCTCTGTTTCCAGATAATGGAAACATTTTGCATTATCTACTAACTTGCCTTTTTAAAACAAGGCTGTCTCTATTTTAACTCAGTAAGTTTTCTTGGACTAAAGTAATTTTGCAAGTTATAAAAAGCTGAATATGTGTCCAAAATTACTTTCTTATCAGAGAGAACAGTAGCCTATTAATGCACACCTGTGAGATTGACTTGGGGGTCACAATAACTTTCTAAGAGATTGTGAAGTTTGAAAGTTATAGTCCAAACTAAGAGACACAAGATTACAAAAACAACTTGATGTGCAAGTTAAAAATAACAGCATCAGGATAAAAGCTGCTTTACTTGTGTGATGTCGGGCAAATTACTCAACTGTCTGTGCCTGAATTTCTTCAATTCCTCCCAAAGTTGTTTTGAATATTTTTTCCTTAAAAAATCACATAGTACATGGTACATTTCAGGTACATAGCAATTGTTAATTATCCCTGTTCTGTTTGTATCACCAAAAATAAAATCACAAGAAAAGAGCTAAAATGGGTAGCTGACAAGGGCAGAGAAGTCTCATTTGCTTGGTGTGGCAGTTCTGGGGATTTTATAGACTGAAAGAAAAATATGATCCTTTGTTTTTAAGAAATAGGTGTGTTTTTTTTTTCTATTTACTGCATCCTTTTCACTACTAACCTTCAGTCACTAACCTATAGTGAGTGCCTCCCCATTTCCCACCCTGAGGAGAGTGCCCCCTCCCTCCTAAGGACACTGAGGACACAATCAGAATAAAGCCACATTATACTTGTGATGCACTGTTTAATGCATCCAATTGACTGAACCAACAAAGAGTGTGAGATAATGATAGTCACTCATCTTAGCAGATCTGAATCTGTATTTTGGAACTTCCAATAACTTTGTGTTAAAATTCTAAAAGGCACAGTGTAAATGCTTTTAAATTTTATGATATAAGGTTAAAAAAAAAAAAAGAGAGAGACCTTATGTTTGCTGAGGAGAACTTTTCCCGTTGACCTCTAATATTTTTCAGGAAAAAAAAAAAAGCCATCTCCTGAAGTGACCAACTACAATGGCTTTGGGTTTATTTTCTCATTCTTTGTGCACAAAATGCTGATGGAAATCTTGCAAATATTGCAAAATTAAATTGCACATATATGTGTGCATACACACACACACACACACAGATTTACGGTTATTGCATTATTGTTTATGTGTAGATTTAACATTATTGACACATTGTTTAAATCAGTATTTAATGGGAGTCTAGCAAGTGCCAGGACGGCTCAATATAGTTTCCAGGGATACAGAGCTGAAGCAGGTTCCTTCCCTCTAATTCATAGGCAAGTGGGTCAGGATGGGCATTTCAAAGATTACAAATATGAACTACATACTAAGACATAATGAGTACATGCCAAACATTAAGCAGAATGGCAACGCTGGTTTAAAAGAGAATTTGAGTGACTAAAGTATACAGTCAATAAATAATATTAAAGTTACTTTGTAGAATTGTAAACTGTACTTGCAAAATTGGTTATAAAACTATTTTATGGTTATCTTTTTTTGCAAATAGAAATTATTAGACTTTCTAACAGACTAAATTTATTTGCAAGTTATCAATATTCTTCAAGGTTGCATCTAACATTAAAATTTTAGGCCATAATAGCAGCAAAGAAACATTTAATGAACGAAAGACACCTTTGGCTTCAGAGGACTTTAGGCAGACTTTCTGGATGACGCCCTAGCATCAGATGACGCCCGGTGAACCTGTGCCACAATCCTAACTCGATAATTTTTAGGAACATTTGTATGAGGAAGATGGGTAACTAGAGATTTGAACAGTCTTGGAGTGATTTAAGATTCAGGAAATACTTGCCTGAGGTTTTCCTTTGCGAATGTTTCAAGTTAGCGTATTCATTGAATAAAATAATTTTTAAGCATTGACTTTCATTATGCAACCAATGTCTTTTAAAAATGCCACATAAAATGCTCTAAAGTTGTGTTTTTGACCTAATATATTATGGTGAATGCTTGTGATAATTTTCTTCACTACCCTGGTGGCCCTCAGTAATTAACTTTCATTTTCTTGAGAGTCTATCATTTTAATCTTCCTAAATGCTATTTGGGAGGTGCCAGATACAGCTGCTTCCAAAGTCTTCAAACCTCCATGTGGCTGTGCACCCCTTATCTAATCCATGTGAACAGGGAGATTTCCAGCTTCCATGATTATTATCTCGGCCCACCCTAGAATCAGGCAGGAATCTCTGAAGTAAAATCCTCTGCTGGGCCATCTGTTAATATAGGACAGTTTAAAATATTATTTGCATTTACTATATCACACAGAAAAATTCCCTCTTGGCTAAATCTGTGACACAGATATTAACATTGAATTTTTAAAGCCAACTTTTTTTTTTTTATAGCAGATAATGTAACACCCATTAACTCAATTGGGAGTACAATTCAGCCCCCTATTCCCACACCAACTTATCTCCATGAGCAGATGTTAATATAAAAATAAAATTAAAATACAAAAATCACAATTCAACACTGGAATTAGGGGGCAAGCATCTCCACGTTTAAACAGATCATTCTCCCTTTTCATTGTGAGGCTCTTTGTTGGCAGTTTCTAAAGAAATACAGAAAGCTCACATAGCTCCAGGTAATAACTTGCCTTTTCAATTCTAAGCTTTACTGCTGCTTAGAATTTTAAAGAGGTGCTGGTAGCCGTGGCCAGTGTGGCTCAGTTGGTTGAACATCATCCCCTATACATGTGGGAGATAACCCATCAATGTCTCTCTCTCTTTCTTTCTCTCATCAATAAAAACATATTTAAAAACAAACAAACAAAAACTGGTTATAGATCTTTTCAAGGGTTTAGTACTGGATCTCATTAACAAATAAAATATTAAAAACTCTTAAACTTTGAAACAGAAAACATGCTAGTACTGAGAATGCTTAATTAAATATTTCCATACCCATGGTCTATATACAAGCCATGCTGTTATTTTATTCTCTATGATGTATCTCTGATTTTACAAAAAAATGGTATACACTAAACTTCCCATAAAAGTTATTTAACCATAGCTTTCCTACATTTGAAGGAAAAACACATCTACTATCTGGTGGCTTAACCCTCACCGCCCCTCCCCCCCCCCCTTCCACCCGATACACACACACATACACAAAACCAACAACCTGAAAAAATCAGATAAGGAACCTCATTGAAATTGTTTTTAGTTGTTACTGTCCTGATTATTCTATAATAATCCAAATGTAGATTTACTTCTAGGATACTTTTTAAGGATCTTATTTTGTTTTGTTTTTTAACTCTCTTTTGAAAAATTTCCCTATCCCCCAATCCTTTAAGCAAGTCCCAGCTGCTAATAATAATCATAATTTGATTTTGTTTCATGATTATTATTATAAAAATCAAATTATTACATGGTAAAATAGTAAATGTTTATTTTAGCAAAATGAATGCATGGGGAAAAAAAAAGGAAAAAATTAAAATAATTGTTCTACTTTCCCCTACCAGGAGGTAGGCGTCATTATTAAAATTAGGTTAGTGTCTTTCCAAGCACCTGTATTGGTTTATAGAAAAACTAGGAGAGTCAGATAGGTTAAAATACTTCTACAAAAATTTGACCATATTAGATGGAGTAACTTGAATATTGATTATTTATTATTTATCATTATAAGAAGTACAAGGGGAAAAGTTGAAGTGAAAAAATGGCTAGAATTCACTTCGTATTTGCAAGGCAAGCTTTTCTTAACTATTAATTTTAAAAAAAGATGTTGTGACAAAAATTAATTGGTTAGAATTTTATTACTTTCAAATACATGTCTTGATTGTAGATAAATTTGCCTTTCTGCCCAGAGGAGGTCCTTAGTCTTCAGACATTTGCTCCTGCTCCTCAGCTATGACTTTTTCTTAGTTCATTTGTCAGTATTATATTTTTCCCACTACCAACCTTTAAAATATTTAATTATTTTCTTAACAAGAACTTAAACTATTATCTAAAATTGTTCCAGATTTAAATGGAATAACTGCTTACATTGGCTTCTTCATATTTAAGTTTTTTATTATGACATTTATCTTAAATGGCTAGACTCCTGGATCTCCTTTCTTCCTTATATTCTTCCTCTCACTTTTTAATTTCTATGTCAATGAGCAGATTACTCTTTTTATCAGGTTGTTCATAGATATTCCCTCCTCCTCCCTTCATCCCTCTTTCCTACCAGCATTTCTTCCTCCCTCCCTTCCTTTCTTTCCTCCTTAGTTCTCTCATTCCTTCTTTTCTTTCTTCAATTCTTTATTAGCTGTTTTTATAAGATTTGGCAGAGTTTTTATTGAGCATTTCCCCAATGAACATGTGAAGATTTATACATTTGCATTTGTCTCTGTTCTTTAAATGAATAATGCTATACAGTATAAAATAGGGTTATTACCTAAACCTGTTAACCTTTTATTGGGAATCTGGAAGAAAGACCAGTTATTCAAATAGACTCTTTAAAAAAAAAATCCTCACTCAAGGATATAATTTTAGAGGGAGAAGATGGGAGTAGGAGAGAGAGAAAAACATCGATGTGAAAGAGAAACATCAATCAGTTGCCTCCTGTATTTGCAGGAATCAAGCCTGCAGCCTAGTGTGTGCACTGACCTGTAATTAAACCTGCCACCTTTCGGGGCACAGGATGATGCTCCAGCCAACTGAACCACACCAGCAAAGGCTATTCAAATAGACTCTTAACTATGAACTCATAGTACACAGAGAACTTCAATTAATTATATACATGCTTTGGAAGAACAACACATTTGTATTAGTATGTGTATCTTATCTCTTGCATAGGTTGTACAGATAAAATATAGGCCCCTACTTAAACATGAATGTTGGGCAAAAATTAATTTCTTTTTACTATGTCTCATGGTACCTCATGGTACATATTTATACAAAAAAAAATAAAAGAGAAAAAACGAAAATATTTGTATATGTGACATTCATATTTGACTGGGGACCTGTATTTTTATTGGCTAAATTGAGTTACCCCATTTTTTGAAAAGAATATGAAATAGGGTAAAGTAATAAAATCCAAAAAACATTCAAATTGACAGTTTTCCTAAACTGTTATAGACTGAATGTTCATATTCCCCCAAAGTCATATTTTGAAATTCTTACTCCCTATGTGATAGAATGTGATAGTTTTAGGAACTGCAGTCTTTGAAAGGCAATTAGGGATTACCGTTCTATATGATGAGACATTTTCTCTCTCCCTTTCTCTCTGTCTGCCATGATTTGAGGAAACAAGGAAGAGGGCTCTCATCAGAATCCAATCATGCTGGTACCCCTATCTCAGACTTATGGCCTCCATACTGTGAAAAATTTACTTTGGTTATTTAAGCAGCACAGTCTATAGTATCTTGTCATAACAGTTCAAGCTGAGACAAAATCAGATTTTGTTAAAAATATTGTGATCTTTTTTCTTTTTCCCTTTTGTCATTGCCAGTTTTCACTGTCCTACTTTGCTGTGAAATGAGAGTAAAGTTTCCAGTACCATATTCATCTTTATATTAATTGAATACTTTGAAAAATGATTGAGGACATCCATGCCACAGAATATTATACAGAAATGGCAATGAACAAACTATAGCTACCTCAGCAATATGAATGAATCTCACATAGCAAAACCTTGGAGAAAAATGTAGCAAGACACAAAGAATATTATATAATTCCACATACATATAATGTAAAAAGATAGTAAAAGTTATTATTAGTGTAAAGTTAATTATTAGGGAGGAGTTGCAGTAAAGTCTGGTGTATCGGAAGGGCTTGAAGAGGGTTTATAGAGTACTGGCAATGTTCTATTGTTAGCAACTCATTCCCTACTACTCAGTTCATTCTCTTCAATAACCTGTCTAGTCTGGGACTATGAATATCTCTTGCATTAGCATCATCACATCACTATTATCACTATCCTCATCACTACTATTCTAATATATAACTTAATTCTACTAAAAGCTCTGAGAAAAGTACTATTACCATACTCATTTTATTTATTTATTTATTTTAATTTATTTATTGATTAAGGTGTTACATATGTGTCCTTATCCCCCATTACTTCCCCATCCCTCCCACTCATGCCCTCACCCCCCTGTTGTCTGTGTCCATTGGTTAGGCCTATATGCATGCAAACAAGTTCTTTGCATGCAAACTCCTCCTTACCCCCACCCTCCCCTACCTTCCCTCTAAGGTTTAATGGTCTGATCGATGTTTCTCTGTCTCTGAATCTGTTTTTGTTCATCAGTTTATGTTGTTCATGATATTCCATAAATGAGTGATATTTATCTTTCTCTGACTGGCATATTTCACTTAGCATAATGCTCTCCTGTTCCATCCATGCTCCTGCAAATGGTAAGAACTCTTTCTTTTTGACCGCAGCGTAGTATTCCATTGTGTAGATGTACCACAGTTTTTTAATCCACTCATCTGCTGATGGGCACTTAGGCTGTTTCCAAATATTAGCTATGGGGAATTGTGCTGCTATGAACATAGGGGTGCATATGTCCTTTCTAATTGGTGTTTCTAGTTTCTTGGGATATATTCCTAGAAGTGAGATCACTGGGTCAAATGGGAGTTCCATTTTTAGTTTTTTGAGGAAATTCCATACTGTTCTCCACAGTGGCTGCACCAGTCTGCATTCTCACCAGCAGTGCACGAGGGTTCCTTTTACTCTGCATCCTCGCCAGCACTTGTCCTTTGTTGATTTGTTGATGATAGTCATTATGACAGGTATGAGATGGTACTGCATTGTCGTTTTGATTTGCATCTCTCTGATGATTAGTGACTTTGAGCATGTTTTCATATATCTCTTGGCATCCCTTCTGTCTTCTTTTGAAAAGTATCTATTTAGGTCTGTTGCCCATTTTTTGATTGGATTGTGTATCTTCCTTTTGTTAAGTTGTATGAGTTCCTTGTAAATGTTGGGGATTAAACCCTAATAGGTGATAACATTGGCAAATATGGGCTTTCTTGTTGTTTTGTTGATGGTTTCTTTGACTGTGAAAAAGCTTTTTATTTTGATGTAGTTCCATTTGTTTATTTTCTCTTTAGTTTCCATTGCCCTAGGAGCAGTATCAGTGAACAAATTGCTTCGGCATATGTCTGTGATTTTGCTTCCTGTGGATTCCTCTAGTATTTTTATGGTTTCCTATCTTATGTTTTAGTCCTTTATCCATTTTGAGTTTATTTTTGTGTATGGTGTAAGTTGGTGGTCTAGTTTCATTTTTTTTGCATGTATCTGTCCAATTTTCCCAACACCATTTGTTGAAGAGACTGTCTTGACTCCATTGTATGTTCATGCCTCCTTCATCAAATATTAATTGTGGTCGATTTCTGGGTTCTCTATTCTATTCCATTGATCTATATGTCTATTCTTGTGCTAGTACCAGGCTGTTTTGAGAACAGTGGCTTTGTAATACAGCTTGATAACTGGTATTGAGATTCCCACCTACTTTTTTCTTCTTTCTCAGGATTACTGCAGCTATTCGGGGTCTTTTTTTTTATTCCAGATGAATTTTTGGAAAGTTCGTTCTAGGTCTTTGAAATATGCTGTTGGTATTTTAATGGGGATTGCATTGAGTCTGTAGATTGCTTTGGGTAGTATGGACATTTTGATGATGTTGATTCTACCAATCCATGAACATGGTATGTTCTTCCATCTGTTTCTCTTTCTCTATCTCTTTTCAGTGTCCTATAGTTTTCCGTGTATAGGTCTTTTACCTCCTTAGTTAAGTTTATTCCTAGGTATCTTAATTTTTTTGATGCAATGGTAAATGGGATTGTTTTCTTAGTCTCTCTTTCTGTAAGTTCATTATTGGTGTATAAAAATGCCATAGATTTCTTAGTGTTAATTTTGTATCCTGCTACATTGCTGAATTCATTTATTAAGTCTAATAATTTTTTGATGGAGTCTTTAGGGTTTTCTATGTACAGTATCATGTCATCTGGGAATAAGGACAGTTTTAATTCTTCTTTTCCAATTTGGATGCCTTTTATTTCTTCTTCTTGTCTGATCGCAATGGCTAGTACTTCCAGTACTATGTCAAACAGGAGTGGTGAGAGTGGGCATCTCTGTCTTGTTCCTGTTCTTAGGGGAAATGATTTTAGTTTTTGCCCATTGAGTATGATGTTGGCTGTGGGTTTGTCATATATGGCTTTTATTATGTTGAGGTATGACTGTTCTATTCCCACCTTGCTGAGACTTTTTATCAAGAAAGGGTGTTGGATTTTGTCAAATGCTTTTTCTGCGTCAATTGATATGACTATGTGATTTTTATCTCTCAATTTGTTTATGTGATGTACCATACTTATTTTACAGTTGAGAAAACTTAGATTCAGAATTTAAATAATTTGCTCATGTCATATGGCTAGTCTGAAGCTGTTTTATAATGAGAAGCCATATGCAATGTTATTCACAAAGACACTTAGGTTTAAATCTTCTGTGACAGAAAAGCAGAAAGTAAAAGAAAACATTTTCTAATATGAAATATTAATTATCCAAAAATGTAAATGGATTTCTATCTACTGGGACTTGAACATTAACTGGCGAATAGTTATATGTTCCTAGAATAATTAAAATAATTACTCTGGGATCCCAACTGTTGGTCTCCCCCCACCTCCTCTCTCATTTTTGTGGCTTACCAATGCACTTTATTGCTTAAGAACTTTTCTATATGAATCTCTACTCTTTTCTTTCACTTGTTATTTGATTTAGTCTGATCATTAACAGTCACTCGAGGGGATGAAAAAGATGCCTCATCTCCTAAAAGCCATGGGACCTATACAACTGTATATCACTGTATACTGACAGGATAAATGACAATGTGTTAAGAAGCTCCAACATCTACATCTATATTTATGTCTATTACTATATATCTACATCTACATGTACATCTACATTTATGTCCATATTATTTGTGTGAAATGGACTGGATGAAATATGGGTAGTGAGAGGACATTGAAATTACAAGGAAGCTTTTTATAGAAGAAAGTTATTTATTGATTCTGCTTTCATGTATTTTACAAGACTTATATGAAAAGCATTAAGCTAGATATTAGGAACAATATTGAGATTTATTGTTTATACTAAACGACACCACACCTTCTGTAATGTCAATTCCCCTCTTCTACACTTTTTTGTAGCATGTGAACTTTTATATATACTAATTATTATTTTATTTTGTTTGTTATGTATTATATGTCTGTCTTTGCCGGAATATAAGCTCCATAAACTCTGATTTTTGCTTTGTTCATTGATATATCCTCAGCATGTAAAAGAATGCTTGGTGTATATTAAGCTCTCAATAAATATTTGTGGGAATAAATTAGATTACTATGATGTATTTCCTTCTCTGAAGGACTTGATAATGTAGTTGGAAATCCAAGATGGTTTATGAGAGATATTTCAAATGAGCCATTCAGAGTTATTTCTAGAAAAAAAGAAAAAGAAAAGGGTGGCCAACAATGTCAAATGTAACTGGGGAATCAACGAAGATGTAGAGTAAAATAAGTTCCTGGTTTTAGGGTCAGATCATTGGGACAAGTCAAAAAGAGAAGCAAAAGCAAGTTGTTTTTTCATAATAGCAAGTATTATTGTTATAAATTTGGTCTTTAAAAGCAGAAGGAAAAAAATCCAGTTCCAATAATGAAAGAATTAGTGTGAGATGGGTCATGTGAGAAACAGATGCAACACTTGTTCAGCTTAACTCCTTAGAAAAAGAGTTTATGGAAATAGGAAAAGACAAGGGATCTACATGTACATCTACATTTACCTCCATATTATCTGTGTGAAATGAACTGAGTGAAAATGGGTAGTGAGAGGAAATTGATATCACAAGGAAGCTTTTTATAGAATAAAGTTATTTATTGATTCTATTTTATAAGACTTATATGAAAAGCATTAAGCTTGATATTGGGAACAGTACATAGGATTATCATGATCAAATTGTGGTGATAACTGAGTGATGTATACATATGGGACAATTTTTTTAACTGTTGACAAGAATAGGCAATGGTAGAGATTCATATTCTTCACCCAGGAGAAATAGCATATTTGTACAGACATCTATTAAGTGATCTGACAATTCAATGTTCTTCAGGCAGTGTACAGCAAAGAGAAAACTTAAAAACAAAAAGAAATAAAAACTAATCAGCAACAATTTCAAAAATAGAGAAATGTACTTCAATGTACTTTAAATTCACTTCCCTCTCCACAAAAGAAAGCAACTCTATACACTAGTGACTGCCAAGGTTTTAACATTCAGTAATATCTCACCAGTGCACACTAAAGAAAGTGGAAAGCAAATGCCATGCCAAGATTAGACGTTTGCTGTTCTGTCTGCCTTTCCAACTCTCATCATACTCAAATGCAAGGGACTGAAACAGCATCATTTTAAACTTAAAAGTAAATTTTGTCTTGTGAAAGTTGCATATGAAATAAATCCTACATCAGCATGCCCTTTTCTCTCAGGAAATTAAAAAAAAAAAGTAAATAGGATTATCAGGATCAAATTGCCCCACTGCTTTGAGAAGTATTCAAATATTCAGTTATGCACTATGCATTTGCAATTTATGCATTCTTATTACACTCCTGTTTTTGTAAGAATTAATGCTAGATAAACAGATTCTCTGCAAAATAAACTCTACTTAAGAGATGTTAATTTTAGGACACATAGGAGCCAAAAATGCAAATTAAAGATGCCTCCTGGTGCTTAGACTGCCCTGCTGGGGTAAGAAAACATTCAAGGAAAAGGGTCAAAACTGAAAGCATGCCTAGAAAATTGGGTCTATGTTTTTTCATGTTTGTAAACATTTGAAAAATTGACTTCTGTTATTTGAATGTTTTTAGAGAAAATGTCTAGTTCTAAAAACCCAAAAATCAATAATGAAATATAGGAAAGTGTATATTTTAAATGTTTACTTGAATAATACTAGTTAGCCAAGTATCTCTACTTTGAAAGTGTGTTTTGCTTCAAAAATGGCAGGATGATAATAGAAGTAACTGCATTCTATTTTATGTTTAGTTTTCTAAGAATTATGGAAGCATGACTAATTCTAAATTTTTTGGTGCAGGTTTATTGAAATATAATTCTTAGGCCATATAATTTATCCATTTTAAACAGGGGGCCAGTTCACTGTCCCTCAGACCGTTGGAGGGCCGGACTATAGTTTAAAAAAAACAAAAACAAAAACTATGAACAAATTCCTATGTGCACTGCAGGCCCGGGATGAGTCGGCTGCTAAGCAGGACAGGCAACGGCACCCGGCAGGCCGGATAAATGTCCTCGGCGGGCCACATGTGGCCCGCGGGCCGTAGTTTGAGGACCCCTGATTTAAAATATGCAAGTCAATGTTTTTAGTATTAATTCAGTATTTAGTTTAGTATTGAAATTTAGTATGTTCATATTTATACACCCATTAGCACAAACAATTTTAAAATATTTTCATCACTCCAACACCAAACACTACCCTTAACAACCACCCCTCTCAACTATAAATAATCACTAAGCTACTTTCTGTCTTTATAGATTTCCCTCTTCTGGACATCTATACTAAAAAAAGGGTAATATGCTAATTAGACCGGATGTCCTTCCTGACAAAGCCAGGCCCAGGAGAAGCCACCCCCGCAACACACACCATGGTCCCGGGGACCAGCGCCTGTGCTCGCGGTCAGGGAGAGGGAGAAAAGCCGCTTGCCCCACGGTCTCAGGCGCCTGCAGCAGTGGCCTGGGCGAAGCCACCTGCCCACTCTCCCCTGCAGCTGTGGCCAGCCCAGGTGAAGCCAGCTCAGGTCCCAGGTACTATGGCTGGCCAGAGGAAGGAATCCTGGGTCCCAGGTGCAGGGCTGAGGCAGAGGGCATTAGGAGCAATCAGGCTGGCAGGGGAGCAGTTAGGGGTGATCAGGCAGGCAGGCAGAGATGGTTAGGGGCGATCAGGCAGGTAGGCAGGCAGGAGAGCAGTTAGGAGCCAGCAGTCCCGGATTGCGAGAGGGATGTCTGCCGGTTTAAACCAGCAGTTGGACATCCTCCAGAGGGTCCCGGATTGGAGAGGATGCAGGCCAGGCTGAGGGACCTCCCTGCTCTATGCACAACTTTCATGCACCGGGTCTTTAGTTTCAAATAAATTAAATTATGTAATACTAGAGGCCCGATGCACGAAATTCATGCAAGGGGCTCAGCCCTTGCAGCCCTAGCTGCCTTGGCCAGCCCTCACAACCTCGGCCAGCCCTCACAACCCCTTGCAGCCTCGGCTGGCCCTCGCAGCCCCGGCTTTGTCCAGAAGGTCGTCCAGACAGTCGTTCTGCTGTTTGGTCTAATTAGCATATTAGCTCTTTATTATATAGGAGATCCTCTTTTGTGACTGGCTTCTTTCTCATTCATGTTGTAGTATGTATACTTCATTCTCATGGTCAGATAGTATAGTCTACGGATAAACCACATTTGTTTATCCATTAATTAGTTAATGGGCATTTGGGTTGTTTGTACCTTTTGAATTTTATGAGTTATGTTGTTATGAACATTAGTATACAATTTTTGTGTGTGGACATATGTTGTTGTTTTTTAAAATCTTCACCAAATGATATATATTGAAGTTTAGAGAAAGAAGGAGAGGGAAAGGAAGAGGGAGAGGGAGAGGGAGAGGGAGAGAGAGAGAGAGAGAGAGAGAGAGAGAGAGAGAGATGAGAGAGAAATATCAATTGTTGCCTACCCCAACCCACAGGGATTGAACCTGCAATCTATTTGGTGTATGGGAAGACACTCCACGAACTCAAAATAAAAATATGTTTTTATTTCTCTTGGGTGTATACCTGTGAGTGGAATTGCTGGGACAAATGGTAACTCTACATTTAACGTTTTGAGAAGTGCAAGAGTTTTACAAAGTGCTTCATTTTACATTCACACCAGCAGTGTTTGAGAGAGCCAATCTCTCTACAAAACTTACCAATACTTCTTACTAAGTACATTAATGATCTCCATCAAATTTAGAAGTATTCAACCATTAAGTTTTTGAATACTTTTTCTTCTGTTTTCTCTCCCTCCTTTCTGTTTGGCACTCCCATTAAGTATGTGTTGGTGCATTGAATGGTGGCCCACATTTCTCTGAGGCTCTGTTTATTCTTCTTCATCCCCTTTTCTCTGTTTTTCAAGTTGCACAATCTCTATAAGTCAATTTCCAAGTTTACAATTCTTTCTCCTGCCAGCTCAAATCTACTGAAGCCCTTTTTTTTTTTAATTATATACTTTTGAACTCCAGTATTTCCACATGGTTCTTTTTTATTCAGTCATTTTTATCTCTTTATTGATAGTCTCTATTTGATGAGACTTTGCCATCATATCTTCCTTGACTCCTTTAAACATAGTTAGCTATAGTACTTTGAAAATATTTTAATGGTTTCTTTGAAGTCTTTGTTAAATATGATTTCTGATTGCTCTCACAAGCAATTTCTGTTGTTTGATTTTCTCCCCCATGTCAGAATTTTCTGTTTCTTTGCATGCCTCATAAATATTTGTAGCAGATCTCTGTGCTAGTCACCCTCCACCCAGGGCTGGTTATTATTGTTTCCTTGCTCGCTTACTTGGTGGCTGGCTGGATTATTGCAGCGCAGTCTATTTCCCCAGCAGCATGGAGCCTCTGATGTTGTTTCTCAGGGATGCGGCCTTGGACATGCTCAGTCACCCTGGGATAGCAATAGTTTTATCAGTGTTCTCCTTGTCTCTTTCCCTGACCCCACCCAGAAAATAGTGTCACTAATTGCCGGTTGATTGTTCTGTCTTTAATAATATTCTTGGGCTAAATTGCTCCACAGAGTGATCCAATTAACATCAGGATCAATTGCAAGGATAGTTTTAGGTTTGAGATTTGTTCTGACCCCCAGAAGAACTCTACTTAACTGTCTTTTTTTCCTGGTCCTCTTATGAGCTAGCTGACCTCTAGTTTAGCTTCTATCTCCAATAAAACTACCCACTGCTGTTCCCCACACCCTCCATTGATTTTGAGAACATCCATACGCTTAACCTCCTTATCATTTGTTTCTAATAAAGCTATTTCCTTTACAGCCTGCCTCTCACCTGGGCAATATTTCTGAGCCATGGCTCTGGAGCTGGGGGCAGGGACAGGGATGCACTGCTTTTGGAGTGCCACCTCTGCTTTAGGAGGGATAGTAGCCTCAATTTCTGGTCTTTCTTCTCAGCTTTCTTATCCTGACTTGGAACCTCCACTTTCTGAATCAGGCAATGAGGGTGACTGGGGCTCCTGTATTCTCGGCACATCAAGCACATGCTAGAGCTTCCATCCCACAAGTGGGAGCTCTACAGAAGGGAGCCCCTGATTTGAATTTACCTCTATAGCATGTAACTGGGTGATAGAATGTGAACTGCTGATGCCCAACCCTGCCTCAGCTGGGGGTAGATGAAGCCCCGTGTTCCTGGCTTCTGTCTGGGTTGGAGTTACCATCACACTAAGCCAGACGCTAGAGAGAGTGTGAATGCTGTGGTCCAATCCCACAGACTTTCCTTATTCTTACAGAGTTTTAGTAGATTTTCTTGAATAAGTGCTTCTTTATTTGTTGCATATACATGGGACTATTTCCAGAGATTTTATTTTTTAAATAATTTACCAATTTTTCTGGGGAGTGTATCCTACATAGCTCCTCATATTGACATTCTGGAAAGAAAAATCTCAGCCTTTCTTTTTAGGAATGCAAATTATTTCAAATTCCAGTGTTTCAAAGTAGTAGAGATTTCCCTTGATCTTTCCAAGCGCAAAAAGACTGATCCCTAATTTGGAGTGTTACTGATGATCACAGATGGGTCACATATCCACAGTTATAAAGTAACCAAAAGGACGAGTAGCTCTGAGATTGCTGGTCTAGTAATAATGGTAACAACTTTCACCAGCATGATGCCCAGCACAATGTTTTAAATTTCTGAGATGGTTATTATACCTCCCTTTACGGATGAAAAAACATTGGAGATACTGACTGTGCATCTCCCTCAGAGGTCTACCTTGTCCGTTCCCTGTTCTCTCCTGCATTGCAGGGAAGGCCTGCAGGCTACATTGCCCACACTCCATCTGGGTTCTGAATGGGATCAGGCCATGAGGCAACAGTGAGAATTGGGAAGATGAAGAAAAGAGAGTAGCCAGGCCATTTCTCCCCTCCTTCTCTGCCTCTCCATTCTCTCCTGCCCTTTTCCACCACCTGCTGTATCTCTTACAGAGTTCCACCTGCCATTGATGGAGCCCCTCTATCGCTACATTTTCTGAGGGGTCTGAAACCTACACTCCGGAGCATTAATCCTTCCCTCAGACCTTCTGGCCTTAGGTGTCAAGTCACTTTCTGCTGGGTTTCATCCATAGCTTACCTTACTTTCCACTTTTTGGCCCCACCTCTCCCTCATCTTCACGTACCTAAATTAAAACTCTTTAATATATATGTTGATTTCAGACAGGAAGGGAGAGGGAGAGAGAGACAGAAACAACAGTAAAGAGAGAGAATAATTAATCGGCTGCCTCCTGCACGCCCTCCACTGGGAATAGAGCCTGAAACCAGAGCACGTGCCCTGACCATAAATCATACTGGGACCTCCTGGTTCATAGGTTGACACTCAACCACTGAGCCACACCAGCTGGGCAAAACCCCCTTTGTTTTAAAGGTTCAAGTGATTTCTTTTGTGGGTATGATACCCATGAAACTGATGTTAAAAGGCAAAAATGAAACCTGAACCCAGAATATATGAATCTAATCACAACTGTTGCCACTCTGTATCAGAGTAGCCTTCAGACTGAATTCAGTGTGGATCTCAATTGGGAAGGGGGCATTCAGTTTAATGGAGAGAGACCAAAAAATGTAACAGTTTGTAAAATCACAATTCTTAGAAATCTGTATACTATAAACATAAGGAATGTTACTCAGTGTTCTGTAATTATTCTGAAGAGATTACTAAATCTTCACATATGCTCTCTTTATTGTCATCAACTATAAATAGCAAATAAGATAATATATTAGAATATGACATATTTGATAGAATATTACTTTAAAGTGTCAAATCAAATATATTTAACCATCTTTGTCCCTATGTAACCTTGGGTTTGTTTCAAATAGGTTGGCAAATTACTGTTTTTAAAAATTTATTATCATAATTCATATATAGGGCATGAAACATAAGTCACAAAAAATCCTATTTGTAATCACAAAAGCCAATGTTCTCTTTTTATCTGGAAATATATCTTAATAAGTACTAATAATATTTATATATAAGTTTAAAAGTATCTGAAAATTTACTCACTTAAAATATACATTTTTACATATTTTGCCCTATTAAGTTTAAAGGAATCTTGACAAATTATATTTGCTAATTCTTTTTATCTGTTTGTATGTTGTGATTAACAAATATTTGATAGAGAACTGTCAAGAAAGAGCAGAAAGGAAATGTGTATATGTACACATATATGCTTTCATCTAATTCATGAATACTATGTCATTTAAAAATTTAAGGCAGATGACTATATTAAGATAATTAGTTTTAATCTAATTTTACCTTTTTCTTAAATGGAGTGTTGGTTTGGTTTTATGAGTACAGTCACAAAGGAAACTAGTATGTATTTTAGCCCATAAATTTGTCTTTTTATTTGCCTTATCTAGTAGCATATAATTTATGTCATTTAAAGCTTGTTTTTCCTTCTCATTATTATTATTATCATCCAATCAATAAGCCATATCAAGTGCCTACACACACACAAACTCTAGTTATCAGAAATACATTTCATTTAAAAAGCTCATTAATGTCCTTTTCCAGATAACAAAATCAAATTAAAATCTATACTGACGAAATAGAGATAACTGATATAATACATATCTCTCAAACACATAGGTGTGCATGCACACTCACACACTCACTCACCCACACTAGACATAAGCAAACATGATGACAAAAGTCCTAGAATTTGTAATCAAATTTGTATGCTTAGTATCCCGGAAAAGCAGGTTAAATAAGCAATGACTTCTTATTATAGATACCCCAATTTAAATAGCTACAATAAAACCATCCGGGCATGTCCGCAGATGCACAGCTTGGCAGCAAGCACAGCAGTTTGCAGAAGGTCATATGCTAAGTTTGGACATCCAGGCATTCCCTTTCCACTAAAATTTCAAAGCAAGATTTTGGAGAAGAGTTATAAATTTAATACACTTGTATAGTCGGTGATATTTTTGCATTTCACACATTTGAAATCGATTGCAGTTTAAGGATGCAGTTATGTGCTTTCTAACCCTATTCTGAACACATCAGGGGAGGTCATTTCAGAGTAATTACTTCATAAGACAGTTCTGTAAAGTCAAGTCAGTTTTTTAAACCAATAACTCAAACTTGTACCTTGACTATTTTTATGATTCTGTTCATGATTAGGTTTAATTTTCCTTGTTTTTGAAAATCTAATATCTCCCCCAATATACATTTATGAGTATAAATAAATTAAGAAAAAATGGCCCAGCCGGAGTGGCTCAGTGGTTGACCTATGAAACAGGAGGTCATGGTTCAATTCCAGGTCAGGGCACATGCCTGGGTTGAGGGCTCAATCCCCAGTGTGGAGCATGCAGGAGGCAGCTTGATCAATGATTCTTTCATCATTGATGTATCTGTCTCTCCCTCTCCCTCTCTGAAATCAATAAAATTATATGTTAAAAAACACCAGCAAACTACACAACTTTAAAAAAAAAAGAAAGAAAAAATGTACTATGTAGTTGTGCTCTACCAAGGATGACTTTTATCCCCAATGGGACATTTGATAATCTCTGCATACATTTTTCACTGTCCCATCAGAGAGAGAGGTTGCTACAAGCATCTAGCATGAGAAGTCAGGTGGGCTGCTGATCTTTATACAGTGCACAGGACTGTCCTCTTGCTATCCAGCCAAAAATCCTGTAATAGTATAACTTTTTTTTAATATATTTTATTGATATTTTACAGAGAGGAAGGGAGAGGGATAGAGAGCTAGAAACATCGATGAGAGAGAAACATCGATCAGCTGCCTCCTGCACACCTCCTACTGGGGATGTGCCTGCAACCAAGGTACATGCCCTCGACCGGAATCGAACCCAGGACCCTTCAGTCCACAGGCCGACGCTCTATCCACTGAGCCAAACCGGTTTCGGCAATAGTATAACTTTTGATGATACCATTTTATTGCCATGTCACTATTTCGCAATTACACACATGGTCAGTTTTGTGTCATATGTGAGAACAAGGAGGTCAAAAGCAGAGGGGAGATGACAGAGTAAAGAGTCAATAAACCTGGAATATGATTGCTAAAAATTATTTAATTTGAAGAAGTGAGACAAAAAATATGGGCTAATAATAATAAATAGCACCTCACTTGCATGTGAGATAGTGTGATATCTCACAAGCATGTAATTGGAGTCCAATATGCAGAGAATAGCTCAGAAAACATAATTTAAAGGTCATAGTGATCAAATATTTTCCAAATTTGGGGATGGTGATGCACATCAACCTAAAAATTTAAGAAGTTCAGTGAATCTTATGAGGTTTAAAAACAAAGAGATACTAGAAATAGCATAGTCAAACCTTTAAAAGTAAAGACAAAGAAAAAAATCTTGAACAGGGAAAAACTATAAACTATAGAGGCCAGAAGATTAAAGGAAATGACTTCTTTAAAAAAAGAAAAAGAAAAAAATTAAATTTGCCCCAAATTCTGTATCCAGCAAAAATATCATTTAAAAATACAGGTGAAATTAAGATATTTTGTGATACTAAAATAATTTATTGCTAGCAAACTGCTCTACCATCTATATATATAAAAGCCTAAGCGACCGTCTGACCATTTGACTGTCTGACTGGTAGCTCTGATATGCAATGACCACCAGGGGGCAGATGCTCAATGCAGGAGCTGCTGAGCTGCAGTGACTTGGTAGCTGTGGTTCTTGGATGACGCAGCTGGAACTAGAGAGGAGGGAGTCCAATTCTGGGGTGTGTCACCCGAGAACTGCCCTCTCACAATCCGGGACCCCTTGTGGGATGTCGGAGAGCCAGTTTCAACCCAATCCCCACAGGCCAGGTTGAGGGACCCCACAAATCCATGCACCAGGCCTTTAGTAAATTAATAAAGAACTTAATGAAGTTTAATGTAAATTGTACAAAAATACCTAGAGAAAAACTAGATCTCAAAGAAGGAGTTAACACCAACCATGGAAAATAAGTGGTAAATAATGCAAGGCTACTTTTTTCCTGCTAACTAATGTAAAAAATTGCTGTTTAAAACAGAAAATAATGCCATTGTAATTGGAATTTATATTGTTTGTAGAATTGAAATAGATAACATTAATATCCAATGTTTGTGGTATGATGCATGTAATTATACTTTTGTAAGGCTCATATATTTTAAAACTGACTATGAAGTAATATAACTTTACACTGGGATAAGTAGAAGATGCACTTCATAATTCCTAGAGCAACTAATAAAATATAATAAAAATATATTTGACTAAAATCTATATAGAGAATAAAATTCATCTAAGAATATTAGAATAAAAAAATAAAAATATTAGACTAATCCAAAGGAAGAAAAAAAAAAAGAAAACACCAAAGTAACAAAAATGAAATGGGAGAAAAACACACAAAAAAGAAAATTAAGAATTTAGACTTAAATACAAGAGATCAAAAACTATGCTAAGTGTAATGAAGTTAACATTTTGATAAAAAGGCATAGATTATCACACACAATAAAAATAAGACCATGGAATATTGAAAATAGTTGCAATTTAAATATAAAGTCACATAAGATGAAGGTAAAATGTAGGGAATTATTTATTATGCCTATAATAACCAAAATATAGCAAGTGTAGCAATAATGATATCAGAAATTAGATGTCAAGATTAGAAATATCACAGATAAAATTGGGATTATGACTTAATAAAGATTTCGATTCAACAGGAAAACATAAAATCCAAAATTTGTTGGATTTGCATCTAAGAACAGAAATTCAAAATAAATTAAGAAAAATTGATGGCACTAAAGGTATGTATTTAGTTATCAACACATTGTAAACAAACAGGTAGCAATGATAGAGGCTCAGTGAATACACATCACTTTTATTATTGTAAATGTAAGCAGAGAAACAGATAATCAAGGCAGGCCAGTCTCAAAACCAACATAGTTCTACCTACAGTTTTAATTCAATGAATGCATGTGTTTTACTCAGAAAATTAATCCAATTTGTATTACTTGGATCATGATAAGGATGTATAAAATGAATTGGCATTCTCTGAGCACACAGTGAATGACAGAGGGTAAAAAATTTGTTCAGGCTGGTGGTAACCAGAAGCTAGCTTGGCATTAGCCAATTTGCTATGGATAAATCAAAACCCTTTATGATACACATAGCGATCATAGTTAACTGAATTAGAGTGGCCACACAGACTTAAAGCAGAACAATCTGTGTCTTGCTATATTTTCAGTTTCAATAATTCTTTGTTTTCAACATTAATTTACACAACACAAAAATATTCTATTTTTTATCTATTTTTAGGCTAAAAACAATGTGTATCCCAGTATCTTCCAAATAGTTTTGGACCATGCCCCACAGTAGCGTGAGCAGACACACACACACACACACACACACACACACACACACACACATACACACACAGTCATGAATACAGAAAATGGGAATTTAAAAAAATGTGTGATAAAATAATATACCCCTTTACAATGCACAAAGGCAATCTGCTACATTATGCTCTATCCCATAATATTCTATTCTACTCTATTTAATTATATCAATTAATGCTGGGCTTAACCCATTAAATTGATTTTATGATATACTAATGGGTCCAATATTTAAAACTTAACAGATTATAATGAACATATTTGGTTAGATTAAGCCACCAAAATATAATCCTATCTAATAAAGAGGGAATATGCAAATTGACCATCACACTGTAACAAAAATGGCTGTGCCCACAGCAGAGGCTGAGTTCCCATAATGAGCCTTAATGAGCAATCAGCAGGGACCTGAGGCTGTGCCCCCGGCCTGGTGGGGCTTCACATGGGACTTCAAGCTGTGCTCCCTGCCCCAGCACCAGGCTGGGGGACTTCAGGCCACACCCTCTGGCTGGCAAGGCTTGATGGGGGACCTCAGGTTGTGCCCCCTGCCCGGCAGGGCTTGACAGGGGACTTCTGGCCATGCCCCCCACCCTGGCACCACACCAGGGGACCTGAGGCCATAACCCCCGCCCGTAGGGCTTGACAGAGGACCTCAAGGTGCGCCCCCCTCCCTGGCCCAGGCAGGGGTATCTCAGGCTGCGCCCCCAACCCCAGGCCAGGGGACCTGAGGCTGCCCCTGCCCCGCCTGGCAGGGCTTGACAGGGGTGGGGCCAACCAAGTCTTTATCTAGTCCAATAAAGGTGGGGCTGGCCGGGTCTGGGTCTCGCGTGATTTTGAGGCGCATATGAGTGGGCGGCAACTTGACTCTGGTTCTCATGGCACACTGCAGACTCTTATAGGAGGAAGATTTTCATATATATTTTACTAATTTTCTTTCATCATTGACACTTCTATTATAGAGAAAGGGCAAATAGCAATATTAAAATATTTTCTCTAATTAATTCCCTTTTAATGTGCATGAATTTCATGCACCAGGTCACTAGTATATAATAAACAGTGAAGTGTCTGCAATCATTTCACTAAAATAAATGACTTAGACAATTGTGCATATAAGTATTTAACTAGATTCTACTTAATTAGAAAAGAAATCAATAATCTGATTCTTATACTGTTTATTTGTGGGGTAATCATGATTTTTAGTGTACTACTCAATATATGTTACCCCTTTTCCTCCTCAATTAAGTAAGTTGTATATATAAAGAGAGTTTTGTCAATGAGCCTGGAGAAGTCAATATATAATGAGTGTAAAATGAAGGAAAATTAAAAGTATTGATGAAAATATTAGGAGTACAGTAAGATCAAGAGAAGAAAACATACAGAAGAATACAAAGCAGAAAAGAAAAATAAGACATATACATAACATGTACATACATTTATGTACATATATATGTATACACACACATATATATACATAAGTTACTTAACAAACCAATCCTATATAATAAAGAGGTAATATGCAAATTGACCATCATGGCTTAACACACAAGATGGCCACCCCCATGTCATCACAAGATGGCCTCCACAAGATGGCCTGTAGGGAAGGGCAGTTGTGGGCGATCAGGCTGGCAGGGGAGGGGAGATGGGGGCCAGCAGTGGAGCAGTTAGGCTGGAAGAGGACTGGTTAGGGGATGATCAGTCTGGCAGGCAGAAGCGGTTCGGGATGATCAGGCAGGCAGGCAGGCAAGTGGTTAGGAGCCAGCAGTCCCAGATTGTGAGAGGGATGTCTGACTGCCTGTTTAGGCCCTAAGGGATCGGGCCTAAACCGGTAGTCAGACATCCCCTGTGGGGTTCCAGATTGGAGAGGGTTCAGGCTGGGCTGAGGGATACCCCCCCAGTGCACGAATTTCATGCACTGAGCCTCTAGTAAAAGATACAAAGAGAAGATATGCTACTGCTATACAATGAACATGTCAAAATCAAGACCCTTTCAGCAGAGCTTAATAATAATGATAGTAAAAATCTACTGAGTTCTTGTCAGGTGCTTTCCTAGCTGCTTAACATATGCAAATTCATTTATAGTCTCATAAAAACCTTAGGCAGGTGCAGTTTTTATCCGCATTTCATAAAGGTGAAATCCCAGCTAAGGCTTTCTAGATCATACAGCCAAGAAGTCTTAGAGCCAGGGTGTGAGCACAAATTATCTAGCCCCAAAGCCCACAGTCTTAATTATCACCCCATACTAATATTGTTACTAGATTGTGAGCTAGACAAAATTATGTTCATATTGAAAATAAAGAGCTTTTTAGAATCACACAATCCAGTAAATGGCAGAGCCTCAACAGTATGGTCTTTAAAACATTATATGGAAACATTTTCAAATGGAGAGTTAAGGATTACAGTAGGAAGAAAAGGGCCCAGACTTGCTGGAGCATCTTTGTATATATTGCATTTCATAATGAAATAACTGTGGGACATTTTGGTCCCAGTAAGAGTTGTACTAAGTACAATAAAGACACATGAGCATAGTTGTGGTAGTAAGTATTTATAGATATTAACAGAGAAGACTGGTTATGGGAGATAGCAGAAACCCTCTAAATTTCTAACTTCATACCAAAGACCAAGATAAATTACTGATATATATCAGAGTTAATAAAGAAAATTAATAAAATGAAAAATAATAAAAAGGTGAATTTATATTATGGCTAAGGTATTTGAAAGAAATTAAAAAATAATTTAAAAATCAACAAAATGTGTTTTAAAAACTTCTTACTATAATCAAAAGCAATCGAGTAGGGGGACCTGGAAAAAAACACACAACTAAAGTATTTGCAAATTTATGACCAAGAAAGTGTTGCTAAGCTTAATCAACAAAATGCTCATAAAAATAAATATGAAATACACTTAAAACCCTAATAGAAAAATAGCATCCACAAAGCAAAGTAGAGAAAGTGGTACTTTATGAGCAAACACAATGCCCTTTGTTTTTGCAAGGACATCCTAACATATAAAAAGCCAGGGGCCATCACCACCTGAACCACCAAACAGGAGGCTGTGTGGAGCGACCAGGCCAGCAAGGGGGCAGTGAGAGAGCTCTGGGCCCCGGCTGGGGCACGGCAGAACTCTGGGTCTCCTGTGATTGGGGGCGTGGCCGGCCTTCAAACCTGGGGCCCAGAGCTCCCTGTCACCTCCGCGCCTGAGTTGGGGCTCAGAGCTCCCTTC
Organism: Plecotus auritus; assembly: GCF_963455305.1. Lineage (NCBI taxonomy): Eukaryota > Metazoa > Chordata > Mammalia > Chiroptera > Vespertilionidae > Plecotus > Plecotus auritus. The sequence continues at coordinate 205,626,930 of NC_137770.1, read as the reverse complement.
TGCCACTGCACTCTGGCAGGGCGATCAGTTAGGGGCAACCAGGCTGGCGGGGGCGGGGGGGGCAGTGAGGGGTGACCAGGTTGGTGAGGAGGGGGCAGTTAGGGTGATCAGGCCAGCACAGGGGGGCAGTTGGGGGCGACCAGGCTGGCAGGGGGAGCCATGAGGGGTGACCAGGTTGGCAGGGAGGGGGCAGTTGGGGTGACTAGGCCATCGGGGGGCAGTTAGGGATGACCAGGCTGGCAGAGGGGGCAGTGAGGGGTGACCAAACTGGCAGGGGGGGCCAGTCATGGGTGACCAGGCTGGCAGAGGGAGGCAATTGGGGGCAACCAGGTCAGCTGGGGGGGCAGTAAGGGGCAACCAGGTCAGCATAGGGGGACAATTGGGGGTGACCAGGCCAGCATGGGGAGCCGTGAGGAGTGACCAGGCCAGTGGGGAGGGGGAAGTTAGGGGTGACTAGGTCAACAGTGGGGGGCCAGTTAGGGGCGACCAGGCTGGCAGAGGGGAAGTTGGGGACTACCAGGCTGGCAGAGGGAGACAATTGGGAGCAACCAGGCCAGCAGGGGGGGCAGTAAGGGGCAACCAGGCCTCCAGAGGGGGGCAGTTGGGGTGACCAGGCTGGCAGGGGGAGCAGTGAGGGGCAACCAGGCCAGCAGGGGGACAGTGAGGGGCAATCAGGCCAGCAGGCAGGTGAGTGGTTAGGAGCCAGCAGTCCAGGATGGTGAGAGAGATGCCTGACTGCTGGTTTAGGCCTGATCTCCGGGATCGGGCCTAAACCAGCAGTCGGACATCCCCAAGGGGTCCCGGATTGGAGAGGGTGCAGGCTGGGCTGAGAGGATCCCGCACCCCGTGCACAAATTTTGTGCACCGAGCCTCTAGTAGGTTATAAAAGAATGGAGTCCATTATGTGGCTTCAAATTGATTAAAAGTTTGGACTTTGAAATCTGACAGACCTGGGTTTGAATCCAGATTCACTGAACCTCATAGAAGCTGTCTAGTTAACTTTACAATCTCCTTTAGAAACATGACTCCTTGTGACATTGACCTCACTTACTTAATTGTATATTGTTTCTATCTCTTAAGTAAATTTTCTGTTGCAATCTCTGCATTTCTTACATTACTTTTTATCCTTGTAAGCTTGGCTCATGTATGTTTTTTAGCAAGTACCTTATGTTCCCTCCTATCTTTTTTTCCGTTATTTTGTCAATCTTTTCCTCTTTTATTGACCTATCCTTATACCCTGAATATTATTTAATGGAAGAATGATAGAAAATTAGCATAATTAATACATATCAAAAGATAATATGGAGCATAAAAGGGAGAATCAATATTGGAAATTTTTGCAGATAATTTTGAGGAAGATAGGGTTGCTATATATAATGCCAACACTCAGGTAATTTGAATTTTTTTATTTTTATTTTTTTTTTCTTTTCAAATTTTTATTAAGGTATTATATGTGTACATATCTTACCATTGCCCCCCACCCCCACCCCACTCCCATACATGCCCTCACCCCCCAATGTTTTGCATCCGTTGGTTACTCTTATATACATGCATATAAGTCCTTCAGTTGATCTCTTATTTCCCCCACCTCTCCCTAACCTTACCCCTGTAATTTGACAGTCTGTTTGATGCTTTACTGCCTCTGTAACTATCTTTTTGTTCATCAGTTTATAATGTTTTTCATTATCCCCAAATGAGTGGGATCATGTGGTATTTTTCTTTCATTGACTGGCTTATTTCACTTAGCATAATGTTCTCTAATTCCATCCAAGTGCCTACAAATGGTAGTAATTCCTTCTTTTTTACGGCAGCATAGTATTCCATTGTGTAGATGTACCATAGTTTTCTGATCCAGTCATCTGCTGATGGGCACCTAGGCTGTTTCCAAATCTTAGCTATTGTAAATTGTGCTGCTATGAACATAGGGGTGCATATATCCTTTCTGATTGGTGTTTCTGGTTTCTTAGGATATATTCCTAGGAGTGGGATTACTGGGTCAAATGGGAGTTCCATTTTCAGTTTTTTGAGGAAACTCCATACTGTTCTCCACAGTGGCTGCACCAGTCTGCATTCCCACCAGCAGTGCACGAGGGTTCCTTTTTCTCCGCATCCTCGCCAACACTTGTCGTTTGTTGATTTGTTGATGATAGCCATTCTGACAGGTGTGAGATGGTATCGCATTGTTGTTTTGATTTGCATCTCTCGGATAATTAGTGACTTTGAGCATGTTTTCATGTGTCTCTTGGCCTTCCTTCTGTCTTCTTTCGAAAAGCTTCTATTTAGGTCCGTTGCCCATTTTTTTATTGGATCCTTTATCTTCCTTTTATTAAGTTGTATAAGCTGCCTGTAGATGTTGGAAATTAAACCTTTATCAGTGATACCATTTGCAAATATGTTCTCCCATACAGTGGGGTTTCTTGTTGTTTTGTTGATGGTTTCTTTTGCTGTGCAAAAGCTTTTTATTTTGATGTAGTCCCATTTGTTTATTTTCTGTTTGGCTTCCATTGCCCTAGGGGCAGTATCACTGAAAAAGTTCTTTTGGCATATGTCTGAGATTTTGCTGCCTGTGGATTCCTCTAGTATTTTTATGGTTTCCCGTCTTATATTTAAGTCCTGTACCCATTTTGAGTTTATTTTTGTGTATGGTGTAAGTTGGTGATCTAGTTTCATTTTTTTGCATGTATCTGTCCAATTTTCCCAACACCATTTATTAAAGAGACTGTCTTGACTCCATTGTATGCTCATGCCTCCTTTGTCAAATATTAAATGCGCGTATTGGTTTGGGTCGATATCTGGATTCTCTATTCTGTTCCATTGATCTATATGTCTGTTCTTGTGCCAGTACCAGGCTGTTTTGAGGACAGTGGCTTTGTAATACAGCTTGAAATCTGGTATTGAGATCCCTCCTACTTTATTCTTCTTCCTCAGGATTGCTGTGGCTATTCAGGGTCTTTTTTTATTCCAGATGAATTTTTGGAGAGTTCTTTCTAGGTCTGTGAAATACGCCGTTGGTATTTTAATGGGGAGTGCATTGAATCTATAGATTGCTTTGGGTAGTATGGACATTTTAATGATGTTGATTCTACCAATCCATGAACATGGTATGTTCTTCCATCTGTTTACATCTTCCTCTATCTCTTTTTTCAGTGTCCTGTAGTTTTCTGCATATAGGTCTTTTACCTCCTTGGTTAGGTTTATTCCTAAGTATCTTAATTTTTTTGGTGCGATGGAAAATGGGATTGCTTTTTTAGTCTCTCTTTCTGTAAGTTCATTGTTGGTGTATAGAAATGCCATAGATTTCTTGGTGTTAATTTTGTATCCTGCTACATTGCCGAATTCATTTATTAAGTCTGTTAGTTTTTTGATGGAGTCTTTCGGGTTTTTTATGTACAATATCATGTCATCTGCAAATAAGGACAGCTTTACTTCTTCTTTTCCAATTTGGATGCCTTTTATTTCTTCTTCTTGTCTAATTGCAGTGGCTAATACTTCCAGTACTATGTCAAACAGGAGTGGTGAGAGTGGGCATCCCTGTCTTGTTCCTGTTCTTAGGGGAAATGGTTTTAGTTTTTGCCCATTGAGTATGATGTTAGCTGTGGGTTTATCATATATAGCTTTTATGATGTTGAGGTATGATCCTTCTATTCCCACCTTGTTGAGAGTTTTTATCAAGAAAGGGTGTTGGATTTTGTCAAATGCTTTTTCTGCATCAATTGATATGACTATGTGATTTTTATCTCTCAATTTGTTTATGTGATGTATCACATTTATTGATTTGCGGATATTGAACCATCCTTGCATTCCTGGGATAAATCCTACTTGGTCATGGTGTATGATCTTTCTGATGTACTGCTGGATCCTATTTGCTAGAATTTTATTGAGGATTTTGGCATCTACATTCATGAGGGATATTGGCCTGTAATTCTCCTTCATTGTGTTGTCTTTATCTGGTTTTGGTATTAGGGTGATGCTGGCTTCATAGAAGGAGCTTGGAAGTGTTCCTTCCTCTTGAATTTTTTGGAATAGTCTGAGGAGGATAGGTTTTAGTTCTTCCTTGAATGTTTGGTAGAACTCTCCTGTGAAGCCGTCTGGCCCCGGGCTTTTGTTTGCTGGAAGCTCTTTGATGACTGCTTCAATTTCTTCCATAGTTACTGGCATGTTGAGCTGTTTAGATTCTTCCTGATTGAGTTTTGGAAGGTTATATTTTTCTAGGAATATGTCCATTTCCTCCAGGTTGTCCAGTTTGTTGGAATAGAGTTGTTCGTAGTATTTTTTAACAATCCTTTGTATTTCGGCGGGATCTGTTGTTATTTCACCTCTTTCATTTCTGATCTTGTTTATTTGGGTCCTCTCTCTTTGCTTCTTGGTGAGCCTGGCTAGAGGTTCATCAATCTTGTTTATCCTTTCAAAGAACCAGCTCTTGGTTTTGTTGATCTTTTGTATTGTTTCTTTGGTCTCTATGTCGTTTATCTGTGCTCTGATCTTTATTATTTCCTTCCTTCTGCTTACACTGGGCTTTTCTTGTTGCTCTTTTTCTAACTCTTTGAGTTGTTGGGTTAGGTAATTTATTACCCCTGTTTCTTGTTTTTTGCAGTAGGCTTGTAGAGCTATGAACTTCCCTCTCAGGACTGCTTTCGCTGTGTCCCATAGATTTTGGATTGTAGTGTTTTCATTGTCATTTGTTGTCATGATGTTTTTTATTTCTTCTTTGATCTCTCTGGTAACCCAGTCATGGTTTAATAGCATGCTGTTTAGTCTCCATGTGTTTGATTTCTTTGGGTTGTTTTTATTGTAGTTGATTTCCAGTTTTATGCCACTGTGGTCTGAGAAGATGCTTGATATGATTTCTATCTTCTTGAATTTGAAGAGACTTTGCCTATGTCCCAACATATGGTCTATCTTTGAAAATGACCCATGTGCACTTGAGAAGAATGTATATTCTGTGGCTTTGGGGTGAAATGTTCTGAAGATGTCAATTAATTCCATCTGGTCTAGTGAGTCATTTAGGATTGATGTTTCTTTGCTGATGTTTTGTTTAGAGGATTTGTCCAATGGTGATAGTGGGGTATTAAAGTCCCCTACTATGATTGTATTGCTGTCAATCTCTCCCTTGATATCCTCCAGGAGTTTTTTTATGTATTTGGGTGCTCCTGTATTGGGTGCATATATGTTTACCAGAGTTATTTCTTCTTGTTGGATTGCTCCCTTTAGTATTATGAAATGGCCTTCCTTATCTCTTGTTATGTCCTTCAGTTTGAGATCTAATTTGTCAGAAATAAGTATTGCTACCCCAGCTTTTTTTTCAGTTCCATTTGCCTGGAAAACCTTTTTCCATCCCTTCACCCTCAGTCTGTGTGCGTCTTTTTTTCTGAGGTGGGTTTCTTGTAGACAGCAGATATATGGGTCGTGTTTTCTTATCCAATCCGTTACCCTATGTCTTTTGATTGGGGCATTTAATCCATTTACATTTAAAGTTATTATTGATAGGTACTTATTTGTCGCCATTCCTATTCTTTACCCCTGTGTTACTTCTTCGCTTCCTGTTTCTTTCTTTCTTTCTTTTTTTTTTTTTTACAGCAGACCCTTTAGCATTTCTTGCGTTGCTGGTTTGGTGGTAATAAATTCCCTTAGTCCTTTTTTGTCTGTGAAGCTCCTGATTTCACCTTCAATTTTGATTGACAGCCTTGCTGGGTACAGTATTCTTGGATTCAGACCCTTCCTTTGCATGACTTTGTATATTTCATTCCATTCCCTTCTGGCCTGATGAGTTTCTGTTGAGAAATCAGTTGCTAGTCTGATGGGGGTTCCTTTGTATGTAACTTTCTGTCTCTCTCTTGCTGCTTTTAAGATTCTTACTTTGTCATTGGTGTTTGCCAATTTAATTATAATGTGCCTTGGTGTCGGTCTTTTGGGGTTCATTTTGCTTGGGACTCTGTGAGCTTCTTGGATTTGTGTGTGTTTTTTCTTCCCTATATCTGGGAAATTTTCTGTCATTATTTCTTCAAAGAGGTTTTCTATTCCTTGCTCAGCTTCCTTTCCTTCTGGAACCCCTATTATGCGGATGTTGTTTTGTTTCGTGTTGTCCCAAAGTTCCCTTAGACTCTCCTCCTGCCTTTTACTTTTTTTTTTTCTAGAAGTTGCTTTTCTTGGGTATTTTTTTCCATCTTGTCTTCTAGCTCACTGATGCGGTCCTCTGCTTCTTCTAGTCTACTCTTGATGCTTTCTATTGAGTTCTTTACAGCAGCGATGTCATTTTTCATTTCTTCTTGGTTCTTCTTCATTTCCTCTTGGTTCTTGCTCATATTGTCGAATTTGTCTTCCATTCTTTTCAGCCACCTTATGACCATTTCTCTGAATTCTTTTTCTGGAAGGTTGCTTGCCTCCATTTCGTTTACTTCCTTTTCTGGTGATGCCTGCTTTTCTTTCATATGCGGACTGCTTCTTTGTCTCCCCATGGTCTCTCTTCTCTGGGTGTCTGGTTATGTAGTTCTCTCTCTCCTGGGTTGATTTAAAGGCACAAAATACAGCACTACCAGGTACAACTCACAAGGCACTGAACAGGAATGTATTCACGATATTAATAACCTCCAATAAAGGTGACCACCAGAGAAAGGCAAATTAGGTGATAGGAGAGAAAGAAGAAGAGGAAAAAGGAAAGAAAGAAAGAAAGAAAAAAAGAAAAAAGGAGTGAGAAAATGAAATTGGGAAAAGGGAAAGTAAAGAGAAAGAAAAAAAAAAGTAAGAGAGATAAGAAAGTGACTAAGAGAGAAAGGGGAACAGACTATATATATTGGGGATAAAACTCCAATAGAACAATCACTAATCCCAGAAAATGCCAGCAACAAGTGCCTGGGGATTAGTACAAACTACCACACCAACTAATATGGAGTGAGGCAAGGGAAAGCTGAAGCACAAAACAAACAAAAAAATAAACAAAAGAAGAATAAGCAAAACAATCTCACAAAAAAGCATAAAAATTGGATATAATCTACATTCAAGCAAACAACAACAAAAGGACAGAGAGAAGGACAAGTTTATGGATAGCTCAGACAGCGAAGGGAGAGGTGTATGTGGACTTGGAGCAGAGGATTGGAGATTAGATATGTAAGTAGGGTGAAATTTTAACAAGGGGTAAACAGAAAGAATAGGGAAAATCTAAAGCAGTAAAAGGGTAATATAAACAGGACACTGAAAAGGGGGAGGTTAGGAAGAGAGTGATGGCCTAAAGGTAGAGTTGAGATAGAGTAAAACGATGCTAAAGGAAAGATAAAAATAGAATGTAGAACCCTAATCCCAAAATAAAATGAAGAGAAAATAAAATGACACTTTAAAAAAAAAAAAAAAAAAGATAAAATAGCAGTAGTAATAATACGGATTGAAAATAAAAATGTAATCATTAAAAAGGTAAAATCAAGTGATGAAAAAAGAAAAAAAAGTTTCTTGATTAAAAGATGCAAAAAATGAAAATAAAAATAAAAATAAAAAAAATAAAAAAATAAAAGGTAAAAATAAAATGTGAAGTAGTGAAGGTCATTCACTTCCTCTGTTTTTCTGTTTGGCACGCCTGTTTCTCAGTCCAGACAGTATTGCAGTTCCCTGCGATCCACTGCTCTTCTGTGTTGTAAGCCAGTCCTGATTTTAAGCAGGCGGTGTGTCTTAATTTCTCGTATTCCTTTATTTTTGATTACACAAGAGTCGATTTGTGATTCAGCCCCTGGGTGGCAGTGTTTCTGGATTAACTTCCGGGTCTATCTATGGCCTCTCTAGGCAGTGTTAGAGCCTTCTTTCTCTGTGGCACTCGCCACGGGCCTGTGGGAGTGGGCTGCCTCAGAGCTGACTCTCTGATGGTCACTCCCCGCTCTGATCCCCAGGTTCCAGAAAAACAACCTTCCCCTGCAGTCTCCCAGGGTGTCCCCAACTGGGTGATCCTATGTATTGGGCTTAGTAATCAGAAGCAAGAATTTCAAGAGGAAAAAGCCCAGTTGTGCGTACTCCGGGACTCCGCGTAAGCCCAGGCACCCAGGGAACGCAGGGGCTGCGCGTAAGTCTGGACTGCCTGAAATTCTTAGGGTGTCCCTGCACTTCAGATCAAAATGGGTTGCTTTTTAGAGTGCCCTTCTCTTAGCAGCTCTGAGGACCCCTTTCCACAATCACAGATCACGCCAGCCCCTACAGCCACGGATTTTTCTAGGCACAGACTTCCCTGGTCCTCCAGCTCCCGCAAAACGCACGTTCCTCTCTCCCGCCGGGACCAGAGACCTCACCTTATCCCAGGCGAAATCTGACCTTTCCGTGGTGGAGTGTAGAGCTCCTCTGAACCCGTGTGCTTGCGCCAGTTGGGGAGCGTTGTTCTGGGGCTCGCAGCTGTTCCTGGGGTGCCGCCGTTGTGGATTCTCAGGCTTCAGATAAGCTCCACTTTCTGGATCAAGATGGCGCAGACTCCGCGTCCAACCCCGCAGCTCCGGGAGGGGACCCAGCCACAGTTGGTGCTGCCAGGTCAGGGGAACCCCGTTCAGCAGTCCCCCACCTCCTTCTGGAATTCAGCTGTCTCCCAACCAGCCAACAAACACTCCTTGTGCGACCCTCAGCTGTTTTTTCTTTCTGCTCCGGGACAAGGCTCGGAACACGTCTGTCTATTCCGCCGCCATTATTCCCTATTATCAATTTGAATTTTTTTTAAAAAAGAAAAAATATTTGGCACGCACTTATAGTTATTTTTTTATTTTATTTTTCTTTAGTAAATGTGATGATCATAAAAAAGGCCATGTATCAAATAAAACTGGCCTAATACTAGAAGATTTATTTTAAAACTGACCTATTTTTGAAGTAGACTAAAATCATCACCTATGAGCTAGGGAGAAATGAAACTGAAGAAAATGCTCAAATAAATCAGGCTACTAAAAAAGGAGAACAATGTAACAAAGTATGGAACTGGATTTAACCCTCTTCTTAGGTGAGAAGCTGTGGAAGGGTCATAAAAGGCCAGCAGTTTTGTTTAATACAAATAAAATGGCTGACCCAAAGATAATATCAGATATGACTTTGAAGATCTATTGCAAGGATGAGTCACCAAAGGGAAATAAATTAGAATTAGAATTATGTAAATCCAGAGAGAGATTTTTAGAAAAAATTGTTTTTTATGAATGGAACCAGAAGGATGATTCAATATATCAAAGTCAAAAGTATGTCAAATATATTAGTTGAAATGCATGTAAGTATCCTAAAATTTTGTTAAAAAGACAATGTCAATTATGTAGAAGAGTGGTTTTATCAACTTTAATTAAAAATATATTTTATTGATTTTTTACAGAGAGGAAGGGCATGGGACAGAGAGTTAGAAACATTGATGAGAGAGAAACATCAATCAGCTACCTCCTGCACACCTCCTACTGGGTACAGGAATCGAACCTGGGACCTTTCAGTCCTCAGGCCAAAGCTCTATCCACTGAGCCAAACCGGTTAGGGCTCAACTTTAATTAAATCCAATGGTCTATCAAGCTTTCTTTTTGCAGGCATAAGAATAATTTTTCCTTTAAAAGTTATGCACATGACCAATCTGTAAAATAGACCACAATGAAACCGCAGTGGTGTAAGCAGCTGAGAGGCTCACATTTCCAGTGAGGATCAGGTTAGAAAGGTAGCGATCTTAACACTGACGTAATGATCGCTTTCCTCACTATGCTATAAACTCACACATAAACACACACACATTCAAAATTATAAAATAATTTGAAATCTCAAAGTATCACTTGATTGTTTATTTTAAATATAAATTAATTTTTCCACCTTTTAGGATACTTGTTTTCTTTAGTTTCTTTTTAATATATATTTACTGATTTCAGAGAGGAAAGGAGGAGGAGAAAGAAACATTGATGATGAGAGAGAATCATTGATAAGCTGACTCCTGCATGCCCTCTACTAAGGACTGAACCCTGACCTCCTGGCTCAAAGGTCAATGCTCCTTCAACCACTGAGCAACACCGGATGGGCTGGAATACTTGTTTTACTAGTAGTTTATACAAGGGCATAGTATACATCCTGTATAACTCCGCAATAGTAAAGGCTATAATGTTTCTCTTGCTTCGTCCAAAGACGGTTTAAAGGACTAGGAGAGATTGGATCAAGGATATATTTGAGGCAAAGGCACTTAAGTAAGTTCAGTAAAAGTAACAGGAATGATGAGCAAAAAGGAATAAAAGTTGTGAAGCATGGCATGAAAGACATCGGCTTTCCTGAATGGCATGGTGTCAAAAAATAAAAATGTATAATTTAAAAACTGGAGATCTTACATGGAAATTATATAACTTGTGATAATAGGGAATTACTACAGAGGAGACAAGGAGAGTAATGAAAGGAACAGAAGCCCATTTTTATTTCAAAATGGCAAAGTGTGGGTATAATTTAAAATAGAAAATAGACACCTCTCACATAAAAAGTATAAGGCTCTGGGATTTAAAGAGCATTAGTAACTATTTCCAATTGCAACATCACTTAATGGAGTTCAAAGCCAGAGAGTAGAAATTGAAGAAACAGCCGGCAATAGAAATATTTTATCTTCACCTATGCTGTGTAAGCCTTTCTAAATATTCTAGTCACAGGCTTTAATTTATTACACTCTCTTACTGGGTAATCCCACCTGTTCTCAGGATAGCAGATATTGCCTCTATATTGTTAGTGTTCACAGTAACACAGATATTTCAACATTTCACTGGAGTTTCACAAAATGAATTTGGTGGATGATTGATAGGTCAGTGTATAGATAGGTAGATGATAGATAGATGATAGATAGATGATAGATAGATAGATAGATAGATAGATAGATAGATAGATGATAGATAGATGAGAAATAGATGATAGATAGATAGATGACAGATGAATGGTAGGAGATCAAAACCAATACAGATTGTGTTTGCACTGCAACCCAGAAGCAGCCACCTTGTTCTGAAACATGTAAGCATTATAGTCTTACATTTGGTCCTTAATTTGGAGGTAGATGTGCTGTAAAACAGGATTACTATTTCCGTTTATGTCTTGGAAACCTAGACTCTTGAATGGGCTGTACCATTTGTCTTGAGTGTGAACAACTTCGGCAGAGGGAAGTTGAGAGGTCTATATCTCGTTTAAGGCACTCAGGTCTCATGTAGCCGTTGTCATGACTCAGCCCTGAATTGAGAGCTGGCCAATGTACTGTGAAGGATGCAGAGGCAGGGCAAGAAAGACACTGGTCTCTTCTGAGTCAGCACACACTGATGGGAACTACCTGCCTGTGGTTTTTCCCTTGTTGGGGATGTAGAGCCAAAAGGCAATTAAGTCAGCTTCCGAGTGCTAATGGGTTCTGTCCAATCCACGGAAGAGATTACTTCACTAGCTATACAAAGCTGAGATCCCAGCACTGAAGATGAGCAAAGAGCCAGCAACCAGAAGATGCTGAGGACAGTGCAAAGTCCAGGGATGGCATCTTATCAATGTTGCTGCCCCAACTCTGTCCTGTGTTTGCTCATAACCCAACCCATGCTGAAGTTTGAAAAGCCATGCTCAGCCACTAACCACATTATGAAAACCCGATTTTGTTTTTAATTAAAATGAGATTGAGCATCACTTACATAGCCTCTTTACATTGTTACACAGGATTATGTTTACTGTGTGTAACTCAAGTTAATGTTTTTTTCACATTAAACTGGGAGTGAATTCTCATGAGGAAGTAATAAATAAAATAAAATATAAAAGTAATTTAAATAAGATTACAAAGCAATATGTTCTCAGCTCAAGAGTTTTGTTATGGGTGAATTTTGCCAACTCACTAACCAACAATGCTGTTCATATTGCTGCATTTATTAACATTGAATGACAATTACAGTAAGTATCTCATATACATTCCTTGGCAAATATGCCTCCAGTATTTTGGTAACAGAGGACTGTAAAGGAGGAAATATTGTAGAAAGGAGAGCTGGGGTCCTATCTTGAAAATCTATTTGCTCTGAAAATAGTCTTTTCACTTAGAGTGAATTATTATTTAGTGTGGCTTTGATGGAATTGAATAAAACTTATTCAGTGCTTTTCCCCATGCCTTAGGAGTGCCTATCTGAAACTGTTTATTATGCTTTTAGAGCAGATAAATTCAAAAATTATGACTGGCAGTTATATGTGAAATTTTATTTATCTAGGCAATATGCAAGTTCAATCTCTGTAAGTTTAAATTTGTGGGTGTGCATTGCCAACTCTCTTTATATTCAGATTCAAATAATAGTTACCGATTGCCACTTGCAGACCTGAACTAGTGCTAAGCTCTTTACAAACATTTTACCATAAAAATCTCCTGAAAAATATGTGAGGTCAATATTAATATACCCAGTTTATAGATGATAAAACTGATATTGAAAGTGGTTAATTAACTTCCCAAGCTATGAAAATGGTAAATCCAAAATTTGAATTTTGTTAGTAGGTGGTATGGTTTAAATTCTAATCTTTTGGTTGTTGATGAGACTGCCTTTTTCTGGTTGTTGTTTGTTTTTATTCTTCCTTTCCTAGGCCCTTCAGAAAACCAACCTATGTACCTAGAGACTCTGATATTCAAACATCATTTCCAGCTCCCAAACCCCTTCAAATTAAACAGATTGGGGCTTTTAAAATAATGTTTCAAAATAAAGGCCAAAGTAAACCCAGTTTAGCTTCATGGCAGATGTTCTTGTTCTAGGATGAATTAGTTATCAAATCTGCCTTCCTATTTATGTTTTTATTGTTATTGATTTTGGAGAAGGATACCAAATTAATGAATTGCCTTTCAAATCCCCCTTGAAAATGTGCTTATAGCCAGAGATGCTAGGCCCAGGTGTGGTAGCAGAGTTAATTAGAATGTGCACATTAGATGCATCTCAGCAGGCTGCATATCCAATGCAAATTTTTATATGCTTAATGTCCATTCAGATGTGTGTAGTGACTGCAGGATTACAGGGGGCAAAGCTAGAATGCTATGAGTTTATGAGCTTGGACAGAGCTTTCTTTATGAACTCGGAAGAAAACTGAGTGAGGTGAGGTGGCAAAATCTTTTACCGATTCCTTCTAAATGGATTCTTATTGCATTAGCCAGTAGGATGCATATCTTGCACAATCATAATTACATGGCTATAATAAGACATTAATTTTGGCTTGATTTAGTGAATAACACTCATGTTTATGTGTGCACTGGCCCCTTGTAAAGTGCACACTCTCAAATAAAATGCCAGTGATACCTGGCAAACATGTCTAATATTCTTTTTATCATCTAGTGACTACAGCTTATCTTTCAAAAGTTTTATCATTTCTGTTGGGCTTTTATGACTTAGTAAATTATGACTTTTTTTTGGTACAAATTTGTAAAAAAAAATTGAGTGACATAAGAGTCTGTCAGACAGATGGATATCAAAATAGCATTATTCTAACCAAGTAAGCCAGTTAGAAAGTGGTGCTTTAGATTTATGACCAAAGGACTCATTGATGGCAGAATCAGGTTTGAATTAGGTAGTTACAGGCAGCACTGGACATCCTCAGCCCTCCTCTGTCAGGAATAGGCCTCTGAGTGCACTCAGAGAACGTGCAGAATGAATGCATTGTTCAGATAACAGTTTCCAAAAAGTGAATCAAAATAGAGCCCAGGCACACTTATTTAGTTCATCTTTCAAATTCACCAATCAAGTACATGCATTACCATTTAAGAATGTCAAATGCTGTCTCCCATAAGAGAATAACATCTTGTGTTGATAAAACAAGAACAAAAACTTGCCATTAAAATTTTAAAGAACACTAATTGGGAATTTGAGGAGTTGTAAAAAGTAAGTATGACAAGAGTCTCTCTCTTTGTGTCACTTTTAAACAATGAGTAAAAATTGCCTGCCTGTGCAGGTCAGCCAAGCACACAAAGTATTTAAGGATGTGATGTTGGCTGTAAGAAACTACCACAGTTCTCTCTAGGAGAGGCCAAAGAGACCTAAACATTGTGACAAAAATTGTTTTCATGGGAATGCACTTTTAAGCTGAGGTGACCCAAATTGTGTCTTAAGCATCTTATGTTTTTCTAGAGGCCTGGTGCATGAAATTCATGCACGGGTAGGGTCCCTAGGCCTGGCCGGCACTCAGGGCCAATTGGGGCCTTCCAGGTACCAGCTGGGGCCTTCCTTTGTTCCATGCCACCCCCTGGTGGTCAGTTCACATCATAGTGAGTGATAGAACTCCTGGTCTCCCAGTCTAACTCCCATGAGGACACTTTGCATATTAGCCTTATCCTATTTAATAAAAGAGTAATATGCAAATTAACCACCACTCTGCTACACCCACAAGCCATGCCCACAAGCTATGCCCATCAGCCAATCAGGGGCGAGTATGCAAATTAACCCAACCAAGATGGCTGTGGCCACAGAGAGAGCAGGAGGGAGGCTTGGGTTTCCCCGGCAATGGAGGAAGCCAAGCTTTCCGCACACCCTGGCTGGCCCAGGCCTCCGCTTAAGGCTACAAAGTTTCAATTATAGGAGATAAATAAAGCCCAACAGAAATGGCTGCCGCCACAGAGAAAACAGAAGGCTTGGCTCTGCTCCAGACTACAAAGTTTCAATTGTAGAAGATAAATAAATCCCAGATACCAGGGCCTCCACTTGGGTCGCCGGGAGGCGTGGCCGGCCTGCAAACCACCACAGGCCCCTCGCCCAGGCCACCCCACACCCCAAGGGAACCCCCACCCTGATCTGGGACACCCTTCAGGGCAAACCAGCTGCCCCCCACCCATGCACCAGGCCTCTATCCTATCTAATAAAAGAGTAATATGCAGATTGAGCATCACTCCAACACACAAGATGGCTGCCCCCATGTGGCCAAAGATCCTGCTCCCATGTGGACACAAGATGACTGCGACAAGATGGCCAGCAGGAGAGGGCAGTTGTGGGTGATCAGGCCAGCAGAAGAGGGAAGTTGGGGGCAAACAGGCTGGCAGGGGAGCAGTTAGACATCAATCAGGCTGGCAGGGGAGTGGTTAGGGGGTGATCAGGCTGGTAGGCAGAAGTGGTTAGGGGCAATCAGGAAGGCAGGCAGGCAAGCAGTTGGGAGCCATTGTGAGAGGTTAGTCCGACTGCCCGTTTAGGCCTGATCCCACCGGGCAGTCAGACATCCCTCGAGGGGTCCCAGATTGGAGAGGGTGCAGGCTGGGCTGAGGGACACACCCCCCATGCACGAATTTTGTGCACCGGGCCTCTAGTGTGTGTGTATATATATATATATATATATATATATATATATATATATATATATATATATTTATAGAGAGAGATTAGATTCTAATGCATTGGTTTCCTATTATTACTGTAAGGAATTACCACAAATTTAGTGGTTTAAAAGAATACATATTTGTTATCTTTTTGGTCTGGAGGTTAGAAGTACAAAATGAGTTTCAGTCAGCTAAAGTCATTGTCAGCAGAGCTCCTTTACATCTGGAGGCTGTAGGGGAGAATCTATCCCCTTTCTTCTTTTGGGGTCTGGACACTACCTGCATCTCTTGGCAGACATTCCCTTCTTCCATCTTCAAGCCAGCAGTGAACTCTTCTATACGTTTGTTATGTAGGATTTTCTGATAAAGACTCTGTGATCACTTTGGACTCCTCCTAATAATCCAAAAACAATCTCCCCATCTAGGGCCCTTAATGTAATCACATCTGCAAAGCCCCTTTACTTTGATTAAGGTAATATATATGCAGGCGCCAGCAATTGGGACATGGGTGCTTTTAGGGGGTTATTTTTCTGCCTACCTAATCTAAGCATCTCATATAGTCTGTTGGGTATGATATTACTCATGTTAGTATCCACAGTTCCTTACTATAAGAACTCAGGAGTAAATCAAAGGACTTGTATTCATGCATATGAGCAAAACCAATGAACACAGACAGTAGGAGGGTGAGGGCTTGTGTGTGGGGCAGGGGGTTGTTTGGGGAGAGGTCATTGGGAGGGGGGAAAGGAGACTCATGTAATACTTTAAACAATAAATAATTAAAAAACATCTTGTTGTAAATTGCAAATGTAATATTTAGCAAAGAGTAAAAGACAAAAACACATGTAATATTTAGCTGAGTGTAAAAGACAAAAACACATGATCATCTGAATAGATGCAGAAAAATGTGTGTATGTATTCCTTCTATCTTTGACATATTATCATCATTTTCACTGTAAAATTATATACCCAAGAGAAATAAGGAAATAAGTCCACAAAAATATGTTCACAAGATACAGGAGATTTATTTATAATCGTTAAAAGCAATCCACTTTGCACACCAATGGAGAATGGATAAATAAAAACCATGGATAATCTCAGAGGGAAGGCAGGGGTGGGTGAGTGGGTGGGTGGGAAGAGATCAACCAAAGAACTTGTATGCATATAGGCATAACCATGGACACAGACCATAGGATGGTGAAGGCCTGGGGTGGGGGGCAGGGGTGGGTTAGAAGGGTCAATGGGGAAAAAGGGGACATATGTAATACTTTCAACAATATTTTTTAAAAATAATATAATTAAAAATAATAGAATAATTCTATACAGCAATCTAAAGGAATAAACAAATTTTACCTGTAGTAAAATGGATGAATTTCACAAGTATATTAATGACAATTGAAGCTAGACACCAAAGCATAAACAGTTTTATTTAAGTACAGCATAAAAGAAAAATAGAGTTATCTATGTGGAATGCTATAGAATGGAATGTATAGGAGAGAAACATAGGGTGCTAAAAACATTCTAAATCTTTATCTTAGTAGCAATTACATAAGTGTTTCATGCATAAAATATTTAAGCTTTATGAAATGAAATTAGTGCACTTCAAAGATTTTATGAACATTTATCAATTTAAAATAACTTGTCTGTGTAAAAGAAAAATGATCATATTTTCATTGGGATTATGTGTTTCAATTAAGGAACATAGATTATTCACTTATTAAGTGTTTTTTACTTTCACTGAATATTTTTATTGTTTTCTCATAAAAAAATATTATACAACTTAGAATTTCTCAAGATATATTTTGGTTTATATTTCTACTAGTGTCCTGGTGCACATATTCGTGCATACTGAAAGGAAATTAATTAGGAGAATTATTTTACTACTAGAGGCCCCGTGCACAAATTTGTGCATGGGTGTGGTCCCTCAGGGTGGCCTGTGGAGATTGGGCTGAAACCCACAGTCCAACGCTGCGTGCTGCTCCTGTCTGCCGCTCCCACTCATCCCAGCCCTGCTGTGCCTGTTGCTGGCTTGCCCCCAGTCAGTCCTGATCAGGAGAGGCTTGCACTTCCACAGTGGCACTCACCAGCCGTGAACCTTGTGTCTGGCACCCATGCTGAGGGTGGTGAGGGGGGGGGGCAGGATGTGATCAGCCCTCTGAGCAGGCAGTGGGATGCCCTTGCTGGCCTGGGATCTGGATCCGTCCTGCTGATGTTCGCACCATTTGGTGGGAGCCACCTGGCAGCTGCTTTCATATCATTTCTTCCTTGTGGAGCATCTAGGCAGGGGAAGCAGCTGCAGTGCCCAAGGTAGACTTCCAGGAGGCCAGCAGCACTGTCGGGATCATGCTGGTGGCACTGGCTTGTTGGTGCCTGGCCCATTCTCCGGAGATTAGACCTGCAGGACTGCTGAGGGAGTGAGTGGCTGCCGCTGATCTGGTGGGCTGCCAGGACGGGTCAGTCAGCTGAGCGGTGCACCCACTATGGGAGTGCACTGACCACCAGGGGGCAGCTCCTGCATTGAGCATCTGCCCCTGGTGGTCAGTGCATGTCATAGCAACCGGTCAACCGGTCATTCAATTGCTTAAGCTTTTATATATATAGATTGCTATTCACCCTTTCTCTATAACAGAAGTGCCAACCAAATTCATGATCGACAATGAGAGATGGAAATACATGCATGTGATTGGCACCAGTGAGAGCTTTATATGTATTGCACATGTGCGAGTTAACAGCCTTTTATAGATATAGAATAAACTTACTTAATTAGACCTGCTTTCTGATTTAGCTAAACTTTTTCGAGTCCAGTGAAGCATCCCAACTTCTCTTTCAGGTAATTGTCAGCAACACAGCAGCAAATATCAACACAAAGCAGATTATTATTGTAGATTACGCAGGGAGAACAAAGGGTAAAATATTTAACTGTAGCAGTGTTTGACTATATTCTGCCCAGTGAGAAAACCTGAAGTCATTTTCAAGATCCACCATTTCTTACTTCTTTTCAGTTGGGTCAAGTTTCTAAACTTTCTAACTCCATTGTCTTGCTAATGAAAAGAAAATAAGATTCTACTGATTCTCCTATCTACCTACTCCAGGACTTCTATGAGAAACAAATGAGATGAGGCACAGGAAAATGCTTCTCAAGCATTTGGTTGAACTGTAAAATGTTTCCACCTGGCTATAAAGCAAGTCACATTCCTGGGCTGAAGAACTGCAGGGAGGCTAGTCACTAGAGAGAGGAAGCTGGGCGTTGCTATGTGACATCATTACCCAGCACCCACTGCAACCCTTTCTGGCCTGGGCTATGGACCGCATTTTGCTCCATGGGGTCTCGGCAGCATTGGCTGCTATTTGGTGGCGTGTCACTCGGGGTGGTGGCCGGGCCTGTGTCCCACTTGGGGGAAGCTGAGTGTTGGTTTGTCAGTGCCAGGTCTGTGGTGCCGTTTATTTTTAAATGGCCAGTGTGCATCATGGCAGCTCCTGCGTTGAGCATCTGCCCCCAGGTGGTCAGTGAGCATCATAGCTACCAGTCGGAGCATCTGCCCCCTTGTGGTCCTTGTGCATCATAGCTACCGGTCAGAGGGAAGGACGGACACTTAGCCTTTTATATATATAGATTGTAAATGGTATTTTAAAAAAATTCTGCAACTACTCATAGAAATTCTTTACAATTCTTCATGTGACTGAGTGATAAGTGTTTAAAGAAAAGTGAAAAAATGGTAACATCTTTATGAGTAACAAGCTAGAAATAATCAGTTTGATTCAGGCATGACACCACTGCTCCACCTGCTTCTCCACATTTCTACAGGAATCGTCTAAGATTTCTATATGCAAAACACAGTAGCGTTGGCCCAAAGGTTACAGCAGAGAAAGGTATGGATTGGACCTTTTGTTTCTAAGTACATAGTCTAAGATTAGTATTGCATTTTCTAGTTTTTAAAGTCATGTGAAAATTTGAAGTGACAGGTAACATACTATATTTTTCATGTAATCTAACTACATTTTTAACATAAAATAGTATTTTCACATGAGTGACATTGCTAATGAAACTCTAGTAGGCTTATGAAATGATTTGGAAAATGTGCCTTCTTTTTTATTATCTGCAATATTTGGGCAAATATGGTGACGTTTCTTATTTGTTTTGGATAATTGACCAGTGAATCTAACTTGCCCTCTGGAAAGGTATTTAATTAAGATTCAATTGAATCAATAGACATAAGGGTATTCATATGTACTATATTATGTTGTTATAATTTTAGTAAGTTTTATATTTAAGGAAATTTGTGCATTTCATTTTTTTGTTTGTTTTCTTTTGGTTCTTTCTACAGTTTATTTTTAAAGTCTTTGTAAAAAAAAGTGATATAATTTAGATTTCATTATTATGTTACCCTTGAAATTGGGTGAATTCCTGTCTTCCTGGGACATCCTATCTAATAAAAGAGTAATATGCAAATTGACCATCACTCCAAGACACAAGATGGCTGCCCTCATGTGGTCAAAGATGACTGCCCCCATGCGGACTGAAGATGGCTGCCACAAGATGGCCTGCAGGAGAGGGAAGTTGTGAGCAGTTAGGCCAGCAGAGGAGGGCATTTGGGGGGGACCAGGCCTGCTGGGAAGGGAAGTTGGGGGCAATCAGGCCAGCAAGGGAGGGCAGTTCGGGGTGACCAGACTGGCAGGGGAGGGCAGTTAGGGGCAATCAGACTGGCCGGGGAGCAGTTACGCATCGATCAGGCTGGCAGGGGAGTGGTTAGGAGGTGATCAGGCTGGCAGGCAGAAGCGGTTAGGGGCAATCAGGCAGAAGCAGGTGAGTGGTTGGGAGCCAGCAGTCCTGGATTGTGAGAGGGATGTCCGACTGTCCGTTTAGGCCCGATCCCACTGGTCGGACATCCCTCAAGGGGTCCCAGATTGGAGAGGTTGCAGGCTGGGGTGAGGGTTCCCCCCTCAATGCACAAATTTCATGCACCAGGCCTCTAGTTTTAAATATAAGGAGACTTGTCATGCGAGCGGGTAAAAGTAAAGCAGTAAACCATTCTAACAAATTTCTTAACAGTTGGCCCAAGAACCCTTAAAAGTGTACACTCAGTCACCATTAAATAACCATAACAGCATGAAACTCTCACATTTTTCTCAGAATAATATAATGTAAATAAGTTATAGTATAGGAGATAGAAACAGAATTGTGAGAACAGAGAAATAAATGCCCAATTAAGATAAAAAACATTTACATCATCATTCAGTGTACACAAAAGAAATATTATATTTCCTAAAACAGAATTTAAAATATTTGAAATATGAATAAGTAGCCAAACTCCTTTGCTCAGCCAGGGAGGTTTTCCTCTGTATTTATAAGATAGGAGTTAATGTTCTTATGATAGTATATAAAGAAGTTGTCATGATAAGCACAGAAAGTAAAATACTACCCAGTCATTAATTATGGAAGACATGTCTCTTAGAAACCACTTGAATGATGTAGGCAAAAAAAGAAGTAAGGAGGAGACAAAGATACATTGATACAGAGGTGTTCCAAACCTAAGGAAAAGCTAAGGGAAAATTGTAGGTGGAATTACCATTAGTAGAAAAAGGGAATTTAGAATATATTTTCCAAGAGGAGTAGACAGAGCAGTCAAAGAATTACAGGTAAAATGAAAAGCAAGAAAATGTGTTCAAAAGTGGAAAAAATATAATAGATTCTGTGGCAATACCGGACAGCTTCCCACAATCAAACTCATAATTGTTTTCATTCTAATTTGAAGTTTACCAACTTTGTCTGGAGTTTTACTATTTTCAAAATATATTCTCTCTCTCTCTCTCTCTCTCTCTCTCTCTCTCTCTCTCTCTCTCTCTCTCTCTCTCTCTCTCTCCTCCCTCTGTGTGTGTGCATGTATGTAACGCAATGCAATTACTAAGTAGGAAGAAATATTACAAATTGGCAGTATGTTTCTAGGATAAGTAAAAGTTTTCAATTTTTTCTAGTGTTGTCTTTTCAGTTTTAACATGTTCTTACATGCCTTATGACTATTGATGAAAAAATAGAAAAAAAGGAAACAAAGAATAGAATTCTTTAGTGACTTTGGTCCCTGTTCTGTCTTGATCTCTAACTTTAATCAGGGCAATGGCTAACAGTGCTTATAAGGAAAAGGGGCTCACGAAGCTTCAAGCACATGAAATTTCTGCCCTGAATGCTGCCTCTGCAGTTATTGACTTCCACATGTAAGGTTGTTTCATTTGAAGCCTTGCTAGGGGGAAAGAGACTTGGTTCTGGGAATCTCATAAGAAAGCATGTTCCCAGGAAATTTTCAGCTCAGTTTTGTACTGTAACGTATAACATCTATATAAGTTGATCTGAAATGAGCTTCTGAACCTATCAAGGTTTCTAACATAATTTTGGTACAAAACATATTTTCCTTTGTCACAATCTGGAATGTGGAAATACCCTCAGTAAACCAATATCAAATGTGACAGTCAGTCTGGCATTAGCAAAACATTTACTTGATTTTTTTTCTAAAAATCCATCAATCAAAGAAATGAAAGTTAAAGGATTTAATGGACTATACCTCTAAGCCAATGTGCTAATGGATTTTGTGAATAAGATATACTATCATGGGTCACTGTATAGCATATATATGTGAAGCAAAATTATTTAACATTTTAATAAGGACACCCCATTTTTTAAATTTCATGTTTTCCCTTATTAACTTATATTGTTGTTGCCCTTAGAGTTAAAAAATAATAATCTTATGTGTTATAAAGTCAATTTCATTCTGAACTTAAATATTACATTGGAAAATATGGGTGAAGACATCAAATTATTGACAAAATCACAAAAATGTTGATTAAAAAAACATTTTTAAATGGTCTTACCGCTTTGAAAGAATACTGGTAAAGCATTTTGTAGAAATTCCAAAAATAGATTTTGTCTAATATTTTCTCATGATTAGATTAGGGCTATGGGTTTGGGGATGAAGACCACAAAATGAAATGCTATTCTCATAACTGATATCGAGTAGTACATGATATCAACATGACATCACTGGTGGTACTAAACTTGCTAATTGGTTAAAGGTAGGGTTTGCCGGTATTTTACAATGTACAGAAATTACTTTTTTTTCCCTATACTCTTTTTTTGAATGCGAGTCATTAGTCATTTTATTTATCCCTTCTTTCATTTATTTTTAGATTTTTTATAATAACATGGCATCATGTCTATTTATTCTATTCTATATTATACAATATTTCTATTTGTTTTGTTTTTCAAAATTTTCCAGGTTTGACTAGTAAGAGGTCTTTTATGTGGGCTCCTGTGTCCATTTAACATTCCCCATACCGTACAACCATGAGATTCATCATCAAGGTCTTAATAATAAAAGAATGAAGCTGGTTTTAGCTCAACACGTGATGGACAGAGAACCAATACTGACCTAGTCTCTGGGTGCAATGCATTCTTTAAAAATAACTTGTATTAACCTTTCCATTTTAGAATAGTTTTAGGTATACAAAAAAAATTGCAAGGACTTTGCAGACTTCCCATGCAATCTGCACATAGTTTCTACTGTTGTTAACACTATTCTATAGCATATTGGTCAAACAAATGAACTAATCCTGACACATTATCGTTGGCTAAAGACCATACTTGATTTGAATGTCTTTAGATTTACCTACATGTCTTTTTTTACCATTCCAGAATTTTCCCCCCAGGATTCCATATTATACTTAGAAACACTTTATCCTTAGGATCCTCTAGATTGTAGCAGTTCCTCAGATTTTTTTATAACTTTGAAGAATACTGAAAAATATTTTATTGAATGTTCTTCAGTTACGATTTGTCTGGAATTTTTCTCATGGTTAGACTACAGTTAATGCATTTTTTAGAAGAAATACCACAGAAGTAAAGTGTCATTCTCATCACATCCCATAAAAGGTATATGCCATTAACAGGATATGTCACTGATGATATTAACCCAGGTCATTTCGCTGAGGTACTGTTTGTCAGATGTCTGTTCTGAAATGTTTCTTTCCCTCCCATCTTCCTCCCTTAATTAGAAAGTAACTGTGTGTGGTCCAAATTTAAGGGATGGGGAATACCAGGTAATGCTATACCTCTTTGAGAAGTAAATAACTGCATCAATAGTTTGGAATCTTTCATGCTGAAGATTTGTCAATTTCTCCTTACTTATTTAATAAATGGATTTATTTCAGTTTAAATTCATGGGTATTTATTTTATATTTTGAAATATCCAATCCTTTGTTATTTCTTTGGCTTCTCAAATTATTTAAGATTAAGTCATTAGAAATTCTTTCAGATGAATCCTGTGTCCATTTGACACACCTCCATCATTTTGCTTTTTGAGTACTTCTTTACAGTTCTAGAATCATCAATTTTTCCAGGAATTCCTGCTACTGTTTATTAAAGAATTTTAGAAACCAGGATCTGGGCATTGGGTGTATTTGTTGCTACTGCGGAATCATTTTTTCTATGCCTTCTCAGAGGAAAAAGTTAGGGAATACTTGTATGATAACCCAACTGTACATACATATGTATATTCATTCTTTCCCTCTCTTTGTTTCTTTTATTCATTCTTTTTTTTCTTTCTTTTACATCTTTCCATCTATCTATCTACAACTCTAATCTAGTACCACATAATTCATTCTAGTCTTCCCCCTTTGTGTATATGTAACTTCCCTCTCCAGTCATGAGAAACATGGTTCTCACCATCTGTTATTCATTTACTTATTTCTTCATTCCCAATATATAGCTATGGGGGTTTCAGAATTTTTAACTTATACTTCCATGGGGAGTAACTTTATGAACTAGAATACAGTATGTATGTGCATTTACTTTAGTCTGTATATAGTCTTGCAGTTTCTATTCATTACCTACTTTACTTAGGTCAGTACCTTGGCCCTCATTGTCTTTAGTGAAATTATGTCAAAAATGTGTAAATAATTAAATCTTGTGTCGTAGGCTGCATTCCATGCTGAAATTCTCATAGTTCCTTACTTATTTTTAACTTGTGTATATTAAGTTTAGTTTAGTTAAAGTCTATGGGTTTTTAAAAAATGCATAATATTTTGTATCTACCAATACAGTAGCATACATAATAGTTTCACTAGCCAAAAACTCTCACACATGAACTCCTGAACGCTTGGAAACTACTGATGTTCTCTACAGTCTGTATTATTTTACCTTTGCCAGGACATCATAAAGGTGGAATTATATATTTTGTTGCTGCATCAAGCTAGCACATTCTCTTAGAAATAATGCAATTAACATTCACCTGTTTCTTTCATGGCTTGATAACTCATTTCTTTTTATTTGATGAACTAGAGACCCGGTGCTCGAATTTGTGCATGGGTGGGGTCCCTCTGGGTGCTCTGCAGGGATCGGGCCAAAACCCACAGTCCAATGCCACCTGCATCTCCTACCTGCTGCTCCCCGCTCATCCAGGCCCCACTGTGCCTGCCATAGGCTCGCGCCCCATCAGTCCTCTTTGGGAGAGGCTCGCGCCTCTGCAGCGGTGCCTCGCCAGCCATGAGCCCTGCATCTGGCACCCTCCCAAGGGTAGTGGCCTGTGGGATCAGGCTGAAACCAGCTATTCAACATCCCCCGAGGAGTACCGGATTATGAGAGGGTGCAGGCCAGGCTATGGGACCCCATCGGTGCATGATCAGGCGGGGGAGGGACTGCGGGAGGGCTCCAGGGTGTGTCTGGTCCTTCTTGCTCAGTCCCAATCTGCCAGACCCCAGCAGCAAGCTAAATCTACTGTTTGAAGCATCTTTCCCATGGTGGTCAGTGCAAGTCATAGTGAGCAGTTGAGCACCCTTAGCATATCATTAGCATATTATGCTTTGATTGGTTGTTTGGTTGTTCTGCCCTTTGGTCTATTTGCATAATACCCTTTTATTACATAGTTTTATATTCCATTGTATGGAAGTACTATACTTTTTTTTTTTTTAATCATTCACCTATTGAAGAACCTCTTGGCTGCTTTTAGTGTATGAAGATTATGAATGAAGCCTTTATTACATTCTTAGGAAGGTTTTTATGTAGACATACATAGTTAAATCAGTTGGATAGATACTTGTCTATAGTTTTGTTACTTGTAAGGTCTTTATCTGTTTTTGGTACCACAGTAATTAATACTTTCCTCATAAAATGATTTTTACTGTTTTGTCTCTTCCATATCTGAAATAGATTGCTGATAATTGGTATCTTTTCTTACTCAAATTTTTGATAGAATTTACTAGTGAAACCATCTGGGTCTGATATTTTCTCTTTGTCTACTAATTTATTTTATTTAATGAAGAGCTATTCAGATTATTTTTCTGTAAGTGAAATTTGATGGATTTTATTTTTTAAATAATTGATTCACTTCATAAAGTTATCAAATTTCTTGACAAAAGTTGTTCATAATATCTTTTAGTACCCTTTTAATATCCATAGGAAGAGTAGAGATATACCATATTTTATTTCTGATATTTGGAATTTGTATCTTCATTCTTTGATCTTAGTAAGCCTGGCTATATTTTTATCAGTTTTATTTTTCTAATTTATATTTTTCTTTTGTCTGCTAGTGTAAGTTTAAATTGCATTTTTACATAATTTCTTTAGCTAAAAGTTATGTTATTGATTTTATATTTTTTCTTCTTTTCTAATGTACTTATTTGAATATAAATATGTCTAAACACTGCTTTTACTAAATCCCAAACATTTTGATAAGTTGTATTTCATTTTAATTTAAGTTGAAATTATTTTTAATTTCTCTTTTATTTGATCTTTGAGTTGTTTTGAAGTAAATTCTTTAATTTCTAAATATTTGGGAATTTCCAAACTACTTTTAGTTAATTTCTATTTAAATTATACTGTTATTTTCTACTTAAATGCTCTGCATGAATTCCATGCTTTTACATTTGTTAAGATGTTTGATAGCACTGACTATGGTCTACTTTGGTGACTGTTCCATGTGACCTTTAGAAGAAGGAGGATTCTGTTGTTGGAGTATTCTGTAAATGTCAGTTAGATCACCTTCATCATAATACTATTTAGATAATCTTTATTCTTATTTTAACCCAAAAAGTTTGACAATTATTATGAGGGAGGGTTGAACTTACTAATATAGTAAGTTTGTCTATTTTTCCTTTCAGTTCCATCCATTTGGCCTCATGTATTTTGCATTCTTTTGTTAGATACATAAACATTTAGTATTCTTTTGATTGCTTTATTATTTACTTTAAAAATATGTAGTGTTTCTCTTTATCTCTGGTAATCTTTCTTTTTCTGAATGAAGTCTCCTGTATCAGAAATCGATATACCTACTTTAGCTCTCATTCTCTATCCCATTTTACCCTATTTGAGTTTTTATATTTAATATGCATTTCTGGTAAATAGTATATAGTGGAGTGTTGCTTTTTCCCCAATTCAATCTGAAAACCTCTTAGACAGTTGTGTTTAGATCTTTAACATTTTAAGTGGTTATAAATATGTTTAAATTATGAGTCTGCTATCCTTGTCACTTTTTCAGTTGTTGATTTTGGTCCCCTGCCCCCATTTTTTTGCACTATCTGGCTTTAACTGAGCATTTTTTATTATCTAGTCTCTCCTCTCTTGGAATATCATTAATATATTTTAAAATACACATTTTTGTAATTTCCCTAGAATTTATAATACACGTTTTAAAATCATCTAAATCCGTCTTCATGTATACTGCTGTTATCTTAGAGTATTTCCTAATTTTCCCTATTGTCCCTTATGACATTGTTGTCATTTATTTCAGTTATCCATATGCTATAATCACCCAATACAATGTTATTTGTATTGACTACAGTTATTAAGATCAGTAATGTTCAAACTTTTTCATCTCATGGGACACATAAACTAATTACTCAAAATTCTGCGGCTCACCAAAATACACACACACACACACACACACACACACACACACACACATATACTGAGTGGCCAGATTATTATGACGACCTGACGTTTGTAGGCAAATTAGCCGTACACTGCATCATATGGGATATGGAAGCCGAAGGCCTGTTCGAACACCTTTGCTGTCTGCAGTTACCAAGATAAAACATCTCCAATTCACATAGGAACACAAGGATTGGACAGTCAAGCATTGGAAAAAAGTCATGTGGTCCGATGAATCACATTTCCAGTTGCATCATGCAGATGGCAGAGTGAGAATTTGGCAGAAACAGCATGAAAGCATGCACCCCACATGCATGAGTACAACCCTTCAAGCTGGTGGGGGCAGTGTTATGGTTTGGGGCATGTTTTCCTGGCATGATTTTGGCCCTTTAATTCGTGTGGAACAACGTCTGAATAGCACAACATACCTAAGTATCATTGCTGATCAAGTTCATCCTATCATGTTGATGGCATATCCCAATGGAGATGGCTTCTTCCAACAAGACAATGCTTCATGCCATGGCGCTCATATTGTGCAAGAGTGGTTTCAAGAACATGAAGGAGACTTTACCTTGCTTAGGTGGCCCCCACAATCACCAGATCTAAATCCAATTGAGCATTTGTGGGATGAAGTTAAAAGAGCCATCAGGCAGCTGGTTCCGCAACCATCAAATCTCACAGAACTGGACAGTGCTATTCATCGGGCATGGTGTCAGATTCCTCGCATCACCTTTCAACATCTCGTGGAGTCAATGCCAAGAAGAATCACCACAGTATTGAAGGCAAAAGGTGGCCCAAAGAAGTACTGATGGGGTGGTCATAATAATCTGGCCACTCAGTATATATATATATATATATATATATATATATATATATATATATATTAGCCAATCTGATAAAAATTTGGTATACTTTTGATTCATTCACACCAGATGGCTTTTCTTATGTTGGCTGTAATCATTTTCTTTTTATGTGACCATCTAAGGGAAAAGAGTCAGTGTCCCTGACTAAATAAAAAAGAGTCAGTGTCCCTGACTAAATAATAAGGTATCGCATGTTTTAAAAATTATTGCAGCACACTGGTTGAAAATCAGCAATTTAGATAAATTAAGAATAAGAAAAATGTTTTATGTTTATTCCTTCAGTATCTTTTTGCAGGGAAGTTTTTCTGGTAATGAATTTTCTCAGGTTTTGTTTTTCTGAGAAAGTTTGGCATTTAAGGCCTGGATATTAACCTTGGCCCTGACAGCTTCTAGTTGTATGATTTTGAGCAAGACATATACCTCTCTAAGGCTTAATTTACTCAGCTGTTAAATGAAGACATGTGAAGACTTCATGAGCTAATCTGTATATGTCACACAGTAGGCATTCAAATAAGAATTATTACCATTGAGGAGAAACCAAGATGGCAGCATAGGTAAGCACCTAAACTGCTGCCCCGCACAACAATATCAAAACTGCAACTAAAAGATAGAACAGACACCATCCAGAACCACAGGAAAGCTGGCTGAGTGGAAATTCTACAACTAGAAGGAAAGAGGAAATCTCATGGAGAAGGAGCGGCAAAGAGCTGAGGTACGGAGACACGCGTGCGCAGAGAGGAAGGGCGGTGGAGTGCCTGGCTGGCTTTCTCTGGCGGGAGGGGGAAGGAAGCCCCCGACTGCACTGAACCTCAGTTCCAGGCGAAACCCTGTGGACCCAGGCTCATACAGGGAGAGTTTGGACTGTCAGGTAGAGAGAAAGGCACCCGGAGACTCAGAAACTCGGAGACTCAGGGGAGCCACGGCGGCAGGGGTCTGGAGGCGCGAGTGTGCACAGGGACTGACTGTGGAGGTTACCACAGGCTATCCCTAGCGGAAAGGAGTCGGGGGCTCCTGTCTGCACTGAACCCAGTTTCGACTGCACTGAACCGCAGTTCCGGGCGAGCCCCTGGGGACCCACGCTCTTACAGGGGAAGTCTGGACTGTAGGGCGGAAACTCGGGAACCGTGGAGGGCAGAGGTCTGGAGACTCGTGCAAGGGCAGGGCTGACTGGAAGCCAAGACTGTCTGCCCCGTCATGAGACTCCACCCCTTCCAAGCTGAGCACAGAAGCTTTTGCAATCTGGCAAGGCTAATCCTATAAGGCTGTCTCCAGCACCGAACTTCTCCCAGTGTAGACACAGCTAATCCTCTCAGCCAACTGGCCTGGAGGTCAATTCCTCCCAGTGATACCAACAACAATCAAGACTTAACTACAACAAGGCTGTACACACAGTCCACAAAGGGGTGCACCAAGAGTGTCCACCTCAGGTAACTGGGGAGGCTGACCCACTGGGCCATAAGGAAACCTAGCACACAAAGCTACTCTACCAACTCAGCAAAGCAGTGAAAAATGGGGAGATGAAAAAACAGATCAGAAACGAAAGAAATGGAGGAAAACAAACGACTGGATATAGAATTCAAAACCACGGTTATAAGGCTCTTCAAGAATATCCTAGAAAAGGCCGATAAATATAACGAGACCCTCGAAGATATGAAAAAGGACCAACTAGAAATTAAACATACACTGACTGAAATAAAAAATATTATACAGAGACCCAACAGCAGACTAGAGGAACGCAAGAATCAAGTCAAAGATTTGAAATACAAAGAAGCAAAAAACACTCAACCGGAAAAGCAAAAAAAAGAAAAAAGAATCAAAAAGTTGAAGATAGTGTAAGAAGCCTCTGGGACAACTTCAAGCATACCAACATCAGAATTATGGGGGTGCCAGAAGAAGAGAGAGAGCAAGATACTGAAAACCTATTGGAAGAAATAATGACAGAAAACTTCCCCCACCTGGTGAAAGAAATAGACTTACAAGTCCAGGAAGCCCACAGAACCCCAAACAAAAGGAATCCAAAGAGGACCACACCAAGACACATCATACTTAAAATGCCAAGAGCAAAAGACAAAGAGAGAATCTTAAAAGCAGCAAGAGAAAAACAGTTAACTACCTACAAGGGAGCACCCATAGGATTGTCAGCTGATTCCTCAACAGAAACTATGCAGGCCAGACGGGAGTGGCAAGAAATATTCAAAGTGATGAACAGCAAGAACCTACAACCAAGACTACTCTACCCAGAAAAGCTATTATTCAGAATGCAAGGTCAGATAAAGAGCTTCACAGGTAAGAAAAAGCTAAAGGAGTTCATCACCACCAAACCAGTATTATATGAAATGCTGAAAGGTATTCTTTAAGACGAGGAAGAAGAAAAAAGTAAAGAGAAAAATTATGAACAACAAATACATATCTATCAACAAGTGAACCTAAAAATCAAGTGAATTAAAAATCTGAGGAACAGAATAAACTGGTGAATATAATAGAATCAGGGGCATAGAAAGGGAGTGGACTGATAATTCTCAGGGGCAAAGGCATATGGGGGGTGCAAGAAGAGACTGGACAAAAATTGTACACCTATGGGTGAGGACAATGTGGGGGGAGGTAAGGGCAAAGGGTGGGGTGGGAACCGGGTGGAGGGGAGTTATGGGGGGAAAAAGGAGAAACAATTGTAATAATATGAACAATAAAGATTTATTAAAAAATAAATAAATATACATGCTAATCAACAAAAAAAGAATTATTACCATTATTATTACTAAAACTCATTAAAATATGACTTTTAAAACATGCAAAATTTTAAACTTCCAAAGTGTTCTCTAATGTTTAAAGTAATTTTTAATAATTTCTCATCAGATTTAAACAAATTTTTTGTTAACAATAGCAGCTAACACATTCTGGGCACTCAATATTTGCCAAATGTTTTAAGCAAGTATTAAACACTGTGATCATAATCAGTGGGTAGGCATGACTACCCATGAGGTAAGACATTTTGTTATCCCCGCGTTACAGATGAAGAAACAGCCACATAGCAGTGAAATGACTTTCACAGAGCTGGTTATGAACTCAAGCAGCATGAGCACAGAGCCTGTTTCTCACTTATCCACTTTCATTGTATTAATTTATTTTTGTACTGAATAGAAGGTGGTATGTAGTCATATGTGTGTGTGTGACTCTCTCCTCTCTCTCTCTCTCTCTCTCTCTCTCTCTCTCTCTCTCTCTCTCTCTCTCTCTCTGTCTCTGTCCCTCTGTGTGTGTCTGTAGAAATACTATATATTTGTATATATTTAAAAATTCACCTTTCATGCTCCAAATTTTATTATTGAGAAGCCTTTCCCCATTCTCACTCCTTAAAGACTAAAAGATAAGTAAAAGTATTTGGAAACGGAATGATCCTGTTTCTGCTAATGTGTCTTCATATGTGAAGGACAACAATCAATATGCTAAGAGTACAAAGGCTATATAATAATGACAGGAAACAGTCACTGCTTTATTATATCTTACAAATTCACTAATTTTTCCTTAGCTATGTTGTGTCTACCAAGCCTGTCAAATACTTTCTTGATTTCTGTTACCATGATTTTTCTTTCTAGCTTTTTCTTTTGATTCTTGTAGTTTTCATCTCTGCTGATTTATCCATTTGATATTCTATGTATTCTACTTTTCCATTTTAACACAACATATTATTCATAATGATTTTAAATTCCTTGTCTGATAATTCCAGCACTTGTGTCATATGTGAATCTGGTTCTGATGCTTGCTTTATCTTTTGGATGTTTTTTTTTCTTCACATTACAGCCCTTGCAATGTTCTCTTGAAAGTCTGAAAGGGTGCTTCAAGAAGAGTTGTTGGTTTTTTGTTTCTATAGCTTTTTTTAAAAAATGTGGGAAATAGGTACTTGGGTAAATAGTCCTCCAATGTCCTGATTTATATTAATCTGGATATAAGTTGGACTGTGTGTATTATTTCCTCTAGTTACAATATAAGAGGCTTCACATTCCTCTAGCATCCTCGTTTTCTCTCCTCTCTTGTCTTTCTCTGCTGTCACCCACTGTTACAATATTGGAGGCTTGTTAGTGTGGCGGTGGGGCATAGGGGACACAGAGCTTTGGACAGTGTTCTGATTAAGGGTATCCGGAAGGGAGAGTGTGGAGGCCTCCCAATGACTATAGCCTCTCTGGGAATTTCTCACTCTCACATTATTCTGCACTCAGCTTCCAGGAGTTCAACATGAGCATGTAAGTGTTCCCACCAGTTTATGGATGTCAGTGGTTTCTGCCCTGGTAAGCAATTCTTGGGAGCTGCATATCTCTAAATTTTCTAGTGTTGTTGTTTTTTTTTTTTTTTTTCCTTCAAATTTGGAGCAGCAATCTGCCTTTCCGTTTAAGTTTTCTGAGTGCTTCAAGAAGAGTTTTGGTTTTCAGTTTGTACAGCATTCTCTGTCACTAAACACTGTAGCTGGCCATCGCCCTGGTCTTTATGAATCATTGCAGTAAGTTACCACAAAGGGAGGATCAGTGAACAGGACAGTGGCAGCCTCAGGGGTGGCCATGGTCCAGGCACTGAGCCTAGTCAGCAGAATATAGCAATGCCAGGGGAGGCTTAAAAATCAGAAGGCAGCCCTAGCTGATTTGGCTCAGTGGATAGAGCATCAGCCTGCGGACTGAGGGGTCCCGGGTTCTATTCTGGACAAGGGCACATGCCTGGATTGTGGGCTTGACCCCATTGGGGGAGGTGCAGGAGGCAACCAATCAATGATTCTCTCTCATAATTGATGTATCTATCTCTATTTTCCTCTCCCTTCCTCTCTCAAATCAATAAATATATATATTTTTAAAAAAAATCAGAAGGCAGAGTGTCTGGACTCAGCCATCCAGAGGTAATACTGAGAAACTCAAC
Source organism: Plecotus auritus (assembly GCF_963455305.1). Lineage (NCBI taxonomy): Eukaryota > Metazoa > Chordata > Mammalia > Chiroptera > Vespertilionidae > Plecotus > Plecotus auritus. Next base: position 205,594,034 of record NC_137770.1, on the reverse strand, counting down.
AATGGAAGTAGAATGCAGAAGCTAAATTCAGGTTAATACTTAAAAATTTTTAAAGAGTTAAAATATTCAGGTTTAGGTATTTCCATCTTTGAAAATTTTCTTTTAAATAAATCACAAAATTATACTATTTGGAGACAGGTGAGTGTGAATGTTTTTTTCTCATAGCATAATACACAATGCTAAACATAATAGCATTTTATTTGTTCATTAAAAGTATTAACTTTATGGTATATATTTTTGATACAAATCTCTAGGGGGTTTTAAGTGTCTTTCAATATAGGATATATTAATTAAGTTAAATATTTCAATGAGTAATTCAGGAAAGTTGATTCTCATACTTAAAAACCTGACATGTTAACATCTTTAGATCTTTAAATTTGCCTACGTAGGAGAATCATTATAGTTCTATAAATTGCCTGAATAACTTCATTAAAATACAAGATATTTGGGCCATAGTTTACTTACATTCTACTTATATTATTTACCCAGATTTCTTCTGGTTCAAATTGCTCTAAGTTAAATAGTCACTAATAATTAACTGAGAGCATAGTATTGAAGCAAACAATTTTTAATTAATCTTCTGGAAGAGTACACCTTGACAATCATTTTGAAAACTGACTTATTTAAATACAATTTTCAATAACTGGGAAATAATGAAAATATATGACCAAAGTTAGTAAGAAAGTACGACTAGAATTGTAAGTAGATATGTATTATGCATCGTATTCTAACAGAACATAAAAAAGCAAAGTTGTTTAATCAATATTAACCTGATATGAAGAATATTAGATTTTAACAGTATTTCAGAACTCTTTGAATCTCATTTCTACCAGATAAACTAATTTCATAGAATTACAAAAAAATTGATAGAGAAAATATAACTGGTAGGTGGCATATGTTCAGTGTCAGCCCTCCACCAATCTTTTGTTATAGGCAAATTAGCTTTGTATTATTCCCTAAACAATTTTATTCCACTCTAAATCTCACCATTTCTTTAAGACCAAATAACCACACCTTTGCTATGAAGATTCTCTAATGGTCATACACAACCTGTAGCTATTGCTTACTCCTCTCAACTATATAAGCCTCAAATATTCTACCTTTTAATGATATATTCTTAGTTGCATGCTCATTCATTCTAGGTCCCCTCAAATAGGACTCTTTCAAAGATTAAGGATTGCTGCATGTCTAGGACTATCATAGTACTCTGTATATACTTAGTAAAGAATTTTTGTTACTGGGGATGTAATGTTCATCAAAAGATGTGCAATTTTTTTGTTTTGTTTTATTAAATTTTCTTTCTTTGGATTGTGGCCGTCATAATTTCAGAATTCATTTTTATGGGGATATAAAATAAATGAGTTTCACCACAGAACTTCTAATATGAAAGAGATAGAAAATTCTAGATGGGAGAAACTACCATAGGAAACTGAACAACTCATCCAGCTGTGAATGCAAATACATTGAATTTGCCATTCCTTTAATTCTCATACTCATTTCAGTGACAAATTTAGGTGCATATTATCATTATCATTACTGTAAGTTTTTACTTATTCTTTCTTTTGCAAATATCCAGAAATGAAGTCATTATAATTACAGTATCAGTTGAAATTAATATAATATTTTATAAAAATAACAAATAAATTATGTTTTTCCATTTTTGTTTTATTTTGAATTAAGCCCTACTTTCATTCAGCTTTTCCTTTCATCAGGATACCATCCCCTTTAACTCCTTATTACCATTTGAGAAATCAGGGGAAATATTTTCAAGTTAGTCAAAGATGATTTTGAGAGAAACTTTTTACCTGAATATCATATAGGATTTGAACAAATGTCTGTATCTAATTTATTTATCCACTAGGGAAAATTACACAGCAGTTGAGATCATTGCAATATCACCCTGAGTTTTTAGAATAAACCCAAAAGTTCAGAATTTAGAAAAGAAAGTTTTAGTCATGAAACTCAAAAACTCTAAGTCTGTATGTAAAGTAAAAAGTAAGCTGAATAAACAGAGAAAGTTAATCTATAACCCAGCCTGTCCAGTCTACTATTTTAAATACAGCCTTTAGTTATGATCCTCCCTTCATAGTGGAATGTGTTTTCATTGGACATTGATTACTGTTATTGTGGAGGTAGTTTGGATCAAATCTCACTTCTCACAACCCATTTCCTATCAGAGCTAATGGGTTTGCAGCTCATTTATAATGATCATATTGGCAGGGATTTAGCTGATACTAAATTTTCAAATACTCCATAGGAGAGGTTTTTCCACTCTCCTGAGTGCCTTTCAGCTGCAGGTAAAGAATGTTACAGCTGGATGAGAGAGCTAATTAGAGCCAATTATAGCCTAAGTGACCAGCATTGGCATTAAAATGTCTGGCAGAATCTACCTGTACTTGCAACACAGAGGTTTTGAATCTCTACAAATACCTGTCTTGGAACATTAACATTTTATAGAATAGCAGGTAATAAGTACTTAAATTTAATAATCAAATGAGCCATTACGAAATGAATCCTGAAAGTAGGACTTCACGAGACATGATTTTACACTGACTGTCAAAGGCAACTCAAAATTAATAGTAAATAACAGATACTTAATGAGAAGCATCAAGGTTCTACAACCAATTTGGACTTTATAAATCCAGTGACCTGAATTTAATTCAACATATAAACTCATGTTTTCTCATATGAGGCACATTGGATCAGCATTCTAAAGGAGCTACTTGCAGACTAACATCACTTTATTTTTATTTTATTTCACTTAGTTTGTCTAACAGAATTCACAGATTCCTTTGTGAGTGGGATTGTTTTTGTCCAAAATCTCCATTCCTAATCTATTCTAGTCATAAGGACGTAGGTCCTCATCTGTCCCTTAAAAGTAGGGAAAAGTTTGTATATGGACAAATATTTCATCAAGCCTTTTAAAGCTTTTGTTTGGCAAGCAAATGGTATGATTGAGGGATAGAGTGAAGTAGAATACTTAGCACTAAATGTTAAAGTTTGGAAGGGACTTTAAAAAAATTAAATAATTTTCAATATGTAATTGTGAAAAATTGAAATTTTTATATATCTCTCTAATCCATTAATCTCTCCAACATCTGTCTATCTAGTTATCTATCCATCCATCTATCATGAATATAAGTACCTATCTCAGAAACTATAATACCACATTCTGAAATATACCGATGCTCCAAAGAATGTTCAGAGGTAAATATAATGATATTTTGAAATATATTTACAAGGACTGAGAATTGAAAATGTTAAAAATGAAAAATATTTTAAAACATTTCATTCTTATGCTTTATGTTTGTCAGGCAAGTCTTAGTTGTAGAAAATTATATTAGAAGTTTCTACTGCTTAATTGGTTTTTAATTTAAAACACAAAGCCTACATCTATATAAATAAAACCCTAATATGCAAATAGACCGAACAGCAGAACAACCCAAAAAACAAGTGGTCGCTATGACATGCACTGACCACCAGGGGGTGCATGCGGAACATGGTGGGCATCAGCCACGGCAGGATGGTGGAGCAGGTGAATGGGGGTGCCAGACCAAGGTGGGGTGCCAGTCGCTGTCATAGGGGCACTAGTGGCTGTCATCAGGGCAAGCCCCTGGTGGTTACTGAAAATTCTTTGCTCCCGCCAGGTGCGCACACCTGCTGCTGGCGCCGGCCCTGCTCGCACCCACTGCTGGTGCTGGAGCTGCCACTTGCACCCTCTGCCAGCACCCAGCGCCAGCCCTGATCGCTGGGCACTGTCAGTGGGTGCGAGTGGAGGCTGCTAGCCCTGATTGCCCCTCGGGTCTTCTCCAACTCCTCCTGCTCCTTAGGGGCTATTGGAGCCAGCAGCCGACTCTTGCACCCACTGATGGCGCCAGCCCAGCTTGCACCTGCAGCTGGTGCCTCTACTTGCGTCTGCTTGCACCTGCAATCAGGAAGGCAGGCAGGTGAGCAGTTGGGAGCCAGCAGTCCTGGATTGTGAGAGGGATGTTCGACTGCCTACTGGGATCAGGCCTAAACGGGCAGTTGGACATCCCTCGAGGGGTCCCAGATTGGAGAGGGTGCAGGCTGGGCTGAAGGACACACACCCCCATGCATGAATTTCGTGCACCAGGCCTCTAGTTTATTATATAATTGTGTATATTTATAATGCACCATTTTCCGAAATTCACAGCTACAGAATGTAGCCACAAGTTATAGGGAGTAATCAATAATTTCTGATAGGTTGAACACAACAAAATCAATTAACATCTAATGAAAACAAAAATTGTTCTTCTGGTATGCATTTCTAAACAGCTTTAAAAACTATATGATGAAAATACACTTCATGGAATTGTTTGTCCTTACTCAAATTCAATTCCAGTTATGACCCTGAGAGATGATTAGTAAATGTGACTTTTTAATTAGCATTTTGCATAATTCATTGAAATTATAATGCATTCATGCATTTGATTGTCAAGGTGCAGATGTGCTAATATGAAGCTATAATTTTCTCATCTAAATAACTCTTTTAGTAGCACTCTCATTTCTTACAATTTTATTGTTTAGGACCTATTAGTTTTCATTTTAAAGGATGAGTTCAGAGAGAAGTGGATCTTGGTCAGCCTGTATTGTGATAGTGGATTGTTTAGAATAGTAGGAATCAAAAGAAACTAACATTATATATAAAAGGTTGTTTATTTTATTTTAGTGAAATCTATTTGACCATTATTTATGTAACTTTTAAATGTAAAAGGTGACTTTCTTTTTCAAACCACCACTAAATTAGAGTGAAATAGAGTCAAATAGGAATTATACAATAAAAAAAATGGAGGTTTGTTTCATTGCACAGGAGTTGCATGGACACAAAAATCAGACTGTTCACAGGATGCTCATGTGACATTGGTAGTAAACATAAAATATGGGCATGTATTTGATACTTGGTTTATGAGATGATCCCTAGTACTTGAAAAATATATGAAACATAATCTATTGATACCTCTGTTAAACAGATTTCCAGACTTTTCTCCAAAATATATCTGTTTCTATTGAAATTTGTTTCTATGAAAATATCAAACTTCTATCAACTGGGCAGCTCAGCTTCAACTTTGAGGAGAATGAGGAAAAAAAGGAGTAAATATATAATGCGGTTGCTCCAAAGAAATGCAGGGTGCACCGTGTTTTTACTTAAAGGCTCACTGTGACTTTGTTTTTCTTTCTGTATACCGGATTGGCTGTTAGAATGAAATAGATGTTTCCAAATGAGGTGAGAGAACTTTTGAACTAGGATTCTTAGCCATTGGTCCTATTTACAAATGAGTTACTAGTAAACTGCTGGGAATCAAACACCCACACACGTGGATAGTTGCTACCTACTTCGCCAACATAGATTTTTGTGTTCTTAGTACTGAGAAATTTGCCAGTAAAACTGCTATTATTGCAAACATGTGTGGCAACACTGAATGAGATTTCCAGGGAGTGGTGTGGTAGAATGAATATTATTATTTGGGGAAATGCTTCCTTAGGACATTATAGGAAAAGCGCTGCCTATATTTCCAAACTCTTCCATACAGAGTTCTTATTACATGGAAAACAGTATGAAAAGACCTCTATGTTGCTCTTGGCACAGTCCACATGGGTCCCTGGTAGCTAATCCCTCACAGCAATTTTATAGCATCTGGCTCCAGGTGCTCATAAAACATAGTGAAGCATTGCATTTGTGGCAATGCTGATGAGCTGAGATTGGCTCCTGTTGAGTTCCACTGCTGTGTTTCTAGGTAGCATTATAATGTGTCAAAGGATTCTTTCAAGCTAAGATACTATTTTTTCCCTTTACTTGCAAATCTACTATCTAATAAAAGAGTAATATGCAAATTGACCATCACTCAAAGACACAAGATGGCCGCCCCAATGTGGTCAAAGATGGTTGCCCCCATGTGTACACAAGATGGTCACCACAAGATGGCCTGCAGGGGAGGGCAGTTGTGGGAAGTTAGGGGTGACCAGGCCAGCAGAGGATGGCAGTTGGGTGAGACCAGGCCAGCAAGGGAGGGCAGGTAGGGGGGACCCAGGCCTGCAGGGGAGGGCAGTTGGGAGCCAGCAGTCCTGGACATCCCTCACGGGGTCCCAGACTGGAGAGAGTGCAGGCTGGGCTGAGGGACACACACCCCCGGCCCGGTGCATGAATCTCATGCACCAGGCCTCTAGTGGTTGTATAAAAGTGAAATAACAGGTTGGTTTCATAATATGTAAATTAACTTGAATTTTGAGGATGAAGGTTTTAAATGTCCCAGAAATTGCCAAATGTTTGAAAATCATCATATTAGATCGATAATGTGGAATTTCCAAATAAGAAAGTAATTGATTAAAAATGTTTCTTTAATGCTTTAAGAGTAAAGTTACAGTTCTAAATTTTATGTTAGAAGGGCTAAGTAATTGTATTATTTGTGCGATCTTCATGTGCATATCACTTGCACCTTCACTTAATGGTCTTTATCTTTAGTAACATTATAAAAGTCATGAACCCTTAACAGTAAATTCTTGGAAGTTCAAATATATGTAAAGAAAGGCTTTCTGAATAACATACAAATGAAAACATAAAGATAATCATTTATAAGATCACTTAAAAATTAGGCCAATGTTGTAGGATATCATAGTAATATTTCCTTAATGCTAATGTTCCCAGAAGGTTTCCGATTAAGGAGGAGTTGATTTGATTTTACAGGCAGGCTGGCAAAGAAGAAACAGTGAGGAGAAGTGAAACACACTTTGTAGTATGTTGTGTTTTAGTATACAAATCATATTTTTAGACATTTCCTTGTTTGATAATACTGTCCATGTTCTCCTACATTACCATTAACCTAAAGTGTTTGAATCATTTGGTTGCTTTACTGTAATATTTCTAGGAAAATTCAAGTGCTTCACAGATAAAATCTCACTAATCAACATACAGCTCTCAGAAAAAGCATACGCATGCATTAGATTCTACTGGGTATATGGCAAGCCTGGGACGTGATGAAGTGAATTACATCACAGAATCTCAGCTTCAATGCTTTTGTGGGGTTGTGCAGAGCAAAGTGGCATTGACTAGAGTGTACCTTACCTGGATTATAAAGATAATTGTGTTGGTCCTCTTCTTAAATTTGGCTTCATATATTTTTTTAAATAAAAAGATGAGGTGATAACTTAATGTTTTACACTTTACACTTTCTTTGTCTTAGTCATATTTCATTGAAAGAGACCAATTTTTAGCTCAATTTTAGTCTAGTTTTTAGCAATTTAAAAATGAAATATGAGAAGGGACAGAAATTTATGGGAAAATAGATGCAAAATATTTTACAGAAAGTAACCCTTCATAGAAAGGACAATGCCCAGTAGTCAATGGGAAAGTGTTGGGAAGTTATTTTTGCATTGTTGGAACCACAGAGGTCTCTACAGCATTGCTTACTGAAACCAGGTAATAGGTGGCACCAGTAGGTATTCTGTTTGTCTTCACACAACAAGAACCTCATTAATTTTCAGCTTTGGAGATTCCTCAGATATTATGGCTTATTGTGATAAGAGGCCAGTAGACAACAAGGGGCTATCACCATCCTAGCAGGATAATTGTGATCAGTTAGAGAAACAGCTGCTTTTAGATAATGGCATAGAGAAGAATTTGCTTGAAACTTAAGTGATTCACTTGAGCATCTTTTGGCATTTTCTTGTTCAGTTTGGATGGGAAAAGGAAATAGTATGGTGGCCAATGGATCAAACTTCTTAGAAATAGAGGTCTGTGTCACCCCAACAGATAAACCACTCAAAACAGCAGAAGTGAGAGTAAGGGGGATCTATAATGAGTAGTAGAGAAGAGAAATAGCACAGATCAGTTGTGTCTTCAAGACCAGCGGAACTGCATATAGCAGTTCATTTACACATCTTATAAGTTCTCCTAATAAAGAAGCCCACCAGATTATTGATTAGTTCTTTCTAGAACTTATATTACAAAGCAATGTAGGGACAGATTGGACTCAATCACCCTATAACTTCTACCCTTTCCACCCTGGCTTCAGAACCGAAGCACTGATTTTCCTAGCTGCTGAGTGTGCTGGTGGCTAGCAGTTGTCAGCTGAATCCCCTTTTGGGAATTGCTTATGATTATAGAGAACTGCCTTATTCAATGCCAAGCCTGGTCCCCAGAGACTATTCACAGCCCTTGATGGTTTAATCAGGATACAGAGAGAGCCTGGTCCTTCTGCTACCATGCAAAATAATTCTACAGGACCTTTCCTCTTCCAGGGTTTCCCAATTGACTGAAACCACTGTTGTAACTGTGTCACAGTTCAAATTCTATTTTTATTTGGAGTATACACATTCAAACTGGTAAGCGCATACATGTGCCAGAATATGTTTACATAAGTTTTCACAATGGATAACCTCTTAAGAAACTAGTAAACAAGATCAAGAAACATAGCATTATGACTAGCGTCCCTAAAGCCACAATTGGGCTGCCTCTCAGTCACTCTTCAATGCAAAGGAGCACCCACAATCCTGACTTCTAATATCAGGAATTGGTGGTGTATGATTTTTATGTTTGTATAAATAAAAAAATAAAGTCTGTGTGTTTTTTTTTTCAGTATTATATTTTGAGATTCTTGTATGTTGTGGATTTATTTGTGGTCCATGCATTCTCACTGCTCCATAGTGATTAATGCATGATATATTGCAAAACACTCATCCATTCTACAGCAAAGTAACATTTGGGGTGAATTTTCTTAGATGCTATTTTGAATGGTTCTGCAATCAAGTGCCTTATAAATGAGTTTTGTCAAATATATACATACAGTTTATATATACATATATATAATTCTATTTATAACATATATATATGTTACAAATAGAATATATTTATACTCATTCCTGCTTTATTTACTCTCCACAATTTTGGATTCAAACTGTAATCTCTCCATTAAACTTCCTACCTGCATCTCAGAGTCTTTTCTGGGAAAGTCCACATGTATGCTGTGGGTCAAATTGCATTCTCCCAAAAGATATGTTCAAGTCCTAGCCTCTGGTGCCTGTGAATGTGACATTATTTGGAAACAGGGTCTTAGCAGGTGTAATTAGTAAGAAATCAACCGAAGGACTTGTATGCATGCATATGAGCATAACCAATGGACGCAAGACACTGGGGAGGGGGGGTGAGGGCATGTGTGTCGGGGGGGTAGGGGAGGCCGGGTGGAGGTCAATGGAGGGAAAAAGGAGATATATGTACTACTATTTGTAATACTTTAAACAATAAAATAAAATAAAAATAAAAAGATGAGGTCATACTGGATTGTGATGACCTCTAAATCCAATGAATTTGTCTTTACAGAGCAGGTGATATTTAAAGACACAGACACAGCAGAGACACACAAGGATGAAGGCAGTGTGATAGCAGAAACAGTGATTGGCATGATGCAGCTATCTATCTATATAATAGAGGAATATGCAAATTAGCCAGGACGCCATAATGTCACAACCGAAGAGAGGGACCTGAGGCTACATGGCACCTGGCCAGGGCGAGGGACCTCAGGCCATGCCCCCCACTTGATGGGGCTTGACAGGAGACCTCAGGCCATGGCCCCCGCCTGGCAGAGCTTGACAGGGACCTCAGGCCATGCCCCCTACCCCAGCACCAGGCTGGGGGGGCCTAAGGCCAGCCCCCCCCCCCCAGCGCCGGGCTGGAAGACCTGAGGCTGCACCCCCCACCTGGAGGGGCTTGATGGGGGTTGGGCTGGCCGGGTGTGGGTCTCTTGCGTTTTCAAAATGCGTGTGGGTGGTGGGTGGGGACTTGACTCTAGGTCCCGTGGTATGCTCCAGACTCTGACAGGAGGGAGATTTTCATATACATTTTACTAATTTTCTTTCATCTCTGACACTTGTATTATAAAGAAAGGGCAAATAACAATATTAAAATATTTCCTCTAATTAATTCCCTTTTAATGTGCACGAATTTTGTGCACTGGGCCACTAGTAAGCCAAGAATTGCCTGGGCCACCAGAAGCTTAGAGGCAAGAAAAATTCTTCCTAAAGCCTTCAGAGGGAGCATGGTTTTGCCAAAACCTTGATTTGGAATTCTGGCTTCCAGGATTTCTGGAGAATAACTTCCTGTTATAACTTCAAGTTACCAAGGTTGTGGTAATTTTTTTACTATAGCCTTAGACAACTAATACTCTTCAACAAAAGCCAAAGCCAAAGAATGGGTATGAATTTTACTGGCATTTTTAAAAATAGGTGAAGTTTTTGAGGAGCCTCCATACTGTTTTCCATAGTGGCTGCATCAATGTACATTCCCACCAACAATGCAAAAGGATTCCTTTCTCTCTATATCTCCAATATTTACTAGTTTTTGTATTTTTTATAATAACCATTCTAATAATTGTGAAGTGATGTCTAATTGTGATTTTGATTTGCATTTCCCTGATGATTAGTGATGCCGAGTATCTTTTCACAGGGTCACATTACATATGGGTGATATCAACTACTATGATGAAAATTTTAATTAGACAAAGAAAATGATTATTATCATAGAAAAAAATAAAAGTTAGTACTCTCTTATTTTAACTATTTCTTTTCTTATGAAAAGGAAACTGTTCTCCACTTGTTATAGGAATAACACAGAATAAAACCTGTGAGTCTCCATGGCGGTCAAATGTAGTTTGCAATATCCTATAATATTTCCCTGTAAAATTAAAAAAGTGGTTGAATATTTTTGGTGATCAAATACATTTTGACATTTTTTAAAAATATATATCTTTATTGATTTCAGAGAGGAAGGGAGAAGGAGAGAGAGATAGAAACATCAATGATGAGAATCACTGATTGGCTGCCTCCTGCACACCCCCTACTGGAGATCAAGCCTGCAACCCAGGAAAGTGCCCTTGGCCAGAATTGAACCTGGGACCCTTCAGTCCACAGGCTGATGCTCTATCCACTGTGCCAAGTTGGGTAAGGCTCATTTTGACATTTTTGAGACATGTATAGTCAGCAGTCATTGTTTTAAAATCATGAATATTTTAATAAGTTTTAACATTAAGTATAAACATAAAGTAGCATACTTAAAACATTATTTGTGATAAATTAATAATTAGTCAAATAAAATACTCAATATTGTTTTCTCCCGTTTCTCTGATAGATATAAAAGTTTTATTTAAATAAGGAGGGGCACATTTATAAATTTGTGTCAGGAAGCTAAATATAAGATGGTAGAGATTCAGAAATTATTTAACTTCCATCCTTGGGATACCTGGAGATTCCTACAATAATATCACTGTCAGTCTATTCATCATGGCCAAACAATAAGTCTCTATTAACCACAATCTCCTGGGAAGAGAAGCAAGCAGGGTTTGACAATGATTAACTATATCAACTCTTTATATGGAGCAATTGGACAGAAGTATATCTCATATATATATGTTTCACCTATTAAAAAGATGAGTGAATAAACAAATGGATAAGAAGCAATGCCTCATAAGGATTGTCTTACAGCAGAAACTGCAGAGGATAAACTGGCATATGATAGATAAATCCACTAAAGATTGGTAAATAAAATGAAAAAGGCATAAACGTGAATATGCATGCCTTTTGACTATTAATTCTCTATGGAAAATGTAAAATCCTATATAATAAAAGCCTAATATGCTAAGTGTCTGGTTGTCTGGTCATCCATTCAATCAATTGAAGCATAATATGCTAATGATATGCTAAGGCCGCTCAACCACTCACTATGACGTGCACCGACCACCAGGGAACAGATGCTCCGACCAGTAGGTTACCTTGCTGCTGAGATCCAGCCAATCAGGACTGAGCAAGATGGGCCAGACATGCCCTGGAGCCCTCCTGTGGTCCCTCCCTGGGTGGCCAACCTCCCATGTCTCTCCCTGGCCATGATCATGCACTGGTGGGGTCCCTTGACCTGGCCTGCTCCCTCTCGCAATCCGGGACCCCTCTGGGGATGTCTGAGAGCAGGTTTTGGCCTGACAGCAGAACAACTGGTCACTATGATGCACACTGACCACCAGGGGGCAGACGCTCAATGCAGGAGCTTCCCCCATGGTGGTCAGTGCACTCCCATAGGGAGAGCGCTGCTTGGCCAGAAGCCAGGCTCACGGCTGGTGAGCGCAGCAGCAGTAGAGGGAGCCTCTCCCGCCTCTGCAGCAGCACTAAGCATGTCCGACTGCCAGTTTAGGCCCACTCCCCACAAGAGGGCGCAGGCCAGGCTGAGGGACCCCCCCAAGAGTGCACAAATTCCATGCACTGGGCCTCTAGTCATTTCATAATTGTAAGAGATATCTAGAGATTTTTATTTTCTTTCCTTCATAAACCATTAGCCAACAGTAATTTTTTTTCTTCATAAATTTTATAAGAAACTCTGAAACAAAAGCCTATTATAGGATATACCTACATACAAATTCATATAAAGGGTAGGGCAGAAATAGATTTACAGCTGTGAGTAAATAATATTATTTATTATTATTTTCCATATAAGCTATTATTAATCTACTTTTGCCCCACCTTGTGCATATATATTCATTTATTAACATATATATTATAATATTTTTATTGATTTCTGAGAGGAAGGGAAAGGGGGGGGGAGAGAGAGAAAGAGAGAGAGAGAGAGAGAGAGAGAGAGAAACATCAATGATGAGAAAGAATCATTGATTGACTGCCTCCTGCATGCCCCACACTGGGGATCAAATCTGCAACCCAGACATGTACCCCAACCTGGAATCAAACCCTGACCTCCTGGTTCATAGGTCATTGCTCAACCATTGAGCCATGCCAGCTGGGCTATTCATATATTTTATATTTAAATTGCTCCTAGTGTATTCTGATGAATAAATATTGCTTAACAAAAAATGTAGTTAAGGTCATTTATTGGAAAATAAGTTCTTCTGAAAAAAAGAAGAAACTATAATTAAAAGTGTATTTCTATGATATACTGATAATTCATATAGCCTACAGAATGAATCTTAGATGTTCTTTAAGCATATGGGAAACAAAAAAGAGAGTGAAGTTATTTGGACAGTATTAATTTGGAGATGCTAAAAGGAAGATAGTAGTTAAGTAAATAGACATGTCTTAAATAAGTAGACAGAATATCTTGGGTAAGACATATTTTTAAGGAAACATTTTCAAACAGGGTCATGTAAATATTATTTCAAGTATCGACAATTATTTTCCTAATGTTTATCTTTCTTTTCTTCCTCTAGTATCAGGGACCTTATATAGACCACAAGTGGATGTGGTGAGTCTTTCTTGGCAAAAGAAGAGAAAATCAGAATATAAATTTTCTAGAAATCCTCTAAGAAAATAAAAGCGGGTTTTCTGTTGCATGCATATGGAATTACCTCCTAGAGAGTAAAAGAGAACAGGAAAAATAAGATCTTGCATGTAGTATTGGCTAAAATCTTATTACACACTAGTGAATTTTCATTTTGTCTGAAGAAGCTATTACTCATTTCAAGCTCAAATACATTACTCAAAATTATAAGTTTTCTGGCACTTTTTACTAAAACCCAGATGTGCTAGCTGTCATAACCAGAAAATGCAGCACCTTAAAGGCTGTATACTCCTGGGATTCCAAATGCCCTTAAAAGTATACACACTGATTACTTTCTTGGATTTAACATTTTAAAACATCATTACAAGGAAAGGGGCTTTATTCCAGTTTCATAAATTCCATGCAACCATGTAGAATCTCATCAATTTTATTTGACAAAAGTTTACAAAAATGTCTTTAAATTTGTATTAAACCTATAGTGGGAGAGTTGTTGACTAGCCCAAGTCTTGTTCCTGTGCTACAAATAATCAACATTATATTCAGTTGCACTAGATGTGAATTCCTTTTGTTCACTTTCATGAAGTCTTATTTAGCATACTGTGATGAACAAATATTGCTTTCTAGAATGGAGGGAAAGACTGCTTAGAGAGACTCTAAGAATAACATTATTTAGCAGCTGCCCTGGCTGGTGTTGCGCTCAGTGGTTGAAGCATTGGCCCACACACTTAAGGGTCTCAAGTTCTCTCAGGTTCTATTCCTGGTCAAGGGCATGTACCTGTGTTGTTGCAGGTTCCCTTCCTGCCCCCTGGTAGGGGTGCCTGTGGAAGGCAACCAGTGGATGTGTCTCACCGCAATGCATCCCTCTCCCTCTCCCTCTCCCTCTCCCTCTCCCTCTCCCTCTCCCTCTACCTCTCCCTCTCCCTCTCCCTCTCCCTCTCCCTCTCCCTCTCCCTCTCCCTCTCCCTCTCCCTCTCCCTCTCCCTCTCCCTCTCCTTCTCCCTCTCTCTCCCTCCCTGCATTCTTTCCACTCTCTCTGAAAAGCAATGTAAAAAAAAACATTATATATATATATATATATATATATATATATATATATATATATCTCCTCTGGTGAGGATTACCAAAAAAACAAAACAAACAAAAATTATTTAGAAGCCAATTTTTCACAATTTGTCAATAATAAATCTGAAGAGCCTAAAAAATATTGTCTCTTAATGAACCACTGAAAGAAAGGAAAGCAAACTTATTTGAAGCAAATTAGTTTGGAGAGGTTGAAGCCTCCTCTTTTAATTGAATGTAAATGGTGCATTCAGTATGCAAGGCACCATCCTTTGAACAGTCTTGAAAAAGAAAAAAAGAAGTCTCTCTATTCAAGAAATAGCACATTAAAAAGCCATGTACAGCCTAGTTATGTCAGTAACCGGTGTTATGTGTGTGTTAGCAGACCACCTTAGTGGATGAGATGTATTATAATCAGGATGTTCATCATACATAATTACTGAACAGGATCTGTGTTATATGGCACCGACAAGTACGGATCTGAAGTTCTAGATTTATGTTCTTTTAGGTTCCTAAGCAGAGCTTGTTATGTGTAAACCAGCAGAAGCAGATGGACTGCTCTCCAGAGTACAATAGAACAATGTAGGGTTTTACAGAGGAGAAACGTTCCTCTAGTAAAACCACAGACATATAGGACCTGGAGAGGCAAATCCCACAACTGACCAAAAAGAACCACTGGTCACACTTAAAATCGAATTGATATATATCAAATCTGACAAGCAGGACACCTAGGGAGGGAGAGAGAGAACTTCTTGTTTAAAAACTGGCATAAACCTGTCTGTATTGAATAAAAATCGAAAGCACTGAATCTACAGTCACTTTTTAGTAGATGTGTAACTTTGAAAGCATCTGTTATCTCTTTTTCCATTTTCTCTTTCAAAAAATAGAGGGAATACCTGCACTGCCCACATGGTTTCCATAAGAATTCAATAGGATGAGGATGGAATAGTAACCTCTATGTAATTGTCAGCTATAATTAATATCCTGATTTTATTGATGAGAAAAATTCTCAGAGTTTAAGTGACTGGGCCAACATTACCCAGCTGTGAGTAACAAAACAAAAGACAAATGAGTGCTTAAGTTATTTGATTCAGCATAACAAATCACCCCGACATTTATTGACTTAAAATGAGGACAAATGCCCTAGCTGGTTTGGTTCAGTGGCAGGGGTCCTCAAACTTTTTAAACAGGGGGCCAGTTCACTGTCCCTCAGACCGTTGGAGGGACGGACTATAGTTTTAAAAAAAACAAACTATGAACAAATTCCTATGAGCACTGCGGTCCCGGGACAAGTTGGCTGCTAAACAGGACAGACAGTGGCACCCAGCGGGCCGGATAAGTGTCCTCGGCGGGGCGCATGTGACCTGCGGGCCGTAGTTTGAGGATTCTGGGAGGGTCCACCCGCAGACTGAAGGGTCCCAGGTTGGATTCCTGCCAAGGTTGCAGGCTCGATCCCCAGTAGGGGGCATGCAGGAGCCAGCGGATCAATGATTCTCATCATTGATGTTTCTCTCTTTCTCTCTCTTCCTCTCTGAAATCAATAAAAATATATTTTAAAAAAGAACAGTGTGTTATTTCCCATGATTCTGCTGGACTCACTTGGGCTCATTTACAGCAGCTGCCTTTTTCTGGGTCAGGTGGGTGCTGGGCTCAGCTAGGACAGCTGAGATGGCAGAGCCTTTCTTCTCAAAATGTTTGTCTTTTTTTTTTTTTTTTTCAAAATGCAAGCCACCAGTCTTCAAATTAATACCTCTGCTTTCCTCAGATTTACTGAAACTACATTGACCAAATCAAGTCACAGAGGTAAGTAAGTCCATGGTCTACAGGAGAGCACTACCCAAGGGTAGACACCAGAAGGTATGACTTATGGAATGTGGTTATTTGTGGATCTGAAAATCCTTTTATTTAAATGTGGTATTTTATTTGTTAACTGCAAATAAGGACATTTACAAAAAATAGAATAATTTTATAGACAGTTTTAGAATGAACAATCTGTATATTTGTGTGTTTGTGAATACTTACATGGAAGTTTTACTGAAAATCCTTGAAGCTTGCCAAAGCCGGTTTGGCTCAGTGGATAGAGTGTCGGCCTGCGGACTCAAGGGTCCCGGGTTCGATTCTGGTCAAGGGCATGTACATTGGTTGCGGGCACATCCCTGGTGGGAGGTGTGCAGGAGGCGGCTGATCGATGTTTCTCTCTCATCGATGTTTCTAGCTCTCTACCCCTCTCCCTTCCTCTCTGTAAAATATCAATAAAATATATTAAAAAAAAAATCCTTGAAGCTTACTGACAGAATGATCTACAATTGAATTGTAAAAATATGAATAAATGATGTTCTAAGTTTGTGGCAAAACACATAATCAGAATAATTAAACTATTAAAGTATAAATTTATTTAGAAAACAAGGTACATGGATATTGAATTTTGCCTGTGCCACCAACTTGATAATTCATTATCTATTGATAGATATTTGCTGACATGAATATCTAAGGCAATAGATGCTAGCTATCCTATTGAATGCTCTATGCATATGGAAATAGTTATGAAATAATGTGTATAATTTAGTAACATGTGCCTGTGATAAATCATGTATATCTTGCTCAAGTGAGTTCACCTTAGTGTAATACTTCCTCATTTACACTGTGTTTTGGTTACTGCCTCTCCAAAGTGCAGATAATCCTATATAATAAAAGAGAAACATGTAAATTGACCATACCTCGGCTATGCTCACCAGCCAATCAGGAGTGAGTATGCAAATTAACCTGGCAAAGATGATGGTTTAATTTGCATACCCAGGCTGCTCCGAGCCTGTAGGCCCACACAAAGGGTCCCAGAATGCCCCTGGCCAGGAGTGGCCTACAGGCCCAGGCGCCAAGCAGCCCAGGTCCCGGAAGGAGCGGCTGGGGGTGCCAAGCGGGCTGGGTCCTGGGACAAGCAGCCAGGGGTGTCAAGCACAAGCGGCCGCGGGGTGGGGTGGGAACTTGGCGATGTGGCGGAAGTTCCCGCCCTACGGCCGCTTGAGCCACGTCGCCATGGTGATGCGGCAGAAGTTCCCGCCTCGTGGCCATTTGAGCCTTGAGCCGCATCGCCATGTCCTCAGCATCCACGCCCCCCAGCCCGCAGACAAAGCAAACATGCAGTCGCCCGGCTTGGCAGTTTGCCCCCGGCGGCTGCCGTGCTCTGTGTGTGCAGGATCCACGCCCCCCAGCCCATGGACATAGCAAATGCGGGGCTGCCGGGCTTGGGGGTGTGATCCCGGTGGCCAGGGACACGCCCCTAGCCCAGTGGACACAACGCAGGGGATCCTCTGAGCATGGGCTGCAGAGGAAACACCTTTTCTTTTCTTTTTTTTTTTAAAATATATTTTATTGATTTTTTACAGAGAAGAGGGGAGAGGGATAGACTGTCAGAAACATCAATGAGAGAGAAACATCAGTCAGCTGCTTCCTGCACACTCCCCACTGGGGATGTGCCCCCAACCAAGGTACATGCCCTTAACAGGAATCAAACCTGGGACCCTTCAGTCTGCAGGCCGATGCTCTATCCACTGAGCCAAACCAGTTTGAGCATAAACACCTTTTCTTACGGCTCATTGGCTAAGCTCCCTGTACACCTCTACTTGCTGTGTTCTTGGTAACTTGGGTTATAAGAATCCAAGAAGGTGATCTAGGGTTTTCCCATCACACTCCTGGAGAAAAAAACGAAGGTCCACTGCTGGAAGAGCTAAGAAATGTCATATCCTGCCCTAGCTGGTTTGGCTCAGTGGATAGAGCTTTGGCCTGCTGACCGCAGGGTCTGGGTTTGATTCTGATCAAGGGCATGTACCTAGATTATAGGCTCCTCACTGGCTGGGCCCCAGGTCAGGGCTCATGCAGGAGGCAACCAATCAAAGTGTCACTCTTACACTGATGTTTCTCTGTCTCTCCCTCTCTCTCTCTTCCACACTCTCTAAAAATCAATGGAAACATATCCTCAGGTGAGGATAAAAAAAGAGAAAGAAATGTCATATCCTATGAAAGACAAATCTTGAAAATGCCTAAAGAAAGTTGTCATTTTTTCATGGTGAAAGGACTGGAGTCCATGTTAATGAAAACACCTTGGCAGTTGCAGTGGTTGGCAGTGGCTGCAGCAGCAAGGTGATGGGGCTGGCACCTTCCCCTGATCAGCTCAGTTGCCTCCCACAGAGGGAGGCCAGACTGCAGCTTAGGTTCCCAGTCTGTGAGAGAGGGCAGGCTGAGGGACCACCCCCCAGTGCATGAATTTTGTGCACCAGGCCTCTAGTCTATATATATAAAAGGCTAAGTGACCCACCATCCATCCGTCTGATAGTCCAACCGATGGACCGGCTGACATATATGACATGCACTGGCAATTTAAAAATAAATATTGACTCATGCATGCTCAATACATATAAAGCTCTTGCTGGTGCCAATCACATGTGTGTTTTAATTTTATAATACTACTAGAGGCCCATTGCATGATATTTGTGCAATAATAGGCCCCTGGCTTCACTCCCAGCTGCCTGGGAGCTGGCAAGTCCCCACTCCCCAGCCACCCAGGAGCCAGCACGTCCCTGCTCCCCGGCCGCCTGGGGCCTGGCAGCCGGTATGTCCCAGCTCCAGGGCCGCCCGGAACCAGCAAGTCCTCGCTTCTGTCTGGAGCACCACTCCAGTAGCTCCCTCCACCACCCCCATTCCCCTCATAGCAGGCTTCACACCGCTCTGTGTCTGCATATGCAAATTAACCTCCATCTTTGTTGGATTAATTTGCATACTCACTCTGATTGGCTGTGGGCATAGCAGAGTGATGGTTAATTTGCATGTTTCTCTTTTATTAGGTAAGATATTATATATACTACTAGTGGCCCGGTGCACAAAATTCGTGCACAGAGGAGAGGGTTCCCTCAGCCCAGCCTGCACCCTCTACAATCGGTGACCCCTTGGGGGATGTCCGACTGCTGGTTTAGTCCCGATCCTGGGATGCAGTTGGACATCCCTCTCACAATCTGGGACTGCTGGCTCCTAACCGTTCACCTGCCTGCCTGCTTGATTGCCCCTGATTGCCTCTCCCTGCCTGCCTGATTGTCCCTAACCCCTCTGCCTGCCTACCTGATCACCCCTAATTGCCCTCCCCTGCTGGCCTGATCTTGCCCCCAACTGCCCTCCCCTTCCAGCCTGGTTGTCCCCCACTGACCTTCTCTGCCGGCCTTATCTCGCCCCTAACTGCCCTCCCCTGCAGCCTGATCTTGCCCCCAACAGCCCTGCCCTGCCGGCCTGATATCGCCTCTGACTGCGCTCCCCTGCCTCCCCTGCTGGCCTGATCTTGTTTCTAACTGCTCTCCCTCGCCATCCTGATCACCCCTAACTGCCTCTGCCTGCCTGATTGCCCCTAACTGCCCTCCCCTGCCAGCTTGATCTTGCCCCCAGCTGCCCTCCCCTGCAGCTTGATCTCGCCTCTGACTGCCCTGCCCTGCCGGCCAATTTGGTTCTGATTGGTTGGTTTCTATGCCAGTCAACATCTCTGGGCTTATCTTCAGGCCTGGTCATAGAGGTGGGGCTGATCAGCAGCCCCTGCAGAGGCCCAGAGAGAAACAGAGACACAGATGCTGGTGAAGTCCAGAGAGAAAGAGAGAAGCAACGGCTGATCAACAGCTGCCACGGAGGCTGCAGATCAGACCCTGCCTCTCTCTCTGGGCCTCTCTCCAGGCCTGATCCACAGCCCCCTTGGCAGTCAGTGCTGGGTCGCCATGGCAACCCAGCATTGACTGCAGGACTGACTTCCGGTTGGTCGAGGCTTCAGTCGTTTTGGATGTTATAGACCCTGGGTTTTTATATATTAGGATTTTGACATGTAATTTTTTGCAGTAATGTAATTACTGCACAAATCTTTATTATAATTAATTTATTTTCAATGTGCTTGAATCCATGCACCAGGCCACATTAATACCTATAATATAATTTCCCCTCATTTATAGAATTAGAGATGAGGTACATCAAGAATCCATCATAGTGTTTGGCACTCAGTAGTCACTTAATAAACTTTAGCAATGTCCTCTCCTTTGTTTTGCTACTGATGTGCCTCCTCCTCCTCTCTTGATTTTCCTTCTTTTTTATCTTCTCCTCCTAACTGCATCCCTTTTTTCTGTTCCCTTCCCCTCTTCCTCCTCTTCTGCTTCTGTTTATTCTGCATCTGCTCCTCCTTCTTTTCAATTTCTAGTGTCTAACAGACTGCAGGTATTCAATAAATATTTGTTTATTGAATGAAATAATTTATAGAATTTTTGGCACTTGCATTAATTAAATGCCTTATTCAAATAACCTCCAAAGTTATAACAACATGAGTGGTATAGACACACCATATTGACACTACATATAAATTTGAAGTCAAGAGATTTTATATGGTGTCCTTGCATTTTTCCTTTTTAATGATAAAGATAAGCATCTTCCCTCTCAGGCTAGATGCTTATGTGTATAATACCAGTTAATACTTCCAAACATAGTAAGTCTTTATTCAGAACTACACATGGTAATATTAAGTTTTCAGACTTTACAATTTTAAATAATATGATGTTAAATATTCAATTTAATATTTTGGGCATAAATGTTTCTTCCTGGCATCACATTAATTTATACTTTATGAGTATTTACTGTACCTGATAATGAGGAAACTCACTTTTTAATTTAATGGATTCTTATCAGATCATTAATGTTCTTATAGCTTAAAGCTTGCTGGTGAGAGAATAAAAACAGAATATTAAATAATACTTTGTGGTGATGGTGATGTGTGTGTGTGTGCCTTTGTGTGTACATGTATACATATATGTTCATGAATATGTATACTTCTTCCTTCCTCTCTTTCTTCCTTCCTTCTTAAATTTTATTTCTGATTTCTTTTGCTATGCACTATTTAAATATTTGTTTAATAAAATATAGTATATTTTCATTTATGACTTCTGGGTTTCAACATACTTGATAAGTTTACAGCCATAAATTATTTTTTAATTTTCCATATTTTCTTATTGTGTATATTTTAAACTCACCATGAAGTTTTAAGCATTTGGTTGGGCATATGTTTGCTGTAAAATAAAATTCTATATTTTTGGTTATATAAAACTGTAGTTACCCTAACTAGTTTGGTTCAGTGGATAGAACGTCGGCCTGTGGACTGAAAGGTCCCAGGTTAGATTCCATTCAAGGGCATGTACCTTGGTTGCAAGCACATCCCCAGCAGATGGTGTGCAGGAGGCAGCTGATGGATGTTTCTCTCTCATCAATGTTTCTAACTCTCTATCCCTCTCCCTTCCTCTCTCTAAAAAATCAATAAAATGTATTTTTAAAAAATAAAAATAAAACTATAGCTAATTATCACACAATCACTAATTTAATATCATCTTTACCATGTACTACTATAACATTTATACATGCTTTACTGTCTAAACCTAACTAATTCCATTAAGGCATTTTATTATTCTTATACCAAAAACACACTTTTTTAATTACTGTAACTTTTAGTATGTTATGACATCTGGTGGCATGTTTACTTTCTCTATCTCAAAGTAATTATTTTTCAAAATGTTCTTGGATAATCCTGTGCATTTTATTTTACATATAAAATTTAAAATCTTTTTACCTCTTTGCTGTTGATTTTCTTAATTTCTGCAATTATTCACTCCTTTTGGAATTTTAATTAGACAAATGTTGGATTTTTCTGACTTCTCAATTTTATGTAACCTTTTTATTATGTACTTCTTTTTCTATACTTAGTGAAATATATTTTGTGTTATTTCCTTTATTCAACTTCTATGTGGGAATCTTATTGCTCTTATGATACATAAGGTTTTTACAAATGTTAGCTCACTTAATTCTATAAACAACCATAGCAGATTGGTACCTTATCACCATTTTTTACATTAGAAACATTATACAGAAATCTTTAGAATTTGCTTAAGACCATATGACTATAAGCAGCACAACATAGATTTCAATCAACACACCTGGCTTACGAATTAATCTTAACCATTACACTAATTTCTTCAGTAATTACTTGTTCTATTTCTTAAGCAGAGAATGCCCACTAACTAGCTGTCCTGTAGGGTTGGTGGGTAGAAATCAGACAAGCAGATGTGGATTTCTAACTGTATCTTGACTATGAAAAGATTTACTGTGGAAGTGAAGTGGTTTTTGTCTATATCTGGATACTTCTTGCTACATTTTCTTTCTTTTTCTGTATAAATTCTTTCTTATATCCAATAAAATGATTTGGATTATTTTGACTGGATCTGCTTTAGTTTGCCCTCATCCCTCTAGGAGAGCACTCTCTACGAACATGATACACTTTGCAATTGTTGGGCTTTATTGTTATGAAGGCAAGCATTTAAGTACCTGCTTATGTTGAGATATATCTTCTCTATACTCACTTTGTTGAGTTTTTATCATAAAAGGATGTTGAATATTATCCAATGATTTTTCTACATCTATTGAGATGATCATAAGGTTTTTACCTTTTATTTTGCTAATGTAATGTATAATGTTGATTGATTAATAGCTGTTGAACATCATTGTATCCTTGAATGAAGCTGCTTGGTCATGTTGTGTAATATACTTAATGTATTGTTGAATCTGTGTTGCTAGCATTTTGTTGAGGAAATTTGAATCTATGTTCATCAAGAATATTGGCCTGTCATTTTCTTTTTTGTAATGTCTTTGTCTGCTTTTGTTATTAGAGACTAGAGGCCTGGTGCATGAAATTTGTGCATGGGGGGTGGGGATGTCCCTCAGCCCAGCCTGCACCCTCTCCAATCTGAGACCCCTTGAGGGATGTTCGACTGCCCATTTAGGCCCGGGCAGTAGGCCATCCCTTTCACAATCCAGGACTGCTGGCTCCCAACCGCTCGCCTGCCTGCCTGCCTGATTGCCCCTAACCACTTCTGCCTGCCAGCCTGATCACCCCCTAACCACTCCCCTGCCAGCCTGATTGACACCTAACTGCTCTCCTGCCAGCCTGGTCACCCCTAACTGTCCTCCCTTGCCAGCCTGGTTGCCCCCAACTGCCTTTCCCTGCTGGCCTGATCGCTCCCAACTTCCCTCCCTTGCAGGCCTGGTCCCTCCCAACTGCCCTCCCCTGCTGGCCATCTTGTGGCAGCCATCTTGTCTCCACATGGGGACGGCCATCTTGTGTGTTGGAGTGTCTCCACATGGGGATGGCCATCTTGTGTGTTGGAGTGTCTCCACATGGGGACGGCCATCTTGTGTGTTGGAGTGTCTCCACATGGGGACGGCCATCTTGTGTGTTGGAGTGTCTCCACATGGGGATGGCCATCTTGTGTGTTGGTCAATTTGCATGTCACCTCTTTATTATATAGGATATGCTGGTTTTGTGGAATGAGTTTGAAAGCATTCATTCCTCTTCAATTTTTTGAAATAGTTAAGAAGGATGGATATTGCCTGGCCAGTGTTGCTCAGTGGTTGAGTGTTGATCTATACACCAGGAGGTAACCAGTTCAACACCCGTCAGAGCATATGCCCTATTTGTGGGCTCAATCTCCGGCAGGGTATGTGTAGGAGGCAGCCAATTGATATTGATGTTTCTCTCATTGATAGTTCTATTTCTCTCTCCCTCTCCCTTCCTCTTTCTCTAAAAATCATTAAAAACATATTTTTTTGAAAGGATAGATATTAATTCTTCTTTGAATATTTGGTAAAATTCATTGTAAAGCTATCTGGTCCTGAACTTTTATTTGTTTGAAGTTTTTTATTACTGTTTCAATTTCATTGCCAATAATCAGTCTGTTTATATTTTATATTTCTTCCTGGTTCAGTTCTGGGAGGTCATATATTTCTAGAAATTTATTATAGTTTCTCCTAGATTGTCAAATGTGTTGGCATATAATTGTTCATATCATTCTTTAATTATTCTGTGTATTTCTGTGGTGTCAGTTGTAATTTCTCTTTCATTTATGATTTTATTTATTGGGCTCTTTCTCTTTTTATTGATGTATAGCTTAAGGTTTGTCAATTTGGTTTATATGTTCAAAGAATCAGCTCTTAGTTTTATTGATCTTGTCTATTTTTTTAAATTTCTATTTTGCTTATTTCTGTTCAGATCTTAGTTATTTCCTTCCATATGTTTTTTTTTTTTTTCCTAGTTCTTTTAGTTGTAGAGTTTGATTTTTATTTTGGGATTTTTATTGTGTGTTTTTTGTTTTGTTTTGTTTTGTTTTGTTTTGTTTTTTTGCAGTAGACCTCGATAGCTTTGAACTTTTCTCTTATAACTGTAGTCTCACTCTAATATTTTGCCCTCTTTTATAACTTTCATTTACTCATTATTATCTGCCTTTCCCTGTTTACTCAAAGATATGTCCTCCTCCTACAAGTCTCAATCTTTAGACCCTTAAGTCCAGTCAGATCTTTAGAAAACATATACTGTTCTCATGAGTAAGAGGGGGCAGAAAGAAGAGGAGAGATAAGTCAGTTTCTGTTCTTAAAAAGATAGGATCATGGAAGAGAGTTCATTACCAACTACACAGAGAAAGCTATCACGATGAATGGGTAATCTTTCTAATTCATTTGTGAAAAGCATTCCACAGGTGAATTAAAAAAGTGCTATGATGCAATACTGAGAAAACTTCCACCTTTTTTTGAAAATTTTGCTAATGAATCACCAGTAGTTATTAATTTAACACAGCAGAGGACTCTAACGTACTAAAACATTATATTTTACTAATGATCCAGTAGCCTACAAGAGTAGCACAATTAAAACCAATTATCACATATCCAAGAAAACACTGAATTAGTTACAGATACTCATTTAATCACAAATAACCATATCCTCCATTAGAAGAACAGTTAAACAAGTAGAAAGCATTTTTAGTTAAGTATATTTTGAAAATAAAGATGAAAATAGGACATCTTTATTATAAAGTGGCTTTCTGATTGGGGTATGGAATAACATAGCATGCTGCCAAATTTGCTAAACATAACCATTAAGCAATTCAATAAACATTTTCACTTTCCCTCAAACACATATGACAGTAGAAACTGTGAAATAAATTGACCCCAATGTGCAGTTGAGCATGACTCTCCTGGGACAAGTCCAGTCCTGTGGGTGGAGACACTCATGCCTGATAACAGCTAGCCTAAAATATACAACTCTAAGAAAGAATTCAGAATAAATTAGAAAAGAGAGTGGAAAAGGTTCAAGAAATAGAAAAATATGTCTATCATTCTCATGTTTAGTTTTTTCCTCTCTATAGGGCTTCATTTTTAAGGATTTCTATAAGAAAAACAAAATTTTTAAAATATATTTTATTGTTTTTTTACAGAGAGGATGGGAGAGGGATAGAGAGTTAGAAACATCGATGAGAGAGAAACATCAATCAGTTGCCTCCTGTACAACCCCTACTGGGGATGTGCCCGCAATCAAGGCACATGCCCTTGACTAGAGTCGAACCTGGGATCCTTCAGTCCCTAGGCCGATGCTCTATCCACTGAGCCAAACCGTTAGGGCAAGAAGAACAAATTTTGAAAATGCAAAATAACAAATAGTACTCTGTGGTTCTCAGCCTGAAGTTTTCTCCAATTGCAGCATCTCAGAAGATGGTTAACTTGTAAAGCAGGGACGCTTCCTTTGTTGATGTACCTTGATATATCAAGCAATAGGAGAGTAAATAGAATGTTAACAAAAGAATCTTTCTCTATACACCATTAATTTTCCAACTTTTTTATTATTTCTGCAAGAAATAAATTGCATATGCTACAAAATTAAAGCCTTGAGAGCATTTCAATCTATTTCTAGATTTAAGAAATTTTCATTCCTTATTTGTCTACTCTTATTTTATGCTCCCTCCTTTCATGGCGGTCAGGCTCCATAATTGCCAAGAACTGTTTTATTCACTCTTCCAGACCCATATCTGACACAACTATTAAGTGCAGTAATTTTCAGTAGGGATGTTATTACAACTTCACTTGCAATGATATTTTGCAAATATTGGTGTAGAACCAAAGAGTGCACCACAGTGCTTATATTGTGAGAAAAAGGGATATTCTCCAAGTCGTTATACGTCCAGCTATAATGAAAATTTATAAAAATTAAAGGATTTTTACATCAGAATTTAATCTAGTTGTCAAGTGCATCTATTTAATTTTTATTTTGTCTTTGAGTGATATTATAATTTTTTCTTAATAAAATGATATCAAGATGAAGAGGAGATTTAATCAGTTATATGGTTAGATTAGATGTGATTTAAGGTTTCTTCCAACCCTGAGATTTTTATTTCATAACAAATGAGAGACTTCCTGAGGAGTTGGCCAATCAGTAATTGCCTAGAATTAGAGAGTATATAAATTATTTTACATACTGGGACAACTTCAAAAGTAAAATGAGATATTTTGAATAATTAAAACAGGATACTGGCATCAAGAATACTATTCAGTTGTTCTCAACCTGTGGGTCGCGACCCACAGGTTGAGAACCGCTGCTGTAGAGCCTAAGACCATCGGAAAACACAGATATTTACATTACGATTCATTAACAGTAACAAAATTACAGTTATGAAGTAGTAGCAATAAAAATAATTTTATGGTTGGGGGTCACCACAACATGAGGAACTGTATTTAAGGGTCGAGGCATTAGAAAGGTTGAGAACCACTGAGTGAAACTGGGATCTGATTTCACACTATCTAGTAATGGTATTAAGATAGTCAATTACTATCAACTCCCAGAAAGTAAGTCAGTCTCTCTCTCTCTCTGTCACACACACACACACACACACACACACACACACACACACACACACACTGGTAAAAGCTGGGGATTCCTCAATATCTGGAAGGTCTGAACAAGATTCAGTGCTCTTTACTAACAAATGGGCTCTACAGAAATGTAGGAAGGAAGGTTACTATTTTATTGATCACCCTACTTTTACTTACCACTTTTTGCTAAAGGCTTTAGTGTATGAGTTTTGGAAAATTACTCAGTGGAACTAAACATTATCATCACAGAGCCAAGTTCACAGTGTTCGGAAAGATTTACCAAATGAAAACTTCATTCAAATAACATTGATAACCTAACAAAAAGTTGGAGGGATCAGTACAAATTGCAACCTCATCCAGACTGAACAGTAGCAAATGATTATGATAATTACCTTGTAAATTTGTGACCAAGATAGGATTATCCAAATGTTTGGCTTTTGTGTCTGGATTTATTATACTAATCCCAGAAGAGTTGGTTTAAATTATGCTTACTAAAGTAGCTCTGCTTTTTATCTGAAATAATTGTGGTTTGCATCTGGCCACTAATTATACATAACATATTTACTGTAATGCTCCCAAAGTTTGACAATTGTTTCTAATATAGAGTTGCAGTGATCTGGCTCATAATCCTATAGTACTATTTACGAGCGCTTTTCCAAAATGAAAAGAGCAGATTAACTTTTCTTTAAGAATGATAGAAATCATGTAAATAACCTCAAGACCAGAATAAGTAAGGAGTATTCCTGAGGATTAAGGACTCAGGCTACTACATGCTCAATATTGTCACCGACTATAATGTGAATTAAGGATTTACGGAGAGACTGAGGCTGATATAGTCCAGCCATAACTTGATACATCAAGCCAGTGGTCGGCAAACTCATTAGTCAACAGAGCCAAATATCAACAGTACAACGATTGAAATTTCTTTTGAGAGCCAAATTTTTTAAACTTAAACTTCTTCTAATGCCACTTCTTCAAAATAGAGTCGCCCAGGCCTTGGTATTTTGTGGAAGAGCCACACTCAAGGGGCCAAAGAGCCGCATGTGGCTCGCGAGCCGCAGTTTGCCGACCACGGCATCAAGCAGTGCAGGGATTAGCTGAAAGACTGATTATGTTTGTATGCATCTGCATATATTAAATATTTAAAATAGTTGCTTTTACATAGCCCTTGATTTTATGCACATAGTTTGCATAATGAAAAAAATTAAGATTATTTTGGAAAAATTATTTTACATCAAAGGGAAAATAATGGGATGTAAGAATGTGAGAAACATCTAAGATGGTATCTGGAATGGGTAATTAGGACCATTTTTCCCCAGCTGTTTGATACATAATGTAGTGTCTAAATAGTATATTTTTAAATTATGTAGCTTAGGTATTTAGTAAAAAAAAACATAACAAAAATCTTAAAAGTTTATGAACTTAATTTAGTCCCAAATCACTGACCTGGCTATACCTTTTAAAATGTTTAATATATTTTTAAATTTCAAAATTAAAAAAGTTCAGAATTGACTTATTTCATAAAAATTAATGTAAAAATTAACTTTTGTTAATAAGATTATATTTTATAAAATGTTTTCTATCAAGCAATAATTCCTATATTCATATATGTGATTATGCACAAGAGTTAAAACAAACATACATATTATCACAGTAACATATTTTACCTACCAGTAAGTCATGTAAAAAAACTATGACAATAACAAAGGCAAAAAAAAATTAAAGCAAAACAAATATTCTAAATAAAGTGTAAAATTAATAAAAAGAAAAATAATGAGATATAAAAATGTGAGAACATCTAAAATGGTATCTGGAATGGGTGATTGTGACCATTTTTCCCCAGGCTGCTTGACACATAATGTAGTAGTTAATCTATCTATACTAATAAAAGCCTAGGTGGCATCTCGCCCTCATGTCATTACAAGATGGCTGCCCCCATGTCGTCACAAGATGGCCAATCCATGTAGTCACAAGACAGCTGCCACAAGATGGCCTCCCCATGCCATCACAAGATGGCTGCCACAAGATGGCCACCCTCATGTCATCACAAGATCAAGGGAGGGCAGTTGAAAGCAATCCAGCCAGCAGGGGAGCAGTTAGACATCAATCAGGCCAGCAGGGGAGCGGTTAGGGGGTGATCAAGCTGGCAAGCAGAATTGGTTAAGGGCAATCAGACAGGCAGGCAGGCAAGCGGTTAGGAGCTAGCAGTCCCAGATTGTGAGAGGGATGTCTGACTGCTGGTTTAACTGACAGTCGGACATCCCCCAAGGGGTCCCAGATTGGAAAGGGTGCAGGCTGGGCTGAGGGACACCCCTCCCCCATGCACAAATTTTGTGTGCTGGGACTCTAGTATATATATATATATATATATATATATATATATATATATATATATATATATATATATATGGCTAATATGCAACATGTCCCCTCAGGAGTTCAACCTGGAAAATAGGAGTTTGAGTGCTCGCTATGATGTGTGCTGACCACCAGGGGGTGGCGTGGAATGAAGGAAGGCGCTGGGTGGTACCCAGAAGGACGCAAACGGCCCGGATTGCTGGCCAGGTCTAGGGACCCAACCAGTGCAGAATTTCATGCACCAGGCCTCTAGTTATTTTATAAAAAGTAATCATTAAATATTATTATTTCCTGGATCTTTTGTAGTTCCTCCTTGTTCCTTTCTTTCATTGTGATTTGTCATTTTTTCCATGATATGCTTAGAATGCTTTGTCTTTATCTTTTGTGAACTACTGAAGGTTTTTGCTTTGTGGTTACTGTGAAGCTTACAGATAAGTTACATTTATAACAATCTATTAAGTTGATAACTTAAGTTTGAGTGCATTCTAAAACTCTACATTTTCATTCCCCTCCAAGTTTTGTTTTTAATGTCATATTTTTCATTATCTATTTGTGTATTCCTTAATAATGTATTATAGTGATAGTAAAATTTTACTTTTGTCTTTTAATCTTCATAACTTCATATGTAATTAATCCACCATCTTTACAAACCTAAATTTTTCAAAAGTTTGTTTTATGCTTATTTTAATCAGTGATTGTTCTCTTTTCATAAGTTGTCTGTTAAAATTAGATGCTTTCTTTTTACTTTAAAGTTGTCCCTTTAATATTTCTTCTAATGCTGATTTAGTAGGGACAAACTTATTTAGCTTGTTTAGAAAACTATCTCTTCTTCAGTTTTCTAAATGATAGCTTTGCCAGGTAGTGTATTTATTGCTTTTTTTTTTCTTTCTTTCAACACTGAATAAACAGGGTGGGCAAATTGAGGTTTACAGTTGTAATATAAATAGTACAATAATTAATAAATAATAATATAAAATAAACTATTTTTTTGCATAGTCACAACTGTAAACTAATTTTCCCACCCCTGTGTTGTGCCCTGTCTTCTGCTTGCCAATGGTTCTGCGAAAAAATATCCTATAGGTCTTATGGGATTTCCCTTATTTATAGCAAGTTATTTTTCTCTTGATGCTTTTAAGATTCTCTCCTTGTCTTTAACTTTCAACATTTTAATTATAATGTGTTGCTAAGTGGGTCTCTTGAGATTCACCTATCTCAGAATTCTGTGGGCTTCATAGACCTTTTTTCTTTTTAATTTAAATTAATTATTGTTTAAAGTATTACATAAGTCTCCTTTTACCCCATTGATCTCTCCCCAGCCATTCCCACCGCCCAGCAAATGCCCTCACCTCCCTACTGTCTGTGTCCATTGATTATGCTCATATGCATGCATACAGGTCCTTTGGTTGATCTCTTACCCATCCCCCACCTCCCCTTCCTTCCCTCTTAGGTTGGATGTATCTGTTCGATGCTTCTATGACTCTGGCTCTATTTTTGTTCATCAGTTTATGTTGTTCATTATAATCCACACATGAGTGAGATCATGTGATATTTATCTTTCTCTCACTGGCTTATTTCCCTTAGCATAATGCTCTCCAGATCCATCCATGCTGTTGCAAAAGGTAAGAGTTCCTTCTTTTTTACAGCAGTGTAGTATTCCATTGTGTAGATGTACCACAGTATTTTATTCCACTCATCTGCTGATGGGGATGGGCACTTAGGCTGTTTCCAAAACTTAGCTATTGTAAATTTTGCAGCTATGAACATAGGTGTGCATAACTCCTTTCTGATTGATGTTTCTGGTTTCTTGGGATACTTTGCTAGAAGTGGGATTACTGGGTCAAATGGGAGTTCCATTTTTAGTTTTTTGAGGGAACTCCATACTGTTTTCCACAGTGGCTGCACTAGTCTGCATTACCACCAGCAGTGAAGAAGGGTTCCTTTTTCTCCGCATCCTCTCCAGCACTTGTCATTTGTTGATGATAGACATTGTGACAGGTGTGAGATGGTACCTCATTGTCCTTTTGATTTGCATCTCTCAGATGATTAGTGACTTTGAGCATGTTTTCATATGTCTCTTGGCCTTCTGTATGTCCTTTTTTGAAAGTGTCTGTTTAAGTCCTTTGCCCATTTTTGATTGGATTGTTTATCTTCCTTTTGCTTAGTTGTATGAGTTCCCTGTAAATTTTGGAGATTAAAACCTTATCAGAAATAACATTGACAAATATGTTTTCCCATGCAATGGGCTTTCTTGTTGTTTTGTTGATGGTTTCTTTTGCTGTGCAGAAGCTTTTCATTTTGATATAGTCCCATGTGTTTATTTTCTCCTTAGTTTCCATTGTCCTAGGAGCTGAATCAGTAAAGATATTGCTACGGCATATGTCTGATATTTTACTGTCTATGATTCTTCTAAGATTTTTATGGTTTCCCGTCTTACATTTAAGTCCTTTATCCATTTTTAGTTTAGCTTTTTATATGGTGTAAGTTGGTGGTCTAGTTTAATTTTTTGGCATGTATCTGTCCAATTTTCCCAGCACTATTTATTGAAGAGACTGTCTTAACTCCCTTGTATGTTCATGCCTCCTTTGTCAAATATTAATTGAGCATAGTGGTTTGGGTCGATTTCTGGGTTCTCTGTTCTGTTCCATTGGTATATACGCCTGCTCTTCTGCCAGTACCAGGCAGTTTTGAGAACAGTGGCTTTGTAATATAGTTTGATATCTGGTATTGTGATCCCTCCAATTTTGTTCTTCTTCATGAGGATTGCTATGGCTATTTGGGGTCTTTTTTTTATTCCAGATGAATTTTTGAGAGTTTGTTCTAGGTCTTTGAAATATGCGTTTGGTATTTTAATGGGGAGTGCATTGAATCTATATATTGCTTTGGGTAGTATGGACATTTTAATGATGTAGATTTTACCAATCCATGAACACAGTATATTCTTCCATTTGTTTATGTCTTCCTCTATTTCTTTTTTCAATGTCCTATAGTTTTCTGAGTATGGATTTTTACCTCCTTAGTTAAGTTTACCCTTAGGTATCTCAATTGTTTTGTTGCAATGGTAAGTATAATTGTTTTTTAGTTTCTCTTTCTGTAAGTTCATTATTGGTGTATAAAAAATCCATAGATTTCTGGGTGTTAATTTTGCATCCTGCTACATTGCCAAATTCATTTATTAAGTCTAGTTTTTTGATGGTGTCTTTAGGGTTTTCCATGTACAATAGCATGTCATCTGTGGATAATGACAGTTTTACTTCTTCTTTTCCAATTTGTATGCCTTTTATTTCTTTTTCTTGTCTAATTGCTATGGCTAGCATTTCCAGTGCTGTGTCAAACAGGAGTGGTGAAAGTGGGCATCCCTGTCTTGTTCCTGTTCTTAGGGGAAATGGTTTTAGATTTTGCCCATTGAGTATGATATTGGCAATAGGGTTGTTCTATAAGGATTTTATTATGTTGAAATATGATCCTTTTATTCCCACTTTGCTGAGCATTTTTATCAGTAAAGGGTGTTGGATTTTGTCAAATGCTTTTTCTGCATCGATTGATATGATTATTTGAGTTTTGTCTCTTAATTTGTTTATGTGATGTATAATGTTTAGATATTTGGATATTGTATCAACGTTGTATCCCTGGAATAAATCCCACTTGGTCATGGTGTATGATCTTTCTGATGTAATGCTGGATCCGATTTGCTAGAATTTTGTTGAGGATTTTAGCATCTATGCTCATCAGGCATATTGGCCTGTAATTCTCTTTCTTTGCAGTCTCTTTATCTGGTTTTGGTATTAGGATAATGTTGACTTCATAGAAAGCATAGAAAGAGCTTGCAAATATGCCTTCCTCTTGAATTTTTTGGAATAGTCTGAGGAGGATAGGGTTTAGTTCACAGATCTTGATATCTGTTTTCATCCTCAAGGTAAGAAAGTTTTCAGCCTTTATTTCTCCCATGAATTTTCTGCCCCTTTCTGTCCCTCTCCTCTTTCTGGGATTTTTATACTGTGAATGTCATTCTGCTTGATGATATACCATAATTTGCTTAAGCTATCTTCATTTCTTTTCATTCTTTTTTCATTTTGCTGATACGTTTGGTGGGTTCCAATTTCCCATATCTAGTTCACTGATCCTTTCTTCTGCTTTATGTAGTCTGTGTTGAATTGCTCTAGTGTATTTTTCAATGTACTTATTGTATGCCTTATGTCTGTGACTCCTATTTGCTACATTCTTATATTCCCATCTCTTTGTTGAAGTTATTACTGTTTTCATCTAATATTTTCCTGAGCTCAGTGAGCAACTTTATGATCATTATTTTGAAATATTTATTAGGTAGGTCGCTTATATTCATTTCAACAAGAACTTTTCCCGAGGTTTATCTTATTTTGTTGGAACATATACCTTTATTGTTTTCTTTTTCATTTTCCTTGCTTCTCTGTGTTGGTTTCTATGAATTAACTAAAACAAGCACTTCTCCCAGTCTTGATGGAGTGGCCTTATGTAGTAGATGAAGCTTATTGTTCAACAGTTTCCTAGCTATTGGCTGTATCGCAAACATTTGTGATTGTCCAAGTAGCCTGTTTTATTTTTAGTGGCTCCCAGTAGTGGAGGGTGTTCCAAGACCTGTCAGTGTTCCAAAGGGGAAGACCTCAGTCACCTTCAGATTACGCTGTTCAGAAGCCACATCTTCAGGCAGAAGCTTTTAATGAATACAAATATATACTGTATTGCTGGGCACCAGAGCCAGGCCTTCTAGAGGTACCTTCTTGGTGGAAATTATAAAAATTGAGCCACCTGTACCAGCTCCTTTCTGGGATACGCGATCCACCAGGCTCTCTCTGGGCCTCGGGATTTGTGCTAATCTGAAAACCTGCCGCTGGGGCTGAAACTGCAGGACCAGCAAATAAACCTCTTCCACAAACTCACTGGGCATGTATTTAAGTCCACTCTCTGCAAGGTGCATTGGGTATGTTAGCCAGGCAAGAACTAACACTCCATTTGTCACTATCCCAGGGGACTCAGGAATGCTCACCTGCTGGCCACCAGGACTAGATGATGAAGAGGTGTCCTCTGGGTAGCAGCTCCAAAAACTGGGGAACTGGACAAGTATAAAAGTTACCTTTTGGGAGATACTTGCATTCTTGGAGTGTGGCAGAGGGAGAACTTAATGACAGCACCACCCCTCTGGCCTTTAGATGTTGAATTAAAAGGCTGACCCTCAGGCTGCAGCTTTGCACAGAAAGACTGGACTCCTAAGTCTGTTGCCTCTCACTGTGCCCTGGAGGCGATAGCTGTTTAGAACACTGTTTTCACTGGTTACAGTCCTGTGGAATTATCATGCAATCTGGTAGTGTGACCTGGGCAGCAGATACCAAAATCAGGGTACCTGAGGAGGGTACAAGCTCCTTTCCTGGAGATACCAGCAAGCTGGGGTGCAGCAGAGGAAGAGTGTGAAGAAGGTGTTCCATCCCCAAAGAGTTATTCAATGGGACTCAAATGTGTGTTATATTAGATGTCTGCCCCCCATCCCCAGGAAGATCCTGTAATATTAAAAAAAAAAAAAAGTCTCTTTCAATAAAGTCTCAACAACTTTCAATTGTCTCAGCACTGAGCTCTGGTTGGGGTGGAGGTTCTGAGTGCATGAGCCCTTAAAGAACCCTTTCTCCATTTGTTATAGCTTTGTGGGCCTCGTGAGTACTGGCCCTGTTGATTTTCAAAGTTAGATGTTTTGTGAATTCATCTCGCAAATGTCGTCCTAAAAGTTCAGTTGCTCAGTGTGGGGTTCAAATGCTTCACTCGTTAGGGAAAAGCTTCAAGTTTTAGGTTACCTCCCAATTGTAGGTCACCATGACAGATAGGAGTTTATGGTGATATTGTGTCAGCTTCTCCTCCCTGCTTTGTTGTGGATTTTGTTTTTGTTAGTTTGTTCAGTGTATAGGAGTTCCTCACTAATAAAAATGTATTTAGCTTTATTCAGAGAAAATTGTTCCACATGTAGCTGTGGATTTAGTATGTTCATGGAAGGAGGTGGATTTGGAATCTTTCTACATTGCTATCTTGAACTGGAATCCCTTTATTTATTGTTTGTATAATAAAGCACTTCCAGTTGTATTAATATGATTTCTGAAAAAGAAAAGTGAGTTTCTTAAGTTTTATTTTCAATCCTAATAACTACAGTTGTAGAAGGATGTGATTTTGTTTTTCTGAGAACATTTTAGAGACACATTCAATACAGTATAATTAGAATTTTAATCAGGCCAGTGGAGTGTAAGCCATTCAGTTCCTGAGGCAATAGAATATCATGTAGAAATGTGCACTTATTACCTTACTGAGAGTATTTAGGTTTGCAGTTTACCTAAGTGTAAATAGCCAATGGCTTTTATAAGTTGTGTGTAACTTGATTACTCAATAATCCACACTGAAGTTCATAATAATCCATTTACCATATACAGTTACCCATTCAAGCCTGCCATCCACTGAACTGTGCATAAGATGATGTTTCCGGGATAGCGTATCCATTTTTTTAATGAAATATTTCTTTGTATCAGTACATAAAATATATCAGTACACAACATTTAGTAATTAGTAATAGGTCTCAGTTGATTTAATGGAAATGAGCAAGATCTCTGCTGTACTACATTCTCTTAGGGTATAATAGCTCTTTTGACCTCCACCTAAGAACAAGGTTTTTCATCCAACACCAAGGGAAAATGAAAATGGCAGTGGCTTCCTTCATCTTTTTGAAAATGCAAAGTACCTTTTATATCCATTTGTATTAATGAATGAAGAAAATGTGAGATTACTTTCATTTATCAGACCCAAACTGTAGACATCACTGCATGAATGTGCATTTTTGGTGGTTTGAGCCACAAATTGAAGTCAACAGTAACATTTTCACCTTTTCTTTATGAATAGAAACTTCAAACATAAAATAAACATTTTAAATTGCTTTTCTCTTCACATGCAGGAAGAGAAACAATTTTGTGAAGTTAATAACATTTCTGCAAAGACTGTGGGGAAATCATGCAAAACTAAACTGTATAGCATGGAAGCCTACTAAACAAAAAAAATTTAGAACTTCTTTTCTTTATTTTTCTATGAGATTTAACCTTTTTTTTTTTTAAAGAAACTAGATATTTTATACATCTTGGAGAAGGAAACATTTAAACCATCATTCATTCTTATGTCAATTACATTTACACAAGTTATAAGTTTCTCAGATATGATTTCTTTTATGTTTTTAAAAATGTATAAATGTCTAGTTATTTTAATACATGTCTTAATAGATGAGAAAAATATTATTTCAATGGGTTACAACATTTTTAAGATATTAGTTCTCTAAATTATGACTTGCTGTGGCTATTATTTTACAAAATGGAATGAATATAACATTTTTTTCATATTTGATACTCTAAACAAGGAAAACTCCTTAAAAAAATATGATGTAGAATTTTAATGTATTGTAAACAACAGAATCATATGTCCAAAATTGCCTTGCTCTCTACTCTTACCTAGTCAGAAACCCATTGTAGTTGAAAGGCACCTTGATCATTCTATTGGTAGAACTAAACATAAAAATTCTTCTATAGACTCATAGGCTTAAGATAGATGTCAGCAAGCTTCCTTAAAAGGCCAGAGAGCAAATACTTAAGAGTTGGTAGGCCTGGTATTTTCTGTAGCAACTACACAAGTCCACTCTTATGATGTAAAAATAGCCATAGGTGATGCATAAATAAATGACCATGGCTTTTTACCAATAAAATATTAGTTATGGACAATAAAATTTGAATCTTATATAATTTTCACATTATAAAGTGTTCTTGTTTTTGTCAACCATTCAAAAATGTAAAAATCATTTGAACTTGCAGGTCATTAAGAGACAAACAATGGGTCCAGTTGGGCTTGTAGATCATACTTTGCAGACCTCTGGCTTAAGATATACCTCTTGTGTGCTGGCTAAAATATTTCCTTTCCTTTCTGAGCCCATGGTTGTGATCAATGCTACCAATCTAAGATATTTCAACATATTGACACATATATAATCTTTGCTATATCCTTTAAGCTTTCTTAACTGCCCAATCTCCTTCTATATTTCTTTTATATACTTCTTTGTATTGTTACCTTTCATAGATCAAAAAATGCAATGCTAATGTAATTTTGTAGTCTCATGCTAGATGTTATTTATTCCAGCCTATTGTTTTCAGTTCTACTTACTTGATTTTGTTTTTAAAGGCCCAAATTATGAATATAGTGATGGAAACAACTAAGGAGATAGCAATGAGTAAATCATTAAAATCTTTGTTCTCACAGAGCAACAGGAAAACAATG
This sequence comes from Plecotus auritus, assembly GCF_963455305.1. NCBI lineage: Eukaryota > Metazoa > Chordata > Mammalia > Chiroptera > Vespertilionidae > Plecotus > Plecotus auritus. The sequence continues at coordinate 205,556,266 of NC_137770.1, read as the reverse complement.
TCATGCATCAATATAAATGTTTTGAGTATTTTCTATTTAAAGTTGGTCACTGGTTGTGGGTCCCAGTGTCATGGACTGATGTTAGGCTTTTCATTAGTCATAACACTTATATAACAAAATTTCTTAATATAGTCTATGTAATCTATCTGCTTTATTTAGATAATTTGACAATGCTTCATCTTCTTCTGTGTGCATAATTTCAATTTGTTCCACCTGAACTCACTCTCATCTAAGCAAATTTACACCAGAATTACTATATCATTTCATGTTATATTTACATGTTAAAGAGTGAAGACAAATAAATATTCTAGGTTCTAGTTTCCCTGTTAATTTTTTATTTTGATCTCAGGTTTCTTAGGAATTTAATGGAAATATACAGTGGGTTGTTCAGTTATCAATACATGTATAAATGTACTAGAGGCCCAATGCACAAATTTGTGTGCCAGTGGGGTCCCTCAGCCTGGCCTGTGGGATCGGGCCAAAACTGGCTCTCCTACATCTCCCGAGGGGTCCTGGATTGTTAGAGGGCTCAGGTCAGGCCAAGGGACCCTACAGGTGCATGATCGGGGCCAGGGAGGGACATGGGAGGTTGGCCACCCAGGGCGGGATTGCAGGAGGGCTCCAGGGCATGTCTGGCCTGTCTTACTCAGTCCCGATTGGCTGGACCCCAATAGCAAGCTAATCTACCAGTCAGAGTATCTGCCCCCTGGTGGTCAGTGCATGTCATAGCAAGCAGTTGAGTGGCCTTAGCATATCATTAGCATATTAGCATATTACGACGACAGGACACTTAGCATATTAGGCTTTTATTATATGGGATGTACAAAAGAAATACCATGGATCAAATTTCATGGTATTTCTTTTGTACATCCCATATAATAAAAGCCTAATATGCTAAGGGCAAACCATTTCCAGTGACCCATGGCAATATGAGTCTTTGCACTTTCTCCCTAGAAAATTACAGCCAATAAATATTTTTGTCATATAAAATTCTGACTTTAATAATTATGTAGATTTATCTACTGCTAAAACATATCTTCTAAAACTTCTCAATCCAAATTAATGTTAACATCTTTTTCATTGGCAGTTACTTAAACATTCAGTTTTCTCATCCATTTCAGGTCAGACAGAATCAATCATTAAATGAAATTTAATGGTGTAAAACAACATAAATAGGTGCTGAGAAGGAATGTATTAAACATAGATGATAATATATGAGTCTAACTGAAACCTATTTAATCAGAAATAATTAGGTCATAAATATAATTGAAAAGCATAGAATTGTTATATAAAATTCTAGCATCTTATAGAATTTTAATAGTACAAATATGTCATAGAAAGCAAAGATAAGTGTTCCTTTAATGTTCAGTTTTGCAAAATATTATAATTTCTTGAAATGATGAATATAACTGTTGCATTTCAAGAGAACACATTTTTCGTTAAGTGTAAAGAAATCATTCAAAAAGAGGAAACTTGCTCAGAAAGTTTACTTTTTTAAAAAACAAAGAGAATGCAAACAAGTGAAGTCTGAACCAAATAAATGTAGAAAAATTAATTCTGGGAAAATATGATTCTTATTTAAAAAAAAAAAAAAAAAAGGCTTTCTTGGGAATGATTTTCCACTCTGTAAATACATTAAAAGTTCTTAAGTTATCATTTTTCTGAAGTTTTTACAAAATAGTAATAATATTCTCTAGATTATCCATATGTGGTTTAGCTACCTGCAGAGTCAGGTGTCTGGCACTTCATTACAATATGTCTACTTAATATAGAGAGTAAAATTAGAAAATTTTGTAAATCTTTTTAGGGCTGTTATTTTAGGAACAGAATCTCACCATGGCAATAAGTCTCTAAGAATCAAATGAAGAGCAGACAATTATATAATGCCTACTATGTGGGAGACGCTGTACTTAGAATTTTACATATATAATAATTAAATTGAAAAAGAACCTATAAGTGGCCATGGCTGGAGTGGCTCAGTTGCATGAGCATGGCCCCATGCACCAAAAGGTTGCCTGTTTGATTCCCAGTCAGGGCACATGCCTGGCTTGTGGGCTTGATCCCTGGAGAGGGCATGCAGGAGGCAGGTGATTGAAGTTTCACTCTCACATCTATGTTTCTATCTCCCTCTCAAAAAAATAAATAAATAAGTAAATAAAAATAAAATAAACCTATGTGAGGAACTATTATTATTTTTGCTTTCCTAAGAGAAAACTAGTATAAAAAATTCAGTAACATGTCAAATGACAAGAGCTGAGTTAGAAATTGATGCAGGAAAGATTCATACTAGAAATTTATATATATACACACACATATATATGTATATATATGTGTGTGTATATATATGTATAATATATATACACACACACATATATATATGTATATGTGTGTGTGTGTGTGTGATATATATATATATATATATACATATATATATATATATATATATATATACATATATATATATATATGTTATATATATAATTAGAGGCCTGGTGCAGGAAATTCATGCACGGGGGGGGGGGGATCCCCTCAGCCCAGCCTGCACCCTCTCCAATCTGGGACCCCCACTAACCGCCACTGCCTGCTGACCTGATCGCCCCTAACTGCCCCCCTGCCAGCCTAGTTGCCACTAACTGCCCCTCCACCAGCCTGGTCGCCCCCAACTCCTCCCCCTGATGGCCTGGGTGCCTCTCTCTGCTCCCCCTGCTGGCCTAGTTGCCCCAACTGCCCCCCTGCCAGCCTGGTTGCCCCTCATTGCCCCCCTCTGTCAGCCTGATCACCCCTAACTGCCTCCCTGCTGTATGGGTCATAGGCCTAGTCGCCCCTCACTGCTCCCCTCTGCCAGACTGGTTGCCCCTCACTGCCCTCCCTGCCAGCCTGGTTGCCCCACGCAGCCTGCTGCTCAGTCGTTTGGTCATCCCTCACTAACCCCCCCTACTGACCTTGTCACCCCATTCAGCCTGTTCAATCGTACATTTGGTTATTTTGGATGTGATGGCCCCTGGCTCTTTATATAAATACTAGAGGCCCAGTGCATGAAATTTGTGTATGGGGGTGTGTGTCCCTTAGCCCAGACTGCACCCTCTCCAATCTCGGACACCTCGAGGGATGTCCGGCTCCCCGTTTGGCCCGATCATTGGAGGTTTGGGCCTAAACGGGCAGTCGGACATCCCTCTCACAATCCAGGACTAGTGGCTCCCAACTGCTCGCCTACCTGCCTTCCTGATTGCCCCTAACCGCTTCTGCCTGCCAGCCTGATCACCCCCTAACCACTCCCCTGCCAGCCTGATTGATGCCTAACTGTTCCCCTGCCAGCCTGTTTGCCCCTAACTGCCCTCCCCTGCAGGCCTGGTCACCCCTAACTGCCCTCCCCTGTAGGCCTTGTCACCCCTAACTGCCCTCCCCTGCAGGCCTGGTCCCACCAAACTGTTCTCCCCTGCAGGCCTGGGTCCCTCCCAACTACCTTTCCCTGCTGGCCCAGTCGCCCCCAACTTCCCTCCTCTGACAGCCTGGTCACCCCTAACTGCCCTCCCCTGCAGGCTTGATCACCCCCAACTGCCCTCCTTTGCAGGCCTGGTCCCTCCCAACTTCCCTCCCCTGCTGGCCATCTTGTGGTGGCCATCTTGTGGTGGCCATCTTGTGTCCACATGGGGGCAGCCATCTTGTGTGTTGGAGTGATGGTCAATTTGCATATTATTCTTTTATTAGATAGGATAGAGGTTTGGTGCATGGGTGGGGGCCAGCTGGTTTGCCCTGAAGGGTGTCCCGGATCAGGGTGGGGGTTCCCTTGGGATGTGGGGTGGCCTGGGCGAGGGGCCTGTGGTGGTTTGCAGGCCAGCCACGCCCCCTGGCGACCCAAGTGGAGGCCCTGGTATCTGGGATTTATTTATCTTCTATAATTGAAACTTTGTCACCTTCAGCGGAGCCAAGCCTCCTGCTTGCTCTGTGGCTGCAGCCATTTTTGTTGGGTTTTATTTATCTTCTATAATTGAAACTTTGTAGGCTTGAGTGGAGGCCTGGGCCTGCCAGGGTCTGCGGAAAGCTTGGCTTCCTCCATTGCCGGGGAAAGCCAAGCCTCCTGCTCACTCTGTGGCCGCAGCCATTTTGGTTGGGTTAATTTGCATACTTGCTCCTGATTGGCTGGTGGGTGTGGCTTGTGGGTATAGCGGAGTGATGGGTAATTTGCATATTACTCTTTTAATAGATAGGATATACATATATATTGTCTTTAATTTAAATTATTTATTGTTTAAAGTATCACATAGTCTCCTTTTTCCCCTATTGATCTCTCCCCAGCCACTCCCACCGCCTAGCACTTGCTCTCACCCCCCTACTGTCTATGTCCATTTATTAGGCTCATATGCATGCATACAGGTCCTTTGGTTGATCTCTTACCCATCGCCCCTCTCCTGTGCCTTCCCTCTTAAGTTGGATGGTGTGTTTCATGCTTCTATGACTCTGGCTCTATTTTTGTTCATCAGTTTATTTTGTTCATTATATTCCACAAATGAGTGAGATCATGTGATATTTATCTTTCTCTGACTGGCTTATTTCGCTAAGCATAACGTTCTCCAGGTCCATCCTGGAGATGCAAATGATAAGAATTCCTTCTTTTTTACAGAAGCATAGTATTCCATTGTGTAGATGTACCACAGTATTTTATTCCACTCATCTGCTGATGGGCACTTAGGCTGTTTCCAAATCTTAGCTATGGTAAATTGTGCTGCTATGAACATAGGGGTGCATAACTCCTTTCTGACTGGTGTTTCTGGTTTCTTGGGATGTATTCCTAGAAGTAGGATTACTGGGTCAAATGGGAGTTTCATTTTTAGTTTTTTGAGGAAACTCTATACTATTTTCCACAGGGGCTGCACCAGTCTTCATTCCCAACAGCAGTGTATGAGGGTTCCTTTTTCTCTGCATCCTCGCCAGCACTTGTCATTTGTTGATTTGTTGATGATAACCATTGTGACAGGTATGAGATGGTACCTCATTGTCATTTTGATTTGCATCTCTCAGATGATTAGTGACTTTGAGCATGCTTTCATATGTCTCTTGGCCTTCTGTATGTCCTCTTTTGAAAGTGTCTATTTAGTCCTTTGCCCATTTTTTTATTGGAATGTTTATCTTCCTTTTTTTTAGTTGTTATGAGTTCCCTGTAAATTTTGGAGATTGAACCCTTATTGGATATATGATTGGCAAATATGTTCTCCCATGCAGTGGGCTTTCTTGTTGTTTTGTTGATGGTTTCTTTTGCTGTGAAAAAGCTTTTTATTTTGATATAGTCCCATGTGTTTATTTTCTCCTTAGTTTCCATTGTCTTAGGAGCTGAATCAGTAAAGATATTGCTGCAACATATGTCTGATATTTTGCTGTCTATGGATTCTTCTAAGATTTTTATGGTTTCCCCTCTTACATTTAAGTCCTTTATCCATTTTGAGTTTATTTTTGTATATGGTATAAGGTGGTGGTCTAGTTTAATTTTTTGGCATGTATCTGTCCAATTTTCCCAACACCATTTATTGAAGAGACTGTCTTGACTCCATTGTATGTTCATGCCTCCTTTGTCAAATATTAATTGAGCATAGTGGTTTGGGTCGATTTCTGGGTTCTCTGTTCTGTTCCATTGATCTATACGCCTGCTCTTCTGCCAGTACCAGGCAGTTTTGAGAACAGTGGCTTTGTAATACAACTTGATATCTGGTATTGTGATCCCTCCAACTTTTTCTTCTTTTTCAGGATTGCTGCTGCTATTTGGGTCCTTTTTTATTTCAGATGAATTTTTGTGGAATTTGTTTTAGGTCTGTGAAATATGTGCAATCCCCATTAAAATAGAATCTCACATATCTTGTCTCTCGGGGATAAGACTGTGTAAATAAATTAAGGAATTTTTTTTCCATTTCTGATAAATTTTAAAACTATTTTATAAATTTTATCTTAGAAAATAGCAATTTATTTTACATCGCTTTGAGGTTTTATTTTTATAACTATACTTTTATTACTGTATATTCCTTGGTTATGGTCATTGCAATAAGGGCTACCAATAACATTTACCATTTGTTTAAAAATTGCTGGTTATATGGCAATTCTATTTTTAAGTTTTAAGGAACTTCCATTTTGTTTTCCATAGTAACAACATCAATATACAAGCCTACCAACAGTGCATGAGAATTCCCTTTTCTTCACATTCACACTTGCTTATTTGTTAATGAAAGCTATTCTGATAAGTATGAGGTGGTATCTCCTTGCGGTTTTAATTTGCATTTTCTTGAGGACTACAGATGTTGAGCATCTTTTGGTGTGTATATTGGTCATCTGTATGTCCTGTTTGGAGAAATGTCTATTCAGGTTCTCTGCCCATGTTTTAATCTGACTGTGTGGGATTTGGTGTAATATGGTATGAGTTCCTATATAGTATGTATCATTGCAAATATCTGCATCCATTTATTAGGTTGTCGTTTCATTTTGTTGATGGTTTCCTTTGCTGTGCAAACTTTTTTGTTTGATGTCGTCTCATATGTCTATTTTTTCTTTTGTTTCCATTCCAGAAGGAGATATAGCCCCCCCGCAAAAAAAAAATATATATATATATATACATATATATATATATACATATATATATATATATATATATATATATATATATATATATATATACATATATATATATATTACTAAGAACAATGTCAAAAAGTTTGCTGCCTATGTTTTGTTTGTGTTTTAATAGTCTTATGGTTTTGGGTCTTATGTTTAACTCTTTAATCCATTTTGAATTTATTCTTGTATATGACGTAAGAATGGGTTCTAGTTTTTTTTGTTTGTTTGTTTGTTTTTGTTTGTTTGTTTGTTTTGGCATGGACCCATCCAATTTTCCCAAAACCACTTATGAAAGAGATGCTCTTTAACCTATTGTATGTTCTTGCTTCCTTTGTCATAGATTGATTACCTATAAAGCATAGGTTTATTTCTAGTATCTCTTTTCTGTTTCATTTATCTGTGTATCTTTTTATGTCGGTACCATGCCATTTTGATTACTATAGCCTTGTAGTATATAGTTGGATATCAGTATAACGCTTTCAACTTTGTTCTTCTATCTCAAGATTGCTTTGGGTTTTGGGGGTCTTTTGTGGTTCCATATAAATTTTAAGATTATTTGTTCTAGTTCTGTGAAAAAAAGATCATTGGTATTTTGATCGGGGTTGCACTGCATTTATAAATTGTTTTGGATAGTATAGACATTTAAAAGTTGTTAATTCTTCCTATATATGGTATAAATGAACATGGTATATGTTTCCATTTATTTGTATCTTCAATTTCTTCCTTCATTGTCTTATGGTTTTATAAGTACAAGTATTTTACCTCTTTGGTTATGTTTACCCCTAGATATTTTATTCATTTTATGCAAGTATAAATGGAGTTGTTTTATTTTTTTCTATCTAATAATTTTGTTATTGGTGTACAAAGAAGCAGCCAATTTCTGAATGTTCATTTTGTATCTGCAGCTTTTTTGAATTCATGTATTAGTTCTAATAGTATTCTGGTGGATTCTTTAGGATTCTCTCTCTATAGTATAATGTCATCTGCAATTAATAACAGTTTTACTTCTTTCTTTCCAATTTGGATGCCTTTTATATCTTTTTCTTATCTGATTGCTATGGCTAGAACTTCCAATATTATGTTGAATAAAAGTGGTGAAACTGGACACCCTTGTCTTGTTCCTGATCTTACAAAGTTTTCAAATTCTTTCCTTTGAGTACAGTGCTAACTAAGGGTTGTCATATATAGATTTTATTGTGTTGAGGTATGTTTCCTCTCCCGTTTTGCTGAAAGTTTTTGAAGAAAGAGTAAAATTAGCTTGGTATGTACTACTTTTATTGAATTTAAAAAGGCTTTTAGTGGTTGTATCTAACTGTACTTGGAATTTACAAATCACCTTATGCTGATCTGTCCAAACCATGTACTCAGTATTCATGTGATACCCATTGGTAGATGGCTTTTAAACAAATAGGCATGAGTTTATCTATAGTTTTCCCTGCAACAAATATTATAATTTAGGCACTAGAGAATATTAAACTAAACAAGCCTCAGTGGCTTCCTGTAAGGAGTTACACTGATCTTTATGGTAAAATCCAATTTCTTCTTTTGATATGAAAGTAAATCATTATATTTCAGAAGTACCATTTCCATCATGTTTATTTCCATAAGTGCAAATTTCTACATTTTAGTAGTCTTTAGGGTAGTTTATCAGTAATCAATATCTACTCAATTTTCCTCTGCATTTCTTCATTGCTGAGCAATCAATTATTCATTAGCAAATTATGAGACAAACCAAACTGCTTTAATATTAGAACAATAACCAATTTTTAAAGATAACTGTGATAGTTATCATTTATAAAGTGCCTAGTATGCCCTGGCCATTATATATAGGTATATGTAATCCTCACAATAACTTTACAAGGAATATATCATTGTCCAAATTTAACAAAAAGAGTAAAGTTCTGAAATGTTAAATAACTGGCAGTATTTCATGCAGCAGGTAATTGGCACCATCATGATGTGTATTTATGCCTTCTGTTGCTTCAATTTTTCTAAAACTACTTTTCTTGCCTCTTTCAGAGAACAGTCCATATATTCTTCAGACAATGATTTTTAGAAGCGACAGAATATTTTAGAGCAAGTAGTATAATGTGGGTTGGAAATGTTTGTGTGCATCAAAGAATTCCTGTCAAGAAGGTGTATTTTATGAAATAGGCACCATTACTATCCTACTTAGCTCCCTGAAGTTGAAAACCTTAAATTGTATCATGGTGGTCTGAAAAAGGTAATACTGTATAGTTTAAAAATGTTCCACATGATTTCCATTGAATGATTTATATATTACAGAAATATATTAATGTCCAAATTGGTTTTTGGAAATGATGGTAACTCCCAAATTCATCTTTCCAGTCACTGCAATGTGCAGATTTTTTATTCCTATTTCTTGGACCTATATTAAGAAGCAGCAGAAATGGAAACAAATGATGATTGATTGCTTGATTTAGCTCTGTATTTAATCATGATGAGCTATTAGAGTTTTTTAATTATCAGATTCAACTTGTAGTCTCAACAGTAATTCACTAAATTTTAATCTTATCTGGAATACTTACAAAGAAACCCAAAATATGCTGTTTTGGGACCTAATATTTAGAAATACTAATAGTGATTTTTGAATCGTTCACTTGAGCTCTCTCTATGTTTATCCTTGATATTTCTAAAAGTTCAATAGATTATTTCCCCTTTTTTGTATTAATAGGAATCTCTATATATATAAAACCCTAATATGCAAATAGACCAAACGGCAGAACAATGGGCCACTATGACGTTCACTGACCACCAGGGGTTGTGCACAGAACATGGTGGGCATCAGCCGTGGTGGGATGGCAGAGCAGGTGAGTGGGGGCACCAGACCAAGGAGGGGCACCAGTCACTGTCATTGGGGCAAGGCTCTGGTGGTTACTGAAAATTCTTTGCTCCTTTGTGCCGTGGTCCCACCTCACTGCCAGTGCTGGAGCCGCTGCTCGCACCTGCTCCTGGTGCCGATCCCGATCAGTCAGCGCTGTCAGTGGGTGTCAGCAGCAGCTGCTGGCCCTGATTGCCCCTGAGGGCTTCTCCACCTCCCCCTGCTCCTGAGGGGCGATTGGGGCAGCAACCACTGCTCACACCTGCTGCTGGCACCAGCCCCAATCGCTCTGCACCAGGAGCGGGTGAGAGCAGAGCTGGTGCCATCAGTGCATGGGAGCAGTGGTGGGAGGGACTGGGTGAGGGCGTGGAGGATAGAGCAAGACCTGCCCCTATGCCCACCGCAGCCTCAGGGCCCACAGTTCCTTTCAAGGTGCACGAATTCATGCACTGGGTCCCTAGTCAACCCTATCTAATAAAAGAGTAATATGCAAATTAACTGTCGCTCCAACAAACAAGATGGCCACCCCATGTGCTCAAAGATGGCCGCCCCCATGTGGACAGAAGATGGCCACCACAAAATGGCCAGCAGGGGAGGGTGGTCGGGAGGGACCAGGCCTGCAAGGGAGGGCAGTTGTGGGCAATCAGGCCTGCAAGGGAGGGCAGTTGTGGTGGACCAGGCCTGCAGGGGAGGGCAGTTGGGGACAACTAGGACTGCAGGGGAGGGCAGTTGTGGGGGGACCATTCCTGCAGGGGTTGGCAGTTAGGAGCAACCAGGCTGGCATGGGAGGGCAGGTAAGGGTGACTAGGCCTTCAGGGAAGGGCAGTGGGGGGGACCAGGCCTTCAGGGGAGGGCAGTTAGGGGCAATTGGGCCGGTAGGGGAGCAGTTAGGCATCGATCAGGCTGGCAGGGGAGTGGTTAGGGGGTAATCAGGCTGGCAGGCAGGCGAGCGGTTGGGAGTCACCAGTCCTGGATTGTGAGTGGGATGTCCGACTGCTCATTTAGTCCTGATCCCACCGGGCAGTCGGACATCCCTTGAGGGGTCCCATATTGGAGAGGGTGCAGGCTGGGCTGAGGGACACCCCCACCTTGGGCATGAATTTCGTGCACCGGGACCATCTTTTGTGGCTGCCCATCTTGCCTTTATTCTGGTTCAGTTTTTGAGAAGTTGTATGGATGGCATACATTCTGAGACTGCAAGTTTGAAAAGTCTTTCATTTACACATGAAACATATATTGGCAGGGTTCATCACTTTCAGATTGTTGTCCTTGACTCAAAAATATATTTCTTTAAGGAGTTAATATTGTAGAAGGGAATGTCAGAATTTTTTTTCTTCTTTACATTTTTATCTGCTCACAAGCTTATCAAATGTTTACCTTGTTCTTAAATCCAGCAATGATAGCTAGCAGAAATTATTTAGATGTGGATCTTTAAAAAATGTTCCAGTTGCCATTGACTTTCTGTCCATTCCTTCCAGTGTAATAGGAAGGAACTGGCTGAGGGAACAGGATTACTGAGGAATGGTTAGCAATTCCCTCAGAGCACTTGAGCAAGCATGCAGAGTAATCATAGCTGTGTTGCATTTTTCAGGATCGTACTTGCTTCATCCTAGAATCTGATGATTGATTATGGACTGCAGGTAGGTCCCTATTCTGATTTCCAATAGTATAATTCTGTTTCTAAAATGAAAAGAGAAGATCTTACAAAGTATCTCTCTTCCATTTATCCTCATTTTTAGGTACCATATATACTCTCTTACTTATATAACTCAAACTTAAATGTTTCTTTAAATTTAAACATATAATGAAGAATTTCAGTAAAACATAGGACACCTTTTGTTTCAGTGTATCCTTCAGCCAGGAAATGTTAGCAAAGATCCCATGCTGGGTAACATATAATATAATGTAAAGGCAACATGCACATATCAAGTTAAGTTTAATCAGAAATACAGAAACATAGGAATTTTTTAAAGTAAATTATTTAATACAGGAAATTGTTTGCACAGGTAGTAGAAAACACAAAGAGCATAAAGAAAATGCTGAGGTTACTCAGAAGTTAATAACTATAAGAAGAGGCTATCACCCTTAAAACTGAGGAAACCAAAGTGATGAGTGAGCTTGCCAGAACCTGGCCCTAAGAGGATGGGTCCCTTAGGGCCAGTGCTTGGACCTATTGAAAGAGGCTCTATGGAGGGCATATCATGTGTTTAACATTCAGAACTATTATCTGTAACTCAAAGTACCAAGGGCAAGATGCCACTGGTATCTCTGAGGGGACTCTTTATGGCTGGCAGCAAGCGACACAAAAGCATCTGGAAGATGGAGTTAGCTGCTCTCTTTTGATGAGGGACATTGTCAGAAACTAAATGTAGGAAGAGAGTCTCTTATTTCTTTTTCTTAACTTGTAGTCTCCTCTGGATTTCATTGGCAAAAATTAATACCAAACTAGTGAACTAAATGTCTATGACGTACTAGTATAGTTTCTAAAATTCTAGACCTAGAAATGTTCAGTCTGAGGATTGCTATGATATCTATAATAATCTATTATAATAAAAGCATAATATGCAAATTGGAAAAATGACCTAACAGCAGAACCATCTGGATGACCACGCTATGACACTCACTGAGGCCAAGCCAGCTAAGGTGGGTGTGATGCGATTGGTCAGGGGGCCCCCACCATTGCCCCATGATTGCCCCACAGATGGAGGCCCAGGCTACCGGCCAGTGGGGCAATGAATTGGGGGGCTCCGCGATCGCCCCAAAGAGGGAGGCCCAGGCCAACAACATGGGGGATCAGGCCTACGCTGGCAGTCAGACATCCCTCTGGCAGCCCGGGAGCCCTCAGGGAGATGTCTGACTAACATAGGGGTGGGCAAACTTTTTGACTCGAGGGCCACAGTGGGTTCTTAAACTGGACCGGAGGGCCAGAACAAAAGCATGGATGGAGTGTTTGTGTGAACTAATATAAATTCAAAGTAAAGGAGCGGAGGGGAGAGCAAGAGAACCCTCTGCTCTTTCGGCTCCGCGGGCCGGATAGAACAGCCAAACAGGCCGGATCCAGCCCACGGGCCGTAGTTTGCCCATGGCTGGACTAACATCTTGGGCCCACTTCTTGCAGGGAGCAGGCCCAAGCCGTTAGTCAGACATCCTTAGCTCTGCCACAGAGGCAGGAGAGGTTCCTGCCACTGCCACTGCACTGGCCAACCATGAGCCAGCTTCTGGCTGAGCAGCACTCCCCCTGTGGAAGTGACTGACCACCAGGGGGAAGGTCTTGCATTGAGCCCCTGTTGGTCAGTGCATGTCATTGTGACTGGTCGTTCCACAGTGTCAATTTGCATATTACCCTTATATTATATAGGACTAGAGGCCCAGTACATGAATTTGTGCATGGGAGGGGTGGGCCAGCTGGCTGGCCCCAATTGGAGCCAGGCCTGTCAGGAGGAGGAGATGGTGGGAGGTTGGCCGGCCCACCCTGATTGGGGTCCAATCATGTCTGACTGGGGAAGGGGCCGTGGGCGATTGGGCTGATCAGGGGTCAGCGGCTGGGGGCAGGGCCGTGGAAGGTTGGCCGGCCAGCTCTACCCCTGATTGGTGTGGGGGGCTGATCGGGTGCAGAGCTGGCTGCGGGGAGGGGCTATGAGCCGATCAGGGTGGTAGGGGCTGATCAGGGGTGGGGCTGGCTGTGGGAGGCGCTGTGGGTGGTGGGCTGGCCAGCCCTGCCCCTGAATGGGGTGGGGGGCCGATTGGGGTGGGGGGAGGGGCCATGGGTGGTTAGCCAGCCAGCCCTGCCCCTGATCTGGGTTGGGGGTTTGATTTGGGGTGGGGCTGGGCAGGGGGAGGGCTTCAGGAGGTTAGCCAGCTGGCCCTGCCCCCTATTGGAGTAGCGGGGGTGGTCAGGGGTAGGGCCAGCTAGGGGGAGGGGCTGCGGGCCAATTGGGATGAGGCAGACCAATCAGGGGCAAGGCCGGCCAGGGGGAGTGGCCACTGGGGGGTTGGCTGGCCGGCTACTCTGCCCTCCATAGGGGTGGGAAAGGCTGATCAGGGGTGGGGCCAGCTGGGGTGAGGGGCCACGGGAGGTTGGCCACTGGCCCCATCCCCCCATCAGGCCCAGTTGCTGGCCACAGTGGGCGTCATAGCGACCAGTCATTCCAGTGTTCAGGTTGCTGGCTTTTTATATATATATAGATAAGGACACAAGTGGATAAATCTAGCCTTGCACTGTCTCCTTTATTTCTAATGGATACACTCCCACATTCAAGGATATTTTAACCATCTTTTACAGGAAAATATCTACTAAATGAAAGGTAAACTATTAAACTGAGGCATATTACTTTCTCTCAATGTTCCATGTCACCCAGGCCCAACATCTAGATTTTGGACCCAAATTTGTCAGGAATTAGGAATCTCCCTTTTCCTGCATTGGCATCTCAATATAAAAGTTTTTGTTTATGCCTTGTTAGGACCCATAGCCAACCACATTTTTCTTTTTTTCTTTTTTTTTTTAAATATATTTTATTGACTTTTTACAGAGAGGAAGGAAGAGGGAGAGAGAGTCGATGAGAGAGAAACACCAATCAGCCGCCTCCTGCACATCCCCTACTGAGGATGTGCCCGCAACCAAGGTACATGCCCTTGACCAGAATCGAACCCGGGACTCTTGAGTCCGCAGGCAGATGCTCTATCCACTGAGCCAAATCAGCCAGGGCCAACCACATTTTTCCTGATACAGACATATACAGGGGGAATAAGTGACCAATAAGTCCTTTTAAAATTTATATTAAAATACTATATTACAAAATGTAGCAAGATGTTTAACAGCATAGATGGTAAAGAAGTATTCCATTGGTTCAAATTTCAGTTCTGCTTCCTACCAACTGAATAACATTGGCAATCTACTATACTTCTCTTCTTATTATTTTCATATTTAAAGAAGCTAATGTATTTATCTTATAGCATTAGTTAAATAAGTTATTATATTCTAAGATGCAAAGACTTAAGCAGTATTCTAAAGGCTAATAAATACTATAGCATTTGACAATATTTTATACATCTGTAATGTAATTTGTAATACACAATGTAATTCTCAAATAAATCAAAATAAAAATGGCACAATGTTAACACATACTAAAAATAACTTTTGGTATGGTGGCAGAGAAGTTTAAATGTGCTAAAGATGTTTTCTTTTTGTATAGGAATAGCTGTAAGCCATTTATAGTTGAATCTTTATATTTTGATACTGAAATAGATAAGTTCATTATTATAATAACTAGTATAATACAAATTTAAAATGAAACTTCCAAAATTCTCTAGATAAAAGAAATGAGGAATAGTATATGAATGCAAAAGCATATTTTCACCCTACAAAGATGAATGTTACTCTCATACACATATAGAATACTAGAGGCCCAGTACATGAAATTGGTGCTGGCTGCCAGCCAGGGCCTCCCTTTGTTCTGTGCCACCCCCTGGTGGTCAGCACACATCATAGCGAGTGACTGAACTCCTGCTCTCCTGTTCCAACTCCTGAACAGACAATTTGCATATTAGCCTTTTTATATGTAGATTATAAAAATTGATTATATGATTGCCTCCCCCATACACACCTTTCTACAAAAAAAAATCTAATTGATTGTGTTCATCATTTGATATTATCAGAACTAAATTAAATTGATATTCTTCTATCTATATACATAAAAGCCTAAGCAACTGTTACAACCGGACGACCAGATGACCAGCTGGTGGCTATGATGTACACTGACCGCCAAAGGGCAGATGTTCAATGCAGGAGCTGCCCCCTGGTGGTCAGGGCACTCCCACAGCCAACCTCCCGCGGTCCTCCCCGCAGCCGGCCGGTCCCGATCGGCTCCGATCCCCAGCCAGGCAGAGGGACCCCACCCGTGCATGAATTCATGCACTGGGCCTCTAGTAGAACAATAATCTTTAGATTAAGGCAGAAATGGAAGCATAAGTTATGGGTATTTACAAACTCATAAAAAATATAAGGAAAGCAGATTAAGCAGTATTTTGAAAAGCTTTCACAGTTTTGAATTCTACTGAATATTAATAAACCTTTAGCTCAAGAATTTTATGAAAAAATAAAAATAAACTAAAAAAAATAAATTATAATCTTAGAAATAATTAACTTAGAAAATACTACAATTATCAGATATTAGATTCATATGTTTTAAATGAAGAACATAAAGAGAAAGCATGCATGTATGATACTGTAAATAATAAAGGCAATAAGCCACAAATTCAAAGAGAATATATCATATACATTATATTGTTATAATTTTTGGTAAATGTTTTTGATAATTTTCTCAGCAATAGGTAGAAATACAAACTAATCACCTTGGAGAAATTAAAAGCTTTATCAATGAGATATATCACAAAGAAACAAATGTCTAAGAAGTATAGTTTCTAGAATTCTAAACCCAGAATGTACAATTTATTGATCTAAATTGTAAGAAGATGTTGAAATATTTTGTAAGATATAAAACAGAATTATTCTAAATTCAATTCATAGGTTAGCATACAATTCATTGGGAACTAGGCTTAGATCAACCAAATTGACAAAGGATCTCAAGTAAGAGAAAATATATAGAGAGACACATATTACACATATAGATGGAGAAGTCCTTAACAAGAGATCATTATTAACCAAATTAAACAGATTGATAAAAACAGACCATGGCCAATTAGGTTTCAATCTAAAAATAGAAGAATGATTTGACATTAAGAATTTCATTTACAAAGCTCAGTCCATTCATGCATTGTGCTAAAAGTATAATAATATCAGTAAGTACTATAATGCATTAAATAGTGCATAATTATTTACATTCTTTTCTGCTTTAAAAAATGACAAAAGTCTAAAGTGATGCCTGGAATGGATTAACTGTACCAAAATTAAATATGTAATTTCTATACAAACTGCAAATGTCATATTAAACAACTCCATAAAATTCTTAGCAAAAAACAAAACAAAATTTTCCAACTGCTTAAATTTTTTTTGAAAATTTTATCCAATACAAGAAAAGGAAAAGTGGAGAAAAATCACATAGGCATTGGCATTAGTGCTGGTAAAAAGAGCATAATACTCTCATCTAGCATTGTCTTCAATTCATCTTGGAAATCTTTCCATATAACCCCAAAATGTTCTGTCACATTCTGCTCAGAAGATGTCACAGCTCTTTAATGTTGTCCTGAACCTCCTCTCAAGGATAAACTTTACTACACTCCATCAAAGAAGAAAAGGTAATGATGTAGAAAGTGCCTCAACTCACTTCCCTTCCGCACAATTTACTTTTATCCAAAATAATTCCTTTCATCCTTCCTCTATCACAGTGGAAGAGATCTTTTTATATCCCAAGTTAATATGTTTCTGGTGCAGTGCTTGAAATAGTTGTTTTAAGATGGGGAAAAATGGAATATGTTTATGAACCAGACAGAGAATCTGACTGATGGAGCAAGGATGTACTAGTACAAGGTAGCTGCAGAGGATGGAATACCGTCAAGAGTACAGTTTTCTTATTCAAAGCTTTTGGAAGAAGCCACCAAACTAGAGTTCTAAACTTCACTACTCTTCTCATATAGCATCATGTGCTATTTTAAAATCATATATTGGGTAATATTTATAGTAATTATATCTTTATTAGCATTTGAACTTTTTCTCTACTAAGTTATAAACTCTCTCAAAGTCAATAACTTCAACTAAGATAAAATAAATGGCACTAAATAAAGCTGAAACTCTGAGCAGCCTCCCAATTC
Organism: Plecotus auritus; assembly: GCF_963455305.1. Classification (NCBI taxonomy): domain Eukaryota; kingdom Metazoa; phylum Chordata; class Mammalia; order Chiroptera; family Vespertilionidae; genus Plecotus; species Plecotus auritus. The sequence continues at coordinate 205,539,060 of NC_137770.1, read as the reverse complement.
TGATGCATCTTTCTTGATCATCTCCAAGCTGCAGGCATTCATCCCAGAATGCACTACTCCTCATACAGATAGAAAGCCAGTGTCATCTCTCTCCTGTCCTCTTGAATTCCAGTTTCTTCAGTGAGGAGACTAATATGCAGTGAAACAGAAGGCCTCCCTCCTTGGGATGGAGACTACATAGAGGCACCAAATGAAATCTCAACCAAAAGACAATTACTGATTTGTTAAGAATATGTATGTATTTAATTCCATCAAAAACTTAAAGAAACATTTGCATCTGCCAGATGTAAAAAATATGAGAGCTTGCTGAGAGAGAAAGAGCTTGCTGATTACAATCATACATTAACTTTATGATTAAACTCAGCATATATGCTGTGATATGGTGAGTAATGGATTGTCATAGCAGATGATATAAAGCCTCTCTATTAATTAGTCATAGCTGTAATCTATTCCACTTGCTCTCACCAACACTTAATCAGTTATTCTTCAGAGAAGAAGCAAGCTCTGATAAGGTGTAAGCCAATCCAGCATAGAGGGCACACACTCATTCACACCTCACTATTGCATTGGGCTTCAAATCCAGCTGATGAGGTGATTTCCACTTACAGTGGCAAATAAAAGAAGCAGCTGCACCTCTAAACGTGCTAGCGATCGCAGTCTCAGAACATAGTCACCGAAAAAAAGCCTATCATGTTAACTTCAAATTCATATTTTGTTTGTTACAATTCATGCTTCTAATCCCCTCCCTGCATCGCTGCTTTGTTGAATAGTAGCATCATTTACAATCCTGACAGGAGGAGGTTGGAGAGCCAGGGACTGCAGATGTGTTATCATCTGACCTCAGTAGGGATTTAGAAACCCAAACAATAGTGTAACATATTTTTAACAAGAATAATCCCCTTAAAATACAAAACCAAACATATAAATAGTCTAGAAGCAATATATATTTTAAGGTGTCTGCTAAATAGTTTTCATCTGTTTTTACATACTTTTTTTCTTTTGGATTCTTTCACCAAATAAGAACTGTTTCTTTCCCCCTCCATTGTAATAACTATTTTTGCCAAATCTGTAATGGCAGTAGAAGACTTCAAATAAAAATTTATTAAGCATTTTGCTTGGAGTACTTTTAAGTGCTTGTTACTTTAAAGTGTTTTAAAAAAAAAAAAAAAAACACAAATAATGATAACTTAACTAAGAAAAATGGTAGGAGACTCAAAAATCCAAACCTGCTATGTTCTGCAAAGCTATACATGAATCAAGTCAATGTATTAATTCATAGACTATTCAAAGGTATAGATGGAAATATGAATCCTAGATCTTTTTTCTTATGTGCACAAGGATGAGAAAAGGCGTTCAGGATCTCTCCCTTCATTCTCCTCTGGGATCTTACTATCTTTCCAGGTAGCAACAGGCAGAGCCTTTTTCAAATCAGCCTCTGAAGTCATACTTTTCTTTCATCCCATCACCTGTTTCAATACCAGTGGATTATTTTTTTTTAAATTCAGAATATGATGGTCTCTCATTCTTAAAAAACCACTTCTCCTATACTTTTTGGTTATACCTGGAATTGCCTTTGATTCCCTAACTGCATAGGTATTTGTAAACCTTGCCACTCTTTTTCTGAAGATAACCACACAAATTCTAAATACTTGAGTTAAAGATGGAATGCTATGAGAGAGAAAAAGAACCATGAAGGAGGTAAATAGCTGATTTTTAAAATGTCTTTCCATATACCCACCTATAATATAAGCAAAAGTTTTCAAGTTGAGGAAGGGGAAGTCAGTACAATGTCTATGTATTTTATAAAAATGAAACCCTTTGCCTATTTGCCCTCTTTATTCTTTCCTACGTTTTGTGACGTGGCTAGTTTTCACTAAACCCAGAATGTTATTTCTTTGATATCCTCACCTGACCAAGTTTCTGTTAGAGATGTTTAACCTGGAATCTATGGATAGAAGTCAGGAAGTTCATGAATTAGGATGGCAAAATAGTAGCTACATCTATATTTCTCCCAACATTTAACTGAAAATTAATATTTTTCTACATTATCAATATCACTAACAGACTATTATAGTATTACTATCTGTGAATTTACCAATATAAATTACAAATATATTACAATTTATACACTTTAAAATATATTTGCATTTATTATTATAAATTTCATTAGTTATTGAAAACACTACTACATCTTGTTATTTAATACATTAGTAAAGGAGCAGATTTATTACTCTTTCCTTCTGTTTTGCTTGTAAATATTTCAAAGACTAAATTTAAGTATAACTAATTTCCTTTATAACTGCATGCTTTTATAGTTTTCATTTTAAAACATTAGTTGAAGAAGTGGTACATAATCTTCACCAAATGGGTGCATGGCATACACACAAAAGTTCATGATTATGGTTTCTGATGGAGCCAGATATATTTCTACATTACCCATGTCACTAGCAGATGGAATTATGAGGGGTGTTAGTTAGGACTTGCTTTCTGGTCTTTGATTTTAAATTTTTGTGGAAATATGATTAAACAAGAAAAAATATAGAGCTTACTTAATATTTCTTTGACCCAAAATAAAAGAAATGATGCTTTACTACTAGTCAATGGATGGAGTCACCCTGGCTCCCTTACCAGGTCCATATATTGGACAGTCACTTGTTACTTTAGTGACAAGTGATGTGGAAAAATTCCTAAAGGAAGACTGTGTAATTATAAAGGGCTTATCATGGTGGACTCATCTTCTTTCACTAGCAGAACATTACAATACATTGCCGTGTTTATGCTAGAAGATGTCCCTAATATGGTTAAATATATTTTGGAAATAATAACTTTAAATAGTAAATTCTACAATAATTTGGAATATGATGGAATTGAGTTTAAAGAGAAGTCACTAGTTTTCTATTTTCCACACATTTTTCTCACTTTACAAAAAGATAAGAAAAAGTTTCAAATTTGCTGCCCTTATCTACACTAATAAAAGAGAAACATGCAAATTGTCCATAACTCCGCTATGCCCACCAGCCAATCAGGAGTGAGTATGCAAATTAACCCAACAAAGATGGTGGCGACTATGGAGCAGGAGGTTTGGTTTGCCCCTGGCGATGGAGGAAACTAAGCTTCTAGCCCACCCTAGCCTCTGCTCAAGGAGGGGCTGGGAGCCTGGGACACCAAGGGTTATGGCCAGCCTGAAAACGGCCCTCAGTCCCTTACCCAGGCTGGCCACACCCCCATGGAGTAAGAGTCCTTGCTGGGGGGTGTGGCCAGCCTGCAAACAGCCATTAGCCCCTTACCCAGGCTGGCCAGGCACCCCAGCAAGAACCCCCACCCTGAAGGGGGTGTGGTCAGCTTTAAAACAGTTCTCAGCCCCTCACCCAGGCTGGCCATGCCCCCATGGGGTGAGGGTCCCTTTTGAAGGGCATGGCCAGCCTGAAAACAGCCATCAGCCCTTCACCCAAGCTGGCCAGGCACCCCAGCAGGAACTCCCATCCTGAAGGGGCTGCGGCCAAGCTTGAAATCAGCCCTCAGCCCCTCACCCAGACTGGCCATGCCCCCCTGCGGGGACCCTCACCCCATGGGGCATGGCCAGCTTGCAAACCACCACAGGACCCTCGCCCAGGCCACCCCATGCCCCAAGGGAACCCTCACCCTGATCCGGGACACCCTTCAGGGCAAACCAGCCAGCCCCCACCCATGTACCAGGCCTCTATCTATACTAATAAAAGAGTAATATGCTAATTAGACTGGGAGACCTTCTAGGAGACCTTCTGGATGTTCTTCTGGACAAAGCCATGGTGACAGGGCCGAGGTAGAGGTGGTTAGAGGCCAAGAGGGGAGGGCAGTTGTGGGTGATCAGGCCAGAATGGGATGACAGTTGTGAGTGATCAGGCTGGTGGGGGGGGGGGGCATTAGGTTGATCAGGCCAGCGGGGGGCAGTTGAGGGTGAGCAGACCAGCAGGGGGCCAGTTGGGGGCAAGCAAGCCATCAGTGGGGGTCAATTGGGGGTGATCAGATCAGTGGGGTGGGGCAATTTGGGGTGAGCAGGCCAGCAGGGGGGCAGTTGGGGGCGAGCACATTGGCACGGGGGAAGTTGGGGGTGATCAGGCTGGTGAGGGGGGCATTTGGGGTGAGTGGGCCAGCAAGGGAGGCAGTTGGGGGTGAGCACGCTGGCATGGGGGAAGTTGGGGGTGATCAGGCTGGTGAGGGGGGCATTTGGTGTGAGCAGGCTGGTGGCGGGGGCCAGTTGGGGGCGAGCAGGCTGGCAGGCAGAGTGGTCAGGGGCAATCAGGCAGGCAGGCAGGTGAGCAGTTAGGAGCCAGCAGTCCCGGATTGTGAGAGGGATGTCCGACTGCCGGTTTAGCCCTGATCCCTGTAAACCGGCAGTAGGACAACCTTCAAGGGGTCCCAGATTGGAGAGGGTACAGGACGGGCTGAGGGACACCTCCCCCCATGCACAAATTTCGTGCATCAGGCCACTAGTCTGTAACAAGTCATTAGTTTGCTACCAAATAGAGATATTAAAAAAATACACAATTTGTCATTTCAATATAAAGATGGCGCTGTAATAGGAGCCAGCAGTCCCGGATTGTGACAGGGATGTCCGACTCACATAAGGAAGGAAATTGACTACTGTTCAAAGTAAAGTTTTCCTATAGAAAGAATAGTTTTAAAATATATGTGCTTAGAAATTTTTTATCTTTTTGTAATTTTATTGCCAAAAATGATGTGTCATATATGTTTGACAGTTTTAAGACTTTGAAACAAGATTTAGAAGCTAAAAAGCTTCAAAATTATAATTTTCAGTGGGTTTTAAGTTATTTAGTAAAAACATAAAAATGCAACATCTTATTCTGGAAGAACTCTCTAAGATCATGGAAAAGAAAAAGGTTGTATATCTATTTCAAAAATCTGTATATAATTAGTAAATGAGATAGAAAAATGATCACAATTGTTTAATAAGTGTTATTAAACAAGTATTTATTAATTTATGATTATCATTAAACATATTATAAAAAAAATAAACTGGGCTTTGCAAAAGATCCCTAAAGTGGTAAACTCATTTAAAAAAAATCATAAAGACATTAATAATTTGCTCTCAACAGAGATATTAATTTTAGTGAAGCCAAATGTTTTGTGCTAGTAGTAAATATATTAGATATTTTATATCACATATATATCACTTCATTAGCTGTCTATGTTTAATATATTTTACAATATATATTCTTCTAGTTTGGTGGTATGTATATACAATTTATTGAGATTAATAAACATATATTGGGATACAAATTTTAAAATGTTTTCACTAATAGGATGCATAATCCCCCAAACTGGCACATCACTAGAATAAACATGCAAGAATTTCCATGAATGAATAATATTGATTCAATGAATAATTTGATTTAATCTTTTGTCAACAGATACTTTTTAAAACTCATTTACTGTTACATTGACGGCAGTGCTTTTAATATCTCAAGTGGTCGTTTGAAAACCATTTTCTCTTGAAGGTCTCTTGAAATGGCTTTTACTAGGCAAGGCTATTTGTTTCATGTTTCAATTAATTCATGAGTTCTTATAATTATGGGCATATTTTACACACTCCATGTTCCATAACATGGAAGTCCTCTCTGGCATTAGTGTTTCTCCTAAGTAAATATTTTAGCTACACAAGGAGTTTTTATTAACTTTCATTGCTGCCCCATCCTCTTTCCACTGTCAATGTCTTAAGCTGTAGCTGGGGATTCAGATCTCCTGCCCAGGTTACTGTAAAATCTCCTAACCTGTCTCCCTATCCCTGCTGCAGCTTGTTCAATGTTGCTGCCAGAAAGATATTTCAAAAAGAGTAACCCAGGAACTCTTTAATGGCTTGCCCCCAGCCTCAAAATAAAATCCCAACTCCTGAGCCTTGTAGCAAAGATCCTGCTGGATTGGGCATCATCAGTTCAGACCACTTGCACCACTCGACGTGGGCCTACTTGTCGCCACGCTATTGCACATGCAGTTTCTCTGATGAAAACCCGTTTCTCACACCTAACACATGCTCCCTCTTCTTATAAGACTGATGTTCATCCCTCATGTGTTCCAAAATATAGCTAGAGTTTAGGAGAAATACATTTATTTATTTTCCTGAGTACTAATTAAAAATATTTCTCCTCTGAAAAACCTATGGATTTCTTTTAAAAACTCTCTGATAATACTGAAAGCAATCAAGGAAGTGCTTATATGTAATTAGAAAAGATTTTTGTGAGGATCTTCACAAAACAAGTAGTGGCAATTTTTTTTAAAAAGTCCCCCTTTCCTGTACTTTAGAAAATACAATTCAAATAAAGTACTTCATATATTTGGGAAAAACAGGTATTTTGGAACTTTCTTCATATTATTTTTAAATTGGTTTTCATAATAGACTCAAAATTTCATATAGACTTAAAGATCAGTACCCAAGTTTACCAAAGGTATATTAAAATGTTTTTCACTTTTTAACAACATATATACCTATATAGAGATTATTGGTTCTGAAATAATCAATATATTATGTGCAGTTTATTTATTTACATTTTTTAAATATTATGTCTTTATTGATTTAAGAGAGAGGAAGGAGAGGGAGAGTGATAGAAACATTAATGAGGAGAGAGAATCATTGATTAGCTGCCTCCTGCATGCCCATTACTGGGGATCGAGCCTGCAACCTGGGCATTTGCCCTGACCAGAAATCAACCATAACCTACAGGCTCATAGGCTGATGCTCCACTGAACCACACCAACTGGGCCATTTAATTGGCTTTAATATTTTAATTTAACTTATTTATTTTCTTTGAAAGTGACCTATTTATGGTAAGTTTAAAGTTTTCTCAGTTATGATGTAATAATTTAAGTCAGTTGATAAAAATATATCAGTAAAATAAATATAATGGAAATAATATAAGGATATGTCAGACACATAGAAGGCATTAATAAATAACTATGAACTAGAAAATACTACCATATAAAATACAGGAAATAATTAATTTTCTTGATTTATAAAGTACTTCTTACTAGTACCTCTCCTATAATCAAAATAACCCAATTCACTCTTTTTAGAAAACATTTTAAAATCATTTTTTACACTTATTCTGTATTTTATTATAATTCCTCTCATCCCTTTTTCTTTTTCACTATATAATTTTTCTGTCTCTCTTCACAAATCACTTCAGTTTGCAGAAACCATTATTTTTAAATACAACAGTGCCTTTGTAATAGAATTATGAATACTCATTAAAATTGTTATGAATTGTCCTTTAATCTCTACTTTTTACATATTTGTCTTATATCCTGAAATGGAAACTATAGTTTTTAAGTAAAGATTGTATTTCCATAATGCACAGAACATAAGACTAGAGAATATGATCTTAAATTTCTAGTCCTTTCTTTGCTATTCACTCATGAATAAGTAAATTACCTATTGTAATTATCAATTTTTTTCTTCTAATGAGAGAATTGAAACTTACTGTCCTTATTATTTTCAGACCTCTACTAAAAGATGTCTCTTTACAATATTAGCATTGCATGATTTTATACAAATTCATTTTACAGATTCAGGCATTTTTAGTTTAGACATCCTAACTGGTTTTCATCTGCCTTTTTTGACCCACACTATTTTTATCAAGAATTAGCCAGAAATATGCCAAAACCGGTTTGGCTCAGTGGATGGAGCGTCAGCTTGCGGACTGAAAGGTCCCAGGTTCGATTTCGGTCAAGGGCATGTAACTTGGTTGCGGGCACATCCCCAGTAGGAGGTGTGCAGGAGGCAGCTGATTGATGTTTCTCTCTCATCGATGTTTCTGACTATCACTCTTCCTTCCTCTCTGTAAAAAATCAATAAAATATATTTAAAAAAAAGAATTAGCCAGAAATATAATTAATAATATATCTTTGAATCTTGAGGCTTATGCATTAGAATCCAAACTTTTGACACGTTTTATTAATTGCTCTGTGTTCTCTACTAAAGTGGGAATACTTTAAGGGCATAATCCCTACTAATTCATCTTTGTAATTTTATAGCACATAAAACAAAGTGGCTTGCATGTTATGGTCTTAAAAGTGTTCATGAAATAGAAGAAACAAAACAGTAATTTATATTGCTAGCACTGTTCACATTGAAAAGGCCAATTTTCTAGAATCCCAACTTGAGAAACATTGTTCAGTTTTATAGTAGACACTGTGAAAAATAATATAAACAAAACCACTTCAAAATGGAATCGGAGCTGCCATCCTAGGGGAATTGCCTTGCAAGTCTTACTCCTCAACTTTTTGCACTATTTGAACTAGACAAAATAATCTTTAGACTGGGCCAAACCAACAGTTTCTTACAAACAAATGTTTGTAAAACTAACAGGAAAGCAGACATCCTGACTATAAGAACTGAAAATCAAAACATTTCTTCAGAATTGGCGCCATGTTAATAGCTAAAGAATAACTTTGCTTATTTGCATCTATAAAAGGTCCTTCCTTCTATTTGTGTAATTATTTCCCTTCCCTGTCTCATAAATACCCCTTTCCCTCAACTAATCGGAACAATATTTGGGTTTCTGTATGAATCAGTACTTTCAGAATAGCTGTACTTTGTTCTCAAATTCCTTTTGCCTCTCACTTAGGCTTTTATTTTTATGTTAACATATAATGAACTAAAACTGACAAAATAATTTATATCATCAACTTTTAGACTTATTTTCATCAGGTAAAGCCAGACTCAATTTTAGAAAATGAAATAACATAAAAGAATGGAGAAATGCAGTTATTAGAGGTAGGAGATGATCTAGTTGGCATACAAGATAACAAACATTTCACACTGCCACAAAAAGATTGAGCTTTTTTCAGTGTCTTTTCTCTTCCCTGTTTCTATAGCAAGATATTATTCATGTAGATGATAATTTCAGGTATCCTTATCAAATCACAATCTAAAAGTCACTTAATTTCAAACCCCCTTTACCGCTATTGCTTTTAAATGTGACTGATGTTGGAAGCTTTCCTTGTGCAGTCAGTATTGATGAAGCAGATATAATCCCAGATGATCAGGTACCTGTTACTCCTATGAGACAGTATCTACAATAGGCGATTACTTATGTTTCAGATCTCACTTAGTCATTTATAGATGATTTAACAGTACTGTTCATGGGCATTCTATTGATCTGTATGTGTGGCTAATTTATCTTTCCTTCCCTATCATGAAAGATAAAGCAGAGCACATTTTTCCTTTTTCTTTTCTTCCAACAAATTATCATGTAGTAGACTTGTTTATTTCTCTGCTTAAAATGTTATTGGGTTTATTTATAAAATCCAGCATTTATATCTATGTTAAAGTCTTAATTTGTATCACAAAAAAGACATTTATAAAAATACAGATGTACGCCTTATTGAATAAAATAAGTAAAAGCAAGCCCCAGTGTCCCTGAAGTTCTCTCTTTAAGTTCTGATTTAAGTTCTAATAGTTGTCCCTCATAACACAAAGCACAAAGTCTTCAAAAAAAATGCAGCTTTTGCCTCCCTTGCTTTGTCCTCAACACACACACACACACACACACACACACACACACACACACACACACACACATGTGCTGTAGAGGAATAAGGTTGTCCAGTGCTGCAGAAAATACTGCCTTTCTAGGATCTATCACAGTCTAAGGTTACTTTGTGACTAATAAAAGTAGAGAAACCAGAAAAGGGGTAGAGAAGGGAACTCAAACCATTTATTAACTTTACTTTCAAACATATCTACCCCAGAAAATGATGGACAGCCTAAGGGTGAGGAAATCATGAGTTTGCATAAGACCTCTTAAGTTTTTTCCTCCAATGGCAGTGGAGAATGTTTAGATAGAAAAGAAAGACCCAGATAGCAAACATGATCTTCACTATGGAGGGATCATAGTTTAAACTTGAACTACCTACCTTTTGGACACATCCTCCTAAATAAATCTTTCTAGTTTCCCTGGGGAATTTTTTCTTCTAAATATACATTATACCAAGTTTTAAAAATGAATATTAAGACATACATATTGATGATAAAAGAAGGAAAAGAAAACACAAAATTACAACTTACTTCCCAGTTATAGAATAACTTAAGTTTTTGGAGTTTTATTTCTTCTTCTTCTTTTTCCTTATCTCAAAGTATACCTCTTAGTATTCCAGAAGAACTCCAGGATTTGCATATAAATCTAATTGTGAGTATTCATGCAAAACTTTTCAATTCATGACAAACTATCCACGGATATTAAAATTAATTTATGAGGAAAGAGCCATTGTGTTCAGAGATAGAAAGTGTCAAGCTTCCTGCTCCTCCTCATTTCACTGCCACTTTGCTGTCCACAGTGTGAACTTATGAGAAGTGCTAAACATTTACCTCAGAAAAGAGCTACATGTCTGAGAAAGGTATATACATGAACTTGGTCATGTGTATCTCTGTACTTTTGCATATGTACTTGTTGCTTTCATTATTACTAAAGGTAAATAGAACACTTTGCATATTGAGATATTGATACAAATAACTAACTAAACCTGTGACAACTGGAAGTTATTTTTATCACTTGCATCATATAGTGAGCCACAAGTTTTTCAGCAATAGACTTGCTATTTATGTATTTACTGTGTGTAAATAAATTTTTCTGGCTAAAATAAAGAACATTGAATTTTTTGATATTTAAATTAAATTTTAGCTAGGTTGAATTCAGGAGATGTATTCATTTATTCGTTTACTAGAGGCCCAGTGCATGGGTTCATGCACTGGTGGGGTCTCTTGGCCTGGCCTACAGGGATCAGGCTGAAACCAGCTCTCCAACATCCCTCTAGGGGTCCCAGATTGCGAGAGGGCACAGGCCAGGTGGAAGGATACCACTGCTGCACGAATCCATGCACTGGGCCTCTAGTACGCATATAAGATCTTTTGTTAATCTCTTCCTGCCCTCCCTCCTCCCCCCTTCCCTCTGAGATTCATCAGTCTGTTCCATGTTTCCATGCCCGTGCATTGAGCATTTGCCCCCTGGTGGTCACTGCACATCATAGCTACCAGTTGAACGGTTGAAAGATATCTTATTATAGGGTATTGCTTGTTTTCATGCTGATTTAAGTCATAGGGCTCTCCACTTTATGGAGACAGAATGAGATATTTTCAGTAAATATAATGAAACCTTCATATTTTGACAGTGACTTCTCCATTTCCAAATAGCTTTTTCTGATTGTGAAATTCCAAAGTTCATTGTTTACTCCTTCGAACTATCACACTGTTTCTTTAGATGAACTTAAAGCGGTACAAAGGTTTGACAAAATATTTACTGATACATTTGGAACCATAACATCAAAATTGGAAAAGGGAAGTTTACTCTTAAACACATAGGAGAAAAAAAGTCAGTTCTTATCTTTATAGCTTTCTCAAAACTACTGTTTAGGTTCATAACTTTTATCATGGGTGAAGAAGACAAAAGTTTAAGACTATAATCATGTCCACAGCTTAATAGTAGAAGTAATATCATGGATAGCATATTATCATATTTTACATCTTATTAGAGATTTTATAGACTATGGGCTTATGTTGTTCACCACATCATACTGGACATACATGATTTTATTCAGTGTCATGTAGTTAAGATAATAAACATAGGGGCCAAGAAGATGGCATGTTTAGCCTAAAAGTTAATGTGAACATTTTTAAAACATCAGTTGGCCATGTAGGGAATCCAACTGTTTGAAAACACTTGATCCTATCAATTCAAATAGAACTTTTAGAATTTAGAAACTATTAACAAAAAGCCAGAAATTCTATATCTTCACATTTCTCTTTCAAAGTGTGCTATGTGGGTAAATTACCACAAATCTGAGACTAAAATAGTTACATATTACTGAATAAAATGTGGGTAATGTCTGAAAAAACCTAAAGGAGATGATGGGTAAAATTTGTTACCCACGTACTAAGGATTGCTTTTCAAACTTAAATAGGAACATAGAGGTTTTTGCTATTAATAAAATACATAAATTAAGAAAATGTAGAGATGATGAAATTAATGGATGGTTATAATATATATAAATTAATTAGCTTACTGTGCTAATTACATACAAACATCGTATTTTCAAGTTGGTAATGACTAATATCAAATCTACTTTAAAAACAGAGTTCAAAGTTCAAAGCCTGAAATCAGTAGAGTTTGCATATGTTCATTCAAGGAGAGAATTTAGAATTTTGAAATTCAGGATGATGGCCACTTAAATGCTACTTTTACAGATAAAATCTTACCATGACAGTTGCATGGCAACTAAATTTTCTGCTATTGAAGTCACTGAGAGTTCTGTTCACAGAAATGCGACCACAAACTGACTTACTCTGACACTGTAGATATTTTTTTAATCTTTATTGTTGAAAGTATTACATATGTCCCCTTTTCCCCCATTGCCCTCACCATCCTATTGTCTGTGTCTATGGGTTAAATATATTATTTAGTTATGAGGCCTCGATTGTGGGCATTAGGAGACGGTGAGAGTTTGTGGGTGGCAGAATAATTACTTACTTAATTAGAGGCCCAGTGCACAAAATTCATGCACTTGCGGGGGGGTCCCCTTCAGCCCGGCCTGCACCCTCTCTCAGTCTGGGAGCCCTTAGGAAATGAGGAGCGGGCCTAAGCCATCAGTCGGACATCCTTAGAGCTGCCATGGAGGCGGGAGAGGCTCCCATCACTGCCGCTGTACTCGCCAGCCGTGAGCCCTGCTTCTTGCTGAGCGGTGCTCCCCCTGTGGGAGCAGTGACCACCAGGGGCAGCTCCTGCAATGAGTATCTGCCCCCTGATGGTCAGTGCATGTCATAGCAACCAGTCGTTCTGCCGTTAAGTCAATTTGCATATTAGCTTTTCATTATATAGGTTGTAGTACATTGATTTAAAAAGGTTTGCTTTCTAATCGATCATCTCACAATAAATATGTCATAAAGATATGATAATTTATGTTATCTTTCTGATGTTCTTATAACTATTAAGATTATATGCAATCTAAATTCAAAATTTTTAACAGTGATTTTATGACATTTGATAGATATTTTATGTCTATACTAGTTGAAATTTGTATGTTAAATCACACTTCTGTTTCAAGTGAAGAAGCATGAGATTTTTAATATCCAGTAAATGTCTTTTAATATTTTATACCATTTTTCATAGCTTTAAAAAAAACTAACTATGGAGGATTAAAGGAGTCTTATAGCATAACACTCATCTAATAAATAAACCTAATAATAATTAAAATGACAAGTCATAGGATAACCAGAAACATTATTTGACTAATCAAAATTTTTATACCTTATATATTTTTTAAAAAGACTTAAGTAAAATGCATTAAGATATAAGCCAAATATATATATATATATTTGTATGTTTTAATCTGGACTGAAAAACACATATTTAGAAAAAGGAAAACAAAAACACAAAGTAAATACCACTGCTAAGAAGTAAACCATTACAGTAAAACTGTCAAAATAATTCTAACTTCTTTCAATTCAGTTGTAAGTTACACTAGGGTATATATAATTTTATTGAAGATGTCTCAATTATTTCAATGTATAAAAACAACAACTACATTAAAGCTTGCTCTACTATAGTTAATAGTGTATGACTAATATTCAAGTCTTGCCCTTGAGGAATTTATAGTATAGAAGGTAAGAAAGGTACACATAACAAAAATGAAGGATGTGCAACAATGGAGGAAATGAATAAGAAGAAGGGGTAATCAATGAAGGAAAGCCCTATGAAGATTAGAGTCACCCATCACTAGTAACTGGAGTTGTAAACAAACAAACAAACAAACAAACAACAACAACAACAAAAGAAAACCACAACCCAGACATTACAAATGAATGGACTTTTCCAAGAGAAATCACTTACAAAGTATTGTTTTACAGTTAGAAGTACACTTCTGCTCCTGACAAATGTAGCTTCTTCACTGGGAATGTAAAGAAAAAGTTGTTTTTCTGCCACACTAAAAGTTGGAATGAATCTGAAAGCACGGAATGTGAATTTGAAAGCGCCAGTGATTATTGTACATTGAAAGTAAATTTCAACATGTATGGACACAATTTGCCTGTGAGTGAGGAGACTGTGTTAAATTCCTAGATGTTTAATTTGCCTGCTTCTACAACTGTTCAAAAGAAATGAGACTTGACCTAATGAAACTTACAGTGAAACAAGCCATGTAAAAAAATAAGAATAATTGAATGTTATACTGATTTTACTGAAACATATTAATATATAATAAAATGTAGTAATGCACATTCTCAAAGGGGTTCCATCCAAAAAAGTTATTTGTGGTAAAACATAAAGCATATTAGAATAGACATTCCATTTAACTGTTTTGTTGTCCTATTGACATGACTGTGAAATAAATAAATCAGCAGTTTATATTCTAAAAAGATTTAAACATTATTAAACCTATTAATTTCAATAGGAATATGTATTTAAGGAACAGCCAAGAGAAAAAAAGAACTTTTCATGAAAGGTAAATAAAAATTTACTTTTAACATGCTGTTCTTATAGTTTTTGCACTTTATGTCTTTTTAGAATAAAACATAGTAGAATATTTCCAGACACAGTTTCTAAAGTCATCCAAAAGTGAATGATTTCAGATTCAGTTTTATTGTTTTACAGTTCGGGCAGCAGTTAAAACAAACAAAAATCATAGGACACAAATTAATATATTTTAGGACAAATGTGAATTATTATATATAGAGGCCCAGTGCATGAATTCATGCATGGGTGGGGTCTATCTGGCCCACCTGATAGTGGCCAATCTGGCCAGGCCAGCTGGAGGGAGGGGACATGGGAGGTTGGCTGGCCGACCCACCCCCTATCTGGATGGGGACAGCCAATCAGGGGCTGGAGCAGCCAGCTCCACCCCCTGGTCAAACTCCTGGTTGAACTCTTGGTAGAGGGGATAATTTGCATATTAGCCTTTTATTACATAAGGATGGGTAATGCTCTTGTGAATTTATTGGTGTGCAAAAAATTAAAATATCAGAATGATAATACAAAACTAAGAGTATTGAGATTTGGCTTTACTTTTTGACACTATTTCCCTATATTGTAATCCAAACAAAATTTTTTAAAATGCCTGTTAAGAGACCCAAAACAAAGAAGTAGAAATAGGCAAGCCACATATTTTCTTATCCCTCAGTCACCTCACTCACATAAATCCTGACAAAACAATTCTGTTTGTTAGAGTGGCTGATATAAGTGACTTGTTTACATTGCCTTCACATTCTGTAAATAACCGCAATAAATAAAAATAAAATATGAAGAAAAGTATTTTTATACTAGTATAACTTCTTGAAGTTCCTTAGCTATCTCTAATTTCCCAAAGTGGGTTTTTTCATGGATTAGAATGTCATTATTTTGAGTCACTATTGTGCCAGTAATCTTCCAAACTTAACTCTAGGACAATTAATTTAAATGACCTCTAATTGCCAGATATATGCTCTCTTCTAGTGCAAAACAGTATTATTGTCAAAATTACCTATTTAACAAGTACTTATTGCCCTAATATTTTACATAGTACAGAAAATAAATATCACACATCTTCTGACATCTGAAGTAGCTAGCTCTTTGATTGCTACCACATAATTCTTATTATTTTCTTTGGAATTTTTGGTCATTTTTCCAATATGACAAACTGAATATCTTTCCTTTTAGGTATGTTATAATGCAGTGTGAGAAATTATATTCATTGATGTTTCCAATTGGAAAAGAAGTAAAAGTGTCATTATTTACAGATGACATGATACTGTATATAGAGAATCCTAAAGATTCCACACAAAAAAACTACTAAAACTGGTAAATGAATTCAGTAAAGTAGCAGGATACAAAATACTTATAGAGAAATCAGTTGCATCTTTATACACCAATAATTAACTACCAGAAAGGGAAACTAACAAAACAGTTCCATTTACAATTGCTTCAAAAATAAAACACATAGGAATAAATTTAACCAAGGATATAAACACCTGTACTCAGAAAATTGTAAGACACTGAAGAAAGAAACTGAAGAAGATACAAATAAGTGGAAGCATATACTGTGTTCATGAATCAGAAGAATTAACATCATTAAAATATCCATACCCAGGGCAATCTATAGATTCAACACAGTTCCTGTAAAGATAACAATGGCACATTTCACATAACTAGAACAAATATTCCAAAAATGTATATACCAGTAGAACTAGAAAAGACCCTGAAAAGCCACAACAATCTTGAGAAAGAACAAACTTAGAGGAATCATAATATCTAATATCAAACTATACTAGAAGGTTCTGGGTTTTTTTTTTAGTTATTTTTTTCATTTTATGTTTCTAAGAAATATTAAAATAATTAACCTGGTCAACAAGGTTGATGGCATTTATAATAGGAAAAACATGGATACAAGAAGGTTTCCATGTTAAAAAGAACAAATAACTTTCAAGTTTCTGCTCTCAGTAAATGACATCAACACATTTTATTTGCAACATGGAATACATTCTCTGACCTCCTCCCCGTACCTTGATTTGTTATAAATGTTCTATGTCCTAGTGATGCCTACTATGTCACAGGCCATCTAAGAGCACCAAAGGCATGCATGTTAGTATTAATTTATGTTAATTTCACTCATGATAAACATGATGTGACAGTTTGAAGCACCTGGACTCTATGATAAAATCAAACTGAGAGAAGGGCAGCTCCATACTGTCCTCATACTATTACTGATATATACCTAATCTTGGCCTTGTGATTTTTATGTCTAAACACAATGTATCAAAAGCATATTTTCAAGTCCAAATCTTTGATTCAATTGAAAATATCTTAAAACCACTGGATATAAATTAGTTATTGCAAAAAATAAGATTTCATTAGGTAGAAAGAAAAATGGGCAAATGACACTATTCTAGTACCATTTTGGCAATAGCTGTATCAGTAATGAATTATTTGTTTTATAAAAAGTGCTATAAAATTATAGAAGTAAAAGGTATAGTCACTTATTAACTTTTCCTTTAGTAAGGTAGGGTAAGTATCTTTCAACATATTTCAATCCTTTGGCACTTTTAGTTGATTTATTTACCTAGCACATTTCAGCTTAAAACCAATATCTGTTTTCTTGCTTGCTTTGTTATAATGTTGAGAGTTGAAGCAAAACCATTATTATAATTCTATCTACTCATATTTTATGTATGAAATTTGAGTTATAAAATTTACCTGAAAAGTGAATTGTATAGATAAAATTAAGAGAAAATGTTCAAAAGTGTATACTAGTACGTACATATACACCTTTTAAAAAATCCATGCAGTAAAGCAACTATATTATTCAGCAACCAACCTGGGATCTAAAATTTCTGCAGTTTTCAATTGTGTGGAAGAAAAAAACAAGAGATAAAAATTGATTTAATATGCTGAACTCTTTAACATTGAACACTAAAGATACCTAGTTTATGCATGTAAAGAGATACTTCTGAAAATGGGCATTCATTTCACCAATATGTATAGATTGTATATTCTATGCCAGGCAATGTTCTAGCCAAAAAAACAGACAAAACTATCTAACATTATGGAGCTATTTGAGGGTAACAGATTATATAGTTTATAAGAAGGTAGTGTTTGAGAAGAAACGAAAACACAGAGGAGAATAAGGAGCACAGGATGAAGCCAAGTTGTGGGGGGAGATTACAATATTGTGGACAATATTTGAGAAAGACTTTAAAAATATCTTTAATCAGTCTATAGTGAGTTTCTTTCTGGGCCAACAGTTCTTTTGAGTCCCAATTTCAATGTCAAACAAACTCACTAGAGACTGATTCATTTGCCTCTCAGCATAACCATTATTGCTTGTCTCATTTTCAGTTCTTATAAGTGTATTTCTAGTATCACATGATCTCACTCATCTAGGGGAAATAATGAACAACATAAACTGATGAACAAAAACAGACCCGGAGACAGGGAAGCATCAATTAGACTGTCAAACCTCAGAGGGAAGGTAGGGGAGGGTGGGGGTAAGGGGGAGAGATCAACCAAAGGACTTGTATGCATGCATATAAGCCTAACCAGTGGTCACAGACAACAGGGGGGTGGGGCATGTGTGGGGAGGGGTTTGGGATGGGAATGGAGGTATGAGGACAAATACGTGATACCTTAATCAATAAAGAAATTAATTAAAAAATGAAATATATATATATATATATATATATATATCTTTAATAATTCTACAAAAGGAATCTGACATGAATACTTCTGTTCCAAGTGTACCTAAGCTTGCCTTCTCCATCTATTCCAGGTATTTTCACAAATGTCACTTTCTTGGTATTCTCTTCAGATTTCTGTCCTCCATCCACTCTTTACCAAGTGTCTCCTTCTCAGTGTGGTTTTCCTTGATTCTTGTTTTTAAAATTATAATTATCCACTCGACCCTCCCCATACCTTTTCTTGAGTTTATTTTTCACTATCTGAACAAATATATATTTTGTTCTACTCGGGGAAATAGAAATTATTGTCTATTTCCCCATGTAGGATATAAATTCTGAGGCAGGAATTTCTTTTTCTGTGTTCATCACTATAGCTCTAGCCCTTGAATAGTGCTCAGATTTAATTATTTTTATTAATTAACTTATCCTTGACATATCTACTTTTTATATAGTTTTATATCTAATCATTATATCCTGTTTATTTTTTCTTCTAAACATCTCTTTAACCTACATCATACATTTCTCCATTTCTACTGGAATCAAGATGCCCTCATCTCAATTGCTACATCTTCTCTTCCCAGCTTCCACCTTTGCATTTTTCAAATCAATTCTCTTCGTTTAGCTGGAAGGAACATGCTAAAATCAATATCTGATCAACTATTTTCATTTTAGAAATTCCTCAGTAGAGTCCTGTGGTTCTTAAAATAAAGTCCCAAATCCATCATAATGTGGTTGTGCCAACATCTCCAGCTTCAGGTTTGCCATTGCCCATTCTTTCCTAACATTAGGGCCATACTGTCCTCTTCAAGTTGATCAAACTCACAATGTGTTGTGTATTTTTTTCTTTTTTTCTCTAGAATTAGAAACATAACAAGCCCACTCCTAGCATGGATGCTCATATATTTTTCCTATCATCCATTCTTTGCTGTTGGGTCAATTCATTTCTCAAGAAAGCCATTTTTTCTAACCTCTGGAACTTCAGTTTTCAATATTATATAGATCTCTATAGTTTTCTTTCATAGCCCTTACCTCAGCTTGGAAATACATATTTAAGGTACTGTTTTATTTATTTTTATCTCCACTGCTATATGCACCATGGTGTCCCTGTAAAATTGCACACAGTAGATGCTCAAAAATAAAACCAGAAAAAAATAAAAAAATGGATGAATAAAGATGAGTTATTGTGGAGACCTCCCAAATATAGTGATCTATAATTAAGGGGAAATGTGATCTAACTGAGAGTGGCAAACTTAAGAATAAACATTCAGTTGAGTCAGTATTTTTTGATGTTTCATCAGTGTGTTGATTTACATAGAGTAGTTGAACACTGCTAACTCTAAGATCATTTGAAATAAACCAGAAATAAAGTGTGTGAAACTTATGTAAGTCTAAACACAAAGACTTTATAAATCCAATTGAGGAGCAATGTATTTCTGTTATTTTTGTTTCCTTTTGTCATTATGTTTGACATTTTTGAAACTGAGTTTTGTTACAGTTCATTAGGCAATTGCTATGTGCTGATATAATGAGATTGCACTGAAATGCATAACATAACATTTTAGCATGAACAATTGAAATTACAAGGTCTTACAGATAATGTGTTGTGAAGATTATTTCAGCTTGACTTGCATGCTGAGTTTGTGAGCAGGTAGCTTGTTGTGATGGAGTAATATGAAGTTGGTGCCCAATCACTGGAGAAAGTTGTAATGATGTATGAAATGAAAACCCCTGCCCACCCAGTGCAAATAGAATAGAAACCCTCTTCTGCAATCATGGCTATGCTATTTCCTGTAATGTATCCCGTGACTCCAAAGAAAAGAATGTCCATGGCAGAGTCAAAACTCGCAGTATATTAGAGAAAGTGAAAAATAAGATTCATTGGGGGATTTGGGTAAATGAAGTATTACAAAGCTTCCAATTTTAAGCAAGATTTTTTAGCATATATGTACATATCCCCCCCACTTACACAAATAAGCTCCAACTTCCTCAAAACAACATTATAGAAAACAACAAATATTTTAAGCAATTTTTATGTTACCATCTTTCTGATGTTCTAGAAGAACCTATGAGAAGAAGATTCATTCATTCGTTCAGCAATTATTTAGTGAAAAATTGGTTGTGTGTCATGCATAGTACTCAGCACTCCAGATACAGAGTGAGCAAAATACAAATACCTGTTTTTCTGGAATTTACATTCCAATTCATGCAATAAGAATAAAGAAGGAAAGTAGGTAATGTGTTTGCAATGAGTGCTATGGAGAAGAATGAAGTGGAGAAAAAATCAAAAGGAGTGAAGGTTTGTATTATAAATGAGTTGGTGAAAGAAAGTCTCACTAAGATGTGTTTTGAGAACTGTCCTGAAAGTGTGGAAGCAATCCATTCTATGATTTGAGGAAAGGGCATTTCAAGCCCAGGAAAAAGCAAAGGAAACCAGCAGGGGACAGCCTGGAACATTTGAGAAACACCAATAGGTCTGTGTGGGTATGTAAACAGAGAGCCATTGGAAGAGGAGGCACCTCATAAAGACTTGTAAGCCATTGTAACTCTTGGTTTTATTTATTCTAAGTGAAATAGAGAGCGGGGGGGGGGGGGGGGGGGGAATTAGAGCCAGGAAATGCCATGGAAATGCCATAGTCAGGGATTCCTGAAGAG
Source organism: Plecotus auritus (assembly GCF_963455305.1). NCBI lineage: Eukaryota > Metazoa > Chordata > Mammalia > Chiroptera > Vespertilionidae > Plecotus > Plecotus auritus. The sequence goes on along the minus strand of NC_137770.1, from coordinate 205,518,218 downwards.
GATCACTTTGTCTGGTTTATTGGAAGGATGCCTATTAGTCAGGGTTTACTGCATTAATCCAGAGGAGAAGGAATGATAGTTTGCATGAGAAAGATAACAGAAGTCAAGATATAACAAAACTTAAGTGGAAGAGAGAGACAAATAAACCTAAAGCTACTTCAAATGCATAATATAACCACACTGAAAAAGGAGGAGGAGGAGAGGGGGTAAATGAAGCAGCCACATAAGTTTTAAACATGCGATTTTTATCAACATTCTCTCAAACTCATGGTGAAAGAACTTACAATTATTAAATCTAAGTTACTCTGAAGTGACTTGAAGTAGGGATTCTGAGCTTTCTAGAAATATTCTGATAAGTAAATATATTAAAGATAATATAATAGGAGCCTAAATATATTGAAGATAATATAATAGGAGTCAGGTATTACAAATAAAAGAAAGGGGAGACGCTTCCTGTCGGGTGAGTGCTGACCGACTGAAACGGCGGCCCACAATGCACTGCGATAGCGTGTAGGTGGGTGGGGGCGGGTCCAAGGCCGGAAGTAGGACAGCGGTGCTCTGGACTGAGTACAAGTAATAGTCACCGTGATTCTTCAGAGGCTCTTCAGGTTCTCTTCTGTCTGCAGTCTCAGTCCATTTGAGGAGGAATATTGGCGTTACAGCGGTGGCATTTAATAGGGAACTTGATCCTGTACAGAAACTCTTCGTGGACAAGATTAGGGAATACAAAACTAAGCGACAGTCATCTGGAGGACCTGTTAATGCTGGCCCAGAGTATCAGCAAGACATGGAGAGGGAGCTTTTTAAGCTTAAGCAAATGTACGGTAAGTTAGACATGAATACATTCCCAGACTTCAAATTTGAAGATCCCAAATTTGAAGTCGTGGAAAAACCCCAGTCCTGAAGAAATGTAAAATATTCCTGGTCATGTGTCCTAGATGAGTTGTATAACTGATCAAAAGTATCAGAAGAAACATACATTTCAACAACTGTCAAATGTTCTTTCATTCTGATTCCAAATAAATTATTTGATGATTTTGAAAAAAACAAACAACAAATAAAAGAAAGGGAGGAGGTCTAGAATAAACCTGATGGTACTGGATTAGAATTAGGTGTATGACTGTAAACTTAATAATATATATAAAAATAGATACATATAAACGTACATGCACACAAAAGTTTTCTACCTCCTTTGAGAAGACATAGAAACAATGACACCTCAGTAACAATGAGTGGCCCTTGTGCATAGATATCAGTATTGAAATGTCACTCTCCACTAAATAAAAAATAAAAACAACAACAGGGCTTTGTGGAGAAATGATTCCAAGGCTTGGCAATAAAAAGGAAATATCGAAGGACTAATGTGAACATGTTGAATGGGCTCCTGCTGACCAAGTTGTTCTGAACATCAGAATAAAAAAATGGTAGTGATGTACTATAACCTATAGAATAAAATATTTTATTAGTGCACAGTAACATAAATAGAAAAATAATTCATTAATGGAGGAAAAGGAAAAGGCATTTTTTTATGATATGGTAGACTTCCAACAAACAAAATCAGGATAAAATTAATTAATCATCATTTGGCAGACATCAAAGTTATAATTGATTCAGTCAGGAATCATCAATGTGTGCTAAAAATAGTAAATGAAAGTTTAATGAGGAGCAGGATATTTATATAGTCTCAAAATATGTCCTCACTAATTACTCACTAATTGGGAAGGGGAAAGTATTAACTTTTCAGTGGAGAAACCAGAAAGCACAATCTTAAACCAGTGATCAACAACATGACCAACAATAGAGCAGACTGCATTATGTACCTCCTTATGTTGTGCATTCCTAAGTTCACAACATCATTTCCATTGAATTTGTGACCAAAGTTAACAACATGAATCTGAGGAAATATGGAGAGAAATTCTATAAAATAATCTCCAGGTTCTGTGAAGATAAAAACTATGAAAGACCAAGGAACTATTCTCATTAAAGGAAATGCTATATATTCTGATTTTAAGATTTTATTATACTGTGAAGTGGAAGAGAGTGAAACAGAGAATAAATCAAATGGGGCAAAATTTTTAAATTCTTGCATGTGTAAAAGGGCTTATATAAATTCCATGTACTAGTGATTAAGCATTGACCTATGAACCAGGAGGTCACCATTCAATTCCCGACCAGGGCATGTGCCCTTGTTGTGGGTTTGATCCCAAGTGTGGGGCATGCAGGTGGCAGCTGATCAATGATTCTCTCTCATCATTGGTGTTTCTATCTCTCTCTCATTCTCCCTTCAATAAAAACATATTAAAAAAAGAAATTGGCCTATATTTTATGCAGTTATCATCTCATATTTAATACTTAAATGAGTTCTAACATAGACATTACCCTTATCTATTTTACAGATAGAGAAATCAAGGATTAGAGAAGTCATAAAGTTGTTCTAGGTCAGTGGTCGGAAAACTCATTAGTCAACAGAGCGGCAAACTGTGGCTCACGAGCCACATGTGGCTCACGAGCCGCAGTTTGTTGACCACTGTTCTAGGTTACACAACTAACACATCCTGGAATTGGGCCAGGACATGATCTCCACATCATAGTCTGCAGCCTTAACTGTCATACTACAGACAATTTAAATGTTTTGTTGTTTGATTCCTGAGAAATATATACAAAATGTTTTCTTTGATTCTACTTTATGTTCCAGAAATGTCAAATTGAAGGATGTGTTCTTTGACAATATCTTTGAACTGGGTTATTAAATAAGCCTGTTCAAAGTTTTTAGAACTCTAATTCCCAGTTACTTTTAGACTTAATGTCTGTGATTAAATAATAAAACCAGTTTATTACAACTACAATTTGTTGTTATTCTTTGGAAGAAACAGGCAGACAGTACTTATTCTGCTAAATGGTTTTGTCTCCAGGCCTAAAAGAACTATGTGCATGTGGTGCGAAATGGACAAGGAGACCAGGTCAGAAGATGGAAGTTGACTTCAGATGACAATAAACAAACAACTCAAAAGCAGGTATAAACGAATATCATAAAATATAAATAAATAGATTATATGTTCATAAATGGTACTTTTTAAAATCAAGAGTCATTGAGATCACTTAAGAACTCAAGAAGCATTCGACTTTTTTGGCTGGCACTGGTTCAATATGAATCAGTACTGTAGCTATACTGTTAGATTGAAAAAATGTGTATATATAATATTTCATGATTTTATTTTATTTTTAGTCATTTTTTTATTTGAGAAAGAGAGAGAGGTGAGAGAGAAACATGGATTGGTTGCCTCCCACACGCACCCTGACTGGGTATTGAACCCACAATCTTTTGGTATATGGGATGATTCTCCAAACAACTGAGCCACACCAGCCAGGGCCTATTTCATGATTTTATAAAAAACATTTTGGGCCCTAGCTGGTTTGGCTCAGTGGATAGAGCGTGGGCCTGTGGACTGAAAGGTCCCAGGTTCGATTCCAGTCAAGGGCACATGCCTGGGTTGCAAGCTCAATCAATGATTCTCTCTCATCACTGATGTTTCTATCTCTCTCTCCTCCTCTCTTCCTCTCTGAAATTAATAAAAATATATTTAAAAAAAACATTTTGGAAAATTTTATCATACAACAGGAATGTACAGGAAACTGGATTAGACTGTCTACATACAAAGGCTCTCCATTATCTGACTTTGGATAGAACAGATTCAAAACATAAATCAATAACAGAATGATAAAAGGAAGAGATACCCTGATCTGTTGAAAATTTTAAGCCAAACAATTAAAAAAGTTTAATAAAAGTTGTGTTGGTTTAAAATTTCAATATTTGTAAAAACAAAATAGCTAGTCTGGTATTGTGTATAATACCAGTAACAAACCCAGTAACAAAAGATAATTTATGTAATTCAGATACAATTTGAGTCATGCAGAAAAGATACTATTTGGTGACCCTGATTTAATATAATTTATGTGAAAGAGGCAAAGGAATTTTAAATAAACATAATATCAAAGTACATCAATATCATAAGTTTTCTCTGCTTTATATTGAAGTGACATTGCTTTAAATAGATCAGTTGTACCCTCTTAATTCTCAAATTGGTGGGCCTCTTCCTATCCCAATGGAGTACCAAGCAGTGTGGGCCAGATGAAACATGTTGTGTGAGAAAGGGAAGAAAGGCAAGAGCTATATTCTTTATGTGCTTGGAAGGTCACTGCAGGCCACCAGGCGTCGATGCAGGTCATGTGTGTTAACACTGATCAGTAGGACAGTGGCCAGGCCTATGGCTTCTCCAGCTCCTGCCAGATCTCAGCTGCCAACTTTTCTCACTCTTGGGCCCCGTGTGTGTTTGGATCTGTGATGTAGGCACCATTGTCTCCTTCAAAGCACTTACATCCCAGAAATTAGATACTCAAAGGCAGTAAGTAACCAACATGGATTCCAAACCAAACTTGTAGGTTCCAGCTTGTTCTCTCAGGTTCCAATTGATGTGAATCTTCTCCCAATTAACATCTATCTTTCCTTACTGACTGCCTGCTCCTCTGACTCTAAGTCCCAGGATCATAAACAGAAAAAACAGCTTTACACAGAAAGTTTCACTGGACTAAGCATCTTCCAAACTGTGTAAGGGCAAATCCTCCTAACTAATAAAGAGGGAATATGCTAATTGACTGCCACGCCCTCAAAGATGGCAGTGCCCATAGCCACAAGATGGCGGCGCCCAGTCCCCTCAGCCCCGCCGGGGCAGCAGGCATGTGGCACAGCGGGCTGCACCCAGGCGGGTCCGGCCACTCTATGCACCTGTCTCCGGAGTTCCCTAGTCCCCTTAGCCCCCCAGCCGCATAGGGCCAGCCCAAGGCTCAGGTAACCAGGGCCGGCCAAGGCTTGTGCTGCTGGCAGTGGTAGCAGCAGAGGTGTGATGGGGGCGTCACTTTCCCCTGATCGCCGGGTCGCTTCCTGCCCCTGAGGGCTCCCGTACTGTGAGAGGGGGCAGGCTGGGCTGAGGAACCCCCCACTACAGTGCATAAATTTTCATGCCCCGGGCCTTTAGTATATAATAAAGAGCTAATATGCTAAATAGACCGAACAATAGAATGACCTTCCAGACGACCTTCCGGATGAAGCCAGGGCTGTGAGGACCGAAACCCTTGCACAAATTTTGTGCAGCGGGTCTCTACTTACTCTTGGCTATTCCCATCATGCTATTAAGAATAGTTGTTTGTTTTAATTCTCTATTTTCAAAAAAACTCAAATTGCTTTTTTAAATAGAAATCTGTTTTCAATTCATGGATGCATCATTCTCTGTTGCTCTTCCGAGTCTCAATCATGTCTGTTGTAAATTCTCTTTCATCTAATACTATTGTCTTTGTTCCCACCATGCTGGATTTCCTCATGGTGAAATTGGTGCTGCTTATTTATTTTCATTGATTTCCCTAAATATTTGGTGATTTGTGGTTTTATGTTAGAAATTGTATGCGCAGTTCCCACATGCTTAATTGAGGATTTTTTTTAATTTTTGACCGATGTTAAAATAAAAAAGATGAATTAGGCTGTGGGCAGGGTATGTGGCTGGCCTATTTCCCATGTTGTTTATATTGGCCACCCTTCACTCAGCCATGCCTTCTCTGTCACCACTCCGAGCTTGGGGCAAATCGTTCTGCTACCTACTGTTCTACAAGGAGTGACAATGTTATAGAGGCAGTTAACTCAGTTGCCTTGAATTACTTCCTCATTGTACCCACTTCATTTTAGCCACAGGTTTGCCATCTGATCTTGTACCACCCAGACTGGGAACACAGATCCTTTGCACACAGGTTTTGTACTATAGGGTTTCCATCAATCCTCTATCAATGACTTTCTCTCTCTGGGGGTTTCCTGGACCTTGAATAACATTCTTCTCACTTTTGATATTTTTGTTTATTCCTTTCTCATTTGTTTTAAGGTAAATGATAAATGTCTGCTCAGTTTATTACTTTTATACATTATTGTAATTAATTTATTTTTATGACCCTTTTATTCAGATTGTACAATCGATCTTTCTCCCATTCATTGTGCCTTTCAGTGCTTCGCCAGTGTCTGATGCATAACAGAAGCATGGTAAATATTCAGGGATCAAATCGGAAGTGTCAGAGCAGACCCCGGCTGAGCATACAACAGAGACATTACAGAAGGGGTTTCTAAACTGGACAAGGGATTAGGGGTCTGATTCCTCAGTGTCCTTTCAATGTTTCAAGGTCTGATTTTAGTTACTCTGTGTACTTATTTGTCCATATTGCTCACAACTGTCAAGGTAACATATTCCTTCCTGCTTTGTCTCTTTAAACTTCCCTGATAATTAAATAAAAGGAATATAAATAAAGGAATGCATCCCCAGAACTTACATTATTAATGTTCTATAACTAAATTGGAAATCTGCTACTGTACCTCAAGGGGGTGATTCATTTAGCAGAGTAAGAGTTTTGATTAAAAAGGAATGAAATGTCTGACAAGTAGTCTATCAGTTATTACGATATTAAAACACTCTAATCATTGTGGTGCCTAAATTCCTAATGTCACTTTATTTTGCTTCTTTGATTTGGTGATGTTTCACAAGCTTATCGGTGAATGTGTATGCATGTGTGAGTGTGTGCTGCATGAAAAGAAATCATACAGCAAGAAAGCATTTGGCCACAAGCTGGGTTCCCTATTTCCCCATATTTCAGAAAATAGGAGAGATACATAAGGAAACTTATAATTTCTAAATTAACTGGCCATTCCTCTAATATAGATGTTATTATAAAATATATTGGTACTAAGCAGCCAAAATTTTTATTTATTAGAACTTATAATTTAAGATATTTATTTCAGTAAGAAATTGACTCCACTGGACCCAAATATTAAAATAAAAGGTTAAATGATATAATTGATTTAACTATTACCGCTTCTTTAGAAATAAACAACATAGAAAAAAGGAACAGAGATTTTGTTCAGTGAGCATAGCTTTAATTATTTTAATCCTTTAGAACGTGTGAAAGATTTCAAATGCTAGTGAATGAATAAAAGAAATAGTATTACCATATTTTGACCTCTTTCTTCCCTTCTTCCCAGATAATTTCACCCCATTCTTATTTGTGGAAATAAGTAAAAAAATATTTGATTCATTTAATTCTCTCTCTCTGCCTCCCTCCTTTCCTATTCATGGAACTACAATCAGTCTTTTTTATTAATTCCTAAGCAACTTTTATAACATGGCCTAAGTAGGAGTATTTGAGTGGGTTGATCTTTCCCAATCTTATTTCTAGATCACTCTTAACCCTCAGACCTGGGATAAGACAGGTTTGATCTAGTTTCCCACCCCCCTTTATATTCCAATCCATATCTATACATATACACTGAGTGGCCAGATTATTGTGATCTCTGAATGCATAATAATCTGGCCACTCAGTGTATATCCTATATAATAAAAGGCTAATATGCAAATTGTCTCCTTGACCAGGAGTTTGACCAGCAGGCAGGCCAGCCAACCGCCCATGTCCCCTCCCCCTGGCCAGGCTGGCCGGACCCCACCCATGCACAAATTCATGCACCGGGCCTCTAATACACATATATGTACACTGAGTGGCCAGATTATTATGCATTCAGAGATCATAATAATCTGGCCACTCAGTGTAAAGAGGTAATATGCTAATTTGTCCATTACCTGTCCCAGTCACGACCAGTCTGTGGGCAGGGATGGGAGCAGGGACTTCCGCCCCCAGTGCTGATGTCACGCTGTCCCCGCCCAGTGCTGAGGTGAAGCTGCCTTCCTGCGTCCCTGGCTAGGGACGTGACACTGCCTACATGCATCCCTGTTCAGTGCTGATGTGATGCTGTGGTGGGGGCGGGTGCAGCTGAGCTTGACGGGGGACCTCAGGCCGCGCCCCCCGCCCCGTGGGGCTTGACAGGGGACCTCAGGCTGTGCCCCCCACCCTGGCGCCAGGCCGGGAGAGCTCAGACACTCAGGTGCTCCCCTTGTGGGCTCAGCCAGAAGCCAGGCTCGTGGCTGGCAAGTGCAGCATGAGGGTGGGCAAGAGGACAAACTTCAGAGTTCTTAAGCCAGAATCACTTCTATCTCACAAACTAGCCACTTGAGACTTTGCCCACCCACTTAACCTTTCTTTGAGTTTAGTTTCCTTTTATATAAAAGGAGGATATACAGTAACCGTTTTCTATGTTGAACTGTGAACATAAAAGATAACAAATGCAAGAAGGCTAGTGCTATGATTGGCACAGATAATGTAATCAAGAAAGTAGGTACTGTACTAAGATTTCCAGTTTCTGAGGGAATGATGAGAATATCAGTCCCATAACTTGCTCTGCTTCTCTAACTCTGTTTCCAGCTAGACTTCTAATGTAGCCACATGCACATGTTTTCTCTTGTAAAGTTCACAAGAGGATGAGCATGATGTTAGATAAAGAGGAAGTAGAGGCTCATATGAATGGTCTGTTATTCTACAAAGAGCCAAAACACCAACCAATCAATAGCTCAGTACCCGCCTTACTCTTTTTCCTTCACCTCATTGGTGTTAGCAGTATGAGTGTGGATCGCTGGTGATCTCCCTGCATTTCTCTGCCTGCTAGGTCAGAAGTTGGGGTGAAGCCAAGGGTGACAATAAGCTTGCATTGAAACTTAACTGAGATTTAAATTCTACAAGGATGTTGTCATTTCACGTTTATTTAATACACAAGGTACTACAAGGGTAGTGTGATAAGGATCGTGCTAACAAGTACCATTTCTTTCAGAGATTTATACTCAAGTGAGACCCAGAACCTTACCTATTGTGTTTATGGACTTTATGTTTGAGCTATTTTGTTTTGTTGAGTTTCTTTTCCTTGATATTATTTTTCTTTGCTGAAATCCATGATTCAGGGAAGAAGGGAATGGATATACTCAGAACAAATTAGTGGACATTTGATTGGATATACAGTGGAATAAAGTGAAAGTAAACTGACTTACTGCGTGTAATTGGAAAGAAGCAGACAAGTGTGACACACATAGTCGGTATGATAGGACAAATGGGAGAGGGGAGAAAGGACGCCAGGAATAATCTGAAAAAGAACGTTGTTTCTGGCTGAAAATTGAATTATGATTATTTGAGTATGCAAAGACAGAGATGATGTTGCATTGGACGGCACTAGTAATATGGCTCCTGTTCTACCGGTTTTGTAAACATGGTTCTTTGTTCCCCAGGGAATAGACATGAGCAGACAGTAATGCTTTGTGTTATTATTTTTTGCAATCATCATATTGAATTTTATGAAGTATCTTTTCCCTTCTCTGGAATACTCTGGAGGAAAGTAGTGACAGATTACAGTATTTTCTGTTGACTGGGGCAGCGGGAGACACCTGTAACTTTATGTTACTGGGTAAAACCTATAGAATCCACTGTATATATTCCCTTATAGAATAATAGGTCAATTCTTAGAAGTAATGCTAATCATTATTCTTAGCAGTTTCTTGGATGTTGTGTCTTTTCCATGCATTGTAACTTAATGTGAGGCACAAGTCCAAAATCAAGTGTGTCTCTGCCTTCATTCAGAGCATGCCTGACCAGAGCTTTCATTTTCATCACTGTTTTGATCTCAGCATTCTAATGTCATGTATATTTTGCAGGATTTAGAAAAGCCTTTCATTTATTTAGGAAATAAACAGAAACAATTAAAGCAGGGGGTTAAGTGTTTTGGATAAATTTCTTTCAAAGTTTCTTGCAAACGTTTCCTTTGTCCCTTCAAAACTGCTATCCTATGTGGCTATACTTTCTTTGGAAAGTATCTATACTAATAAAAGGGTAATATGCTAATTAGACCAGAACATCCTACCGGACAAAGCCATGGTGGTTAGACTGAGGCAGAGGCAGTTAGGGGCGATCAGGCTGGCAGGGGAGGAAGTTGGGGGTGAGCAGGCCACCAGGCAGAGTGGTTAGTGGTGATCAGGCAGGCAGGCAGGTGAGCAGTTAGGAGCCAGTGGTCCTGGATTGCAAGAGGGATGTCCTCAGGATTGGGCCTAAACTGGTAATCGGACATCCCCCAAGGGGTCCCAGATTGGAGAGGGTGCAGGCCAGGCTGAGGGACACCCCTCCCCCCATGTACGAATTTCGTGCACTGGGCCACTGGTATATAATAAAAGGCTAATATGCAAATCGACCAAATGGCAGAATGACCGGTTGCTATGATGCGCACTGACCACCAGGGGGAAGACACTCAATGCAGGCGCTCCCCTTGTGGGCTCAGCCAGAAGCCAGGCTAACTGCTGGCAAGGCCTGCTCCCCAAGGCAGGCAAACATCCCCCGAGGGGGTCTTGGACTGCAAGAGGGCACAGGCTGGGCTGAGGAATGCCCCCCCCCCCCCTCAGTGCACAAATGTCGTGCACCAGGCCTCTAGTATTCACTATAAGATTCTTAGTAAATAAGTGTTCATGTATTTCAAAGGTTTGTTATATTTGCCCCCCAGAATCATTTCATTTGTAATTTGCTTAAATGTAATACACAGAATAAATATTGTGGCAGCTTGTGTGGGCGATTGAGTTCTGATGTTGAAAACAATAACATAGAAAGCAATAAGGAACTCTGTCACTGGCATATGAGTTAGAAACAGAATCACAGAGCTCCTGGAGATGGGCATCTGTGGAAAGTTTTGTAAGAGATAAATGTTTCTCTTTACCATGATTCACAATGATGCTGCTAAACAAAAATGTGCATTTTGCCTAACTGCCAATACAACTGCTATGTTCTATGTGGGATTCTGACTTCAAGTAGAGATGTAATGGGAATACCAGACAGCCTCAAATGCACAACCACAGCCTTCATTGAATTATTCCAAAAGCTTCTTAAGTGACCTTGAAAGCAATTTAAAATCTATGTAATTTTGTGCTTATTATCCAGTGGATCCAAGTGGGCACATCTCCATTTCAATCAGGCTCTCAAATTTAAAAGGGAATTTTAGAGACACAAAAGGAATGTCTCCATTTTCCTCATATGCAAAAAAGGGAAGTAATTTTAAAAGTACTTATAATGTCTTTTACATTTATACACCTCATAACTTAGAGACATGCTTCTGAAGATCAGGAAAGCTCTTCCTAATTTTTTTATCCAAAATATAACTTACACATAGTAGGTGTTCAACAGGTAAGTGCTGAATATCAGTATCTGTTGGTAGGAGGACTGGCATCTGAATTTTATGGAGGACATTTTTTTTTTTTTTTGCTGAACTTTGGTGATGTGCATATAAATTTTCTCACTATCTCCTTAATGCTGCTAATACCAAGGCAAGATAAATAAATGAATAGATAGAGAACAGATAGACAGATACACAGATAGATATATTCATAGGGAAATAGACACACAGATACACAGAAAAATAAATATAAATACATAGATAGACACAAATAGACATAGATGATACATACAGATAGTCTATAAATACATGACAGATACACACACATACACAGATAAATAAATAGATGATAGATACAAACAGAAAATCACAATGATAAAAAACTTGCTGCAGCTTCTTCTATGCTTACTAAGAAATATGTATGTGCTTAAAACTATTCAATGGCCACACACTGGAATAATTACCAGGCTCAAAAGAGACTACATTATTTTCTGTTTAAGCAATAAAAAGGTTACTTTAAGATATCCTCATCACACCTTTATACCTAGTCCTTTCATCCCACACTCAGAGAATTCATGGCACTTGCTCCTGAGTGGTGTGGTGCTCTCTCACCTGGCCAGCTAACACATTCAGTTTTAAATAAGTTCCTTCAGTGATCTTAGATTATTCTCTAACACTTTTTTTTTTACTTATTTAAAATGTTATACTGTATGTTCTTCGTCCAGGTTGTCCTTGTCTTTTTACTTTCTACAACAGAAAGACAGTCTCTGTCTTCTTATTTTACACACACTCACATTTAGCCACAGAAGCCACCGCAAACCAAATTGTAAGACCAGACCCTCTTTCAACCAGGAAACTGCTCTGTGACACTCCTCATATGTTTCACTCTCTTTTACCACCAGCTGTTTTATAATTTTGAGTTTTGCTTATAGGGAATCAACTTTCATTAAACACCATAAATTTCTGTCCAGGTATGCCTTAGGCCAAGCAGGTGTGGTACCTCTAAGACATTTGTCATTTTTGTGCAGATTCTCAATACAATTTTTGATTAAGGAAACTGAATCATTTCACTGAATCCTTGAATAAAAAAATCCCCATTGAAGGGGTCCTCACTTCCTTTATGGTTTCTGATTACAAATACAAAAAATATTGGTTTGTGTATCTCAATAAATTCTCTTTTATTATCTATACTAGGGGCCTGGTGCAAGAAATTCGTGCACTGGAGGGAGGTCCCTCAGCCCAGCCTGCCCCCTCTCACATACTGGGAGCCCTCAGGGGATGTCCTACTGACGGATTAGGCCCGCTCACAGTCTGGCCTCCCTCTGCGGGAGGCGATCGGGCTGATCAGGGGAAGGTGCCAGCCCCATCACGCCACTGCTGCAGCCACTGCCAGCCACCGCAGCTGCCAAGGTGTTTTCATAAACATGGACTCCAGTCCCTTCACCATGAAAAAATGACAACTTTCTTTAGGCATTTTCAAGATGTGTCTTTCATAAGATATGACATTTCTTTCTTTCTTTCTTTTTTTATCCTCACCTGAGGATATGCTTCCATTGATTTTTAGAGAATGTGGAAGAGAAAGGGAAAGACAGAGAGAAACATCAAAGTGAGAGGAACACTTTGATTGGTTGCCTCCTGCATGAGCCCTGACATGGGCCCCAGCCAGGGAGGAGCCTGCAACCTAGGTACATGCCCTTGATCAGAATCAAACCCAGACCCTGCGTTCGGCAGGCCGAGGCTCTATCCACTGAGCCAAACCGGCTAGGGCAGGATATGACATTTCTTAGCCCTCCAGCAGCGGACCTTCATTTTTTCCTCCAGGAGTGAGGTGGAAAAACCCTAGATCACCTTTTTGGATTCTTATTACCCAAGTTACCAAGAGCATTACCAGTGGCGCACAGGGAGCTTAGCCAATGAGCGGTCAGAAAAGGTGTTTCCTCTGCAGCTCATGCACAGAGGCAGGACTGCTGGCAAGCGGAGGCTGGCACACCCCCTCCCCCATGTCTCCCAGCCTGATCAAGCCTCCGCAGCTTAGGCAGGGCCCCCCAGCTCCGATCACGCCTCTGCTGTGGCTTGGGCAGGGCTCCCCAGCTCTGCTCAGGCCCTGCTCAAGCCTCTGCCATGGCTTGGGCAGGGGCCCCCAGCTCTGATCAAGCCTCTGCCATGGCTTGGGCAGGTCCCTCCTGGCTCCACTCAGGCCCTCCTCAAGCCTCTGCCATCCCGCCCCCTGCCAATCTGTGCCAAGGCCCGTAGGCTAGGGCATTCTGGGACCCCGGCAGCTCAGGGCCTACACATGGGCCTACAGGCTCAGCGCGGCCTGGGTCCCAAGGATGTTCCCAGGACCCAGGCCGCTGGATGCCTGCATATGCAAATTAACCTTCCATCTTTGTCAGGTTAATTTGCATATTTACTCCTGATTGGCTGGTGGGCATAGCGGAGGTACAGTCAATTTGCATCTTTCTCTTTTATTAGTGTAGATATCTCTCTCTATATATATATAAGCCTAAGCAACTGCCCGACTGTTCAACCATTCAACCAGTAGCTATGACATGCACTGACCACCAAGGGGCAGATGTTCAAGCTGCAATGACTTGGCAGCTGTGGTTCTTGGGTGATACACCCGAAACCAGAGAGAAGGGAGCCCAATTCCGGGGTGCATCATCTGAGAACCACTCTCTCACAATTCGGGATCTCTTGGGGGATGTCAGAGAGCTAGTTTCGGCCCAATCCCCAAAGGCCAGGCAGAGGGACCTCACTGGTGCATGAATCCATGCACCTGCCTCTAGTTTAATTATAAGAACTGTCTTTCTTGGACCTACACTGGCATCAATGGTTGCCAGGATGTTGGCAATGTAAATAGACTTGCCAGATCAGAAGAGAGCCATGATATGCTACATTCAATGAAAAAGCAACATTTGTCTCTTTCTTGGTTTGTCTGACATTCCTCCTAGGAATACTTCTGTCTTTTACATGTTTTCTCATTAAAATCCAATTCTTGTGCCTATTTTTCTAAATAAAATAACTTCACAAAGCATAACAAAATTGAAACTGCTTTCTATGGAACTTATAATTTGATTAAATTGGTATATTTAAAGGGAACCCTTGCCCCCAAAAGAGAATTTCAAACATCTACTGGTCAGTCTACTTTCACTGGTATACTTAGCTTGTCAAATAAAACTGTGAGCAAATTCTGAACACAAATGGAATACTTACAAAGATTTATTGACTAAAACAAAAGAGAAAACATCTCTAATTGATCTGAGGTTTTGCTTCTCATATCCACTACCCCTATCTATTTTTGTCATACTATAACCATACCCAATATACCTCAATCATAGTTTATAATGAGAGGAATGTACTGTATTGAATAACATTTCTTTACAATTATAATTTTGAATCCTTAATTCACTCTAAACAATGTCCAAGTACCTCACGGTTGAATTGCTTAAATTACTATAAAAATTAACTTCTGTTTCATTGTACAACTATATTTAAGAACTTTTAAAAATCACAGAAGACAGAACTAGTTGAGACAAGAGTTCAGAATTAGTTCCCAATGTCCTGGGTTTTTCAGACCTCTGCTATTCAATGTACTTGCTGGATTCATCAGATGGAGACAAATAGACAGTGGATGTCAATTGAAACCTAATTACAAGTCATAAATAGTCTAAAATATCTAACACATTAAAAGATCTTGTAATGGCTAAAATGTAGGAGAGAACTCTATTTAGGACTTTCTTTCCTTAATGGGCTATTAAACAAAAATTCAAGACTGTAAACTGCACGATAAAAATTATGAATGGAATTATGAGGTAATTTCAAAATCAGATTGCATTAAAGGCTTAAGTAATACTTGGATTTCAACCCAGCTACAGAAGTTAAGAAGCACTCAACTCAATTTGCTATTAATTAAGCATGAAAAAAAGGTAATTTCACTTAGCAAATCATTATATCCAGAGGGCTATAATGAATAGACAAACTAAAACCCAAAAGATATTCCTCACCTGAAAAAAAATTTAAACAACTGGTCCATGTTCAAAATAACTAAATTATAGATTTTCAACCATATTTGTTCTAAAGCCAGTAAATTGACAAATATGTTCAGTAGATAATGCAAAAACAAAAGGATATTGGAAAAAATTACCTTTAGACCAGCACTCGGGAATAGACAACAATCATCCTATATAATAAAAGGGTAATATCCAAATGACCAAACTACTGAATGACTGGTTGCTATGACATGCACTGACCACCAGAGGGCATATGCTCAGCGCGGGAGCTGCCCCCTGGTGGTCAGTGTGCTCCCACAGGGGGATCTATGCTCAGCCACAAGCCAGGCTGAAGGCTGGGGAGCACAGCAGAGGTGGCGGGAGCCTCTTCCACCTCTGCGGCAGCCCTAAGGTTGTCCAACTGCTAAAGGGCACAGGCTGGGCTGAGAGGACCCCCCTCCCCCCAGTGCATGAATGTCGTGCACCAGGCCTCCAGTAGGAATATAAATAATACCCTTGGATTTGCCTGGCAGGCGAGGCTCAGTGGTAAGCATCCACTTATGAACCAGGAGGTCATAGTTGGGTTCCCCGACAGGGCATGAGATTAATCCCCAGTAAGGGGTGTGCAGGAGGTAGCTGATCAATGATTCTCATCATTGATGTTTCTATCTTTTTATCCCTCTCCCTCTCCGAAATCAATAAAACATAAATAAATACCCTTTGACTTAGGTGCTACGTCTAAATCCCAAACAACTTTGCGCCATTTAACCACTGATGTAAAATCACAAATATAGTTTTAAGTACTAACAAATACCAACTATTTTCCATCTCAACCAGCATATTTCCTTTGGGCTCCCTTAAAGATGCTTTAAAAAAATGGGGCACTATCTGAAAATTTAATTGAAGACTTATTATGTAAAAACCATTGCCAAACCAGATGTTCAGAAAACACATTGTTTTTGGAAGTATTTATTGGTTCTCCATGCATCTACCTAATAAAAGAGTAACGTGCTAATTGACCATACCTTTGCAAGGCCCACCAGCCAATCAGGAGTGAGTATGCAAATTAACCCAACAAAGATGGCAGATTAATTTGCATATGCAGGAGCGGCTGGGGATGGGGTGGGATGCTTACGTCGTCACCATGGCGACAATGCAGGCATCCCGCACCACCCCAGATGCTTGTGTCTTCTGGGTAGCGTGGGAAGGCAGAAAGGGGGCTCCTGGCCAGAGCAGAAAGGCTGTTCCAGCCAGAGCAAAGGCGGTGCTGGCAGTCAGGGGAACAAAGGCCCATTCTTGCACGCATCTTCATTCGTGCATTGGGAAACTAGTAACTAAATAAAAACCCATCTTGGCAAAACTGTCCAACTTGTGATGTCCATAAAGAAAATAGGATTCAAATATCTAGAAGTCCCAAAAACTATCTGGATGAAATATTCAATGTATTATAGAAAACTAAAGGGTTTATCAGGGGTGGGCAAACTTTTTGACTTGAGGGCCACAAAGCGTTCTTAAACTGGACTGGAGGGCCGGAACAAAAGCATGGATGGAGTGTTTGTGTGAACTAATATAAATTCAAAGTAAAGGAGCAGAGGGGAGAGCAAGAGAACCAGATAGAACAGCCGGATCTGGCCCGCGGGCCGTAGTTTGCCCAAGGCTGGTTTAGATCCAACTGAAGTCCAACTGAAGACTTTCTTTCTCTAATAGGATATAATACCTACCCAAACTAGAAGCCAAGACTGACCATACACAAATAATTGAAACACTAGTCACAATAAAAACTTAGTAACACTTTTCACATCCCCACTAAAACAGCCACTTTCTTATAGGTTAAAAAAAGCCAAAAGTAGAGGATATAGATTTGAATTGGAATTAAGGAGATTTTTAATATACTCTGAGTGGCCAGATTATTATGACCACCCCATCAGTACTTCATTGGGCCTCCTTTTGCCTTCAATACTGTGGTTATTCTTCTTGGCATTGACTCCACGAGATGTTGAAAAGAGATGCGAGGAATCTGACACCATGCCTGATGAAGCACTGTCCAATTCTGTGAGATTTGATGGTTGTGGAACCAGCTGCCTGATGGCTCTTTTAGCTTTGTCCCACAAATGCTCAATTGGATTGAGATCTGGTGATTGTGGGGGCCACCTAAGCAAGATAAAGTCTCCCTCATGTTCTTGAAACCACTCCTGCACAATACCAGCACCGTGGCATGAAGCATTGTCTTGTTGGAAGAAGCCATCTCCATTGGGACACGCCATCAACATGATAGGATGAACTTGATCAGCAATGATACTTAGGTATGTTGTGCAATTCAGACGTTGTTCCACACGAATTAAAGGGCCCAAATCATGCCAGGAAAACATGCCCCAAACCATAACACTGCCCCCACCAGCTTGAAAGGTTGTACTCATGCACGTGGAGTGCATGCTTTCATGCTGTTTCCAAGAAATTCTCACTCTGCCATCTACATGATGCAACTGGAAACGTGATTCTTCGGACCACATGACTTTTTTCCAATGCTTGACTGTCCAATCCTTGTGTTCCTGTGCAAATTGGAGACATTTTATCTTGGTAGCTGCAGACAGCAAAGGTGTTCGAACAGGCCTTCGGCTTCCATATCCCATACAATGCAGTGTATGGTTAATTAGCCTACAAATGTCAGGTGGTCATAATAATCTGGCCACTCATTGTAAGTATTCATACAATTTTCTGTAGCACCTGTCACAAACACTATCCTTGCCTCCATATTCACTTACAGTAAATTGTAAGCTGTTACAGAACTGCTATTTTTCTTTTTTAAGATAGTGGAGATCTGCTTGTATCTACTTTGGAAAGTCAACAGTACACTTAAACGAAATGTTCCATAGATTTATTAAGACATTGCCAATTTTTATATCATTGTTAGTCAATCATGACATAACAAAGTCTCCACAGAATTCCCTCATGATACACTTCAATATGGTATGCATATAAACTTGTTTTCTTCTGGCCAAAAAGAGCTTACAAGTGTATTTGCCTTACTTATTATGATTCTTAACTAAACAGGTTCATAAGAATTTTACTTAACACACAGGATCTTGTTGTGAAATCAGACTTAAATGAATCAGGCATCTTGCCCAGTATCAAGCTTTAGAAATTAATTCAAAAAGACAGCTGATGAAAAGATTCAGATAAAGTAAAGAGAGGCTATGGCATTGAGGGAGCTCTCTAGGTCCTTCCTTTCCATATTGGACATGCATCTCCAGCCCAGAATAGATGAGGTCTTTAAGTTATGTCTGTGAGGTTCTTCACAGAATATGAACACTTCAAGTATGAAACATCTTCATTTAATATGCCAGTGAGTTGTATAATTTATATGAAATTCTTTAAGCAGCCAAGCCTTATAGGATTCTATAAGTAATCTTTAGCCAGGCATATTCTACTAAAGACATTGTAGAGATAAAATCTCTTCCTTCTAGAAAATATCATTAGTTTATTAATACCAAGATCCAGTTGTCAAGGAAATAAAACCAGATAATTTGTTGTCTTGTTTTCCCTCTGTGTAGGATGGGTATTTTTGACAAGTAAAAGGGGTTGAACAGATTTCAGGCCAAGTTAGTTTAAACCCATCTTCTCAATCTACCAAGGAAAAGAACCAGTTTTACCGAAGACCAGTATACCACTTAAAAACATGATATATTATCAAAGGTTTGAGTATTGTATGATGAAATAATTAAAGCTAATCATGACATTTTCATCAATTAAGAAGATTTTTAAGAATTAGTAGAATAGTAAAAGCAACAGTTCCCATAATTTTCACCCCTTTCTAAAACCCCTTTGTGACCACATCAAATTGATGTTTCCTATATAAAACCAAGAAATTCAATAGTGGAAAAAAGCTTTTATAATCCTACAAGTTGAGTTTGACATCAACATTCTCATACATGTTTTTACTTCTATGCACACAGAAACAAAGGCCACTCATTAACATTACTTACGCAATAACATTGTCATAACATATCAGACAGCCACAGTCTGCAAAGCTTTTCTTTAGACCCTGTAACTACATTATATCTTTTCTCTTTCAAAGATGTTACTAAAAGAAGCAACAGCATTATTGTATGTAATTTTAGATAAGGCCCTCTACTAGATAGCTCCTCACATGGTATAATTTGAGAGTAATGGGACTATCATGCAACCACCATGAAGTTTTGTATCACATGTATAATGATCCATTCCTGCAGCACCAACCGCTGTGCCAACATTTTACTCTGACTGGAAAAAAGAAAGTCTCAAGTTAATAATTATCTATGACACTAACCAATGTTTTTATTTTAGCACTTGACAATTCACATTTAATTGTATGTTGATGCCTCATATTTAAAGACTGAGCTAGGAATCTTTAATTCTAGATATATTTTCTCACCAAAGTTCTTGATAGAATCCAACTCCTATGTTAAATCATTTCAGTCAAGGATATGTCAGAAAGTTCAATATTAGAACCCATAATTGTACAACTAATAAATATGCATGTTATGTGTTATAGGAAGTTTACATTGCTATTAAAATAATCCCATCTAATAAAAGAGTAATATTCAAATTGACCATACCTCCACTACACCAACAAACCACGCCCACCAGCCAATCAAGAGCAAGTATGCAAATTAACCCAACCAAAATGGCTGTGGCCATCTAGCAAGCAGGAGGCTTGGGTTTGCCCGGTAATGGAGGAAGCCAAGCTTTCCACACACCTTGGCCGGCCTAGGCCTCCACTCAAGGCTACAAGGTTTCAATTATAGAAGATAAATAAATCCCAACAAAAATGGTTGCAGCCACGGAGCAAGCAGAAGGCTTGGCTCGGCTCAAGGCTATAGAGTTTCAATTGTAGAAGATAAATAAATCCCAGATCCCAGGGCCACTGCCTGGGTCACTGGTGAGCTTGGCTGGCCTGCAAACCACCACAGGCCCCTTACCCAAGCCGTCCCACGCCCCAAGGGAACCCCCACCCTGATCCAGGACACCCTTCAGGGCAATCCAGCTGGCCCCCACCCATGCACCAGGCCTCTATCCTATCTAATAAAAGAGTAATATGCAAATTGACCATCACTCCAACACACAAGATGGCTGCCGCCATGTGGTCAAAGATGGCTGCCTTCATGTGGACACAAGATGGCCACCACAAGATGGCCAGCAGGGGAGGGCAGTTGGGAGGAACAAGGCCTGCAAGGGAGGGCAGTTGGGGGTGATCAAGCCTGCAGGGGAGGGCAGTTAGCAGTGACCAGGCTGGCAGAGGAGGGAAGTTGGGGGTGACTGGGTCTGCAGGGGAGAGCAGTTGTGGGGGACCAGGCCTGCAGGGGAGGGCAGTTAGGGACAAACAGGCTGGCAGGGGAGCAGTTAGGCATCAATCAGGCTGGCAGGGGAGTGTTTAGGGGGTGATTAGGATGGCAGGCAGAAGCGGTTAGGGCAATCAGGAAGGCAGGTAGGAGAGCAGTTGGGAGCCAGCAGTCCTGTATTGTGAGAGGGATGTCCGACTGCCCGTTTAGGCCCGATCCTAGTGGGATTGGGCCTAAACAGGCAGTCGGACATTCCTCGAGGGGTCCCAGATTGGAAAGGGTGCAGGCTGGGCTGAGGGACACAGACCCCCATACACGAATTTCGTGCACCAGGCCTCTAGTTAGCACATTAGCAAATTTCCCCCTATGAAAAGTTAACCAATCTTCCCACTTGCCCTCATGCTTCATGTATATTTAACCCCATAATCTCTGAAAGAAATATAGTGCAAACCACAAATGGGAGTCTCAAGTGTAATTTTAAACTTAAAGCCTCAGATGTAGCTGCATTATAAAAGTAAAAAAAAAAAAAAATAGGTAAAATAAAATCATATACTTTTTCTCCAATATATCCAACATATTATCTATATATATCAAAGCCTAATATACAAAGTTTCCCCTCCGGAGTTTGACCAACCTGGAGTTTGCTTGCTCACTATTACCTGCGCTGACCACCAGGAGGCAGTGCAGAACAAAGGAAGGCCCCAGCCGGCAGCTGGGCCTCTAGTATTATAAATATGTAATCAATATAAATTTATTAATGAGATATCTTATATTATTTTGTTGTTACTAAGCTTTCGAAATGCAGTGTGTATTTTACACTTACTGAACATCTTAATTAGAACAAGCCACGTTGAAAGAGCACAACAGCCACTTCTGGTTACTGGCTACTATATTATTCCATCTATAATAATAAAAGTGTAATATGCTAATTAGAGCAGACATCCTTCTGGACCTCCTTGCAGACAACCTTCTGGACAAAGCTGGGGTTGCGAGGGAAGCCTGGGTCCTGGGTGCTTGCTGGCAGGCTAGAGGGAAACCCAGGTCCCGGGTGCCGGAGGGATGCCGGTTCCAGCATCTGGGGGAAGGAAGGCCTACTCTTACAATATTCGTGCATCAGGCCTCTAGTATTGCATAATTGCTTAATTATCCCAGGTCATTTTCCTAAGCCATCAACCAAGAATGAAAATAGCTGCTATACTAGTAAACAAAAATAAATGTGTCATACTAATATTTTGAAACCTCACCACAAAAAAATAAAATAGAACCTGTCAGAAATAATAAAACTATCCTCTGAAACCATGTGGTGTGATAAACACTTCTTGATGACATGATTAATATTGGGGAAATTCAGTGAACTTTTATTCAGTAAGTTTGAGTTCCTCTGGGGTATAAGATATCTTATAGGTATGACATATTTTAAATAACAGGTCTTAAGTAATTAATTTAATTAAGGAAATATATCTTGGAGACCTATTAAGTGTAACATACTTTTCAGTTGTCAGAATTTAAGCAAAGAACAACAAATGAAATTCACCCCTGTAACATGTTTTGGCAACATGAAGGTAGTTATGCCACTGGAATTAGAAAAGAAATGATACATTGCCCAAGCATGCAAGGAGTTACTCTCTATTTAAAGAAAAGTAAAACATGAAGATCTACAAGACAGTGTGAAAATGTCATCATAAGAGCACACATGAGTAAACAGATTGAAAATAAAATGTCAGGTAGATAATAGAAAGCACCATGAAAGAAAATAAAAGTGGATGATTTGTTAGCTAATGGTGTGATGAGAAAGTATAACCTATTTTATACACAGTGCTCAGGAGAGATAATTTTGATAAAATTACATAAATAAGTAAAGGATGAGTCATGTGAATATTTGAAGGAGTATTTTCCAAGCCCAGGAAAATGCAAATTAAGTATCTGAGCAGAGAAAATGACACCCTCTCTATATTTTTAAGATTTCTTTTTTATTTTATTTTTTCAGAGAGAGAAAGGGAGAGGGAGAGGGAGAGAGGGAGAAACATCTATGTGACAGTGAAACATCAATCAGCTGCCTCCTGCACTCCTACTGGGGATGGAGCCCATAGCCTGGTTATGTGCCCTTGACAGGGTTTCAAACTGGCAACATTTCGGAGCATGGAATGATGCCCAACCAATTGAGCCACAATGGCCAGGGCTAAGATTTTTTTATTTTATTTTATTTTTTGAGAGAGAGCAAAGATAGTGAGTATGGTTGTGAGTTTAAAAATGTGGGTAAGGGCCAGATCATTCAGTTATACCATGGTAACAACTTTGGTTTGTTTTTTTTTTCCTGAGTGGGATGGAAGCTACTGGAGCATTTTCATTTTAAAAATGATATGCTTCTACAGTTACTTGTGAGAAATAGAAAATAGGGGAAAATGTCGAGTTGGGACAATATTGGGAAAATATTGAATATTAAATTGAATACAGGGACAGTTATTTATAATCTACATTGGTTGACCATGGAAAGCTGATAGTTGTTTTTCTAGGGTGATGGAAATGTAATGGTATAGAATTGAGGTACATTTAAAGGGTGGAGAAAGTAGGGAACTTGCTAATGCAGGCATTTCATCTGGTGTGCCACAAGAATTTTTAAAATGTGCATACCTAACTAGCCAGGGACATTGACCTCTTTTCCCTTACATTGTCAAATTGAAAAAGAAAAAAAAAAAAAAAAAGAAGAAGAAGACAATACCCAACACAACAATAGCCATCCAGTGTGAATGAATCAAAAGTATACCTGTTATTTTGTCAGATTGGCAAAACAATATATTTTTCTTGTACAGCAGAATTATTGTAATTAGTTTGTGCACCATAAAATGAAAAAGGTTGAAAATTACTTTTCTAATGGCTTGATATAGATTGCTTAATTAAGGGGAAAGTAAAAGTTTGAAAAGCAGTGGATACAAAGAAAACATTAAGGAACCATATTCCAGACAAAAGAAGTACTTCAAAACTGAGCATAGACCCAAAGTAGCAACCATACCTAGAGGCGAGAACCTAGTCCAATTGAAACCGCAAAGGAATTAGTTGGCCTAACAGGTTTTACACGGTCAGAAAGAAATTGGAAAATCCTTTTATGACAGTGTAAGTGAAAGGACAGGCTGGAATTGGGAAGAGTCTGAAATATAAAATCACCCACTTCTATAAAACACTCTTTTCCTACACCAGAATTTTACTGAGTAAGCAGAAAAGAGGTTTTACAAGTAGAGAATTCATAAAATCTTGAACATTCCTACAGTAATTGGATTCTAATTCTGCAAGAATAGACAACAATATCAGAAACTAAATTCCTTCCTTGCTCAACCAATAGCTTGATAAGAACCTCAGCCTTTTGCAATGTAGCTTAAGAATTGGGAGCTAAGCCTGGCCAGTGTGGGTCAGTGGTTGAGTGTTGACTTATGACCCAGGATGTCACAGTTTGATTCCCTGGTCAGGGCACATGCCACGTTGCAGACTCGGTCCCCAGTGGGGGGCATGCAGGAGCCAACAGATCAATGATTCTCTCTCATCTCTCCCTTCCTCTCCCTTCCTCTCTGAAATCAATAAAAAGACATTAAAAATAAAAAATAATAACTGGAAGCTAAATTATCCAAAAGTGATTTCAAACTCATTAAATCCATAAGTTCCTCACCTCAAACTTCTACACAATAGGACGGATGTGCACTTTCTGGAAAACACAAAACAAAGCAAAGCAAACTATAGTTTACTTCCCATTGAGATTTAATGTGTGTGTGTGTGTGTGTATATAATATATATATATATATATATATATATATATATATATAATATATACACACATACATATGTATGTATAAATGTGACTATATTTCAGTGTACATATATATGTATAAATGTGAAAATATTTCAGTGTACATATATATAGTTAGATTTATATGTATCATTTTGTATTATATAAATAATACGTATTATAGTTATATTATAAAGATTATTTCATATATTGATATCATCTATAATAATAAAAGCATAATATGCTAATTAGACTGAACAGCCGAACAACCTTCCGGATGTCCTTCCAGACGACCTTCTGGATGAAGCTGCAGTGGCGGGGGCTGAGACAGAGGTGGTTAGGAGTGGTCAGGCAGGCAGGTGAGCAGTTAGGGCAATCAGGCAGGCAGGTGAACAGTTAGGGGTGATCAGGTGGGCAGGAGAGCTGTTTGGATTGCAAGAATTGATGTTTCTGGCTCTCTATCTCTCTCCCTTCCTCTCTGTGAAAAAACAGTAAAATATTAAAAAAAAAAAAAACCACAAAACAGTTTCTGGGTTGCTAAGGGCTCTAACAGAGACTGAAGATTTAAACATAGTTCACTAAAGTATTATGTAGTATGAACTGTCTATTATGACTACTGTGCTATGTAACCCCACATGCTATAAATATGGGCTTTTTCAATAGTTCTCCTCTAGAGAAATTCAATATGGAGATGGGATCGGGTTTAAGCAGGTCTTAAAGACACAAGTAGCATGAAAAAATGGCAGTCTCATTGCCTCTGTCCCCTCTGTATCAGTCATTTCTCCTTCAACCCAAACATAAAGGCACTTGAGGAAATTATCTATAATGCGTTGAATGAGGAAGAAATAAATAAGGGGCTGGGTTAGGGAAGATTACAGATAACTATATCATAAAATCTGAAATAACTGATGCTGATTATCCAGAGGAAAGAGGATTGTTACTACATACTGTTTATGCTGAAATGAGGAGGAATGTCTGACTTGCCTATTACTGTTCCTTTGGCACGTGGCATAATTTAATGGGAAGCTACAGGAACAAAAGATCATTTATAGGACCCACTCTTTGAGAATAGAGGTTTGGGTCACAGATTCAAGTAAATATGCCTGACTGTTTGGCTATTCTTTGTCCCTTTAAAATAATTACATTTTCTAAGTCTGATTATAAACATTCTTAGGAACTTTAAATTTATCTGATCACTTTGGTTGCTGGTGAATTTTTATGCAGTTTTTTGGAAATAATGATTTCTCTTTTACTTTGGAGTAAGTACAAAATTCTTTGGGTGGATAATGACCAAATTCAATGAAGATAAAAATCATTGTTTTTTTTTAAAAGTGACAATTTTATGTAAGATGGATTGTGAAGCTCATGCAAATCTAGGCACTAACAAAGGGAAAACTCAGTTTTTGGATCCTGCAACTGTGACAGTAGGTATCATCTAACATTCCCATCAGGGTCCTTGGCATGGAGGGTAAAGTATGCCATAAATCAAAGGAAAATATTCTAAATATCCCCTGGTTATTACCAGTCATCACTCATTCTTAAAACTAAGAATTCTGAATACCAAAGAGAGAGAGAGAGAGAGACAACTCGATGTACTGAATTAACATTGTTTTTCCTGAATTAATTTTCCAGTTTTATTTTTTAAATAAGATGTAATAAGGTAGGTTTTTATTTTCTAGTTTCACACCATTTTGATGAAAAATTTATCTAAGTTGTGTTTTCATATATTCATACTTCTAAAATGCATGAAAACAAAGCACAAATGAAACTGAGTGGGAAGATGCTGTCATTACTTATAGAAATAGCTACTAACTATGCAGCCATCTGTTGTGAATGACTCAACTCTGAGACATGTCATAAAACAGGAAATCTTGATGTTAGAAAGTATGCATCGCTCCAATAAGGACAATGCTTGTTGTTTTTAACTTAAATATTTCATTTTATTGTTTCATTTTTGAACATATATAACATATATATATATGTATATGTATATGTATATGTATATGTATATATACACATATATTTAACCCTTACACAAGGATATGTTTTTTTATTGATTTTACAGGAAGAGAGAGGAGAGAGGGAGAGAGAGAGAAGCATTTGTGTGAGAGAAACATGGATCAGTTGCTTCCCATACATGCCCTTACCAGGGATTGAATCTGCAATCTAGGTGTTCCCTGACCAGGAATCAAACCCTGAACCTTTTTGTGTATGGGATAATGCCCCACCAACTGAACCACCTGGCCAGGGCTATGTATATCTTTTTATATACTGAGGGATGAAGACAGTTTAGATTTCTTAGAATATTTTCAGTTAGATTTAATCATTCCTTTTATTCATTTTCAGTCTGTAAATAATTCATCATTTCATTTGCTCAGATTTCTCTTCTAACTAATGTATTTTTAACGTTGGGAAATATGGTTAAATAAAAGTATTTTGAACTTCATAGGCAGTAATGCCCACTATGAAGAACCTTAAAGTTTAAATTATTCCTACTTTCAGGTGAGCATTTCTGTTGCTTTCTGTTTGTGACATCTCAAGATTAGAGATGAAAGAATCTTGAGAATCCAAGTGTTTCCAGAGGAAATGTACGGTTGTGGGGGAAAAGACTGGAGTGAATTTAGAAGACCTATGATCTAAAATTGGTTGCGTTTTCATTTAAATTCTGTGTTCTTCATTTTCTTTTTATTTTCTTTGTTGATTAAGGTATTACACATGTGTCCTTATCCCCTCATTGCCCCCCACCTCCTTGCTCATGCCCTCATGCCCCTGGTGTCTGTGTCCATTGGTTATGCTTGTATGCATGCATACAAGTCCTTTAGTTGATCTCTCCCCCTTATATTGAAGAAAATGGAATAATCTTAATCCTCAGCCTTTTTCAACTCTGAGTTTATTTGTTACTATTCTATTTCTATATAGTGGAGATAATCCAGGAATGCTACTGAGGAGTTACAGAGTAGCATTAAATAAAATTGGCACCAGAAAGAACACCTAGTGTGATTGGCTCAAATTTCTAGCTACTTTAGTTGTTAAGCCTTCAAGTAAATTATAGATATTTCAAATAAAATCAGCTGAAAAAACATGGATCACTTCATCTTCCTTATGTATGTGTGTACTTCTGAGTGTATTAGGCGGGAGACAGGGAAATAAGATTTACCAATCCCACCCTTTATATTCTGTCTAATGGATACTTTCAGAACTCCATTTAGTTCTGGAGTCTAATTAATGAAGATCAAACTCTTGACAGTAGATTATAGTTATTTGGGAAGTGCAACAGAAGAAAATAAGCCATCTCTCATAGGAATTTCATATAGCATATTGTTTTTAAATTATATTATGTATAACCATGTGATGTATATAGTGTCAATATGGTCATCCTGGATATAGTGTCTCTTGAAGGATCATAGAAACACAACTATATGGATTTGCAAGAACCTTAAATATTATGTAATAACCTAATTTACCAACACATAGGAAATTGAACATCAATACTATCTGGCTCTGGTTGGACTGGGAAATAAATGCTGGCAAATGTCATCAACAGGTGGAATTATTAAAATTCTATCTTACAGTTTTCCTGTACACTTAGAGTTCTCTGCAGGTGTTTGTCTTTTGCCTTCTTAACAACTATAGTCTATAAAAAATGGATAGTGGACTATATGAAAGTATTATAAAAATCTGTTCTTTGACCATGTTTGCTCCTCCATCTGTGTGAAAGTTTATGTAAATAAATCTGAAAATTTAAGGTAACTATTGAGAAAACATCATATAATTGTATTGATAAGAAATACAACCAAAGGAAACTAGAACTAAGGGTTCACATGTGCATAGTGACTCAGTGCTGATTTTTGAAAGAACTGATATTTCTTTAGTTTTTCTAATTTTTCTGAGATGCAGATATAGAATTTAATTCTACTCTTCAATTAAGTTTGTTGTTTTTTTTTTTGTTTTTTTTTTTGTCATAAGTGTATTATAGTACCTTCTTTAGCTCTTTTATATTTGTAATGCCTGCATCTAGGTCTATTGTTACTGGTCAATGTTCTGATTTTCATTAATATCTGTGAAATGTAAGGAACACATTTTATTGTCTTATAAAAAGTTCTACTTTTATAAAACAACTAGAGGCCAGGTGCACAAATCCATGCATGGGTGGGGTCTGGTCAGTCTGCCCCAATTAGGGCCGATCAATAGGGGACAGCTGGATGGGGGGAGGGGCTGCAGGAGGTTGGCCTACTGGACTCGCCCCTAATCGGGCCAGTTGGCTGGCTGCAATGTATGTCATCATGACCGGTTGTTCTGGTCATTCTGGTTGCCTGGCTTTTATTGTTATACTAGAGGCCTGGTGCACGAAATTTGTGCACGGGGGGCAGTGTGTGTCCCTCAGCCCAGCCTGCACCCTTTCCAATCTGGGACCCCTCAAGGGATGTCTGACTGCCCATTTAAGGCCCAATCCCAGTAGGATGTGGCCTAAACGGGCAGTCAGATATCCCTCTCACAATCCAGGACTGCTGGCTCCCAACTGCTTGCCTGCCTGCCTTCCTGATTGCCCCTAACTGCTTCTGCCTGCCAGCCTGATCACCCCCTAACCACTCCTCTGCCAGCCTGATTGATGTCTAACTGCTCCCCTGCCAGCCTGATCACCCCCTAACCACTCCCCTGCTAGCCTGATTGATGCCGAATTGCTCTCCTGCCAGCCTGATTGCCCCTAACTGCCCTCCCCTGCAGGCCTGGTTCCCCCCAACTGCCCTCCCCTGCAGGCCTGGGTCCCCTTCAACTGCCCTTCTCTATAGGCCTGGTTGCCCCCAATGTCTCTCCTCTGCCAGCCTGGTCACCCCTAACTGCCCTCTCCTGCTGGCCTTATTGCCCCCAACTGCCCTCCCTTGTAGGCCTGGTCCCTCTCAACTGCCCTCCTCTGCTGGCCATCTTGTGGTGGCCATCTTGGGTCCACATAGGGGCAGCCATCTTTGACCACATGGGGACAGCCATCTTGTGTGTTGGAGTGGTGGTCAATTTGCATATTACTCTTTTATTAGATAGGATAGATACTTACAGATAAACATCATGCTGCTTTGAAAACATCTATTATGCCAAAAGGCCAACTGGAAAGGAAAGTAATCAATGGAAATTATTATGACCATAAACTAATCTAGTTTTTAGATAATTAATTAAAATAAAAATATAACATGATTAAAATTTCCTCATAAGGCTTAAAACCCTACATCTACAATCAGCCTGTCACATACTAACATGTTTTTCCTTTTTAGGTGTCATTCTAACACTTACCAATATGCATTATTTATAGTCCTGATATCTACACTTATTAGTAATAACATTTTTTGCTTGGAAGGCTCCAAAAGATATTTTAATAATGTAATTTTCATAGTTCTTCTCTTACCCTCTTCTTTACAATGTTAGAGAACTTAAAATTCTTTCTAATAAAAGAGTAATATGCAAATTAACCATCACTAGTCCTAGTTTGGAGAGGGTGCAGGCTGGTCTGAGGGACACCCCGCCCCGTGCACAAATTTTGTGCACCAGGCCTCTAGTATATTATAAAGGTAGAGATATATAGGCTTTCTGTTGGAAAGTTTTACAGGTGTAAATGCTAGAAATGTTGAAAATAGAAATATATACATAGGAGATAAGAAAGGGAAATAAGAAAGGCATTTTATTGGGAGATAAAAAAAGGGATTTTATTGGGAAAATTATGTACATAATTTTTCAAGTCTCTATGGTAACTTACAATATATTTTCAGGTTTAATATCTAAAATTAAAATAAATTCATCATAGATAAGCCTTCTTTCATATACAGAATTTTAGTGCAGACTCTCACAGGTATTTTTTGTTTTGAGGGGATATATTACTCGCAATAAATAAACACACAAGGAGAAACCAAGATGGCGGCATAGGTAAGCACCTAAACTGCTGCCTCACACAACAATTTCAAAACGACAACTAAAAGACAGAACAGACACCATCCAGAACCACAGGAAACCTGGCTGAGTGAAAATTCTACAACTAGAAGGAAAGAGAAAAGCTCACGGAGAATTGGAGGTATGGCAAAGGGTCTTTGTGCGCGCAGAGAGGAAGGGCGGCTGAGAGCCTGGCTGACTTTCTCTGGCGGAAAGGGGAAGGAAGCCCCCTACCACACTGAACCCCAGTTCTGACTGCACTGAACCCCAGTCCCGGGCGAAACCCCGTGGACCCAGGCTCATACAGGGAGAGTCTGGACTGTCAGGTAGAGAGAAAGGCACCCAGAGACTCGGAGACCTGGGGGAGACCCGGGAGAGCCCCAGCAGGCATGGTTCCGGAGGCACGCGCGCCAGTGTGCACAAAGGCTGCGGAGGTTGCCACAGGCTTTCCCTAGCAGAAGGGAGTCTGAAGCTCCTGACTGCACTGAACCCCAATTCTGACTGCACTGAACCCCAGTTCCAGGCGAGCCCCTGGGGACCCGCGCTCTTACGGGGGGGAATCTGGACTCTCGGGCAGAGACTCGGGAGCCGGGGAAGGCAGAGGTCTGCAGGCGTGCATGCGCGCAAGGGCAAGGCTGACTGGAAGTCAAGACTGTCTGCCCCGCCTTGAGACTCCACCCCATCCAAGCTGAGCACAGTGGCTATTGCAATTTAGCAAGTCTAATCCTATAAGGGTGTCTCCAACACCAAACTTCTCCCAGCGTAGACACAGCTGATCCTTACAGCCAACTGGCCTGGAGGTCAATTCCTCCCAGTGATACCAACAACAATCAAGACTTAACTACAACAAGGTTGTACACACAGTCCACAAAGGGGTGCACCAAGAGTGTCCACCTCAGGTTAACTGGGGAGGCCGACCCACTGGGCCATATAGGAAACCTAGCACTCAAATCTACCCTACCAACTCAGGGAAGCAGTGAAAATGCGGCGTCAAAGAAACAGATCACAAATGAAAGAAATGAAGGAAAACAAACGACTGGATATAGAATTCAAAACCACGGTTATAAGGCTTTTCAAGAATATCTTAGAAAAGGCCGATAAATATAACGAGACCCTCGAAGATATGAAAAAGGACCAACTAGCAATTAAACATACACTGACTGAAATAAAAAATATTATACAGAGAACCAACAACAGACTAAAGGAACACAAGAATCAAGTCAAAGAATTGAAATACAAAGAAGCAAAAAACACTCAACCAAAAAAGCAAAAAGAAAAAAGAATCCAAAAAGTTGAAGATAGTGTAAGAAGACTCTGGGACCACTTCAAGCGTACCAACATCAGAATTATGGGGGTGCCAGAAGAAGAGAGAGAGAAAGATACTGAAAACCTATTTGAAGAAATAATGACTGAAAACTTCCCCCACCTGGTGAAAGAAATAGACTTACAAGTTCAGGAAGCGCACAGAACCCCAAACAAAAGGAATCCAAAGAGGACCACACCAAGACACATCATAATT
The DNA here is from genome assembly GCF_963455305.1 of Plecotus auritus. Taxonomy (NCBI): domain Eukaryota; kingdom Metazoa; phylum Chordata; class Mammalia; order Chiroptera; family Vespertilionidae; genus Plecotus; species Plecotus auritus. The sequence continues at coordinate 205,486,591 of NC_137770.1, read as the reverse complement.
AAAATGCCAAGAACAAAAGACAAAGAGAGAATATTAAAAGCAGCAAGAGAAAAACAGTTAGTTACCTACAAGGGAGTACCCATACGATTGTCAGCTGATTTCTCAACAGAAACTATGCAGGCCAGACGGGAGTGGCAAGAAATTTTCAAAGTGATGAATAGCAAGAACCTACAACCAAGATTACTCTACCCAGCAAAGCTATCATTCAGAATTGAAGGGCAGATAAAGAGTTTCACAGACAAGAAAAAGCTAAAGGAGTTCATCACCACCAAACCAGTATTATATGAAATGCTGAAAGGTATTCTTAAAGAAGAGGAAGAAGAAAAAAGTAAAGATAAAAATTATGAACAACAAATACATATCTATCAATAAGTGAACCTAAAAATCAAGTGAATTAAAAACCTGAGGGACAGAATAATCTGGTGAATATAATAGAATAAGGGGCATAGAAAGGGAGTGGACTGATAATTGTCAGGGGGAAAGGGGTATGGGGGGGGTTCAGGAAGAGACTGGACAAAAATCATACACCCATGGATGAGGACAGTGGGGGGGGAGGTAAGGGCAGAAGGTGGGGTGGGAACCGGGTGGAGGGGAGCTATGGGGGGGGGAAAGGAGAAACAATTGTAATAATCTGAAAAAGATTTATTTAAAAAATATATATAAATAAATAAATAAACACACAAATATTGTGCTGACAGTTTTTTTCAGTGCAGTAGGGCAAATATTAAACAGATATTAGTAATTACCATTATAAGAAAAATAGTACATCAAAATAAGAGTTTTTCAGATGTGCTAAGAGTCCATATGCAAGTGGTATAAGTGAAGCCTCTCTAAAAAGATGACTTGTAATCTAAAACCTGAATAATCAGAAAGGGCCAAAATGTGAATATTAGAGAAAAGGAGTTTCCAAGTAGATGGAATAGGATGAAAATGGTCTATAATGGGAAACTGCCGTCAGATTTAAGAGAGAGTGGCTATAGTGGCTGGGGGGTAGATAGCAAAGGGGAGAGAGCCTGGAGATGTAGGAGGTTTTAGATCACATAAGGTTTTTTTGTTTGCTTGTTTTTGGTTAAACATTAAGAATTTACTGAAGTTTTCATAAGAAATTATAAATAAGTGGAAAGGTAAGTTCATGTAAGGGAATAATTACATAATTTGAAGTTTCAATCCTATCCATATTAATTAATTCAATAAAATCTCTATTTTAAAAATCTCAAAGTGTTCTGTGGACTTAACTAATAAACTCAAAGTTAATATGTGATAATATATATGCAGAGATGGCCAAGATGATGTTCAAAAAAAAAAAAATAAGGAAAACAATAAGAACAAGAAGGAAATTTTCCCAAGAGTGGTTAGGGCAGACAATAAAGAGAGTTTTCCATGTGGGCCTTATATACAGGATGGCTGACTGATGGGGCCCTGATTACAGGGTGAATGAGCTTTTATAATTAGACTGCAAGTACCAGAGACCAAAAGACAACTCTTAAGGCTCCCTCTCACTTATCTCAAGGAGTGGAGGTGAGGGATTTATCTTAGAAGAATTTACAAACAATTCCTTTAGATAAAGTGATAAATTTCTACAACATTCAAGACAGAAAGTATAACAGCCTAAACCTGGAAGGAACTTCTATGTTCCTGCAGGTGCTTCCTTCTCCTTTAAACTCCAACCCTAGGGGTTAGAATCTGAGAGAAAGTAGGAGTAATAGGAGAAAGAAAGAATGAAACAAACAAACAAACACACAACACATCAAACAGTTCACCAAAGGTAGGCTAACTGAGTAATTAATTTGGCGGGCTTTTATGACTCTAAAGAGAAAAGTAAGCAATTAGATTTAATATATTCTTTTCAATTTCTAGTGGGGAAAAAACCCAACACATTTGTATGCATAGATGATGAATTTTTAAGAAAGAGAACTTGTTCATGGGTTGAGTCATGAATAAAAGGAAGATTGCATTCTGCTGAAAAGCAGTCTGTTCATAGTGGCCAATATATTACTTTCTCAGAATCATAACCACCAATCGCTTAAAAATCATCATTTTATAAATGCATTATGTTCTCTATTCATCTTTCACTCTCCATAGTATACAATTAATAAAAATATCACTGTTTGTATTTTTGCCCAGCCATTTTTAATCAGGTACGAAGGAACATCAGAATTATACAGCTTAGAAGTTGTGAACTACATTGTAACACTGGTGTATTTGAAATTTCCATAAAGCTAACACATATGCCATTCAAAATGAGGTTTGTTAATTTCTGAAGAAATTTATTTCATCTAGATTTCTAGAAGAAGTTGTTACAGTTATTTCACAAATAAGATCATAGATAAACATGATCAAGTACTTTTCTATTCATATACCATCTCAAGGTCATAATTTATTTCCACAAATAAGCATGTGAAAATGATACCACAACATATCACTGTTAACCATCACAAGACCAGAGGCCCAGGCTCTTAAATTGAAGCCGAGATGCTAACTTGAAAATTCATTATGTATAATGAATATATTCAATGAATATATATAATAAAGACATATATATACAGCATATATATAATATCTTCAATATATATATATATATATATTTTTTTGAGATCTCAAAATACGATAAATTTCTGGTGGTAAATTTTTTCCCATTGGCACTGTATTACATAATATAGCTTGTGTTCAGCATTTAAGAAGTTGTAGCTACATTCCATTATCAAAGACATATTTGTTAAAACATGCATATAAAAGGGTTTGTAATTGAAGCACAGCTTTGATATATTTAATAGGATGTAAAACTGCCATCCTATTTTAATAGGCAATGTTTTATGTGCATTAGCAGTAATATAATAATGCCTCTTCCGTGTGCTCTTGCCATTAGCACTTTTTCCCTCCCTTTCTTTTAGTTAGTCTTAAAACTTTAATGTAATCCAAACACATTAACATCTTTCTCCCCTTAATGTTCATGAATAAAAGGGAGCTTTGAAATTAACTTTCCTTAACTGAAGGATAGTTACTATACAACTTGATCATCAGTACTTTTTCTTCAGTTCTGCCTTCCTGTTAATTTATGTACACTCTTTCTAGCCTTGGCGATGCTTATGGTCTCTGAAAGAGTTAGAATGAAGAAAATAAGCAGGGAATGAATTTCATGCATTTAAGAACAACTGCATCCTCTTATGTGCTATTAGGCCAGGCTCCTTCTGACAGCCTTGAATTAAAATGACAAAACAGCGAATGAACCATCGATGACTTAATGATGGTAGAATTATTAGAATTATTACAAAAACGCACTGATATTATCTCACAAGATTTTTTACATTTTCTCTCTGATTCAGAAGATTCAGACTATATTATTTTTCTTATGATATTTCAGTATGACTTTTAATATTGTCTTTGAAGAATGTGGCATATAGGAATATGTCAAGAAATTTAATCAAACTAATGGGAATTACCTGATTGAATTTCCCAAAAGTAGTCTTATCTAGACTGCAGCTAATTATACACACACACACAGTTCAATGATAGCAGTGTAGAAGGAAAAGCTTGCCTTCAAACAATAGGAGAAATCTGTATGGTTTAATGGTCTTGGACTCAGCTTTAACGTACTACAGCTCAAATTTAATATTTTTATATTTTTTCAGGAGTAATTTTTGGTACATATTTAACTATTTTCATGATATAAAAACTAGAGATGCAGAATTCAAAGACAATTGTGGAATCACAGTGGAAGGGTGAGAAGACATTAACCAAAGAATTTATATGCATATATGCATAACCCTTGACACAGACAATGGTGTGGTGAAAGCCTGGGGGTATGGGGGGGGGGGTAGGGGGGGAAGGGGGATGGATGCTGGTTAGAAGGGGTCAATGAGGGGGGAAAAGGAGACATCTGTAATACTTTTGATAATAAAGATAAACTAAAAACGAAAACATATTCCAACAACAAACAAACAAACAAACAACAACAACTAAAGACAATTGGGTCAGTTCTCCTGTTCAACTCTATCAAAGCTTAGGTGGCTTGGAGTTTCTGGGACTTGGTAAATTAATCTAAAATTCTTTCAGAAGTTAGACAAGATCCTACACCTCAGTGTTGCAACTGCTTTAAGGGGGCCCGATAATGTTCTTGGAAATACCCCAGAACTCTTGAGTGTTTTTGCTACTCTAGAAGTTTCCTTTATCAGGAACTTATTAAAGCAGAAGACTACATTTCAACCTAGTTGATTACCTCTTGAATTTTCTATTCATGTAAGTTGCAGCTGTTTATATAAAATTAAGTATTACATGAAAATTTTCTTGACTTAAAATTGAAAGTTAAAAGCTACTTCATCTAGATCTTATCACTGATGAGCTTTAGAGAGTAAATGTCTAACTTCATTCATTAAATAAACTTTGAGTGTCTGTTACATAGAATGTATAAATATATATATCCTATCTAATAAAAGAGTAATATGCAAATTAACCATCACTCCACTACATCGACAAGACACGCCCACAAACCACACTCACAAGCCACACCCACCAGCCAATCAGGAGCAAATATGCAAATAAACCCAACCAAGATGGCTACGGCCACAGAGAGCAGGAGGGAGGCTTGGGTTTCCCCGGCAATGGAGGAAGCCAAGCTTTCTGCTTGCCCTTGCCGGCCTAGGCCTCCACTCAAGGCTATAAAGTTTCAATAATAGAAGATACATAAATCCAAACAGAAATGGCAGCAGCCACGGAGCTGGAAAGAGCAGGAGGCTAGGGTTGCCCCCGGTGATGGAGGAAGCCAAGTTTTCCCCACACCCTGGCCGGCCCAGGCCTCCGCTTAAGGCTACAAAGTTTCAATGATAGAAGATACATAAATACCCCCAAAAATGGCTGCTGCCACGGAGCAAGCAGAAGGCTTGGTTCCTCTCCAGGCTACAAAGTTTCAATTGTAGAAGATAAATAAACCCCAGATACCAGGGCCTCCACTTGGGTTGCTGGGGGGCGTGGCCGGTCTGCAAACCACCACAGGCCCCTCACCCAGGCCACCTCATGCCCCAAGGGAACCCCCACCCTGATCCGGGACACCCTTCAGGGCAAACCAGCCAGCCCCCACCAGTGCACCAGGCCTCTATCCTATCTAATAAAAGAGTAATATGCAGATTGAACATCACTCCAACACACAAGATGGCTGCCCCCATGTGGTCAAAGATCCTGCCCACATGTGGACACAAGATGGCCACCACAAGATGGCCAGCAAGGGAGGGCAGTTGGGAGGGACCAGGCCTGCAGGGAAAGGCAGCTGGGAGGGACCAGGCCTGCAAGGGAGGGCAGTTGTGGGCGATCAAGCCTGCAGGGGAGAGAAGTTAGGGGTGACCAGGCCTGCAGGGGAGGGCAGTTGGGGGGGACCAGGCATGCAGGGGAGGGCAGTTAGTGGTGACCAGGCCTGCAGGGGAGGGCCGTTAGGGGCAAACAGGCTGGCAGGGGAGTGTTTAGGGGGTGATCAGGCTGGCAGGCAGAAGCGGTTAGGGGCAATCAGGAAGGCAGGCAGGTGAGCAATTGGGAGCCAGCAGTCCTGGATTGTGAGAGGGATGTCCGACTGCCCGTTTAGGCCCAATCCCACCGGTGGGATCGGGCCTAAACGGGCAGTTGGACATACCTCTAGGGGTCCCAGATTGGAGAGGGTTGCAGGCTGGGCTGAGGGACACCCCCCCCCCCCCCCGTGCACGAATTTCGTGCACCGGGCCTCTAGTATATATATATATATCACATTCACATCTTAGAAAAATAGATGTTTAAAAAGCAGCTTTAGTAAAGAGGATGTTGCAGGCTTGTATCTTTTAAACTACACATCACAAAGTTTTTCACAAGACTAACATTGGCTTTTAATCAAAAGGTACCTCTCCAATTCACTGACCTCATTTCAGGGGTTAATCACTTAATTCACTTGTTTCAACATCTTGAGCATAAATAATTCTGGTGTGTTTTTCATTGTATAGTCCTTTATTCAAAAATTTGACGTTTCTCTTTAAATTTATTAATATTTGGGGGATAAGAGAATTACCTATGTGGATTATAATTATGTTAATTTGAGGATATATACTATTTTGGGGTAGGATGGAGGGAGGAGAGAGACACAGAGATTTCCTGAAAATATTACTTACTGAAAATTTGGAAAGGGAGTATTAAACATTATATAAAAGTCCTGACCTTTATATCTAGAAAGTGTTAAAATAAAAATTTTGGATAATAAAAATATCATCCCTTAAGTCTTATCTTTCATAACTCAAGCGTAATAGAAAAGATTATCTGAAATACTGATTACCAAAATTTTGGTTTATGGTCATACCATCATGCACATTCCTGATCTCGTCTGATCCCTAACATTTTGATTTTCTGTCAATATATTAAGAAAAAAACAATGTTAAAGAACAATATACAGATGAAAAATCAGAAAATACATAATCTATGAAAAAATTGCTTGTCCTTACCATTTTAGCAAGGTAAACAAACCTTGCTACAAAATTATAATAAAATCAAATTAAGTAAAATGAATCTAGCGATATAGCAGTATGTATGACAAATCAACTCCAAAAATATACAAAAATTATAATGACCAGAAGAGTTTATTTCAGCAATGCAGGTTTGGCTAAACATTTAATAAGTAAACAATTTAATTCACCTGTTTAAAAGACTAAAAAAGGGGAAAAAATTATAGTCATTTCCGCTGAGGCAGAAAAAAGCATTTGATAAAATTCAGCACACATTCATTATAAAACATCTCACCAAACTAAGCATAGAAATAAACTTCCTCATTCTAATGAAGGGAATATATATATAAAAAAAAAAAAATACCTACAACTAACGTACCCCATGGTGAAAAACTAAATGTTTTCTCCCTCACATTTAAATTAAAGTAGGTATGCTTACTTTAAATATTATAGGGAAGATAAAAGTCAATATCATAAGGCATCCAAAATAAATACCCTACAGACTGGAAAGTAAAAATCAATACTGACTTTATTTTAGACCACATAATCACCTTTGTAGAAAATCTTAAGGCATTCACAAAAATAGCTATGAAAGTAAGGCCACCAAATATATGATCATTATGTAATAGGCGACTGTATTTCTATATGCTAAGTAGTAACCAATTAAAATTAAAATTTTTTAAATATTTATAGTAGTATCAAAAATAAAATAATTAGTGAAATACATGCATGCTACAAAATGTCATGAAGAGAAAAATAATGGAAGATATGCTATGTTCATGATTAGAAGAAATCCTGTAAAAAAGATAAAATTCTTAGTAAACTGATCTATAGAATCAACTCCACCCCAATCCAAATCCAGTAAAGCTGTTATAAAAATAAATAGTTTTTAAAATGAGGTGATAAGCTTGGCCCCGGAGGATGGCTGGTTAGCCAGAGACAGGTAAGATTCCTTAGGAAAGGAACAACCTAAGACAGGCACAGTCGCAGGGGGGCCATCAGGAGAGAACTTGGGGGTCAACAGAGGTGGGGCACAGACCCTCACCCCCCCAACCTTGCAGGGGCCTGAACCCTCACCCCGTCTGAGGGAGGTCTCCTGCCCCCATGGCTGCTTTGCTTCCCATGCCCAGCTCAGATCGGGACACAGGTGACAGACAGTGACTTGGCCCAGCTCAGATTGGGACCCAGGTAACAGACAGAGACTTGACAGACAGCAGCTGCCCTATATCTAAATCCAGCCTAGCACCAGGAATGCTCAGGGCCTACTCAAGAATGCAAATAATCCTTTCCACTAATATTTACAGGGTAAACTAAGATTGTTGGTAGAGTATTAAATTTGACAGTAAAATAATAATCAAGTTTTCAGATTAATTTAAATAGGCTAATTGAAATAAGTGAATATTCAAGAAAATTTAATTGTACTGGACAAAAAGCTGTTCCTAAAGTGGTAACTAAAATTTCTATCGGTAATTCATCTCATGGTAAAATTCCTGAACATGCAATGAAACTAAAGCAGTCATATTTTTGTGCAAAAAATTAAAATTTAAAGTTAGCAAGACTGCATTATAAAATTTACAATTATATCGTTTGGGCAAAAATAAAAAGGATCCCAAATCAATTAAATAGAAAAGATTCCTTTATTAACTTTTGGTCGAGAATATGTTTGTATATTTTCAGAAAACAACTCCAAGACCATGTGGATTCCTACAACAGAGAGGAATTGACAGGTCTGCTCCAACCACGAAGACAAGAGGAGAAACAGTCCAGAGATGGAAGACGCTGACGACGCCTTGCCACGCTAGCAGTCAGCAGCTGTGCATCGCAGCAGGTTGCCTAGGACCAAACCAGAGAGGGTCGGACCTGCATTGCCACCATGTGCCCACCATCCAGATATCATTGCTGACATGTACACTTAAGGAACTGTATGACATTGAAATGAGGACTCAGAACTGTTGGACATTGAAATTGGAACTCAAACATTTTTTGTTATTATATGTTTATTTCTAGTCTGCAGAGGTAAGATTTTTTTTAAAGGAAAGAAATGGGGAAAAAATAGATACAGAGGCAAAGAAGCATTGAACAGACTGTCAAACTACAGTGGGAAGGCAGGGGAGGTTGGGGGGGGGCGCGCTGTAAGAGATCAACTGAAGGACTTGTACGCATGCATATAAGCATAACCAATGGATACAAGACACTGTGGCGGGGGTGGGGGGCAGGTAAAGGCATGTATTGAGGGGTAGGGGAGGCCAGTGGGGGAGATCAATGGGGAAAAAAAAAAGGACACATATGTACTACTATTTGTAATACTTCAAACAATAAAAAAATAAAATAAAATAAAAAATAAATAAAATAAAATGAATAAAATGAGGTGATAAAATATTATATGATACTAGAGGTCCGATGCACAAAGATTCATGCAAGAATGAGCCTTCCTTCCCCTGGTTGCCGGCACTGCCTTCACTCCAGCCGGAGCTGCCTTTCTGCCTTCCCGCGCTGCTCAGAGGCCCAGAGTGGCTGGGGTGGTGCCTATGCATGCAAATTAACCTGCCATCTTTGTTGGGTTAATCTGCATATCCACTCCTGATTGGTTAGTAGGTGTCATGAAGTTACAGTCAATTTGCATCTTACTCTTTTATTAGTGTAGATAGCCAATAGAATTTTAATAAGAAGAACAAATTTGAAGGAATTGTACAACCTGACTTCAAGATTTAAAACACAGCTACGGTAATCAAGTAAGTGTCGGCAATAATAGAAACATGATGTCTACAAATAGAACTACACATATATAGTCAATTATTTTTTGACAAATATGCCAGGATAATTCAATAAGTTATTAATAGTTTTTTCAACAAATGATGATAAAAGTTGGATATTTATATTTTTAAAAGGGGATCTAAGTTTTACAACATACATAACGTGAATATTACCTGCATCATAAACATAAATGCAAGTGTTTAAATTATAAAACTTCTAGAAAAAATCACTAAAATATTCTGTATGACCTTGGATGAGGCAAATAGTGGCTAAGCCACACACACACACACACACACACACACACACACACACACACACACAAAATAGATAAATTGATTCCATCAAAATTGTAAACTTTTTCTATTCAAAAATGCTATTAAGTAAATGAAAATGCTAGACTCAAACATGTAGAAAATATTTAGAAAATATCTATCTCATAAAATAGTTGCATCTATATATGTTGAGAACTTTTTAACACAAGAAAAAGACAATCCAATTTAAACATAGGCAAAAGATTTAAACAGACCCTTCATCAAAGAAGCACATATACAGATGCTCACTATCATTAGTGGGTAGGGAACTGCAAATTAAAACTCCACAGAGGTACCACTGGAATGTCTAAAATTGGTAAGACTGATGATACCAAGTGTTGGAAAGGTTGTGAAGTAGAAGGAACTCTCAAATATTGCTGATGAAAATGCAAAATAGTAAAGCTATTCTGGAAAACAGTTTGGCTGTTTCTTAAAAGTTAGCATACACTTAGGCTATAATCCAACAATCCCAACCCTACAGATTTACTCATGAGAAATGAAAACACATGCTTACTCAAAGACTTGTACTTAAAAATTAATAGCAACTTTATTCATAATAACTCAAACCTGAAAACAACCCAAATGTTATCAACTGGTGAATGGGTAAACAAAATTAAGTATATTGGTACAATGACATATGAGTCAGCCACAAAAAGGAGCAAACCAGCAATCCATGCAAAAATATGGATGAATTTCAAGAACATTAGGCTAAGTGAAAGAATATATAAAACTCAAGGTATTGTGTGGTTCCTTTTATACGTCAGTTGGCAAAGGCACAGCTATAATGACTGGAAGCAGATCAATGGTTTCCAGAGGCAGGGTGTGGTGGGAAATACAAAAAGGTACAAGGGAGCCTTTTTGGGAAACAGAAATATTCTACATCAAATTGTGCTGGTGATAGGCACACTACTGTATAAAGCTGTCAAACATCATCAAAGTGTACAACTGAAAACGGGTTTTTTCTTGTATCTACATCATACCATGATAAAGCAGGCAAAAGAAATTAAGAGTGTTAGAAAACAACACATTAGATAATATCTCCCCCCAAAAGTAAAAAGAACACAATCTTTGTTTATTTGCTCTAAATAAACTTAGTTTATTAAACACTCACTATATTATCCTTTTTAAAATTTTAGTTTTTTTCAAGAAGCACTAAAAACTTGATCACCCGTGTGTTTCTGGGAAAACTGCTTTAATGTCCTTTTTCATTAATGCCTTTTGAATTTTGTGATTGCTCTCTGGGACCACATTCCCTCCCCTGACCTTGGCTGCCCATTCTCGGTGGAGCTCAGACTATTAACTCTGGTCTCATTCAGTCTGTTTTATGTCTGTTTGTTTGTTTGTTTTTAACCCACTGTACACTGTAAGAGTCTATAGACGCAAGCAGCAGACCTCCCCCACACGCCATGTGCCTCTATAGCCGCAAACCTCGCATATCAACTCTGGCCGCCCAATTTTAAAATCAGACTTGTTAGTGATATCTCTGAATTTGTAAAGAAAATAATGGTAACTTAAATTCATAAATATTCCAGCACATATGTAAGAAATGGGGATGGTTTCTATTTTGGATGTGTGGCAGTTACCTGGTTAATAGTCCATAAACATGAACCAATTTCACATTAAGATATGATAACTTTTAATAGATAAATGTGTCTCCAAGGGCTATATACATTCACAAATTTTATATATTAAACTACATTTATACAATACATTAAGATTTACAAATCACATTAATAAGAATTATCTCATTTTATCCATGTAACTCGGTGAAATAAATGGCAAGCAATATCATTATCTTCATTTAACAAATGACACAGCAGAGACTTATAAAGGATTACAAGACACTTTTTTGCTATGAAAATATTGTAGTTTGCCTACATTGATGATATTTCAGTGATTGAGGCTCTTATTGAGTAATATTTTGGGGCAATCTGTCAAATGGCCTTATCCCAGTTATAGACAAACATGCATATTCTCTTCACTACTTAAGCCAGCCTGAATAATAGATAATATTACCTGACAGTCTTTATGTCAAAGTTGCAGATATTAATAAAAATCTTAAAAATAAATAATATGTTCATATTAAAAATAATGAGGCTATGATTTTCCCTATTTCTCTTAAACTCACCAGCACACCAGCAAAAACTCATGAAATGTCTGTAAGCTGTAGCAATTTAGAAAGTTATGTCTTTCAAGTCATCAGACTATGCTGATTTTATGACTGTATTAATTTCCTAAGTGACAGGTACTATGAAAGTGCTGAACAAAATAGTGATTCGGACAATGACTTTAATGGAAAAAAGGACAGCAGCTGAATAAACAGTACAATGCGAGTGGAGGGAGTGATGCCTGGGTGATGATACACCCTCTGACATGAGGATGGGTTGTCCAATGATGGGGCCAGACAAGACAAAGTAGGGTGTTCTGGTCCAGACCCTCCACCAACCTTTGCTATTTTCTGAAGAAGCCATTATTGAACTGCCACACTGCTTTAGTGCTCAATTACAAAAATCAAGTAGTTTAACTGACTAGAGTATCATCTGATGCCTGAATCAATTTATGAACTTTATAGACTTTCCTGAGACTAAATACCCTTAAGGTATTATGTCTAGACTAGAGGCCCAGTGCATGGATCCATGCACTGATGGTGTCCCTCAGCCTGGCCTGCACCCTCTCACAATCCAGGATCTTTCTGGGGATGTCAGATTGCCTGTTTTGGCCCAGTCCCCGCAGGCCAGTCTTAGAGACCACACCAAATCTATGCACCAGGCCCCTAGTATGCATATAGATCTTTAGTTAATCTCTTTCCCCCCGACCCTCCTCCCCCTTTCCCTCTGAGATTCATCAGTTTGTTCCATGTTTCTATGCCTGTGCATTGCATGTCTGCCCCCTGGTGGTCAGTGCATGTCATAGCTACCAGTTGAATGGTCACTTAGGCTTTTATATATATAGATTTTACACAATTTGTAATATGAGAAAAACTTTAATAAATTATTCCTCAATAACTTCTGGCAATTTTTTTTGTTCTTGTTATTTCCTATACAGAATATGTAATGCAGTCTCTCCCTGTTTTACAGGATTGATATTCAAATAGTCAAATAAACATTTCTCTCCAGCCTTCAGTCCATCTTTACCATGTAATGCCAGAAGTTAATAGATTCTTCCTAATAACATCCAATGACCTCTTTAAACGTATTCTTCCTTGATTGCCACTATTGTTATTGAATCACTATTGGCCTTGATTCTTGAACCTTTCTCCTCCCTTAACTTCCAGGACACTATTACCTTCTAGATCCTCTCTTGCCTCTTATGAAACTAGTTCTTGTCTTTGGTGCTTCTATCTTCTCCAGCTCCCAAAATAAAGGTAACCTCAAAGAGTCTCTTTCTCTTCTTTTATTATCCCAATCTCTACCTCTCTACTACCCTGAAAGTATTATTTCTGAAAGCACTGACTTTCAATTGTTTGTAGATATCCCACATTATGTATCAATAGCACAGTCATATTTTCTTAATTCTATTAATACATTTCTTCTACAGCTTGCTATATACCTAAAAATCAATAGACTTACAAATTCATAAGGGTACCATATCAAAAATAAAATTTATTATTTTCCTTCTCATACACATCTGTAAGTCACTACACCAAATTCCTTATCATGGTTCAAATCCTTGGTTTGGAACTGATATGTTCTGTCAATATGATTTCTTCATTAGTTGTTGCAATTGTACCATTTATTTATTTTGACAATGACTAAGCTATCTTAACACTATGAGAAAACCTCTCTCTCCAGTTTTGTTCAGAGTTCCCAAAATAATCATCCTGAAACACAAATCTTGTATTTTAATTTTATTACATAGTAGAGGCCCAGTGCATGAAATTTGTGCACAGGGGTGTGTGTCCCTCAGCCCAGCCTGCACCCTCTCCAATCTGGGACCCCTTGAGGGATGTCCGACTGCCCGTTTAGGCCCCATCCTACTGGGATTGGGCCTAAACGGGCAGTCAGACATCCCTCTCACAATCCAGGACTGCTGGCTCCCAACTGCTCGCCTGCCTGCCTTTCTGATTATCCCTAACCACTTCTGCTTGCCAGCCTGATCACCCCCTAACCACTCCCTGCCAGCCTGATTGATGCCTAACTGCTCCCCTGCTAGTCTGTTTTCCCCTAACTGCCCTCCCCTGCAGGCCTGGTCCCACCCAACTGCCCTTCCCTGCAGGCCCAGTCACCCCCAATTTCCCTCCTCTGCCAGCCTGGTCACCCCTAACTGCCCTCCCTTGAAGGCCTGGTCACCCTTAACTGCCCTCCCCTGCAGGCCTGGGTCCCCCCCCACCTGCCCTTCCATGCAGGCTCAGTCACCTCCAACTTCCCTCCTCTGCCAGCCTAGTCACCCCTAACTGCCCTTTCTTGCAGGCCTGGTCCTTCCCAACTGCCCTCCCCTGCTGGCCATATTGTGGTGGCCATCTGTGTCCACATGGGGGCAGGATCTTTGACCACATGGGGGCAGCCATCTTGTGTGATGGTCAATTTGCATATTATTCTTTTATTAGATAGGATGTATTTTCAACATTCAATCTATTGCCTACAGGATTCAGGGTAAAGCACATACTCTATGCTAATACCATAGCCTATATTTGGCCTTACCAAGAAGAGGAAGAATGAGGAGGAGGAGGAGGAGGAGGAGGAGGAGGAGGAGGAGGAGAAGGAGAAGGAGAAGGGAAAGAGAAAGAAAGAAAGAAAGGAAGAAAGGAAGGACGGACGGACGGAAGGAAGGAAGGAAGGAAGGAAGGAAGGAAGGAAGGAAGGAAAAAAGGAAGGAAGAGAGAGAGAAAGAGAGAGAAAGAAAGGAAGGAAGGAAAAGACTAACAAAAACTATCTCCATGTCAAACCATTTAAAGAAACTGCTGGGAGAAGTACCTACACTTTTGTTCTTACAGAAATCTAATCCCTACTGACATTAAAGTAAGCAAACAAACATAATAGATATGGCCACTAGCCTAGAAGGTAGAATTGAGCACAGGCATAGCCTGACCCTTCCCCTGTGAACCCCGTTGATGGAATGGAAATGAGGACATTTTCAGATAATATAACTGAGAAAAATTGGGTAAGAATGAAATGGATGAGATTGTTTTGGTGGGCAATCTAAAAAGAAAAAAAGGATACACAGAGGAGAAAGCAGTAGTAAAAGCAGGAGTCATTTTTCTAAGAGAAGTTTTAGAGAGAATTCTGACGCAGAATCTTTAAGAACACAAAGTTGAAAATGGAAAAGAAGCAAAATCCACGTGAATAATTGAGGGACAGCTATAAAGAGAATATTGCCATTTAGGCTCCTCAGTCTCCTTCACCTCTTACAAGCAAAACCTGGCAACTATGATGTTTTCATAGTGATAAACTCCAAATGATTTCTTAAAAAGGTTTCATCATTATAGAGGTGAGAGAACTTAGAGCTATTACAAAGTAGGCATAAGCTTCCTGCCTTGTTAAGAATATATCAAAGTTATTTGAAATTCCAAAAAAAATTAAAATATTTGTTACAAAATCCATTTACACTGTGTAGTTGGTGCTTTGACTTTAATAACCTAAACCTTACATATGAAAACATTGCCAAAATTATGACCAATTCAAAGAAAAAACATACCCTGAAAGGAGAGAACCACAAAAGGAACAAAAGAAAATACATACTTTACTTTTCAAGTACAAACAGCACAGAGGAAAAGAACATTCGGAAATTAAAATTGAGAACACATTTTGAAAGTTGATGAAAAACAAACAGAAAGAAAGGAAACCAGAGGATTAATCTAAGCATCCCAACATTTTAATAATAGGAGTTTCTGAGGGAAAAGAAAACAAGTAAAATAGTGGGAGAAAATTACCAAAGAAGTACAATGTCATTCCACAGAACCAAAAACAACATGTTTTCAAGATTAACAATATCTGCTGAGTGCTCGGTTTCATGCCGAGACAGAATATGATGAAATTTTGTAGCACTGAGGATATAAAGAAAAGATTCCAAAATCTTCCAGAGAAGACAAAAATCAAAGTTTCATCAAACTATTCAGAATGAGGTGGATCAAATTCGAGATCTGCAATACTAATGGCTATCACAGAGCAAAGCTCTGGAATACTGCCAAAAAGTCATTTTCAAGAGGCAATTCTCTGCCTAGGCAAAAAGTATGAGGATAAGATAATTAAATTCTAATATGGAAGGTCTTAATACTTTTACCATCCATACAGCCATTATTAAAAGCTAAACTTATATCCATGTTTTAGAAAGTACAGAAAGATTAAGAGAATTGTGGCTGAATGTTAGTTGAGCAATTAGTAACAAAACCTTGATTATATTTGAAAGCCCAAATACTAATCTCATACACATGTTCCAGTTAACTATTGCTTAGTAACAAAGCATTCCAAAAGTTGGTGCCATAAAACCATTTTATTGGGCTCAAGGATTCTGTGAGCCATTAATTTGAATAAGGCACAATGAAGGGGTCCTGTCTCTGTTCTATGTGACCCGGTGCCTCATCTAGGAAGACCCAGCAGCAGGAGGCTGTTATTATCTGGAGGTGGTTCACTCACATGTCTGCTGTTTAATGCTGGCTTTCAGCTGAGACATCAGCAAGGGTTATTGCCAGATCACCCACCCCTGGCCTTTCAGTGCTGGGCTTCCCCACAGCATGGTAACTGGGTTACAAGAGCAGAAGGACACAGAATGACATTGTATTGCCATTTATAAGCTAGGTTTAGAACTTTCAAAATATTTCTGCTGTATTCCCAAGTCTTCCCAGATTCAAATGGAGGGAATATCTAAGCTGTTTATTGATAGAAGGAGTGACCAATTATATGAAAGTGGATGCTTTTCTGTTAAAATAGAACAATCATTGTGCAAAGGCCTTTATGCCATTCCTCTTTTCTTGTTCTTTTTCAAGTCTAGCATCTGTAAATGATGATTAGAGCAACAGTAGCTATTTTAGACCATGAAGCATCCTGAAGATGAATGTGACACTTGCATTAATTTGTATAACAAAAAATAATTGAAGCAAAACAGTGTGCCAGGCACCAGAGGGACAAAGAGATTTGAGCAAAGGAGTGACATGATATATTTGGCTTTGTAGAAAAATTGTATTAGCATACATATTGAGAATAGGTGTTAAAATGGAAGAAAATCTGGAGGGAGGGAGAACAGTTAGTAAAGAATTGGTAGGTGGTGATGATGTTAATATTAGTGGAGTAGCAAGAAGTGCTATAATTCTGTATATAATTTTGAAGGCAAAGCAAAGGGATTTGTTGAAAAATTTAATGTGGAAATGGGAAAGCAAGGAAGGAGTTAAAGATGACTTCAAGATTTTTAATTTAAACAACTAAGAATAAAAGGGCTTCCATTTCTGTGATGGAGAAGATTGCAGGAGGAGCAGAAAATTTTCTCACAAGAAAATTTACATTAGAAAGGAAATTTTATGTTAGAAAGGAAATTTTATGTTAAAAAAGAAATTTTGTTAGAAAGGACATTTTCTAACAAGTTCTATATTCGACTTTATACATTTGAAATGCTTATTCGATTTTTTAGAGAGAGATAAATTTGTTCTTGAAATATTAATCAGGATTCCAGAGCGGGAGTTATAAATAAGGAATTCATCAGTTATATGTGTTATTTAAATGTAAGAAATAGAATAAGTTATTAAGGGACTGAATGAAATAGAGAAAAGTGGATCTCAAGTTATTCCAATGTTCAGAAATTGGGGAAATGAGAGGAGTGAGCAAAGAAGACTGGAGAAGAGCAGCATGAAAAGTAGAAGATAATTGTTATAGGCTTGAAGCCAAGTGAAGAATGTGTTTCAAGAAGCAGGAAGTAATAAACATTGTCCAACACTGATGATTCCTTCAGAAAGGGGAGAGGTTTTCCACTGTCTTCAGAAACTTAAAAGATCATTAGAGAAACATTGACAAAAGCAGTTCCAATGAAGTGTGATAAGGCAAAGGCCTGACTGGAGACTACAGGTACAGAAAAACTTTTCAAAAGTTTTACCGTAAAAAGTAGTACCAAAAAAAAGTTGTTGTCATGAGGATTTTTATATAATAGAAAATTACAAACTGTTTTGATGCTTATGGGAATGATTTAATTTAAAAAAGTAATTATTTATGAGATAGTACAACTAACTGTGAGCACAGCTATGTTAGGA
Organism: Plecotus auritus; assembly: GCF_963455305.1. Lineage (NCBI taxonomy): Eukaryota > Metazoa > Chordata > Mammalia > Chiroptera > Vespertilionidae > Plecotus > Plecotus auritus. The sequence goes on along the minus strand of NC_137770.1, from coordinate 205,468,904 downwards.
AGTGATGGGATTAATTAAAGAGGAAAGGTTCAGATTTGGGAGCATACAAAGTTCATCCATAGCAACAGGAGGATGGCAGGGCATACGGGAATGTTGTTGAGTAGATATATATTGTGGAACATCTCTTTTGATTCTTATATCTCTCAGAAAAATAAAAAGTAAGGTCAGTAACTGAGAGTGAAGAAAGAGAAGGAACTGGAGAGGGATTAGAACAAAAACCAAAGCATGAATTACTCATCTAGGAGAACAAAGGAGTACATGGACCATCAACATATAGTAGAATGGGGGCAGTACACACTCCAATTTGAAGTTCAGGATTTTTAAGTGAAAAACGTCCCATGAGTTTTTCTTCCTTCTTGTTCAGCAGCACGGGTTCTTTCAAATAGCTGAATTTAGCCCGAGTTGAAGCTCTGCATGTGAGTGTAACAGAGTAAAGAGAAAGGACATTAGTTGAACATTGAGGTTAGTATGGCAGATGGCCTTGGCCACTATTTTAATATCAATGTCCTTCTGGGAGCTTTCTGATATTGATGGAGCTGAAACGTTAGAAACTACATTTCCCAGATGCTCTTGGATCTAAGCTCCAGATGCAAATTAAAATCTAAATTTATTTCTGAGAGAGATTAGAGCTTTCTTCCTGCTGTTTTTTTCTTTTTTTCTATTGCAGGTAAAGGTTGTGGAGTTTGGGGATTTTCAGCAGCAACACTGAACCCTTCAGTAAAGATTGGGAGGAAGTTTCAGCAGATATGGTGCCCAGCTTTGTGTTCGAACACCCTCTTAACAAATTTGTATGTGTGTTGAGAGGTATGTGGGACAGCAGAAGAGGTTTCCTGGTGCTAGATTTCTAAACTTTTTGTTCATAATTACAAATCACAGTTTTTGTTCAATATTGGAATTACATAGCCAGCATTGCCTCCTAATTCCCTTCTTTCCTGTTCATAGAAAAGTTAGCAGCTCTCCAGTTGATCAGTCAGCTGCGACTCTGTCGTATGAACCATTGCATAGTGTCTGTGCACAACCAGGATGATCTCATATACCAGCTGCCCAGAACTGTTCTTTGATGCAGACTATTGTCTTATTATTAGCACCTCAGTATACTCTCAAAATGTTTTGATAAAAATGATAAATTTTATAGTCACTGTAACCATTTGGAAACCCCACTCTACACAGTGTGAATGTCTTAATATCGAAAATCAAGAAGAATCTGAAGATCCATTTAGATATAAAAGGCTCAATAAAAATACAATTGAAATCATTTTCCCTATATTTTTGTAGATTTTTTATTGATTTTGTAAGCCTCCTGAATAAAAAAACAAACAAACATAAATTTATGTTTTATCTCACACCTGTCAGAATGGCTATCATCAACAAATCAACAAATGACAAGTGCTGGCGAGGATGTGGAGAAAAAGGAGCCCTCGGGCACTGCTGGAGGGAATGCAGACTGGTGCAGCCACTGTGGAGAACAGTATGAAGTTTCTTCAAAAAACTAAATATGGAACTCCCATTTGACCCAGTAATCCCACTCCTAGGAATATATCCCAAGAAACTAGAAACACCAATTGGAAAGGACATATGCACCCCTATGTTCATAGCGGCACAATTTACAATAGCTAAGATTTGGAAACAGCCTAAGTGCCCATCAGCAGATGAGTGGATTAAAAAACTGTGGTACATCTGCACAATGGAATACTACACTTCTGTAAAAAAGAAGGAACTCTTACCATTCACAACAGCATGGATGGACCTGGAAAGCATTATGCTAAGCAAAATAAGCCAATCAGAGAAAGATAAATATCACATGATTTCATTCATTTGTGGAATATAATGAACAACATAAACTGATGAACAAAAATAGATCCAGAGACAGAGAAGCATTGAACAGACCGTCAAACTTCAGAGGAAAAGCAGGTGGGGTGTAGGGGGAGTAAGAGATCAACCGAAGGACTTGTATGCATGCATATAAGCATAACCAATGAACACAGACACTAGGGGGCTGAGGGCATTTGCTGGGGGGTGGGAGTAGTCAGGGAGAGGTCAATGGGGGGAAAAGGAGACATATGTAATAATACTTTAATCAATAAAGAATAAAAAATAAATTTGTTTTATATAATGCCATGATTGATAAGATAATATTGACTATTGTTTGGTTATAGAGCACATTTGAATACCTTTACTATATTTAGGGTTTACTTCATTTTAGGAATCTTCGTGGACTGTAGAAATCACTATCAGAAGCTAGTCACCTTTTCCAGCCTCCCTTATTGAGGTGAATGACTTAGGCTCCACTAATCAGCAGCCTCTACCTATGATTCTTAAATCTTGAGTTGAATAAAGAAAGAAAGAAAGAACTCATGAAACCCATTCCAAGGAGAAGGGCAGTTGCATCAAAGGTTCCCAGAAGCATTGGTGACATTCCACTGGACTACAGTGGCTTTGGGGGTTTATTCCTAGCAATATAGAATGTAAATCTGTTTACCTGTCCATTTTAGAGATATCCTATATAATAAAAGGCTAATATGCAAATTGTCCCCCTGACAGGGAGTTCAACCAGGAGTTCTACCAGGGGTGGGGCTGGTCAACTGCCTGCAGCCCCTCCCCCAGGCCAGCCCCACCCCTGATCATCCCCCCACCCTGATCGGGGGCAGGGCCAGCCAGCCAACCAGACCCCAACCATACATGAATTCGTGCACTGGGCCTCTAGTTTAATATATTTCCTTTGGCTTAAAGTAGTCAGAATTGTTTTGTGTTTCAGCAACAGAGAATGATGTAATTTTTACAACATCCATAATAACTATCTATGGTAATTATTTTTCTTATTTCTATTTCTAAAACTAAATGAGATAAGCTACAAAATGGACTGACAGGAAAAGTAGAAGAAAATATAGTTAAGGTCAAATGTGAAAATTTGAAACAAATTTTTAAAGAAAGTAACAAAGCATGTGACAGGACCACGTTCAGACAATAAATTGTAGTTTAGAGAGATATATTATTTATTGATGTCATCACTTATCAGATAATCTTTCCCAACTCCAGACATCTGAACAATAGCATGTGTTTTCGTATTGATTGATTAAATGCAATACCTTATAGGGCAAATAAGTTTTTAAATCACATTTTCATCTGAAATTTGAAACTCCTCCACCAATTAGGTTTTCCCAAGTTCTCTGCCTCTCTGAACTTCTATTTCCTTTTCTGTTAACTAGTGTAATAATTCCCACTACAAAGATTTTATGAGATAAACTGAGAGATGTTTAAAAAAACTAATATGGTGCCTCATTTGTTAATTTCCCTTCCTCTTGCTTTTTTTCAAAAGCAAAATTGAAGCAATTTTAACTTAACAACAAATCTAATGGTTACTCTGGTTTCATTTAAAATATTACTTAAATAAAATTTTGCATATACAACTGACATTTTATTAATATTTTGTTTTTATGATACTGGAGTTTGCATGAGTCATTACCTCCATGTTTCAACTTGTCAGAGTAAAGATTAAATTTTAAAAATATATGTAATATTTCAATTATATCACTTGCTTAAATATAAGGATTATTATCTTTTTCTTCTTATTATTAAGTTCTTGTCACCCTTCATGAAAAATTTTGTGTTTTACTTACTTCAGTAATATATTTAACATTCCAATGTTTGTTTTCCCCAAATGAACTTCTCCTTTTTGTTATTAAATTCTGTACTTTTCATTCAAATTTAATTGACTTATTTGTCAAACCTAGCTCTTGATAATGTCCAAAATCATAAAATGATCATTTTTCAAATTGCTCCCTCTTATTATTTATTTTCAGACTCTTTGTTCAAAATAACTATCTTTTGTCTTTTCTATCTAAGTTGGAATAGTTTATTCCATTTTCCACTGGAATAAGGACATATAATATTAATGACTGAGATATGTTTAGGAGCTTTATGTCAAGTTCTGCCTATTTCTATTATAAATGAAAGTCTTATATAAATATTATCATGTATACCTATGAGTAAACAGTCAATTCAAAGGGTTAGTATTTTTATGACTGAGATTTGTATTCACTTCAAGAATGTAAAAGTAAACCTATTTTATTTATTTTTACAGGTTAAGATATTTAATTTTTTTTAATTTTCAAATAATTTTAATTTATATAAATGATCTCCCTTACACATTATTTACTAACTATTTAAATAGCATGAGTGTAGAAAGTTACCTCACTATTAGTTTGCTCACACAAGCAAACCTAGACCTGGCTCCTTGTACATACTTACTCAGTAAGTCCAAGAGAGGAAAGAAGTCTTTACAGATCTGTTTTACACTTTGAACATTTTCCTATTTTTTCTCCTTCAACAGAATGTTAAAAATTGAAAAAAATACACCAAAAATATAATCAAATAAACTTCTTGGTTTGTTTTTTTTTTCCCTGAATAACAAGTGAGCTATTACCTTATCAATTCATAATATTATCTCAAATCAAAATAACCATGAAGTCTGGCTAAATTTATCACATGATTATGTGTAGATTTTAAATACAAATGTATTCATGTTGTGATTTTTAACTAAACTCGTCTAGTTCAATTTTACTTATATGAACACATTCAAGGGCCTTTGTGATCTTATGTGTAGTAGATTTTAAATATGAGAAAATCTGAATTCATGCATTATTGTTTGGGAATTTATTCTTTAATTAAAATATTGAACATAAAACATTTTAAGGATTAATAAGTAAAGCAGGCAATTTGAATTTTCTAGATCAAATTTGAGAAAAGTAATTCTTCCCATAAAAATTAATTTTATAAACAAATTTTTAAAGATTGAACTTTGGATGATTTTTAAAAAACAAAGGCCAGAATCCCAAGTACATAAACCTTGATGCAGGAAGTAGATACATAGGACACTCTTCCAGAACCAGCAAAGTTGAGACACAGCAGCACAAAACATAGAAGGAATCTACTTCCAAAGTCTTCAGAAAATGGAGGAAGATGAACCCAGAAATATTCTGTTAGTCTGACAGGTTAAGATTTACTACCAATGTCTGAGTAATGAGGAAATAGAAACTATGTAAGAATTCCCATATATTCCCCGAGGTCCGCTGTATACAGTTATTCATAGCAAATTGTATGGAGCTCTAATGAGAGTATATGTTCATTCATTCTCAACACAGCCACTAAGAACTTCACACAAAGTCCCAAATTAGACACATCTCCATTTTTAAGTAGGTATCAAACCAGGTAGAAACCTTGTGTCACAGATTTTTTAGGGCTATTTGTCATTCTAGACTGGGCTGAGATGTTTGCCTTCAGTGGCTCACTATTTGTAGATCCATTTGGCATTGATATATGCCCATGTTTCAAGTTCACTTAATGCTCTCTATGACTCTGTCTCTATTTTGAGAACAGACTAATAGCTGGGGTAGGGGGCTTGGGGGGACTGAGCAAAAAGAGAGAGAGAGAGAGAGAGAGAGAGAGAGAGAGAGAGAGAGAGAGAGAGAGAGGGAGGGAGAGAGAGAGAGAGAGAGAGAGAGAGAGAGAGAGAGAGAGAGAGAGAACTCATGAACAGGGACAACAGTGTGGTGATTGCAGAGGGGTAGTGGGAGGATGGAGGTGGAGGAAAGTATAGGGGGGATAAATGGTGATGGAAACAAATAAAATAAAGAGGAAAATAAAGAGTAAATTCACTGAATATACAGAATAGTTACCATTTGAAAATCAAGAAAGCTTGATTTACCTGTAATAGTCAAATTGTTTTTCTCCTAATTGTGTCCTATTAGTTCTTTTGGATTTTATGTCCTGATCCTCTTTGTCCTGTGCAGTCTTCTGCATTTTAATATTTTGTCTAAATGGTATTTTCATAAGAAATGACTATTACGTCCATTTTTTTATAGAAACTGCAATTTCCCAAACAGGGACAAATCTAAGAATAGAACTGACTTATCTGAATGGGTAGAAATGGAGATATTTTTACTCATTTTCTACCAAACTATCATTCTTTGAGGAGTAGCTTTTCTTTTTTAGCTAATTCTCCTATGACTACATAATTCACACTTTAGAAAGAATGCAATTCATTTAGTACTTTTCACTGTATCAGTTTTCTCATCTACAAATTGGGGAAAATTATGTATTTCAATGAACTGAATATACTTTTATTATTAGACACAACCTGATGTACCACAGAGAAAAGGCAATATGACCAATTACATTATTACATCAGCAACAGTACTGGATAACATGTTAATCACTCCCACAGCCTATGGTTGTTTTGAAATTTCTTTTAAATATTCAAGGCATTTGGAGATTTCTCCTGCCGTTAGTAGAGTTCATATTAGGAATCCTTTTGTATGTGTTTCAGGAATATAGTATTGTACAGCCTCAAAGAAGTAATTCTCAAATTTTAAGCATACACATCACCCAGGGAGCTTGTTAAAAGTAGATTCTAATTTAGTAGATCTAGAATGAAGCCTAAGACTCTACATTTCTAATAAGCAGCCAGCTACTCAGGACCACGCTTTGAGTAGAAAAGGCTCAAAACACTTGGTTGAGGCTTCCAAGGAAATATGGAATTGTGTCATTTTTCAAATGGCAGACTCATGCTTCACTTTTATTCACAAAGCATCCTATTCCTGTGCCTATTGGGATATAAAGTAAATTTCTGCTTCAATGTTAAACCAGAGGTTATGTTTATAAAGACACTTTAAACGAAAATAGTACAGAGCCCTAGCCAGTTTGGTTCAGTGGATAGAGCGTCAACCTGGGGACCAAAGGGTCCCGGGTTAGATTCTGGCCAAGGGCATGTACCTGGGTTGCAGGTTCCTCCCTGGCTCCGGCCCTGGTTGGGGTGTATGCGGGAGGCAACCAATCAATGTGTTTCTCTCACGTTGATATTTCTTCCTGTCTTTCCCTCTCTCTCCCACTCTCCTTAAAATCAATGGCAAAATATCCTCAGGAGAAGATTTAAAAAAAAATAGTACCAATAGCATACCAAGCTCAATTAAAATGAAGACCGTTTGAAGACCTATGACCAAAATTGTTCATGCAATAATAATGTTGAAATGAACTTGAGCCTTGTGCTCCTTGAAAGCAGTGACAGTTAAAAAATTCTGAGCCAGTTTGTATCCTAAAAAACAGGCTGTTGGCACAAGACCAGCCTGCCCTCTGGTATTCCAATATGAAGCCTGCCTCCATCCTTCCCCAGGACACCCAGTTTCCTTGCCTCTATTGAACACCAGGCCTCTTCCTTTTCTTTGAGGCATTCCTCAGTAAGGAATGTTCTCCCGCCCCTATTGCAATAGCTGGAATAAAATAATCTACTTAACTGTTCATCCACAGTAGGCAGTGTCTATATATTCAGGGTAGAGCATAGTGGATACCAGAGTGAGATTAATGTTCAGTCCTGGCTCTTTTGCTTATTAGCTATGTAACCTTAGAAAAACATACTAAATCTCCAATCCTCAATTTCAACATAACTAAAATTAGGTATATGAAGTATTTTTATCCAATTATATTACTTCTCTGTTCAAAAATGTTCCTTGAAACTGGCCCCCGACCCCTTTTCTCTCCCCTCCCACTCTTCCTCTCCCCTCTCCTACCAGTCTGCTACTACTCACTCTGCTTAGGCCACAATGACTATATCTCTGTCTCTATCTCTATCTCTCTCTATCTCTATCTCTCTCTCTCTCTATCTCTATCTCTATCTCTATCTCTATCTCTATCTCTATCTATCTCTAGCTCATCTATCTATCTATCTATCTATCTATCTATCTATCTATCTATCTATCTATCATCAACTATCTATCTCTCTATCTATCATCTATCTATCATCAACTATCTATGATCTATTTCTCTTTTTACCATTTCTGGAACTCATGAAGCTTTTCCCCATATTTAGGACTTTCCTTATGCTGTTCCCTTCATCCTAGATTTTCCAATTCCATGTTAGATTCTGGTTTAGAAGATCTGGAAGGAAACCTTGCGCTGCTTCCACAGGTATTATCAGGCCTGGCTCCTTCCATTATTCAGGTCTCTATTCTAATTCATCTTCTCAAACAGATGGAATCCCATCTCTGAAATTCTTATCTGAAATACCCTTCCCTTCATCACTGTCTATTCCTTTCCTGTGTTAGAACATTTCCATATCTGTCTTATTAACAGTGTGTTTACAGTCTGTTTCCCCATGAGAGAGTAAGCTACAAATGAAAATGTGAGGCTCCTTACTCAAAAACAGGTATAAAATATAAAACATTCTTTCCCCACCCCCACCCCCATGGTCTCTCTCTCTCTCAGCTTGCCATGGTGTTTTTATTTATTACTTAATGTAATTGTAATTTTAAAAGTATTTTATTTTTATTTTTTATATATATTTTATTAATTTTTTACAGAGAGGATGGGAGAGGGATAGAGAATTAGAAACATTGATGAGAGAGAAACATCCATCAGCTGCCTCCTGCACACCTCCCACTGGGGATGTGCCTGCAACCCAGGTACATGCCCTTGACCAGGAATCAAACCTGGGACCTTTCAGTCTGCAGGTCTATGCTCTATCCACTGAGCCAAACCGGTTAGGGCTTAAAAAAGTATTTTAATTTAAAAGTATTAGCAATGAATTCTACCACGTACCTTTGTGTTATGTGATTTACTTAAAGATGTGGGAGAATTTAACTTATGTAAAAATCACAGAAATTATACAATTTAGGCATATCACCCTAGCCCTAACCAGAACAGTTGAAAATAGTGCACAATTCCACTGCTTGTTTGACTTCTGGATACATGTGCATTCTACCAATACTGTCTACCTTTGGCTTATTGATGAGTAAGGAAGAACTGAAAGAAAATGGAACTATGGGTTTAACTATCTTTCTCTTTACTTCTTTGTAATCATTTTCTGAAAATGTTACTTATCTTGTATTTGCTTTGAGTCCCACTGAATTCTCACATATCAATGGACCACCAGAATTCTGTGGTTCTGGGGCATCATAAATGCTATACATTAATGGTGCAGGAAGGAAAAATGCCTATTGTATGTACCTCTTTGGGTCATATTCTTTCTCTATTATCAGATCAATCCTCACATATAAAACACAAGTTTAAATAAAATTTAAAATTTCAAGTAGTAAAAGCAGGGGGTATTAATCCAAGAAATGAGTTCTCAATATGGGGCACAGGTCACAAGCCCATAAAATGAACCTGGCTATATTAGTTTGGGAACTCTCAGGTTGGTTCATTTATATGCTACTAGAGGCCTGGAGCATGAAATTCATACACAGAAAGGGTCCTTTGGCCTGGCCAGCGATCAAGGCTGGTTGGGGTCTTCCGTCCCCCCAGCTGCCGGCTGCCGGCCAGGCCTTCTTTCATTCTGCACCAACCCCTGGTGGTCACCATACATCATAATGAGTGGTTGAACTCCTGAGGGAACAATTTGCATATTAGCCTTTTATTATCCTACTAGAGGCCCGGTGCACGAAATTCGTGCACAGGGGACGGTGTGTGTCCCTCAGCCCAGCCTGCACCCTCTCAAATCTGGGACCCCTCGAGGGATGTCCGACTGCCTGTTTAGGCCCGATCATACCGGGATCGGGCCTAAATGGGCAGTCGGACATCCCTCTCACAATCCAGGACTGCTGGCTCCCAATTGCTTTCCTGCCTGCCTTCCTGATTGCCCCTAACCTCTTCTGCCTGCCAGCCTGATTACCCCCTAACCACTCCCCTGCCAGCCTGTTTGCCCCTAACTGCCCTCCCCTGCAGGCCTGGGTCCCCCACAACTGCCTTTCCCTGCAGGCCCGGTCACCCCCAACTTCCCTCCTCTGCTGGCCTGGTCACCCCTAACTGCCCTCCCCTGCAGGCTTGATCACCCCCAACTGCCCTCCCTTGCAGGCCTGGTCCCTCCCAACTGCCCACCCCTGCTGGCCTGATTGCCCACAATTGCCCTCCCTTGTAGGCCTGGTCCCTCCCAACTGCCCTTCCCTGCTGGCCGTCTTGTGGCAGCCATCTTGTGTCCACATGGGGGCGGCCATCTTTGACCACATAGGGGCAGCCATCTTGTGTGTTGGAGTGATGGTCAATTTGCATATTACTCTTTTATTAGATAGGACTAGAGGCCCAATGCATGAAAATTTGTGCAAGAGTAGGCCTTCCTTCCCCTGGCGGCTGGCACCAGCTTCCCTCCAGCACCTGGGACCTGGGCTTCCCTCCACCGGCCACCTGCCACCTGCAGGCACCCAGGACCCAGGCTGCTTCCTTCTGGCCACCTGCGGGCACCCAGGACCTGGGCTGGCTTCCCTCAGGCCACGCACAGGCACCTGGGACCCGGGCTGGCTTCTCTCTGGCCCTGGCTTCGTCAAAAAGGACATCCAGAATGACATCTGGAAGACATCTGGTCTAATTAGCATATTACCCTTTTATAAGCTATACTAATAAAAAGGTAATATGCTAATTAGACCGGGAGAACTTTCAGGAGACCTTCGGATGTCCTTCCAGACAAAGCCATAGTTGTGGGGCTAAGGCAGAGGCATTCAGGGGCAATCAGGCTGGCTGCAGGGGACAGCTGGGGGTGATCAGGCTGGCAGAGGGAGCAGTTGGGGGTGAGCAGGCCGGCAGGGGTGGGGCACCTAGGGGCAAGCAGGCTGGCAGGGGGGGCAGTTGGGGGAGAGCAGGCCAGCGGGGGGGTGGCAGTTGGGGGCAAGCAGGCCGGTGGGAGGGGACAGTTGGGGGAGAGCAGGCCGGCAGGCAGAGTGGTTAGGGGTGATCAGGCTGGCAGGCAGGTGAGCGGTTAGGAGCCAGCAGTCCCAGATTGCAAGAGCGATGTCCGACTGCCGGTTTAGGCCCGATCCCTTAGGCAGTCAGACATCCCCCAAGGGGTCCCAGGTTGGAGAGGGTGCAGGCTGGGCTGAGGGACACCCCCTGTGCACGAATTTCGTGCACTAGGCCACTAGTTATAGATATAATAAAAGCTTAATATGCAAATCGACCAACAGCAGAATGACTGGTGGAACGACTGGCTGCAATGATGCACACTGACCACCAGGGGGCAGGTGCTCAATGCAGGAGCTGCCTCCAGTCCGCAGGCCCCAGGCCAGCCAACGCAGGTGCCAATAGGAGCCCCCATTAGCCCAGCCAGTTGCCCCACAGATTGGCCTTGATTGCCGGCCAGGCCTAGGGACCCTACCCATGCATAAATTTCATGCATCGGGCCTCTAACATAGCTTTAATGATCAAAAAAAGCCTGGCCATGCAGAAAATGATGGACTATTTTTGAATAAATAAAAGAATACATGAGTATTTATGGTGAGATATTACATGAATCCTTTGCAAATTACCTGATACACAGAAAGATATCTAGTAATAGTGCTGCTCTTAATACCTTTATTATCCTATCTAATAAAGAGGTAATATGCAAATTGACCATCACTCCAACACACAAGATGGCCACCCCCATGTGGACACAAGATGACTGCCACAAGATGGCCTGCAGGGGAGAGCAGTTGGGGAAAACCAGGCCTTCAGGGGAGGGCAGTTGGGAGGAACCAGGCCAGCAGGGGAGGACAGTTAGGGGCAATTGGGCCGGCAGGAGAGCAGTTAGGCTTCAATCAGGCTGGCAGGGGAGTGGTTAGGGGGTGATCAGGCTGGCAGGCAGAAGCAGTTAGGGCCAATCAGGCAGGCAGGCAGGCAAGTGGTTGGGAGCCAGCAGTCCTGGATCATGAGAGGGATGTCTGACTGTCCATTTAGGCCTGATCCCACTGGGCAGTCAGACATCCCTCGAGGGGTCCCAGATTAGAGAAGGTGCAGGCTGGGTGGAGGGACACACACACACACCCTTGTGCACGAATTTTGTGTATCAGGCTTTTAGTATATTAATAATAATTTTGAAGTTACTTCTGGAAAATTAACAATATTTATTGTACTCAATTTCTACTTGTGCATTCACTATAATCATAGAATCAGTTAATGCAGACTGAATGAGGAAATGTACAAGTGAATTAATTCAATTTCCTGCTAGCTTCTCAAGGAAAAGTTTTAATGAAATAGTAGGTTGAATTTAATGGTGAAGTCAATGGTCTACATGTACATTGTACTCAATTTTCACAAATAAATGTCATATCTTAGGAATATTTGGTTTCTGAAAATGTTACCACTTCAATTTTACTACATATTTCGAGATTTAAAATAAGCAATGGGAGCTTATTGTTGAGATCATCTTTCCAACTCTGCTCTCCAATGGCTTTTTCTATGAGGGAGAGATACCAAAAATCTCCCTTTTATGAAACTTTGCAGCGCTCAAAGCACTGGTGTGGTTAATGTTAGCAATGGACAGAGAGGAGTTATGCTGGCATCTTCCATTTTTAAATAATTCAAGAGCCTCAATTCATTTATAAGCTTGTTTCGCAGAAGATGGAGTTTAATATGTAGATCTTTCTGGTCAGGTGTTGTTGTTGTTTTCCTAGTATAATATCAAATTAGGCTCTAAATAATAGATCTGCATAAATTTGCAGAATGTCTCTATGGATGCCTCAGAGTAATTGTATTGGGAGAAAGTAAAGAAGGGATGAGAAATTTTAACTGCATTCACATATTATTTTTTTAAAAAGCTTCAATGAGATATTTCAGGACAGCATGTATTTAATAACCAGTAAACGGCATTTAGCTTAAGAGTTGGCCACTGCACAAAGTAGGGTAATGTAGAAAAAATGGTAAAAATGTTCTCAATGGAAAATTTAGCACTACCTATATATAGCTCACCCTTTGGAGTTGGCTGATTCCAATCTGTGGGGGCTGTTTTACAACTGTGGTAATTTAGATAATTAATACCAATGTAAAAGTATTCTTCTTTAACAGATACAAATGAATTCAGTGTCAAGAGACAAGCTCCACTCCCCAGTTTGGGTTATATGTTCACATTCACTATAATATTCTGGATTCATAAATATTCTGTTCTTCAAATTCTCCTCTGAACGGATTAACACCTTATCAGTTTCCTTCGCTAATGATTTAGATAAAATCTTTAATGCATGCTAATTTTTATATATGTGGGAGAGCCATGATTTTACCTTTAAAAATATTATTTTTCAACAGGACTCAGGATCCTGCTATCATTTTACTCTGCCATCCACAACCTGTGGCTTCTATGTTGTAAATTAAGATCTCTGTTCCAAATCCTACTGTCTTGTCTATACTCCGTCTAGCAGGGCATGACGAAGGCTAAGGAGAGGCCAAGCCTCTTTCCTTTCTGGAGGTAACATACTTCATGTCCACTCACTTCTCATTGTCCAGAATGAACTCCAATGGCATACTTACTGGCAAAAGAGGCTAGGGTATGTTTGATTCACTAAGTCTTCCATATGCCTAGCATCAAACTTTGAATTCGTATTAAAAAAGAAAAGGGGAGCAACAGACACTGACCAATAACTGGCAATCTCAGTCACAAGTCTGTGACTAAGACTGCCTTAATCTTCCCTTCAGCTTGACTAAATTTTAGACAGGCTTCTTCCTAACTCTGGGCATCAGATCTCCCTTTTCTTAAAGCATTTACAAGAAAACCTGCCATTGTAAAATCTTTATCTGCCCCTTGATAAGTAAGACTATTTAAAAGCATCTTGGCTGAACTGATGAACAAAATAGAAACAGTGACATGGATACATGGAACAGACTTGACAGTTGTCAGCGGGGAGGGGTTTGAGGGGCTGGATGAGAGAAGGTGAAGGGATTAAGAAAAAAATATATAGCACATAGATGCACACAACAGTGTGGTGACAGCCAGAGGGAAAGGGTGATGGGGGGGTAGGTGGAGGTGGGCAAAAAGGGGAAATAGGTACAGAAAGAGACTTGACTTGGGGTCATGGGCGCACAATGCATTATGCAGATGATGTTTTATTGAGTTGTACACTTGAAACCTGTAGGTTTTGTGAATCAATGTCACCCCAATAAATTTTATTATAAATAAGTAAATAAATTTTGGCACCACTACTAAAAAAAGAAAGAAAAAAGAAACACACATGGAGCTACCACAAACCACTAGCTATACAAAATTGTTGAGGCATTAAATAATAGAAGGAGAAGTGTGTTTAGTTGAGAAGTGAATTACTTCCTAATTTTGTCATTGTGATGAATTAATTTTTCTGAGTCTTTGGTTCCCTCATCTGAAATCCCAATAATGACTATTATATAGGGTTGCTTTTTGGTATTAAGATAATGTACATAATAGTGTTTGGAAAATGGTAAAATGTGATACAAAGTATGAGATACAGAAGAGTTTATGGCATAGAAATTAAACATGGAGGCACAGCCACTTGTCCAATGGCCTTATAAAAGCCATATAATAACCTATTAGCAAAATGTAAATAAAATGCTAATTATTTCATAAGACTGTGCTGAAATTAAACAAGATAATCCATAGAAGGTTTTCAGCATGGTTTGTATTACGTACATAATAAAACCTGTGATTATCAGTAGGAAAATGAGTAGAACATAGCATAAACCTTGATCCTTCTCAGTCAGCCAGGAATAATATCACCTTCTTGAGAACAGCTAAAGAGAGGGAGAAACAAACGAAAAATTCACACCATAAAGGATGCCAATTATCCTGTGGAATATTAATGCTCATTTTATGCTGATGCTGCTTTAATGTTAATTGGAAATCCAGTGCCTTCCCTTATGCACATAATGAATATTCTTTCTCATGCTCTACTTATTCATCCCTGACAATTACTAAATTAATTACTTCAAATCTGAGCTTATACAAGTTTTTAACCCTTTACTTTGTATAAACTGTGAAATTTAAATTTGGTCCTTTGAAGAAGTCTCACTATTGATTTAAATGTGTAAATAAAATGTCTATAAAATATGGTTAAAGGTCTTTCAGACATAATTAGAAAGTAGAGATAAGAAGATTTGAAAATGCAGGTCCTACCAAAAGCTTAGTTTGATCAAAAGCTGTTAATACGATTTTCTCAATGTTGACATTCCTTGGCCTCTGTATATACAAACATGCATCCTTGAAATAAAGTATAACTCTAAGAGATATTAAATTTACTATTTAATTGGATGAAAACTAGTAGGAATCAATTAAATTATTATTAAAATACAAAATAATATATAGACATAAGTTTTGGCATTACTTAGTGACTTCCATCTTGGGTATCAACTAAGCAGAGAGATATATATATAAGAATATGTAAATGGCTAATAAAAGTAAAATACCATAACTTTTGATGGTTGATAATAAAATCAACAAGAAATTTTAATAACCTTGTTTAAAAAAAAAGTCAAACATCTCTAAAATTATTAGGTTAATAAATTGAATTGTTATTTTCCAACTAAATATGTTGATGCTGACTATAAATATCTATATATATAAAAGGCTAATATGCAAGTGTCCCCTCAGGAGTTCGACCAGAAGACCGGGAGTTTGATTGCTCACTATGATGTGTGCTGACCACCAGGGGCTGGTGCAGAAGGAAGGAAGGACCCAGCTGGCAGCCAGCAGCCAGGGAAGGGAGGCCCCAGGCAGCAGGCAGAAGGAAGGCCCCAGCCGGCAGCCAGCAGGCCCTGATCGGCCCTGATCACTGGCTAAGCTTAGGGACCCTACCCATGCATGAATTCCATGTACTGGTCCTCTAGTTAAATACAAATGTTTTTACCTGTTGTGGATGCTTAGTGATTTTATTTATGCTTTAGGGAAAATCATTTCCCTTATGCTTTGATATTGTTACAGACTAGAATAGATATATATACTTGGTGCATAGTAAATTGCTGTCTTTCTTTTGCTGACTCTGAGAGCATAATCACAGGCATTAACAACACAGCATCATAAAAGTCAATGCACCACCATAGGTGCTAAAGAAAAAGATAGAGAAGAGGTTATTTATGTTAAAACCCATATTCCATAGAATGACATACTATTTAGTTTTGAAAAAAAATGTTAATTTGACACATGCTACAACACAGGTGAATCCTAATGACATTATATTAAGTGAAATAAGATGGACACAAAAGAACAAAAAAGTATGAATTCAGTTTCTATGTCTATAGAAGTCAAATTCATAGAGACAGAAACTAGAGTTGGGATTACCAGGGGCTGGCATAAAAGAGACATATGGAGTTTAGTGAGTTCAAAATTTCAGTTTGGGAAGGTAAAAAAAATTCCACATTTTTTGAGGGAGTAAATAAACTCACTAACTTAAAGCAACTTTTTTTTTTTTTAATTAGGAGAACTAAATAAATGTAAAGGCTAATATACTAGTAAAACTCGTGAAGGAACTTTAGTCCTCACATAAATTCTATTTAAATGTGGTAAGATTAGCCCAGCCAGTGTGCCTCAGCTGTTCAGCATCAAACTAGGAACTAAAAGGTCACAGTTTGATTCCTGGTCAGGGAACATGCATAGGTTGCAAGCTTGATCTGAGTGGAAGGAATGAAGGAGGCAGCCGATCAATGATGTTTCCCTCTCATTCATGTTTCTATCTATCCCTCTCCTTTCCTCTCTCTCTAAAATCAATAAGAACATATTCATATATATATATATATATATATATATATATATATATATATATATCCTATCTAATAAAAGATAATATGCAAATTAACCATCACTCCACTACACCCACAAGCCACGCCCACCAGCCTATCAGGAGGGAATATGCCAATAAACAACCAAGATGTCTGCATCCACAGAGAGCAGGAAGGAGGCTTGGGTTTCCCTGGCAATGGAGGAAGCCAAGTTCTGCCTGCCCTTGCCGGCCCAGGCCTCCACTCAATGCTACAAAGTTTCAATTATAGAAGATAAATAAATCCCAACAGAAATGGTGGCAGCCATGGAGCTGGAGAGAGCAGAAGGCTAGGGTTGCCCGCGGCGATGGAGGAAGCCAAGCTTTTGCAGCCCTGGCCTGCTTTGGCCTCCGCTTAAGGCTACAAAGTTTCAACTATAAAAGATACATAAATCCCAACAGAAATGGCTGCTGCCTCAGAGCGAGCAGAAGGCTTGGCTCCACTCCAGGCTACAAAGTTTCAATTGTAGAAGATAAATAAATCCTAGATCCCAGGGCCTCTGCTTGGGTCGTCGGGGGGCATGGCTGGCCTGCAAACCAACACAGGCCCCTCGCCTAGGTCACCCCACACTCCAAGGGAACCCCCACCCTGATCCAGGACACCCTTCAGGGCAAGCCAGCCAGCCCCTATTCATGTACCAGGCCTCTATCCTATCTAATAAAAGAGTAATATCACGCCAAAACCGGTTTGGCTCAGTGGATAGAGCGTCGGCCTGCGGACTGGGGGGTCCCAGGTTCGATTCTGGTCAAGGGCATGTACCTTGGTTGTGGGCACATCCTCAGTGGGAGGTGTGCAGGAGGCAGCTGATCGATGTTTCTCTCTCATCGATGTTTCTAACTCTCTATCCCTCTCCTTTCCTCTCTGTAAAAAATCAATAATAAAATATATTTTAAAAAAAAAAAAGAGTAATATCACTCCAACACACAAGATGGCTGCCCCCATGTGGAGACAAGATGGCCACCACAAGATGGCCAGCAGGGGAGGGCAGTTGGGAGGGACCAGGCCTGCAAGGGAGGGCAGTTGTGGGCAATCAAGCCTGCAGGGGAGGGCAGTTAGGGGTGACAGGCCGGCAGAGGAGGGAAGTTGGGGGCAACCGGGCCTGTAGGGAAGGGCAATTGGGGGAACCAGGCCTGCAGGGGAGGGCAGTTAGGGGTGACCAGGCCTGCAGGGGAGGGCAGTTAGGGGCAAACAGGCTGGCAGGGGAGCAGTTAGGCATCAATCAGGCTGACAGGGGAGTGGTTAGGGGGTGATCAGGCTGTCAGGCAGAAACAGTTAGGGTCAATCAGGAAGGCAGGCAGGCAAGCAGTTGGGAGCCAGCAGTCCTGGATTGTGAGAGGGATGTCCGACTGCCCGTTTAGGCCTGATCCTGGTAGTTGGACATCCCTCGAGGGGTTCCAGATTGGAGAGGGTTCAAGCTGGGCTGATGGACACACACCCCCATGCACGAATTTCGTGCACTTGGCCTCTAGTGTGTGTGTATATATATATGCATATTCAAAGTTATATTCATTCAAAAACAAATAAATATGATCAGCCAATATCTAGAGTACTTTAGTAACAGACATAAAACTGGAAAAAAAATCAACTAATTTCCAGTCCTGTGGTCCTCATTAAAATACTAAATATGTTCTCAATTAGCTCCCATTCCAGATCTACTCAGCAACTTAGGAACTAAATATCTTATATATTTACTAAAATATATATTATAAGATAGGTATTAAAATAAATATAGATTTTAAAGTCTTTATCAACAATGCCATTATGAAAATCTTTTGAAATAAAAAGTTTTTTCAGATGTTTACAATAGAAGTTTTGTTGCCAAACTCTGATCTGAAACTGAAAGAAGCTATTTATAGTCACACATATTGTGAATATTTATATCTTCCATTGCATAAATATGATTATGGGTTGCTTTCCCAGTTTCTGATTTGAGTGTTACATTAATAAGTATATATACCACCTTA
Source organism: Plecotus auritus (assembly GCF_963455305.1). Classification (NCBI taxonomy): domain Eukaryota; kingdom Metazoa; phylum Chordata; class Mammalia; order Chiroptera; family Vespertilionidae; genus Plecotus; species Plecotus auritus. Next base: position 205,450,431 of record NC_137770.1, on the reverse strand, counting down.
TCTTCGTCAAAGAAAAATGGAATTTTGAAATACATTTGATGCTATGTATTTTGAATAAGAATTTTGGATCTATGCTAAAACCAATTTTTAAATATTAGTGGTTATAAAAAAAAACAAATAAAAAACAATTATATTCATGGGGATAGAGACACACAAGTTGTGACTGAGTATGTAAATCATTTCTTTTAGCTTAGAGATGAAATAATGTTCTATTTATTGCATAAATAACATCATTTCTAGATTGTTGTACTGTTTAGATAAGTACTCATTTTGTTTTTGTTTTGTTTTTTAATTCTATCACTGTTTTTGATTTGACAATGTAAGGGAATTCAATTTCTTAGTTCATTTCTGTTCTCAAGTGGCCATCCAATCTAATCCTCATATGAATAAATGAGAGAAGCGCAGCCTATTATAGATGAAGGAAAAGGACTGGTTTGTGTTTCCTACTACAATAATGGCAAGAGATGAAAATAAAAAGTATTATGACATAGAGCATGGTATTAACAAAGACTATAATAGTCCCCATTTCCTAATTGCTTGAATATAAAAACAGGAGTAACTAAAGTTAACAGGGTGATTATCCTAGAACAACAGAAAACCTCTCAAAGTACTTTCTCATGTTTTACATGTCTCCAAACAATACCATCTTTATTATGTAGCATGAGGAAACTGAACAGGTAAATAAAAGGAATAATATGCCCAGCTTCACAGAGTCATCCTGAGACCTCTTGGGAAAATGTGCCCTTGTAATAGATATCCCTCCTCCCATTTACAGACAGGCCATCAATTCTCTAAAATTGATTAAATTAAAGAAGCATGTTCCCACATGATGACTACTAAAATATAATCAAGGAAACTAGGTTGGATATATTAATTATGAATTTTCCCATATTAAAGAAGCAGTAAAATGGGCAATATACTAATAGTGATCTCTGTGGATTTGAGGAAAGCTTTTGTTCTCTTATACAAACCTATTGATCTGCCAGAACAGCACTGGGGTAGAAGGAGCAGAGACCTATTGAAATGGATGGGAAATAGGCTCAAGTGTGAATATAGACAATGTCAATAAAAGGATTAAAGAGCAAGCAAACAACTTTTACCCACCACTGGCCTCCCCCCAAAATCTTGATAGCAGAGGACATCCAAGGAGAAGAGGCAATTTTATGTAGAATCATCTTTGCTATTATTTAGCTTTAAAGAATATCTTTCAAAAAGAAAGGAATGTACTAAATAATCATATTAAATCAAAACATTGGTTATATATACTAGTAAATAAAGCCATTTTATATAAAAATTATATCAATATATAGCTTTTAATTTAGTTAATTTTTCCTAATTGTCTTTATAGGTAAGAAATTGACAAACTTTTACACTTAAAATCTATTTTTATACATGATGATGTTTTAAACAGGAAAACATCAGAAAATCCCATTTAAAAATGGCTAAAACACCAGGAAATTTTATTTTCTCACCTGAAGTTCCCAAATTTAGCATGACCCCAGATATAATTTAATCAGCAATCCAAAAATATGAGCAAAGACCTGGATCCTTTCCCTCTTCCTATTCTAACTTTCTCATCATTTTTTTTTCTAAGACTGTTTTCCCTTGTGGTTGCCCAATATCTGCCATAGTTTCAGGATAATAACCAGAATCAAGCAGCAGGTGTCTCAATGGTCAAGAAATCATCCCTTCCTGTGTCCTTATATTAGGAATGAAAAAAATATCCATGATGCCTTGACTAGAACTAGAACATATGAGCATTCCTACAACAGTCACATCGAGATAAAAGAACTTCATTTGACTGACTATAAATAGTCATCAAAGATTACATGGATGCTGGGCGGTCTACCACCATGGACACCACCCTCCCAAGTAAATGTTTTATATATAGAAACAGTTTTGGATAATTTTAAAATATTTGACCAGCTCCAGATTGATTTATGTATTTTTATGGATATAAAATAGCTGGTGGTAAATTTGATGCTATATTGCTTGTATATTTTAGGAAAAAGGATTCAAACATTTCTGAGTTGCATGTAGTTTGAATTACTTTATGCATGTCGAACAGTTATTTATTTTTTTCATTTTTCACTGGAAAACTAAAATAGTCCGGGATCCCCATTTTAGGTTTCTATCTTCTGTATGCCTACTCTTATTCACCTGAACCACTTACTATTTTTTTTTACTTTTAATCAACACTTAATTCTATGATAGTCACTGTGCTGACCCAGTAAGCATTCTTTAGTCTGACATTTTTCTTTGCAATTAAACACTCCAATTTGTCTTTTTATTTATGTAAACCTAAATTTTCTATATTCCCTTCCTTGTAGAATCATTTCTATAAGATTTTTTTAAACTTATACCCAAATAGTAAAGCATTACCTCTGAAAACCACCTTCTTAAAAAAAAAAAAAAAATACAGAGTCTTGAAGATCGTGGCTGGCAGGACGGAGGTGAGGGAGTGGAAGTGAGTGAGTAAAGGGATGAAAGGAGAGTGTGTGGTGTGTATGTGAGTGAGTAAGGGACAGTTAAAGCCCCATAGGAGCATCAGGGGTGGGCAGACCAGGCTCTCTTGGACAAGGAGGGACTACCACCGCTGCAGGCACTCCCCAGACTGCGGGGCTCTGGCACAGAACCCACGCCATCTTGAAGGGGAGAACGGCCTTTTTTAGGAACTCATCAGCACCACCAACAAGACAGGACCCAGCAGCCACTCCAGCCAAAATCCTGCTGCCCCACCCACAGACCTGCGGACCCTGGGACCTCCACCGCCAAAGGTACACCACTAGGCAGCTGTAAGTGCAACCTCCCCATCCCCAGCGGCAGAACTCCAGACAAAACATTCGTGCGTTTCCAGTGCGCGCAGACATCCAGGGCACACCACTCCATAGGCAGCACCTGGGAGCCGCTGGGAGCCCCCACGGGTATGATTTTGTACAGACCAGGGCGCGCTGCCCAGCAGTAGAAATTCTGAATTTCCTCTGCCTGAATAAATGCCCGCAGACACCCCAGCTGTGTAACTTCAGCACCAGGGCCCCTCAAAGTGCTTCAGATCTCTGCACAGGCAAAGGCACCTCCACACTCGCGCATTTCCAAGGAGCAGGACCCCTGAGCCCATCTATCCATAATGCGCTCGGGGAAGCAGCTGTGAGACTCTGCTGAGTGAGATTCTGCACAGACAAAAGCGCGCTGCATCGCAGTAGAAATTCTGAATTCCCTCTTCCTGAATAACTGCCCACATTCACCCCAGCTGCTCAACCTCAGTGCCGGGACCCCTCAGAGTGCATCAGAGCTCTGTGCCGGCAAATGAACCTCCACAGATGTGAATTTCCAACAAGCAGGCACCGTGAGCCCATCTACCCACAGGGCACTCCTGGGAGCCACTGTGAGCTCTCACTCGGTGTGATCTTGGACAAACAGGGGTGCACTCCCCGCCAGCAGTAGAAATTCTGAATTCACTCATCCTGGATACCTGCCCACAGGCGCCTCAATTGTGCAGATACACTGCCAGGGCCCTTCAGAGTGCTTCAGTGTGCATCACAGGCAAACGTAACATGGGTGCCCCTGTGAACCACCACTGGGAGTGAGCGCCTACCCACCACAGGTGCAGCAGCAAAAGCTGAGTCTGCCTACCCTACAACTACAGAACTCTGGATACCACAGTCACACCTTTCCAGAGTGCAGGCCCCCTGAGCCCCATCACCCCAACAGATGGTTCCTGGGTGCCACTGTAAGCCCCGCTGGGCACGTGTGATTTCAATTAAGGGTGCAAGACAGCAAAAATTGGGACACTCCCCTCCACAGCAGCTGACTTCTAGACACCGCAGTTGTGCCTCTCAAGCTCATAGGGCTACATCAAGAGAACCCAAATAGCTCAAATAGGGAGCTACACTAGATTACCAAGCCCAGGAGAACTGAGAGAGTACACCAGTAGCACCATCCCCAAAAGAACCTGGGTAGCAAAGCAATTGGATCTACAATTAAAACATTACAGGAAAACATGGGAAGGCAAAAAAGCAATCCCCAAAGGTAAGAAAAAGAGGAATCACCAGAAAGGGAGTTAAATGAAATTGAGATTAGCAGCTTATCAGAGAAAGAATTCAGAGTAATGGTTATAAGGATGTTTAAACGGATGGATGAAAAATACACACAACTCAATGACAAATACACACAACTCAATGAGAACTATAAGGAGCTGAATGAGAACGTCACCAACATGAAAAGGAACCAAGAGGAGATGAAGAACGTCATAGCTGCAATAAGGAACACAATGGAAGGTTAAACAATAGACTAGAAAAGGCGGAGGACCACATCAGTGAATTTGAAGACAAGGTAGGAAAAAACACACAAACACAGCAGCAACTGGAAAGAAGACTTAAAAAGCAAGAGGAGAACCTAAGGGAGCTTTGGGACAACACAAAATGAAAGAACATTCACATAATAGGGGTACCAGAAGGAGAGGAAGAGAAGCAAGGAATAGAAAACCTGTTTGAAGAAATAATGACAGAAAACTTCCCTGATATTGACAAGAAAAAAACCATGCAAGTCCAAGAAGCACATAGAGTCCCAAACAAGATGAACCCTAAAAGACCGACACCAAAACAAATCATAATTAAATTGGGAAATACCAACAACAAAGTAAGAATTTTAAAGGCTGCCAGAGAGAGACAGAAAGTTACCTACAAGGGTTATCCTATGAGAATATCAACGGATTTCTCAACAGAAAGACTCCAGGCCAGAAGGGAATGGAATGAAATTTACAAAGTGATGCAAAGCAAGGGACTGAACCCAAGAATACTATACCCAGCAAGGCTATCATTCAAAATTGAAGGTGGAATCAGGAGCTTCACAGACAAAAAAAAGGCTAAGAGATTTTATCACTACCAAGCCAGCAATGCAAAAAATGCTAAAGGGACTGCTGTAAAAAGAAGAAAGAGAAAGGCAAGAAGAAACACAAACACTAAGGAAAAATATGACAACAAACATGTACTTGTCAATAATAACATTAAATGTAAATGGATTAAATGCACCAATCAAAAGATATAGAGTAACTGAATGGATAAGAAAACATGACCCATATATTTGCTGTCTGCAATAGACCCACCTCAGAACAAAGGATTCACACAGACTGAGAGTGAAGAAATGGAAAAACATTTTTCAGGCAAATGGAAATGAGAAAAAAGCTGGGGTTGCGATACTTATATCTGATAAAATAGACCTCAAAGTAAAGGCCATAACAAGAGGTAAGGAAGGCCACTACATAATACTAAAGGGAGCAATTCAACAAGAATATATAACTCTGGTAAACATATATGCACCCAATATAGGATCACCCAAATACATAAAACAACTTCTGGAAGATATCAAGGGAGAGATTGATAGCAATACAGTCATAGTAGGGGACTTTAAATCCCCACTGACACCACTGGATAAATCAACTAAACAAAAAATCAGCAAAGAAACAGCAATCCTAAATGACACACTAGATCAGATGGACTTAATTGACATCTTTAGAACATTTCACCCCAAAGCTACAGAATATACATTCTTCTCTAGTGCACATGGAACATTTTCAAGGATATACCACATATTAGGACACAGGCAAAGTCTCTTCAAATTCAAGAAGATAGAAATCATATCAAGCATCTTCTCAGATCACAATGGCATAAAACTGGAAATCAACTACAATAAAAACAATCCAAAAAATCAAACACTTGGAGACCAAATAGCATGCTATTAAACAATGACTGGGTTACCAGAGAGATCAAAGAAGAAATAAAAAACATCATGGCAACAAATGACAATGAAAACACAACAATCCAGAATCTATGGGACACAGCAAAAGCAGTCTTGAGGGGGAAGTACATAGCTCTACAAGCCTACTGCAAAAAACAAGAAACAATGGTAATAAATTAACTAACCCTACAACTCAAAGAGTTAGAAAAAGAGCAACAAGAAAAGCCCAGTGTAAGCAGAAGGAAGGAAATAATAAAGATCAGAGCAGAGATAAATGACATAGAGATCAAAGAAACAATACAAAAGATCAACAAAACCAAGAGTCGGTTCTTTGAAAGGATAAACAAGATTGATGAACCTCTCACCAGGATCACCACAAAGCAAAGAGAGAGGATCCAAATAAACAAAATCAGAAATGAAAAAAGAGAAATAACAATAGACCCCACAGAAATACAAAGGATTGTTAAAAAATATTATGAACAACTCTATTCCAACAAACTACACAACCTGGAGAAAATGGACATATTCCTAGAAAAATACAGCCTTCCAAAACTCAATCAGAAAGATTCTAATAATCTCAATAGGCTGACAACTATGGAAGAAATTGAAGCAGTCATTAAAAAGCTTCCAGCAAACAAAAGCCCAGGGCCAGATGGCTTCACAGGGGAGTTTTACCAAACATTCAAGGAAGAACTAAAACCTATCCTCCTCAGACTATCCCAAAAAATTCAAGAGTAAGGAACACTTCCAATCTTCTTCTATGAAGCCAGCATCACCCTAATACCAAAACCAGATAAAGAAAACACAATGAAAGAGAATTACAGGCCAATATCCCTCACGAACGTAGATGCCAAAATCCTCAACAAAATTCTAGCAAATCAGATCCAGCAGTACATCAGAAAGATCATACACCATGACCAAGTAGGATTTATCCCAGGGATGCAAGGATGGTACAATATCCACAAATCAATAAATGTGATACATCACATAAACAAATTGAGAGATAAAAATCACATAGTCATATCAATTGATGCAGAAAAAGCATTTGACAAAATCCAACACCCTTTCTTGATAAAAACTCTCAGCAAGGTGGGAATAGAAGGATCATACCTCAGTATAATAAAAGCCATATATGACAAACCCACAGTCAACATCATACTCAATGGGCAAAAACTAAAACCATTTCCCCTAAGAACAGGAACAAGACAGGGATGCTCACTCTCACCACTCCTGTTCGACATAGTACTGGAAGTACTAGCCATTGAGATTAGACAAGAAGAAATATAAGGCATCCAAATTGGAAAAGAAGATGTAAAACTGTCATTATTCGCAGATGACATGATACTGTACATAGAAAATCCTAAAGACTCCATCAAAAAATTATTAGACTTAATAAATGAATTCTGCAATGTAGAAGGATACAAAATTAACACCAAGAAATCTATGGCATTTCTATACACCAACAGTGACTTACAGAAAGAGAGACTAAGAAAACAATCCCATTTACCATTGCACCAAAAAAATTAAGATACCTAGGAATAAACTTAACTAAGGAGGTAAAAGACCTCTACTCAGAAAACTACAGGATATTGAAAAAATAGATAGAGGAAGACATACATAGATGGAAGAGCATATCATGTTCATGGATTGGTAGAATCAACATCATTAAAATGTCCATACTATCCAAAGCAATCTATAGATTCAGTGCAATCCCCATTAAATTACCAATGGCATATTTCACAGACCTAGAAAGAACTCTCCAAAAATTCATCTGGAATAAAAAAAAGACCCCAAGTAGCCACAGCAATCCTGAGAAAGAAGAACAAAGTAGGAGGGATCTCAATACCAGATTTCTAGCTGTATTATAAAGCCACTGTTCTCAAAACAGCCTGATACTGTCACAAGAACAGACTTATAGATCAATGGAAGAGAATAGAGAATCCAGATATCAACCCAAACCACTATGCTCAATTAATATTTGACAAAGGAGGCAAGAACATACAATGGAGTCAAGACAGTCTCTTCAACAAATGGTGTTGGGAAAATTGGACAGATACATGCAAAAAAATGAAACTAGACCACCAACTTACAACATACACAAAAATAAACTCAAAATGGATAAAGGACTTAAACATAAGATGGGAACCATAAAAATATTAGAGGAATCCACAGGCAGCAAAATCTCAGACATATGCCAAAGCAGTATCTTCACCAATACAGCTCCTAGGGCAGTGGAAACTAAAGAGAAAATAAACAAATGGGACTACATCAAAATAAAAAGCTTTTGCACAGCAAAAGAAACCATCAATAAAACAACAAGAAAGCCCACTGTATGGGAGAACATATTTGCAAATGTTATCACAGATAAAGGTTTAATCTCCAACATTTACAGGGAACTCATACAACTCAATAAAAGGAAGATAAACAACCCAATAAAAAAATGGGCAACAGACGTAAATAGATACTTTTTGAAAGAACACAGAAGGAAGGCCAAGAGACAGGAAAACATGCTCAAAGTCACTAATTATCTGAGAGATGCAAATCAAAATGACAATGCAGTACCATTTCACACCTGTCAGAATGGCTATCATCAACAAATCAACAAAGGACAAGTGCTGGAGAGGATGCGGAGAAAAAGGAACACTCGTGCACTGCTGGTGGGAATGCAGACTGGTGCAGCCACTGTGGAGAACAGTATGGAGTTTCCTCAAAAAACCTAAAATGGAACTCTCATTTGACCCAGTAATCCCACTTCTAGAAATATATCCTAGGAACTAGAAACACCAATCAGAAAGGATATATGCACCCTTATATTCATAGCAACACAATTTACAATAGCTAAGATTTGGAAACAGCCTAAATGCCCATCAGCAGATGAGTGGATCAGAAAACTATGGTACATCTACACAATGGAATACTATGCTGCCATAAAAAGAAGGAATTCTTACCATTTGCAGCAGCCTGGATGGAACTGGAGAGCATTATGCTAAGTGAAATAAGCCAGGCAATGAAAGAAAAATACCACATGATCTCACTAATCCTATATAATAAAAGAGTAATATGCAAATTAACCACCACTCCACTACACCCACAAGCCACATCCAGCAGCCAATCAGGAGTGAATATGCAAATAAACCCAACCAAGATGGCTACAGTCACAGAGAGCAGGTGGGAGGCTTGGGTTTCCCCAGCAATGGAGGAAGCCAAGCTTTCCGCCTGCCCTTGCCGGCCTAGGCCTCCACTCAAGGCTACAAAGTTTCAATGATAGAAGATACATAAAACCAAACAGAAATGGCGGCAGCCACAGAGCTGGAAAGAGCAGGAGGCTAGGGTTGCCCCCGGCAATGGAGGAAGCCAAGCTTTCTGCACACCCTTGCCGGCCCAGGCCTCCGCTTAAGGCTACAAAGTTTCAATTACAGAAGATACATAAAACCCCCCAAAAATGGCTGCCTCCACAGAGCAAGCAGAAGGCTTGGCTCCACTCCAGGCTACAAAGTTTCAATTGCAGAAGATAAATAAACCCCAGATACCAGGGCCTCCGCTTGAGTCGCTGGGTGCGTGGTCGGCCTGCAAACCACCACAGGCCCCTCGCCCAGGCCGCCCCACGCCCCTAGGGAAACCCCACCCTGATCCAGGACACCCTTCAGGGCAAACCAGCTGGCCCCTACCCATGCACCACGCCTCTATCCTATCTAATAAAAGAGTAATATTCAGATTGATAATCACTCCAACACACAAGATGGCTGCCCCCATGTGGTCAAAGATCCTGCTCCCATGTGGACACAAGATGGCCAGCAGGGGAGGGCAGTTGGGAGGGACCAGGCCTGCAAGGGAGGGCAGTTGTGGGCGTCAAGCCTACAGGGGAGGGCAGTTAGGGGTGACCAAGCCAGCAGGGGAGGGCAGTTAGGGGTGACCAGGCCTTCAGGGAAAGGCAGTTGGGGGGGAACCAGGCCTGCAGGGAAGGGCAGTTAGGGGTGACCAGGCTGGCAGGGGAGCAGTTAGACATCAATCAGGCTGGCAGGGAGTGGTTAGGGGGTGATCAGGCTGGTAGGCAGAAGTGGTTAGGGGCAATCAGGAAAGCAGGCAGGCGAGCAGTTGGGAGCCAGCAGTCCTGGTTGTGAGAGGGATGTCCGACTTCCCGTTTAGGCCCAATCCTACTGGGATCGCGCTTAAACGGGCAGTCGGACATCCCTCGAGGGGTCCCAGATTGGAGAGGGTGCAGGCTGGGCTGAAAGACACCCCTCTCCCCCGTGCACGAATTTCGTGCACCGGGCCTCTAGTTTATGGATAATAAAGAACATTATAAACTGATGAACAAAAAGATAGATATAGAGGCAGTAAAGCATCTAACAGATTGTCAAATTATAGCCGGAAGGTTGGGGAGAGGTGGGAGAGATAAGAGATCAATCTAAGGACTTGTATGCATGCATATAAGCATAACCAATGGACACAAGACACTGGGGGGTGAGGGCATGTATGGAAGTGGGGTGGGGTGGGGCAATGGGGAGACATGTACACATGTAATACCTTAATCAATAAAAAATTTAAAAAATGAAAAAATACACACACAACAAAAACAATTTGTATTATATTAAGAATGTATTCTAAAGTCCAAAAAGTACAGATTTAGTATTATAGCATTTTCCCTAATTATTTTTACTATATCTGATCTTTTAGAGAAATAAAATTGCATTGTACCTATAGACTTAGCTATTATCAATGATTAACAAGAGAAATTACCTTACATTTTCAATTACCCTTCCTACTTTCTCTGTACTTTTATAGGATCCTCTGAGGTTTCATTTTTTTCTAAGAACTGAAGCTTGTGGAAGCTCAGATAGCATACAACATAGTCATTGTGCACTTCCTATGAATTTATTAATAGTCTATAACATCTGCTTCAAAAAATAAATAAGGATTTCTCTATAAAAATAGAGAATCTGGGATTATTGCTTAAAAATTCCAGATATCTAGCCGTATTCTTCTGGGCCTGATATTTCTGTTATTCCGGTGAAGCCAGTAAAGCTGCGATGCAATCTCCTTGTGTCCTTACTGAATGCGAGGCTGACATGGGAAGAGCCACTATTAAACTGTAAAGCAGTGCACTAGGTAAAGGATCTATGAATCTTTCTGAGGCCTGTCAAAATTGAGCAGCTAATAATCCTATAGACAGTCTGGAAAGCTCAGTGCTTGTGAGCCCAGAGCGAAGAGTTTATCTTTATTACCCTTTTTAAAGTATCTCTCTATCTTGTTGAATTGCACAAGTCAGATAACCCTGTGGCTATATGATCTATTCTCAGGACAGACAAAAATAAGTAGAATCTGTAAGACTATTTGTTGCTATTGACAAAGCCAAACTTCCCAACAAAACATCACTTATTTTAGTGTAAGGAACACAGAAGCAGCAATTTAAAAACCTGAGTTCTGAGAACAGTCTTTTTCACTTGCTCACTTTGTGAGTGTGGTGTGTATATTTGCTAGGTATTAATTGGTTGTAAGGAATAGAAACCCATGCCGATAAGCTTGTTAAAAGGGAGAGAACAGGTTATTAGTATAAACCAGGTGTAGTCAAATCTTCTAAACTATTGGATTATTCCTTTTCTTAATACCTAAAAACTGTAACTCCAGTTTCCTTCGCAAGTCCTGTGGAAAGCCCAACACTAGGGCCACCATTAGAACATACTGATTCCTTGGCAAAGTTTTTTGTCGGCTTTGTATTCTTTACCGTCAAGTATGTTGTTCCTGGATAATCTCATATCTCTTGTTATAAGAAAAAGGTAGCAATGCTGTTATCATTCACAGGGGCAACACATAATGAAGCAATATACTAGTAGATCTTCTTGCCTCTAAAATATCTTAATTTTATGTATTCATGCTGACTATATCACTACTTCTGCTACTGCTTCATCCATTGCCATGAATACTGGCTTCCACTGATGCCTGCAAAGGCTGTTACAAGGCTTCGTTAATGATGACCACAAATACAAGTTTTCTGCAGAGCATGCAGAAAACTGTGAACAATAATCTGTTTTATGGTCATCTTAAATTTATAATTTCAAAGTTTATAGTGTAAGTATATAACAATTAATCTTCTGACCATGTTGCTCTTGAACTTGTTAAACTTGTTATACTATATTTTTGTTCATATTTAAGCTCTTATCCTACTATTTAGTTGATTGGGGAAAACATTAAATCCAAACTAACATGTTAGTTAATCTTCAGAATAAAAAGAATAACAATATTACTGTTGCAGAGGCAAGATTTTTTAAAGGAAAGAAATGGGGGAAAAAATAGATACAGAGGCAAAGAAGCATTGAATAGACTGTCAAACTACAGCAGGAAGGCAGGGGAGGTTGGGGGGGCGCTGTAAGAGATCAACCGAAGGACTTGTACGCAAGCATATAAGCATAACTAATGGATACAAGACACTGGGGGGGCGGGGGAGAAGGTGGGCAGGTAAAGGCATGTACTGGGGGGTAGGGGAGGCTGGAGGGAGGTCAACAGGGGAAAAAAAAAAGGAGACATATGTACTACTATTTGTAATACTTCAAACAATTAAAAAAATAAAATAAAATTAAAAAATAAATAAATAAACAAATAAAACAATATTACTGTGTTTGGTATGTTCATTGCTTTTAAGAACTATATCTAATTTAACTTATTAGATAATACTTTATGATATAGGTATGCTATTACCGTTTTATAAAGGAAAAACTGGAGCTTAGAGATGCTTCAGGAAAAAATGCAATAAAATGGAATTATTATTAGCAAAATTAAAGTTATCTGAAAATAATTTAAGGTAAAGTATATGATATTGAGTTTAAAATTTGTCTTGTTCTCCTACACCAAATATCAGATGTCAATATCTGTGATTAACAAATTCAGCATATATCATCTAATATATAAGATTGGTAATTAAAAAGAAAAATGTTAAATGTGACAATGTTATGGACTGAAGTATTTCTTCCTAAATTTCATATCTTGAATCTCTAACCCCCATTGTGACTTATTTTGGAGTCAGGTCTTTAAAGAAATCATCAAGGTTAAATAGGGTCATAAGAGTTCAGCCCTAATCTAGCATGACTAGTGTTCATATAAGAAAAAGAAAGGCCATGCAAGGACACAGGAAGAAGGCAGCCATCTGTAAGCCAGGAAGAGAGATCTCATCAGAAACCAACCCTGCTGGCACACTGATCTTGGACTTCTAGACTCCAGACAGTGAGAAAACATGTTTCTGTTAAAGCCACGCACTCTGCGGTGTTTTGTTATGGCAGTCTGAGCTATTGTAAAAAATAAAATGACCTTGCAATATTTCACATATTTTGGTATTTTTATTGCAAAAGGTTTTTAAAGACTGTATGTAAATAAATTTAAAGTTTCCAATTTAGGTTAAATAATTCAAATTTGTTGTTCTTATGAGTTTGGTGCTCATTGTTAATTATGAGCTATATTTTGAGAATAAAAATAGTATGATTAAAACAATATTCTTACTTTTATTGTATTTTTAATACATTACCATGTCTAAGTAAATTCATGTTTTATCTAATTTTATACTATTACTAGAGGCCCGGTGCACAAATTTGTGCACCAGTTGAGTCCCTTGGCCTGGCCTGCGTGATTGGGCCAAAACTGGCTCTTTGACATCCCCCAAGGTCTTGGATTGTGAGAGGGTGCAGGCCAGGCCGAGGGACACCACCAGTGCACGATCAGGGCCGGGGCTGGGGAGGGACATGGGAGGTTGGCCAGCCAGGGAGGGACCATAGGAGGGGTCCAGGGTGTGTCTGGCTGGCTTGCTTAGTCCCAATCAGCCAGACCCCAGCAGCAACTTAACCTACCAGTTGGAGTGTCTGCCCCTGGTGGTCAGTGCAAGTTATAGCGACTGGTTGACCAGTCAACTGTCTGCCCCCTGGTAGTCAGTACACATCATAGTGAGCGGTTGAGCAGCCTTAGCATATCATTAGCATATTATGCTTTGATTGGTTGAATGGACAACTGGACACTTGGCATTAGCCTTTTATTATATAGGATGTTATAGTAATGGATTTGAAATAGCTTTAGAGATATCTAGTAAATCTGGCCAATATTTTGTATACATTTTTTAATATATTCATTTTAGAGAGAGAGAGACATTGACCTGTTGTCCTACTAATCCATGCTTCCATTGGTTGGTTCTTGTATGTGCCCTCACTGGGGATCAAACCTGCAACCTTGGTGTATTGAGATGATGCTTCAACCAACTGAGCTACTAGGCCAGCAATCGGGCCAATATTTTTATGTGAGGACACCAAGGTCTAGAGAAGTTAAGTGATTTCTTAAAGGTCACACTTAAGTCCTGGAAAATATGGGATTATAATCAGTTGGTGTTTCTTTCTGCTATTTTGTTAAATACCTTCTTTTATATAGAACTAGAGGCCCAGTGCATGAAAATTCATGCCTTGGAAGGGGGCATCCCTCAGCCCGGCCTGCCCCCTCTCACAGTCTGGGAGCCTTCAGGGGTGGGAGGTGATCTGGCGATCAGGGGAAGGCAACGCCCCCATCATGCCTCTGCTGCTGCCACTGCCAGCAGCGCAAGCCTCAGCCGGCCCTGGTTACCTGAGCCTCAGGCAGCCCTGGGTGGCTGGGCAGCCGCCATCCGAGGCTTGCCTGTTCCTTGGCCAGCCCTGGGTGGCTGGGCAGCCAACATCTGAGGCTTGCCTTCACATTGGGTGTCGGCTTGGCAGCCACCATCCAAGGCTTGCCTGTGCCTCGGGCCGGCCCTGGGCGGCTGGGGGCTGAGGGGACTGGGGGACTCCAGAGGCAGGTGCGCGGAGTGGGCCCAGCCTTGCCATGCACCTGCCACCTCGGGAGGGCTGAGGGGACTGGGTGCCACCATCTTGTGGCTGTGGGCGCTGCCATCTTTGAGGGTGTAGCAGTCAATTAGCATATTCCCTCTTTATTGGCTGTGGGCACTGCCATCTTTGAGAGTGAGGAAGTCAATTAGCATATTCCCTCCTTATTGGCTGTGGGAGCCACCATCTTTGAGGGTGGGGCAGTCAATTAGCATATTCCTTCATTATTGGCTGTGGGCACCACCATCTTTGCGATGGCATGAGGGTCAATTAGCATATTCCCTCTTTATTAGATAGGATGTATTTTATATAAGAACTGGAAAAACTGAGTTAATATTTATGTAGATTCAAAAATATGAGAAAAAATTATAGCTTCAAAGATGACATATGGTAAAATAACAACTAATTTGGTAATATCAATTCTAGTTACTTTTTTCACATGCAATATTTTGCACTGTACATGTCATTTACCCACTCCTCTCCTCCAACTTGAACCACATCATTGGAAATATATGGCCTCTGAGTTCACCTCAGGAGAGAGATTAAAGAAAAACAATGGCTCTTAATCAACTTTACCCACACATCACTTCTATACTGCAAGAACCAGCCAAATGACTCCAATCTAACTATAATGGTGTCTGTGTAGGTGCCCATAGGGGAATTCTATGGACTGAATTGTGCTCCCCAGAATTTGTATGTTGAAGCCCTAATCCCCAAGGTGACTATATTTGTATATATGATCTATAAAAAGGTAATTAGTTTAAATAAAGTCCTAAAGGTAGTGCCCTGATTCAATAGAACTGGTGTTCTTATAAAACAGACACCAGAGAGCTTGCTCTTTCAATGTTTCTCCCTCTACATGCACACAAAGAAGTCATATAGGCACACAATGAGATGGTGGATGCCTACAAGCCAAGAGAAGAGGCTTCCAAATAAAACCTACCTTGCTGGCATCTTGAACTTGGACTTCCCAGACTCCAAAACTATGAGAAATAAATTGATTCTATTTTTACCCAGCCAGTCTGTGGTATCCTGTATTCACAACCCAAGCTCACTAATCCTATCTAATAAAGAGGGAATATGTTAATTGACTGTCATGCCCTCACAAAGATGGCAGAACCCACAGCCTATAAGGAGGGAATATGCTAATTGACGGCCACACCCTCAAAGATGGCAGCGCCCACAGCCACCAGAGGGTGGTGTCCAGTCCCCTCAGCCCTGCCGGGCCAGCAGGCAAGCGGCACAGCCGGGCACGCCCCCAGGTGGGTCAGGCCACTCTGCACACCTGCCTCCGGAGTCCCCCAGTCCCCTCAGCCCCAGCCACCCAGGGCCAGCCCAAGGCACAGGCAAGCCTTGGATGGCAGCTGCCCAGCCGCCCAGGGCTGCTTGAGGCTCAGGTAATCAGGGCCGGCCAAGGCCTGCGCTGCTGGCAGTGGCAGCAGCAGAGGTGTGAGGGGGGCATTGCCTTCCCCTGATTGCCAGATCGCCTCCCACCCCTGAAGGCTCCTGGACTGTGAGAAGGGGCAGGCCGGGCTGAGAGACCACCCCCCTCCAGTGCATGAATTTTCATGCACTGGGCCTCTAGTACAAGGAATAATGAACTCTTGGCTAAGTTGTCTCTCTCTCTCTCTTTTTTTTTGTTTTGTTATTATTGTTGTTACTGTCATTATTGCTTTAATTTATAGTCTCCTTATCCAGCTTGGAAATTAAAAACAAAGCAGATCATATTTCTTTTACAAGAAGTTTTCTTTTGCTAAGAGCAAATGTGTCATAGAATAGTACACTTTTGCTTTAGAGAAATTTTGCATCACAAGGATGTGATTTTGAGTCAGGAGAGCCAGTACAGTTTATTGGTTAAGATCATGGATCCTGGCCCTAGCCGGTTTGTTCAGTGGATAGAGCATTGGCCTGCAGACTGAAGGGTCCCAGGTTTGATTCTGGTCAAGGGCACATGCCCATGTTGCGGGCTTGATCCCCAGTAGGGGAAATGCAGGAAGCAACCTATCAATGAATCTTTCTCATCATGATGTTTATATCTCTCTCTCCCTCTTCCTTCCTCTCTGAAATCAATAGAAAGAAAGAAAGAAAGAAAGAAAGAAAGAAAGAAAGAAAGAAAGAAAGAAAGAAAGAAAGAAAGAAAGAAGAAAGAAAGAAAGAAAGAAAGAAAGATAGATCATGGAACCTGAAAGCAATGTATCTGGGTGTGAATTCTAGTTCTACTGCATTGTGGCTGAATGAACTTGGAAAATCACCTTCTTTGTTGCATCAGTTTCCTCATCTTTATTCACCAAAGTTATAAGACTATCATGCAAGTTCCATTAATTAATATTTGAAAAGTGTGTAGAACCAGACACAGCAGAGTGCTATTTATGTGTTAGTTACTGAATAAAAATGAATAAATAATGGATCTATCTGAAATTTAGAGTTGGAACACTATTTTATAAATTGCCTTAAAGTACAAAAGCATTTTTTAATATGAGCCTTATTAACTCCATTTTTATAACACCTCAGAGAATAGCAAAGTCCATGATATGCTCCCTGTAAAGGTGTTTGATAGCCAAGTAACTTTGAGGAATTTTGCATATTAAATCACTTGACAAGTTGTTCAGAAGAGAAACTGTTCAAATTTGTTTATCCAAGAGATTTTCTAACTTATTTTAAATATGGATTCATTTATAAACACATTTGCACATCCTGGAAAACTAATGTTCTGTAGAAACACAATGGAAAATCCTGTCATAGAAAAATCCTAGCATGTACTAGAAAACAATGAGACATGGCTCAGTTAACTGGAATGTCATAAAGTAGAGCATACATTCCTGGGACCTGAAGCTATACTATCCACTGTGTTAGAAGTACGTGAAAAAGCAGTAGCAAGCTCCAACTACTGACAGCTGTTTAGAAAAATCTCATTCTGTAGCTTATTATAACTACAGCACATTGTCAGAAATTAGATTAGATATAAAGGTGACTGGATATTGAGTTGGAAGGTTGAGTTACTATATTTTATATACTTCCTGCATTAAGTGAATATTGGCCCTAGGAATCAGAATGAGATCACAAATTAAAGCTTCAAGGCTTTATGCACTAGCACTGTCTAGCAAACTTTTTAAAGGATCAGATCGTAAATATCATTGGCTTTGTGGCTACACGGTTTTTATCACAATTGCCTACCATTGCTGCTGTAACAGTGAAGCAGCCCTAGGTAATAAATATGTCAATGAATGAGCATGTCTGCATTCAAATAAAACTTTATTTATGATCACTGAAGTTTGAATTTCATATAATTTTCACATGTCACAAAGCATTATACCACTTTGATTTTTTTTTATTCAAAAAATATAACAAATATTCTTAGCTCTCAGAATGTACAAAAAACAAACAATAAGCAGGATTTATCACATGTTTCACTGACCTTTCTTTTAGAAGATCAGTTTGAGTTTTGACATCATCTAATAGTTGTGTGTTTTGTTTTTTTCATCAGAAACCAATTTTAATATTAAAGGAGATTGCCTTTGGAATGAATAATGTAACTGACTTTATAAGGCTATTGACCACTGACTTCTCAGGATAAGCATCAGCAATGATTCTGTTATTTTTTTTAAAGAGGAGTAATGGCTAAATTAAAAATGAATTCAAGAGGAGAATGAAGCAAATTGGATATAAAATAAAAAGGAAACTCCAGTTCCTGTATGCATACAGTTTACTGGAACTTTCAGAGACTGGTATTGCCAACTGGGAGAAACTTATCCCTTAAGAAGACTTGTTTACGACATGAAAAGTGCTCTGTAAATGTCACTTGGGACCACCAAAACACTAGCTTGAAATATTCATGGTTGTTGTACATCTTAATGGGCCTAATCGAAGAGTTTAATAAATCTAGATGCTGCAGAAGTAATTGAAAAAGTGATTGATAAAGCTAATAGTATGTCAAAAGCATTAAAGATCCAGAAGTAGCTAATTCTATGAATATCTTGGGAGGTTGTAAGTAATTATGACAGTAGTTAATGTCAGCTCAAAGCCAAACATCTGAATGCAAAGCAAAAAGTTCAGTCACTTATTCCAATGCTTTTGCCTACAGGGCAATCACCAGAGTGAGTTGGTGAAATGTCTCTTTTTATTTAAATTGGCAGTCCAATGAATTACATTATAATGGAGGGGCTATTTAAGGGTTGAAAATGAGCTCAATTCTCTTAGGTGCCTTTTCTGATATAGACAAACCAAATTTTATCCTAAAAATATAATATTTTGTATATTAATAAATAACAAGGATGGATATAACATATACCAGAAGTAGCAACATTGATGGAATAAATTGTCACACTGATCTGCATGCCCCTGCTCGGTGTTCTCCAACCCATAACCTTGATCTAGGTGGGCAAATAATGCCAGTTGAAAACTGAGCCATCAAGTAGTTCTTCCAATGTTACCCTAAATAAGGGGCAGAGTCAGAATTAGTCTTTAATTTTTTTTATTCCTAAGTACACCACATTCTTTCAATATTTGCACTTATATCATGGCTTACAAATGACTTATGTCATTATATTATTGCAGCTAGTATTTTGTAGACTTTTTCATACCAAATGACAGATGAGGGAATTTAGAAAAATTGAGAACTCAAGGTTACAGAGGTAGTAAATGACAGGTGCTACACTCAAACATAGGTTTTTAAGACCCTTATTTAAAATTTCATTTTATGTAAAATATACAAGAAATTATGTGACAGAATTCATGTGATTAATTAATCAGTATTTAAATAAAACTTTGAATTTAAAAGAAAATAAAACTATTCATAACATTTAATATATTTAATAGCAGACACTAGAAATTACTTAGTATATAAAGACAAAAAACCTGTATTTGGAAATAGTGAAAAAACTACAAAATGATCAATGTAAGTAGTTTTCAATCAAATATATGATTTCCAATAATTATAGCAGTATTTGTATTTTCAAAAGAATATGATCTTGTAAAATTGATAGTTATTTTGTTAGCCAAATATCTATAAAACTCTGTTCGAGTTCAGAATTAATATTTAGCAAGACATTTAGTACAATGTAGGTCTTCAAAACATGCTTACTAAAATAAACCAGTATTAAGTCATGCAGGAAAATGTGTCATTTATTAAGCAGTATTGTGCTTTATAAATATACAGTTATTACTTTTGGAAAACAAACATTGTAATCTAATTCTTGATTCTTACCTTATTCAATTCAAAATAACACTAAATTGGAATAACAATTATTTTAATGAGAAAAGATTCAGCTCTAAAACCAATTCCATCTTCACAAAACAAGTATTTGCCACCATAAAAAAGATTTGACTCTTGCAACCCGAAGAGACTATGTCATTTATGATGATTATTCTGATATAGGAAAGAAAAAAATAACTTGTTACTTGCAAGAAGATAAAGAATGGTTGAAACTACGTGTAGTTTCACTACATTTTACTCCTGAGCCATGAATAGACCCATAGATAATTAAAGGAAAAGGCTACCCTCATAAAGGATGCATCAGCTACACAAACTCTACTAAAAACTAGTATGAAAAATGTCTTTGCTTAGGATTTATTTATATTTTAGCTTGGATTGACAGACTGATAGTTCTCAGTCTCATCTTAATTGACCTTTCAAATCATTTGAGACTGTTGATTGCTCACTCCTCACAGATATATGTTCTTTAATTGTCTTAAAGGACAGAACTTTCTCTTGTGTTCCTCTCCCCCCGCCACTTTGTATGTAACTGATTCATGCTACTAATCAGTATCCTCTGGAGCTTCCCCCTTTTCCCTGAATCTCTCAATGCTGAAGTGCCCCCGACTCAGTTTTTTTGTGGCCTTCTCTTTTCTTCCCACATTCATTCTCTTGGTGATCTCATCCAACCCCATATCTTAAAATACCATTAATATGGTAATGCTCCCAACTTTATTTCTCTACAGAATTTCCCCCCAATTTTTACTTTTATATGTCCAGCTGCCAAAATGGGCATTATAATCTTCATATGTCCAATCCTGCATCATTAATATCACCCCAAACATGTTTCTCCAAGAGCCTACCTCACCTCAGTTAACGGGAACTGTATTCTTCCAATTGTCAAGTCTAAAGACCTTTTAGCCATGCTTGATTCTCTTTATTATCTCACATGCTACAATTAATTCATCAATAAAGCCACTTGGATCTGTTTTCAAAGTAGGATTTAACTATTTCTCATTAAATCAATGGCTACAACCCTTGCCTGACCTACTATTATTCCTCACAGAAGTTATGATTTTAGTTTTCTAAAGGTCTCCTTATTTATATTTTCTACCACTACAGTCTAAATTCAACACAGCAGCCAAAGTGACCTCTCAGAATGATGGAGTAAACAATAGCAAATGATTTTTGTGCCTAGTATGGCCAAACAAAACAGCACATTTCAATTTAATTCTGTTATATATTATAATTAATCATGAGATTAATAATAAATAATAAGACATTATGTGATAGGATATGGAAAATCATTTATGAGGAGAAAACATGGCAAGAATAGAACATGGGAATCAGATTATGCATAAGACAAAAATAGACAACCTGCAAGAATCTCATTGACCTCCCTCATATAAACCTGCTGATATGGCAAGTTACTATGGTTTTATTGAAAATTTAAAACTATTATTAGGAGAATTAGAAAGAATGAGGCAATTTGTTCCTTTTCTCAATGTTCTACTCCTGTGATGGCAGGATTCTTTATCAAGCAGGGCTTTTGATCCTACAGAATTGTGTTTTTTTTAAACTCCCAGGTTAAAATTAGCAAGTTTTCTTCCTAAAAGAGAAGGACAATTTAAGTCCAAGAGAAAGGGTTTGTGTTCTGAAACTCTGGGGTCAGGGGATTTAATACTGAATGAGTTGGGAAATTTCTCTAGGACTGAAGGAACAGGTGATTTCTGCAAGTCCCAGGAATTGAAGAAAGTGATTACTTAGAAACTCTGGAGATTAATTGCAAGTTTAGATAAGCCAAAAAAAAGTCACTTCACACCTATCAGAATGGCTATTATCAATAAATCAACAAACAAGTGTTGGAGAGGATGTGGGGAGAAAAGGGAAACCTCCTGCACCATTGGTGGGAATGCAGATTGGTGTAGCCACTTTGAAAAACAGTATAGGAGCCAGAAGTGAAGAAATTGTTATCTTTCTCTTTTAGAAGAACTCTGAAGAGTTGGATAAAAATATATGTGGCCCATTAAATATGAAAATTTAAAATCCCAACCATATGTGAAGTGGAGACAGCATAATTTAAATTTGTTTTAAAATAATAAATACTACTTTCCTGCACCTCAATATTACAGTAGAATATTATAAAAACGTCAGTAGATTCTGGCCATGCACATGAGATTAACATCCAAAGCACTACATTAACTTTGGACTTTTGAGGTGGACCCACCAAAAATAGAAAAAAACAACAACAAATGAAAGTAAGAATGTACTACAGATATAAGAATTCATACTCTCAATAAATATCTTTGCAACCACCATATCCATAGTAACGGTTTAGCACAAGTTCTAGAGGAAAAAGTTAAGAAAGGAAAGCAAACAAGTATATATAAATATCTGAAAAATGACATCAGCCTTTCACTAGAGAATTGTCATTAGAAGCAAAAATAACCTTGGAATCTTAATTTTTGAGTTTCCAACCATTTTTTAAAAGCATATTTCAAGGAAAATTTTATTCCAATGTAGAAAGAAATATTCCAATTGATATAAAACTCAAGTTAAATGAAGCTAACTATCCATTTTCGGCATACTTGAGAATATTCCAACTGACATAAAAGTCAAGTTAAATGAAGCTAAATAATCATTTTCAGCTTACTTGACAGTGTTCATGTCAAAAAGATATCATTTATCTGAATAGTTAAATGGACTTCAACTACTGCTTCAATTATAAAGAAATTTACTTAAAAACACACTTGCTCAGATTTAATACTATCCTGTGAGGAATCATTGCATGCTGATCACCATGATGGTTTTGTTTGTGTGTTTTATACAATTTTCTGTGGCAATACCATCATGTAAAGCTTTATTACCAGTGCTGATAAATACTTATGTCTCTTTTTCCTTATGGAATTTTGAGTTGTATGTCACGTCATGATTGCAAAACAAAATAATAAACATAATCCTATATTACATTGCCTTCCAATTAGTCTCAAACTAGTGTAATGTAACACACAGTACCAAAGAGTAAGATTTTTTATTTATTTGTTATTAATAAAACTACCATTGTTAACATCAGCAAGATAGCAGAATGGGAAGCCATGGCCTTCATTCTCCCAAAGAGATAGCAACCTAACAACAATATATGGTTTAAAAAAAGCCTTCAGAAGAACTCCAGAGACCGGTTAAAAAGTTTCAGTGCTCTAGGCTAGTACCTACCCAAGAATAGGTGCATTGAGACAGTTAAGAAAACCTGTTTCCTCACAACTGTGATCTACCTTCCCACAAGACACCACAGAGTGATGCAATTGGAAAGAAAAGCTCAAATAACAGCTCCTCTCTTGGAAGGAAACAGTGAAATGCACATCCAATGTCCCAGCTTTTGGAGGGACTACCTACCCAAGGGACTGGTTTCTGTGTCTCCTGCTTTGGAGTGCTGATGCAGCACTGGCATACTCTCAATGCACGGGGTCACCTGCAGTACAGTGGACAGAGACCAGAAGTAGCAAAAGATGTCAAATTCTTTAAAAAGACACTGGCAAATCTCTCTAATTAGGAAATTACATGTACAAGGCGAGAGAAGACACAGCCTTAGAAAAGGTATGAGAGTCTATAAGAATATTTAACTGGGCTGATTGGTGAAGGTGTTTTCATATACAAAGCCATCCTGTAAAGACTTGGAGGGGTGACTGTTTTTCAAATGTACATTTCACAGCACAAAATAAAGCTCATGAAGAAAATGAGAAATAAAGCCCAATCAAAGAAACTGAATAAATCTCCAGAAACTAATCCTGAATATACAAAGATCTATATATAGCCTTATAAATAATTCAAGTTTAAAAAAAAAAAAAACTCAGTGTACTAAAAAGAACACAGATAAAAAACTAAATGAAATTAGAAAAATAATGCATTAGCAAAATAAGAATAACAACAAAAGTGTAGAAACTATAAAGAAGAAACAAATTCTAGAGCTGATGAATACAGTAAATGAACTAAAAAAATTCATGAAGGGGTTCAATAGCAAACTTGATCAATCAAAAGTAAGAATCAGCAAATTCAAAGACAGTTCATCCAGTCAGAGGAATAAAAATAAAAAAAGAAAAGTCCAGAAAGTCTAAGTGATTAATGGTATATCATCATGTAAATTAATAATCATATTATGGGAGCCCCACAAGGAGAAGAAAAAGAAAAGGGCAAGGGGTTTATCTGAAAAAAATATGGCCTTCCAAATTCAAAGGATTCCAATTAAGATAACCAAATAGGCCCACAATGAGAACCATTATAATCAAACTATCAAAAATCTAAGACCAATCTTGAAACCAGCCAGAAAAAAGAGCAACTTGTCACATACAAGTTAATGCCCATATAATTATCAGTGGATTTCTCAACAGAAATATTTCAGGTCAAAATGGAGTTGTATAATATATTCAAAATGCTGAAATAGAAAAAATTAAACTGCCAAACTAGGATGCAATATCTGGCAAAACTATTCTTCAAAGTGAAGAAAACATAAATGCCTTCCCAGATAAACAAAACTGGCAGATGACCTGAAAATACACCTCTCCTAAGGAGACATATAAACAGCCAATAGATAAAAGATATTCAATATTACTAGCAATTATGGAAATGCAAATAAAAACTATAATGAGATACCACCTCACAACTGTTAGAGTGGCTATCACCAAAAGACAAATAATAAGTGCTGGAGAGGTTGTGGAGAAAAAGGAAACCTCAGGCACTGCTGGTGAGAATGTAGACTGGTACAACCACTATGGAAAACAATCTGGCAATTCCTCAAAAAATTAAGAATAGAGCTACCATGCGGCCCAGCAATCCGTCTCCTGGGTATATACCCAAAAAACTTGAAAACATTTATTCGCAAAGATATATGCACTTCTATGTTCATTGCAGCATTATTCACAGTGGCCAAGACATGGAAACAAGACAGAGGACTAGATAAAGAAGATGTGGTATATGTGCACAAAGAAATACCACTCAACCATAAGAAAAGATTAAATACTGCCATTTGCAACAACGTGGATGCACCTCAAGAACATTATGCTGAGTAAAATAAGTCAATTGGAAAGAGCTAAGAACCATATGATTTCACTTAAATGTGGGATATAAAACTGAAACTCCTGAGCACAAGCAGTAATGTGGTGGTTGCCAGAGGAAAAGGGATGGGGGGAAAGAAGGTCCTAATATATGATGACAGGAGATTTGAGTTTGGGTGGCAGTCACACAGAAACCACACTTGAAATCATACTAACCAATTGTCACCCCAATACATTTAATTAAAAAAGGTAAAAATTCAAATATATAGCCAAATTCAAAATCCTCTAACATTTTAAAGGTCGTATATAAATCACTTATAACTCTAGTATAAGTGCTGGAGAGGATGCAGAGAAAAAGGAACCCTCCTTCACTGCTAGTGGGAATGCAGACTGGTGCAGCCACTGTGGAGAACAGTATGGCGTTTCCTCAAAAAATTAAAAATGGAACTGCCATTTGACCCATTAATACCACTTCTAGGAATATATCTCAAGAAAACAGAAACACCAATCAGAAAGAATATATTCACCCCTATGTTCATAGCAGCACAATTTACAATAGCTAAGATTTGGAAACAGCCTAAATGCCCATCAGCAGATGAGTGGATTAAAAAACTGTGGTACATCTATACAATGGAATACTACCCTGCTGTAAAAAAGAAGGAATTCTTACCATTTGCAACAGCATGGATGGAACTGGAGAGCATTATGCTAAGTGAAATAAGCTAGTCAGTTAAAGATAAATACCACATGATCTCACTCATTTATGGATAATAAAGAACATTATAAACTGTTGAACAAAAATAGACAGAGGCAAAGAAGCATCGAACAGACTGTCAAACTACAGCAGGAAGGTAGGGGAGGGTTGGGGGGGTGAGAGATCAACCTGTTGCTATGATGTGCACTGACTGCCGGGGGGCAGATGCTCAATGTAGAAGCTGCCCCCTGGTGGTTAGTGTGCTCCCACAGTCAACCTCCCATGCCGACCAACCTCCCACAGTCCTTCCCCCTGGACAGCCGGCCCTGATTGGCCCCGATGGGCCCTGATTGCAGACCAGGCCGAGGGACTCCAACCGTGCATGAATTCATGCACTGGGCCTCTAGTATGACTATAAAATAACAAAGCAGCAGCAAAAATATAACTCTTGAGGTCAGTTATTTTTGTCTCTTTTAAACTGAGTTCTTTATTCAGTTCACCTTTTAGTCATAGCTCCTAAAATCATCTATAATGAAGTTGGCAGTCACGAAAAAAGTATAAAAAAGGGGCATTATCAAGCATACTTGGTATTCTTTCCCCCTATTTTTTATTTTTTGTGAATGTATTCTTAAAATATTGCTTTAGATAGAGCACTAAAAATATCACACACAAAAAAACTGGCTTGGCAAAATATCTGGTTTTGTTCTAGACAAAAAATGGGAAGATCCAGTGGCCATTAATCTTGAATAAAATTTATTGAATACATTTTTCAAGTCACTGCAGTGAGACAGACCAAATTGAAATGAGTCTATATGCATGTCTGTCTTATTCCATTTTATGTGAAAAGGGCCTGCCCTGGACTGGGTCCAAATTGACAGAAAAGCTTTAAAGAGTGATAAATTTTAATACATCTTTTAGCTGATAATGATTAATGGACATATCTCAACCTCTTTAAGAAGCTTGAGATTTAAAGTGTCTGGCCACTTCTAAGTAGATTTATCAGAGACAGTTAACTGATGTTCACACAAGCAAAATCACCAACACTAAAAAGAGTCCCTGGCAGAAGGAGATTGGAGACATAACTAACAGAATGAAGATTTTTCACATTATTCCAGTGCTTATGGAAAACATTTGTTTACATGAAATACAATTTTATTAGTTTAACATAATGAGCAAGGTTATTAAATTATGCAGTTCAGATTTCTTTTATCTAGTGAGGTTGTTAAGTATTTTTCTTTTTGAAATTCATCATTGTATTTATAAGAAAGTTTTACATTAACTGACCATCTCCAAAGTAATGGTATATCTGTAGACAAAAATCTCCAACAGGAAATAAAGGTCTATAAATTAATGTTAATTCCATGCAATAATTGATGCCATCATATTTCATGTCACATGCTTTTCCTCATGCTATATTTGTAGTAATTGGCAGCTACTAAGCTTTCATAAAAATAATTTATGACTACACAAAAGATCCACTTGTATTCAACTTGAAATGTTAGTAAACATAGAATAACTTTAAAATGAGAGCATTATTTAATTACAGTTTTATATGCCCAGAGATAACTACACTAGGCTCACCTGAGTGTGAGAACTTTTTCTACACTCCAGTTATAATCTGATTGATTCTTATTTTCATCTTGGAAGCACTTGCTAAGTACTTTACATTTCACTGATTATAATTATGTTGATTTTTTTTCACTTAAAAATGTATTTAGGATGGTAAGGTAACTATTTTTGCTAGAGATGATATAATAACACAATGGCAAAAGGGCCATTCTCTCTGCTGAGGAATTTGAAGCTAATATTTATTCCAAGATTGGTAATTGTTAGCAGTTTAGGAAAAAACTTGACAAAAATTTTGGGGTTATTTTAGAATACTAAATATTACATGTAAAAGTTTAAATAACCATCTAATGTAAATGTGTGTCTCGAGTCAATAATTTGATTTAATAATGGCCTACAAATAGATTCCAGATTAAACCAGGTTTGTCTTTGTAGAATTATTACTAATTCTATACAATACAGTGAAGACACCTGCATAGTTATTAACATGTCAATACAGTAATAATATTCACTATTGTGAAAAAATATATTTCAAATAATTTTAGGAAATAAATGAAATTTTGTTATTATTGAAATCAGCATGGCTCTCTTAAGATGCAATACAATATCAAAAATGCTAATGATCTAATAATACAAAATTAAATTTTAAATTTTCTAAGTTTGTAATTATAAAGCTCTTTTAGAAGAGAAAAAAAGTGAAGTAAATTGAGGTTGAAAATAATCTGAGGCAATAGTTATCACAGCATAATCAAAATTTCTTACTTTGTTGAAATGTTTGCCTATCTCTATTTGTAACTGAAAATAATGTATTAGTCACAATGCACTTACCCCATGAATAAAAAATAAAGTTCTTGTTCATTCTTATGCTGAGAGAATCATGAATTTAAAGCTATTAATCTCTTAGGTAAAAAGGAAGCCATTATTATATTTATTTATGAGAAGCATAAGAATATAATACAAATTTTTATAAACTAGATCAGTGATATTGGAAGTATTACATGTTACAGAATGTTGGCTATATACAAGGAAAAAAGAAAAGTCTAGAATGTTCTAAAAAATGAATTGTATGTTCAATATTAAAAAGGAAAATAAATTTTGACCTTGGTTCATTCATAAATGCCAAAATTACTTGTAAATATTATTTTTGACATGTAAAATATGATAAATATGATAAATTACAAGCTAACATGTTAAAGGGAAAATGATGTTTGTTTGTTATTTGGGGGGTTAGAGAGAAAGAGAGAGAGAGAGAGAGAGAGAGAGAGAGGAGGCTAAAGAACTGAGAAGTATGGAAAAAGTCTAACCTCAAGAATTCAATATTTTTATGATTATTAAATAAATAAATAGTATAGAAAATAGAGCTGTACCTATAACTCAAAAATTCAAATAAAACTTTAAAGAAAAACCAGAGATCTTAGGTTAGCAATTATTTTTTATGTTCATGCATACTAAATACTCCACAAATTCAAATTTCATTTGTTACATAGTCTAGTTCTCTTTCTGCATTCCAGGTTAAGGTGCTAATGAGCTATAAAATGAATAGTTAGTACCAGAGAGAAATAAAGCTCATGAAATATCCCAAACTGGAATAATCAGCTATCAAAATCACTGAGATGATTTCACATAATAAAGAGGCAGAATAACCTTATGTTAAGATTACAAGCTTCAGAAATAGAATGAAAGGGACTCAAATCTTAGCATTAAAATTATTATCCATTATAGATAGATATAATATTTATATAATAATAATCACTTGGTAAATTTTCTTTCTGCATTTTAGAGAAGAAGTAAAGTTCAGAAAGAGATGTTAAGAGATTTCTTTTTCATTAAATAGAATAATCCAATGTTCCTAGCATAGATCTAGTATACAGTAAGTATTCAAGGAAACTCTTTTTATTAGACATGCACATTATTGCTATATTCATAGTCCAGTATGACTAAGCTTTTTATAATACAGTATCATTTTGCCACTATATGAAATCCCAAAACTTATTTGTCCTTTTCATCATTTCCTTATCTTATTTTTATTGTCTTTCATCTAAAAGTATCTTATTGAGCAAGAGGAATCAATAGTGAAGTGAGGATGTCATATTACAAAAATAATTTACCTACCATTGGATATTTGATCTAGTGGATATTACAGTGCTACTAATCATTACAGTTCTTCATAATATTTGATAGACTGATAGGCTTAAATTAGATTTCATAAACTTTGTCATTATATTTTGAAATTTACATTATTAAATCAGATCAATGAAGACTATTATCTCACAAAAGCTCTATATAGAATTTTTTAAAGTCTACTATTTGAGGGAAATAATTTGGAAGTACCAAAACCTTTATTTTTTCATGTCCTAGCTTGCTCCATTTTTTTCTTTTCACACATAGTAAAAGTGTTTCTATATTCACCTACAATTAGATTTCAAGTACTTTAAAAATAAAAGATTAGTGTAATGAATGAAAACATTTTTGGTGCTGACAAAAAATATAAGGTAGTATAACCAGAGTGTAAATTTACTAATAGTTAGTAAAAATTTATATATATTTTAAAAGCACATGCCAAGGACATTGGTTATCCTCATTTTTTAAAGAATGAATGTTGTGCCCTAACCGGTTTGGGGCTCAGTAGGTAGAGCATCGGCCTGTGGACTCAAGGGTCCCAGGTTCGATTCTGGTCAAGGACATGTACCTTTGTTGCAGGCACATACCCAGTAGGGAGTGTGCAGGAGGCAGCTGATCGACGTTTCTCTCTCATCGATGTTTCCAACTCTATATTCCTCTCTCTACCTCTGTAAAAATCAATAAAATATATTTTTTTTAAAAAAGAATGAATGTTGTATTCTATCTATTTTTAGATTGGCATGATTAGTATCAGGGGCATAACTTTTAATTTTAAATTAAATCATAGAGATAAATCAGTCATAAAATGTAATATATAATCCCCCCAAATTTAAAGAAAAACTTCACTCTACTATGAATTTTCTAGCAAAAAATTTAAAGTCCAAAACAAAGTCCAAACAACATCCTCTAAATCTTGTTTATTATTATTATTTTTAAAAAGGTCTGGAATTCTCCTTGCATCTTACTCTGTTTATCTAGTCTTAGTTGTTGGATAAACCTGATGACTCAAATAGGTCTAATCAGGAAAATAAACTCATTTACTTTAAGGCTACTCTGCAATTTTTAGTGCCACTAGATTTCCAGTCCTCAATGCCAAACAAAGGAAAACCACTGATGGGGATTTCTCCCATTTAACTCTAGATCATCACACGCTATCTATTTGTGTTGCTTTTCCTTCCTTTCCTAGTGCATTAGAAAGCTTGACTTTTATTTGAAAGTAAGTGTACTTCTTGCTGAATCTGACAGTTGGGCACTTTACTCACTGTATTACTCTCTAGGGCTACCATAAGAAAGTACTACAAACTGGGTGGCTTAAAACAACCGAAATGTATCATATCACAGTTCAGGAGGCCTGAACTCTGTAGTGGGGCCCCGTTCCTTCTGAGAGCTCTAGAGAGTCACCTATCCCATGCCTCTCTCCTAGCTCTGTAGCCCCTGAAGTTCCTTGGTCTATAGATTTAGCCCTCTAATCTCCTGTCTTCATTTGATAGCCTCTCTGTGTGTCTCCCTATTGTTTCTCCCTCTATGTCTGTCTCTGTACCTAATTTTCCCTTTTTATAAGAACACCACTCATACTGAAGTAGGGTCTACCCTGATGACCTCATTTTAACTTGATTATATCTGTAAAGGTCTCATTTCCAAATAAGGTCACATTCTGAGGTACTGAGGTAAGGAGTTCAATATCTCTGTTTTCAAGGGATACAATTCAACTCCTAACCTCAACCCTCATAGGTATAGTGAAATAGCACATGTGAAACTTGTAGAGACAAAAACATATACATATACCATGTAGTAGGTTAGATCCTAAAATATAAATAGGTAAGGGCCTGGAATACACTTTACCTACCAATGGAGTAGTAAGGATTGGGGCAAAATGCAAAATATGTTTATTTAAATTAAACTTTTTCTATGAGAACCAATAGAGTGGGACAGAAACATGTTCCACTAATATTCCTATTGCTATTTGAAATGTTATTTACTTCTCTACTTTTCTGATGTTTTCCTAACCCACACAATGGGTTAAATATTTTTATGGGATTAAGTAATTATTTCGAATGTAAGAAAAATTGTAGACTTGATTGAAAATAAAATATTATCTCTTTGTATAACCATTGCAATAAACACAGATATATCCTCCCTAGACATATCTCTTTCCTATGTCACCCTGATTCACAGTGGTCAGTGGTTCCCATGCCTAGAAAAAAAAATGAAACCCTTATTTTTCATTAAAATCAAGTCTTCCATAAGTTTGACTTTTTTAAAAAAAGTATGGTTTTTCTCCTACTCCTTTTTCTATATGCATCTTATTTGTATAGGCTTTATGAGCACAGGACAAACTTTTTTGACTTTATGATACTTCCCACACATTTCTATGAGATATCCATGTATCTATATACTTCTCCACCATATTCACCTACAGATTATACCTATCCTGCAAGATCTATCTCAAATCCTACCTCTTTGATGAAATGCTCTATATGGTTCCTCCAACCCCCAAATAAATTTATTTTACTCTTTCCTGTACATAAACAAAAATGCATATTTTGAAAATCCAGTTCAATAGCATATATCATTTTTTACCTGGTCTTGTTGTTTTTGTTCATCTTTGATGTCAGTGTTTCAAGATCAGAAAATATGTGCTATTCAGTTTACATTTTCATAATGTATATTATCTATTAGAAGTCCAGGTATATAAGGCAGGATCGATTAATATTTGTTAAACATATTTTACTATTATACTCAATATGTATTCTCCGTACTTAGAAATAAAATCAATGTTTTTTTACAAGATGCAATTCTAACTTCCCCAAAATTGGAATATATATATGTGTATATATATATGTGTGTGTATATATATATATATATATATATATATATATATATATTCTTAATTTGAAGGATTTGTTATTCTCCCTTCCTCCTTTTTTCTTCCATTATGAAACAATTTGAGAAATAAAATATTCACTGTTTGTCTTAATCCATTGTGACTGTATATATAAATATGTAATGTAACACCATGAGAGGAATAATCAAAACATGTAACATATCATATAAGAAACTGATTACTAGTTTATAGAAATATATGATACATTTTATAGGGTCAATAACTGTCTGTAATATACAAAACATCCAAGAGTATAAAACTGAAAAGGTTCAGGTTTACCAATTAAATTTCTAAGGGCATTTAAATGACTCAGGCTCGTACATCTTTTGGAACTTTTTACCTGTTTGTTCCTGGTAGATAACTTCCTTCAGTGGCATATGAAACTACACAGAATTAATGACAAAGAATGTTAAACAATGCAAAAGTTTCAGTCACACTCTTTGCAAAATGTCCTGCAATATTCAAATTTCCTCCAGGAAGGAAAACTACCAGTACATTTAGCCCTACACAGCCATCCCGATGTTTTGCTCTCTGTCTGATATGGTCTTTCTCGGCAGGCAGAAAAGACTGCATTGTCTAGTAAGGGGTGTTAATTTCAGAAGTTTCCAGTAGATTTACCACAATAACTGGAAGAAAGAAACCCATTCACTTTCTATAGGCATCGTCCAATATCAGAGCTCTGTGAGATGAAGCATCGGAGGGTGTCAAGTCGGCTAAATGGACTTTAGCAGTATGCATCTTTTCATACAAATACAGAGGACAATTATTCCCTCAGGTTATAAACTCTTCTTTTATTTTCACCTTCATTGATTCACCATTAGTTGCACAAAATCAAGCTATGCATCCTCTGTTCCTATTACACTGTTTAAAAAAAGTTATTCTCTAGAGTACTGTTTGTCTTTAAGTATGTACAAAAAAATATAACTTAAAGCCCTAAGTATTGAACCGTACTTAGTGCAATTATATTATAGTTCCCTGGTGAATTTGATGCATTCTATTGTTACTATTATTTATAATGTAAAATAACACATTTCATGAATAATAGCTACATAGTCGATATCAGTTATTTCATTAACTATTAAATAGGTCATAAGGAAGAAAAGAAAGTGGTGGCTATGTCCACAACTCAGATGACAGAAATATTTCATGTTTTTTTCTGACTTACTTTTGGTTGAAGCAACTATTAACCTATCGATAAGTTTGTAAATGTAAGTTGTGTGTATAAATTGAAATACAAAGGATAACCTAAAACTTATTTTTTTTACTAAATCTTCATTCTAAGGAGTTTACACATATTAATTCATTAATATAAATATTAGAATATAGTGTCTATCATCCATATCACCATCATCATGAAATGACAGGACTGTTAAACAGTTTGCCCAAAAATCATACACATAATAGGTGGTAGCACTTAAGATGCAAACCCAGTCAGTCTGTCTCTAGAGCTTGTGCTCTTGACCCCTTTGGTCTCTTGAGAACTTCTGTCTCTTCCTCTCATGCTGCCATTTAGCTACACAGTTTGCTTAACCTTTTCCTTTCATTCTCAGTGATGCCTCCATATGAAAAATTGTAAACTGATCCGTTTTACTGACTTTCAAATAAGAATTCTGTAACTTGACTACCTGGATCAAAGAATTATTAGAACAGGAATTATTAGAACAGGAAGCATACAATAGCATGTTTTTATTGATTTTTTAGAGAAAGAGGTAGAGGGATAGATAGAAACATCAGAGAGAGAGAAATATTATCAATCAGCTGTCTCCTGCACACCCACTACTAGGGGGATTGAGCCCACAACCCAGGCATGTGCCCCAACTGAGGATCCAACTGGTGACCTCCTGGTTCCTGGGTTGATGCTCAACCACTGAGCCATACCAGCTGGGCCGGAAGCTGTTATATATTTAAATGTAATACTGAAGTAAAGGCTGAAATTTTATGGACTGAAATATGAGATACCTTTACTCAGAAAGTAAAATTATTTATTTACCTGTAATAAAAATAAAGTCTTTAGTGGTAGATAGTAATATGCACATTATGAAATATATATTGGAGTACTTGAATCTGATATTGGATCAATCTATTTTTCTGTCATTTACTTGATTCTGCTTTATTCAGAATTACTATAATATATATTCATACTTATTTGTATGGCAAATATTTGTTTGACAATGTTTTTATTGAAATGGATTTCCTTCCATAGATCCCTAATTGATGGTACACTATCAGAAGAGTAAAGAATGGAAATCATAACTCAAAAGTTAGGATTAATCTCCACTGATTGTTGATGTTTTTTTCAATTGTTGGTAGAAGAACTTAGGAAATTACTGTGCAGCATGAACCTCTCTTCTTTGTTGCTAGGAAACAGTCATTTGTGATTATTTCAAGGCACTGTCACCTGGAGTAGAAAACACCTCTCTATGCCAAGATGCCGTATTAGACAGATCACATCACTTCAAGTCCAAACATCTGCTGAGACAAGGTTGAGTGTGCTATGAAGTCCTCTTGGCTGCATTTTTAAAGAACATGTGTTTCAAAATTTCACATGCCAATTAGTCTATAAAATATTTATTGAGTCTCTAATATATTCAGAACACTGTAATTGTCACTGTGGGCCAGCCAAAGACAATAGTTTATAACTCTTCTTTATAATCTAAGGCTAGAAATAGTTTCAAACATAAACCACATGTAACCTTCCTTAAGGCACTTCAGAATCACAAGCTGAGTGAAGTACAGAATGAAAGACACACCCAATGCAGTTGTTCCTTCTGCAATGTTATTTAAATTCTGGTTGAATAAATTCAATAATATCTCTATCTATCTATCTATCTATCTATCTATCTATCTATCTATCTATCTATCTATATCTAATCTATATATCTATGTATCTATAGGGCAACAACCTTATTCTTTTGAGGCAATCTAATTATTAAGAATTCTTTGCACCACTTGTCCTGATTGACCCAATCATAGAAAGAAAGGAGAAGTAATATCTCTTCAAACGTCTGAATTAGCCCTCCTCCCTAAAAATGTACCATTCATCTTTTCTGTAAACACAGTTCCCTAATTATTTCATATAATATTCTGAGGTCACTTTATTTTATTTTTATTTAACTCTCTTCAAGCCTTTAGGCCAAATAAAGCTCATCCAATCCAACATCTATCATGTTTATTTTCAAACAATTACCTCTCTGGCTTTCTGCTAGAATTCACTTTGTTAGGTGTTTTTGTTTGTTTGTTTTGTTTTTGTTTTTGTTTTCTCTCTGAGATGTATTTTTTCTGAATGAGGATAATTTATACAAATACACCTGGAGACATACACAGAGGTTATGCTCAATTCTCACAAAAGAGAATGAGAGCCACTAAGATCTTAAAATAATTTGAAGCCAGTAAGTCTTCACCATGGAAAAGCTAAGGAAATGGAGTAGAGTTGGGCTTGAAAAAAAAAAAAAAGTAGAACTAACAAGGTGTGATCAATTTTTCTCTAGTTTAGGCCATGTTGTGGCTTGAGGTGATCCTTTTTATTTAATATATTTTTATTGATTTCAGAGATGAAGGGAGAAGGAGAGATAGAAACATCAATGATGAGAGAGATTCATTGATCGGCTGCCTCCTGCACACCCCACGCTGGGATTAGAAACTGCAACCCAGGCATGTGCCCTGACCACTAGGAATCAAACTGTGACCTCCTGGTTCATGGGTTGACACTCAAACACTGAACCATGCTGGTAGGACTTGAGTTTCTCCTTTAAAGAAGAGGCAGAGAGTATAGTGTGCTGCTAGGTAAAATGTTAACTAAAATAAAATAATTCAGTTATTATAATTTAGACTATTTATTGCACTTAATCTTATATATTAAATTAGAGTTTAGTAGGATCAGATGACCACCACAATGCTAACCAGGAACAGTGTCAAAGAATTAGACAGTTGGTCTCTATAGGATAGGAGGCTATTATCCCTATCTACCTTGCTATGAACAAGTACACACAACTCCTGGTGTCCTGAAAAGTCACTGTCCCAATAATCAACTGCTTTCTGATGCAGTTTTTCATCGCCCTGTACAGACATGGTATGCCAAGAGAGAAAATAAAATATGAGGCCTAGATCTGTAAATTCATTTTTTTTCTATGATGAAATGTTTAACATTTATTGATGTGATTTTCAAAGACCCACAGAGTCAACCAATTTTGAGTGATTTCTTTTTCATCTTATTGAATTCTATAGCTTTCTACTTTAATATTTAAAAACTATTGTTTAAGATTGGAAAATATATTTTCTAAAACTCATTATTTCATCACTGATTCCTGATTCCTGTTTCCAACTTTTAGCAGTTTGCTTATTCTTACATTTTGTGATGTAGTGTTCCACTTTTAAAAACAATAAAAAAAAAACTTTATTATCATAAAAATGTACTGAGTTTCTTGTGGTTTCATTTTGCTTAAGAATGATAGAAAACAAAAAGAACATAGTATTTTGATCTGAATCTGTAGCTGAAGGTCTGACACTATTTTTATTTACTGTGAATATGTTTCCTTCTTGAGAAAAGAGCCTGACAGGCCTATTTAATCTTATATATCGGCCACAGTGAGAACTTCCTAATAAATATTTCATAGTGATTTACTGATAAAGAAGACAAAACGTTATGCAAAACTTGGCACAGACATGATTCAGGAAAGCACCTTCTGAAAAATGAAACTCTTGAGAGCCTGTGCACCTGAGAAGACAAGCCAGACAACTCATTCATTGGGCGATGTTCCTCTGGGTTTCTGTAAGGATACTCTGCTCGCTGTGGCCTCATAGTAAACCTCTGCGTCCCAGCTGCTGCACAACACTGTCCACAAAGCTGTTCGAAGGACATTGCTCCATTATACCTGTTAATAAATAAATAGTTTCTCATACTTAGTCTCAGGACATCAAAGCAAAGTCAACTTTTAAATGTTTATCAAGAACTCTTGTTATGGTTCTAACACATCATATTTATATCATCACAGAAAGAATTTAATTGAGAAAAAAAATCTCTGGCTGTATAAATGTGATTTTCACCAAAACTAAAATATAGTCTTTGAAATAAGTTAGACATTTAAAATAGCATCCCTTCTACCTGGAGATTTAACCACTACTTGAGGAGATTCTTCATCATTTGGAGATAGCAACCGTTCATGTTCTGAGTGGGTTTTTTTTAAAGTTAAAAAGTATTGCAAATCTCTTGTGATTGTTATCTTCTAAATTGTTTTCTTCTTAGAACATTTTACAGGTCCTTTTTCTGGAGAAAACCTGTAGTTAAGATAAGCCTATTAGCTCATTCTTCTGGTACAACATTCTCCTATATATGAACACATAATAATAAACTTATTTTTTCCCTTAGAGATATTGAGGTAGGAACAATCTAGATATTTAACTTCATCAGTTTTTTCTCAAGAAATTGTATAATAAAAAGTATTAAAAATATTGAACACAGAGTATGGCAGAAGAAAATGTTTTGCATAAAGAAAGAAAAAAAGTATGAAAACAATCCATTGCCAGAATCAGAATAAAAAACAATAGAGTGTTGAAATTTAGACTTTTAAAGATAAATGGAACAAACTTGAAACTTATTGAAGTTGAGATAGATTTCTATAGGTAGTACTCATGTAAGAGGATTATACTTTTTATTCAGGGATATGCTCAAAATAGGGGATAAGAGAGAGCCCGAATTCTTTAAAGATCTATTTAGTGATTTTATATATGCATATACATACAAATACACATTAAAAGCAAAATTTAGGCTGAGAAAAGTAATGATCAGTTAATAAAATAGTATTCTTTTATCATCAATAAAGCTTAGACTAAGGGCAGTGAATATATTCTTTAGCTTCTTCAATGCCTCCAAAATTACCTCACAGAACATGTGCTGTGCAATCAGACAGTGATGGGTCCTAATTCAAGCCCTGCCTCTTATTCTCTTATTCAGAGTGCGGTTTTACCTATCCGGAATTCAATTGCCTTACCTGTAAAATTTATATATATATATATATATATATATATATATATATATATATATATATATATATGTGTGTGTGTGTGTGTGTGTGTGTGTGTGTGTGTGTGTGTGTTAATATACGTGACAGATTTTTTTTCCAAAGCACTGTATTTGGTGCAGAGGTAGGTGGCTATAAATGATAATTACCAAATGACCATGAACTTCATAGTTTTATATATTTCAACACGTGCTTCTGGCTATTAGCTTTGTTTGATATATTAAAAAAAGATGAAATTATATTACATGATACACATACTCAGCATCCTGTGTATTTCTACTTAAATATGTACAAATGCAATATAGTTTCCCACTAACAAAGATTGAAATAGTGCTTTACATTGATAGTATTTTAGCAGAATTTAAAAGTTATTAACTCCTCACAGCTTTTCACAACATTTCTTTCATAGCTTAAATTTCTTAGAAACAGAAAAAACTTATTTTAATAAGAATAGATATATGTTATGATTATCAGCATTTTTCTTCTAAAGGGTAGGTAAATAAAATGACCAACCTCAAGACTTATTAAACTAAATCAACTAAACCCAGTATTGGCCTCTACTGAGTATTGAGCTGAGTAAATCTTGTCTTTAAATCCTAGAATTTAACAAAAAAATACATATATATGTATATACATACATACATCAACATTTCTATTTAGCTGAAACTGGTTTGGCTCAGTGGATAGAGCGTCAGCCTGCAGACTGAAAGGTCCCAGGTTCGATTGCGGTCAAGTGCATGTACCTTGGTTGTGGGCACATCCTCAGTGGGAGGTGTGCAGGAGGCAGCTGATCAATGTTTCTAACTCTCTATCTCTCTCCCTTCCTCTCTGTAAAAAATCAATAAAATATATTAAAAAAAACATTTCTATTTAATGTCTTGAATTTATTATACATTTTAATAAAAGTTATCAATCCTAATCACCCAAATTAAGTTTAAACTTGAAAGTGTGATTAATTTAACCTAGGAAGAGGTAAAGAGGGCTAGAACCTTATTATGTGAAAGACAAATTATGTTGTTAGTTTAGATTGAGTAAATACTCAAAGAAGTTATTATTAACACAGAGGCTAAGGAAGAGATTAATGAGGCTTGTGCCTATAACACTCTATTCTAGGAATTAGGATTTTGTAAATAACCCAAAGATAGAAAAGCATTTGAAATGGTCAGAAAACAAGAGGAGGGAAAAGAAAAAATAACAGAGGAGTTCATACCGATAATGGTGGAAAATGAGGAGGATCCTAACGTTGAGAGCTTTGAGGCCTGGCCTCATAAATATGAAAGAGAAATAAAGACATAACTTGACCAATGGCTC
This sequence comes from Plecotus auritus, assembly GCF_963455305.1. Taxonomy (NCBI): domain Eukaryota; kingdom Metazoa; phylum Chordata; class Mammalia; order Chiroptera; family Vespertilionidae; genus Plecotus; species Plecotus auritus. The sequence continues at coordinate 205,411,035 of NC_137770.1, read as the reverse complement.
TTTTATTTTTTTATATTTTAAGTATTCATAAATAAAGTTTTACTGACACACGGAACACCCATTTGTGTATGAATTATCTAGGCTTCTTTTGCCTACAATGGCAGAGTTTATTAGTTGAAACACACACTCTATGGCCCACAGAGCCAAAAACATGTACAATCTAGCCCTTTGCAGGTAAAGTTTGTTAACCTCCACCTTAAATAAATCACAGAAGAATTTTTTAAATATAGTAATATTATAGGTAAACTATGAATAAATGTAATGAATACCTTGGGGGTGTAAACCCACTTTAGGACCAGATAATGGAAAAATAGTTTCATTTTTTTTCTGGGTCAGAGAGGACTAAGCCAAATTAAACAGAACAGAAGAAGAAAACAGAGTTCTCAGAAACAAAACAAAAAGAATTTCCAGAGAAAAAGCACATATGAAAAAACATGTGAGAGCCTTCCTCTTAAAATTACAGGTAAGCAGTTAATAACTATTTTGGAACCCCCACAAAGACTGGAACAGTTATCTCATTGAGGTATAGTTAGGTTTGAGGATAAGGGTGGGGAGAGTGAGTAGGGCCGCATAATTTAATTCAAGCATTATCAGAGGAGTTTCAATATGACAGTGGAGCTGAGGTACTGCAGGTTATTGTCTATGAAGTAAAGGAATGTGCCATGTAATATTGTGAAACTGTAACACAGAAAGAATGTTCAAAGGAAGTGAGGCTAAATGATGATGGCCAAGAAAGCAATATACAGATGAAGTTAAAGGAAGTGCAAGTATTGAACCCATCAAAGGTCATGTTTTAAGTGGCGGTACACAACACTGGGTGAGCTAGGATTGCAATTGCTTGCTACATAAAAAGAAGAAATTGAGTTTGTATGTATCCCTATAAGTAAGCCTATAAAAAGTATCAAAACCGGAAGATAAAATGTCTAGTCCAAAAAGCAAAGGAAAAGAAAAATATTTATGCTGGCTCTCTGCAATTGCAAATAATGGTCACCGAAGATACAGTGTGTGGCAAAAGGTGGTTTACAGTTTTTTGGAAAACAATGCACTCATTAATAAGTAATGATACAAGAATAAACTCAGTGTTTTGTGTACTTACAACTGTGAACCTATTTTGTACCACCCTATAGACTGGAATGGGAAAGAAGCTAACATCCAGAAAGCTTAATTAAAAACAAACAAACAAACAAAAACTTGTCTAAACTTGCCTGAAGGAGAAAGGAAACAAGACAAAAATGAAACACCCTGCTGAAAAAAAACACAACATAAAGTAGAAAGAAATATTTCTGCCATCATTAAACAACAGGGGCTAAAAGATTAACATTTCTGAAAAGGTAAGTGGTAGGAGGGAGGTGCACCACTTCGGAGGTATTGCTTGGATGCCGCGTTTTGTAAACATCAAAGCTCAAATAGCTTCAGATCAGGCCAGAGTCCGACAAAAGTAATGAATTTCCACCTGAGACAAATTTAGGACAAAAATATATTTTTTCCCCACTGGAAGTGGGACTTTTCAAGCAAAAGGAGACAGTCCCACATTTTGTGGTACAGTGCTAAAAGACCCAGAAGGTTGACTACAAACTGAAAAATTCACAGAGACGAGCAAATCTGTTTTAATTGAGAGTTGACAGAAGATCATGGTTGCATCTCCATTTAGGAAGAAAATACTCAAGACCAGTAAATTAAAAGTGGGATGGCCACACACACAAACACCCACAAACCTCTAGAAAGCAGTGGGTCTGGGGTGCCCACAATTATCTAGTTATGTAATTATTTAATTTTACTCTTTCAGGAATATCCATCTTGACCCTTTCTGAGAAGGCAGTATGATAAGGGGGTCACCTCCATTTCAACATGGCACATGTAGTGTCATCTTAAACTCATATTCAAGATTTCTCCCATTGAAGTGCAAGTGTATAGATTGTGGATTCTGAAAAACTAGTTTAGACTGACTAGCATCCTGGTGAGACTGACAGCATTGATTTATACAAGATTTGCTAATGTCTTTTTAAACACTTATTCATAGAGTAAATGTGTATTAAATAGCTCCTATTTGCAGTCAGTAAGGATTCAATTCTAGCTATACCTATAGGTATCCCCACCTTTCAAAAGTTCGCTGTATGCCACTTCACTTTTACAAAAGTCTGCATCTGTACTTTTTTTCTCTTAACCAAAAAATCTGAACAGGATTTAATGGAAAAAGCACACACACACACACACACACACACACACACACACACACACACATATATATATATATGGCATTCAGCATTTATTTTGCAGCAAATCATTATCAAGGCCATACGCACCCTGAGCAGCAAGAGTGGCCCTGCCAAGGTCTTTCCTGGGAATTGCACTCAGCATCTCAGCATCAGGCCACCATAGCTTTTTGATCTGTGTCTGTGAGCATCTGTGCTTTATCGCGATTTCTTGTGTTCACCTATTAACAAGATGTGTCCCAAGTTAACTGCTTCTTGGCTATGGCATTTCCATTTAGGAAAGGTTTCATAGAAACTCTGGAATTTTGCTTGGGGGAAACCTGTATTCAACTTTATAAAGCATATATTGGAGTGCGTGAAACACACAAATTATTATCCATTTTAGTGAGCCGCTGAAGGACAGAAGACAAGATCTCCATAGGAGAGGACCTGGTCACAGAGCTGAGAGAGTAAGTTATTAGATAGATTATCCATATAAATATTAAGAGAGTTTCAGAGTAGGTGACAGTGATTCAGATGCTAAAACTTCACTAAATGAGGGAGAGTGCTTCCAGGTTTGGAAGATGTCTGCAACAAGGAGAGGGGGTCAGTGGTAGAGTTTAATGAGATGATCAGAATCAGTGCTTCATAGTGGAAGAAGGGAGATTCATCTAAAAGCAGCAATAGAAAGAAAGGGTGTCATACTCCAACTCCAGCCCCAGTGCTTCTAAAGGACGGCAGGGGGCAAACAAAACAACCACCTCTTGAAAGCTGCAAGAGAAGAAGAAAGGAACCAGACTTCAGTTAAAGGAAGAAGTAGAAGGGAACCTCAAAGAGGTTGAGAAAAGAGAGGTATTTGCAGATGACTATGTATTCCAGAGGGAAATTTTGAAGAGTTTCAGAAAACGGGAAGAAGTTTGTTAGCATCGCTATTATTGACATAGTGTGTGTCTGAGGATTAGAGTCTGAGGGATGAGAAATGAACTGAGTGGCCGACAGAACTAAAGGCATGACTGACTAGGTCAGTACTGACGGTCCTAATGCACACAGTGATTGTGCCGCTGTGAGTGTTAGAAAAGGAGGTGTGGTGCAGGTATTTCAAAGAACATGCAGAACTCTGGTTTTCCACTTGACCCTTGCTAAAGGAAGCCTGCAAGTAAGTGTCTGATCCTTGGATACTTTAACCTCTGTCAATATAATCTTTTGTGTAACAGATTAGGAAATTTTGGCAAGTTAGTTGGTATAAAAAGGGAATAGAGCCCTGGCTGGGTAGCTTAGTTGGTTGGAGTGTCAACCACTGTACCAAAAGGTTACTGGCTCAATTCCTGGTCAAGGCACATACCTAGATTGTGGGTTCAATACCCAGAGGGGGACATACAGGAGGCAATGGATCTATGATTCTCTCTTACATCCATGTTTCTCTCTGTCTCTCTGTAAAATTAATTTTTTAAAAAACCCACAAAAATTCATATCCTTGGGTGAGGATTAAAAAAAAATAGAGGGTAAGTTTTGGCCTAAGGTGAAATGTGGTTCTACAGTTACTGTTTTTTGTTGTTTTTTCTTCAGCTACATTTCAGAGTCTTCTTCAGACCAAAGTGAGCCTTCTTCCAGTTTTTCCAAGAAGAGGTATGAAGGAGTAGTAGTTCACATATTGGAAGGATCCTTGAAAAGGAGGAAGCAGTGCTGTTCTCATAATTACTGTCTACAACCTGAAGAAAGGCAGCTGCCAGCTTAGAAAGTAAGCCCAGTGGGATAAAAAGCCGAAATTAGAAATTCTAAAGAGAAGGTTTATTTTTCCTTTACTCATATTCTTAACTCAGTCAGTAAAATAGGAACTTGTGCCATTTTACCAGCAATGAGGAAAAGTGTTGTCCCCTCTGTCTAGTTCTTTACAAAGGAGAAGTTTATCTTCGTCTGGTAAGAGAAGAAATGGTCCTGCATATTCATGGATTTTGACCTTGCTTGGCTCCTGACTGCCTATATGCCAAGCAGTGCATTTGGCATTTGGTGTCCCACCTGGTTATCTACCTCTCAGTTGCTTCAAATATTGAGAAGGATAAGAAATTGGCTTCTAATCACCCCACATATCAATTTAAGTGTCATACATTTTAGGTAAGGGAACAGAGATTGTATAACTTAAAATTTAAATTAATATCTTTTTATTTCAAATCCATTGCTATCTATGCTATACTTTTATATTTCAGCATTGAAAACTAATCAGTTATATAATCATGTATTACATTAAATCCTCCAAGGTGTTCCTAGTGAATCATCGTAGGAGTAAAGCAGATATAGAAGTAAACTATTATATTTCCTACTATTATGTCCTCTGTTTTTCTATCCCCATCAAAAGGCAATCTGCTCCGGAGACAGTTAAGTAATTATTCTAGTGACCGCTTTTATGCAGACCCAGTTACTGCTGTGAGATAAGATTCAATATTATGAATTACCAGTAAGACTTTAGTCATACCCCTGCTAGGACTTATTTCTTCCCATATGAAGCCTCAAAGAACTTTATTTGCATCTTATTGGTTAAGAATGGACTCTGGAACCAATTGAACTGAAATCACAGATTGACCAAGAGTTAGCTGGATAACTTTGGGCAAGTCATAATATCCCTATCCCTCAGTTTGTATCTTAAAAAATAAGATTAATGATATTATCCATCTCAGAGAATTGCTATGGAAATTAAATGAGGTGAGTATACATAAGATGATTAGAAAACTGACTGTAACATTAAAAAACAAACAAACACTATGAAAGTATTTCTATTGTTGCTATCTTCTTTGTAGTTTTCCCTTAATGTTCTTTGGATATACACAGGTTGCATTTCTCTTGCCAGTTTACACAAAGGACCTTTGCTATTTGAATTTTAGCATTTCTGGTTAAGACTAACTTTTTCATCTCATTAAAGTATCATTAAAATGAATACATTTATTAATTCAGCAAATATTTTTTGAGTGCCTCCTCTGTGCCATAATTTATGACATTACTGGTGTACAAGACAGTGTCTACATGCGTGGAATTTATGTTTAAGTAAGGAAGATCATTAGTAATCTGTAAGTTTTTGAAAATAGAAATTTAAATTACACAGATGATGATATAGATGCATAAAAGCTTAATAGTAAGTCAAATGACTGGCATCTTTATTTATTTATTTTTTTAATTTTGATGGTCAATATTGCCTAAATACTTTATGAAAAAAAATGTCCAATATGGTGATCATTTTGAATTTGGATTTTAATCAAATCTTATTATTCCATTTAACCAGAATTTACTCTATTAAATTATCTCCTTGTCCTCTGATCCTTTATTTGGTTCCAAAACTGTCACTGGTCAGTAAACACATGTTGGATAAATGAATGGTTATTTTGCTTGTCTTAGCATTGTGGAGCCTACATTGAAAACAGCATTTAGCTCGATCAATGTTAGAATGAGTCTAACTAAACCAATTTTGTCCACTGCAATTATAGGTCCTAGACTAAACAGGATAATTCTAAGGCACTTCCCATATCTGGAAGAGTAAACAGTATTCACTTTTTCTTTGCTGTTCTGGTAGTGATAAGCAACCTAGAAATGAGAGAAGAAAAGCAAAACAAAGCTACCACAACTCTTATCTGAAATGGCCATGGTGTGATGAGTACAGAAGAATTGTCTTTAGTTGCAAAAGTATCCAGTACATTTACAGCATTGTAATAAAACTAGAGGCCCAATGCACAAAATTCTTGCAAGAGTAGGCCTTCGCAGCCATGGGGGCTGCCTGGATCTCTCCCTCACAGCCGAAGGCCGCTGCCTCTATCCCTCCCTCACAGCCATGGGTGGCTGCCTCATTCCCATTAGCTAAAGCCCCAGCTTCATCCTGGAAAGATGTCTGGAAGGATGTCCAGTCTAATTAGCATATTACGCTTTTATTATTATAGATATTAACACTACACTCTTATATAGCAACACAATGCTGTTTGTAATATAACTAGAGGCCCAGTGCACAAAATTCATGCACGGATAGTGTCCCTAGCAGCTGCCGGCCTGGGCCTCCCTTCATTCCGTGGCCGCCTCCCCACCAGTGGTCAGTGCATGTCATAGTGAGCAATCAAACTCCCGGGTGGTAGAACTCCCCAAGGGACACTTTGCATATTAGGCTTTTATATATAGATAGATTAGCACATATGTAAATCCATGATGTATATATCACTTCTTTTTTAATCTCACTAAAGAACTCACATTCTAAAATCTATGAGGACACATCAAGTGAAAGAAAATAATTCTGAATGTGTAAAATTAATAATGTTAATTACAGGGAAGGATGCTAGCTTGGGAGCTGAAGTTGGAGCTTATGAAGTCTACATAATATATGTCATAACCAAAAGCTTAATTAAGCCATTTGGGGGCAGAACTTGATGTTTCCCTCGACTTCATGATTTCTGTGAAGGAGGTGATCTTTTTTAGTATACCTTCAAATGGACACTGATTGCCAAATCCCACATCCATTACAAAGTCAGATGGAAAAGCCATTCAGCAGCCATAGAAAAAGTCAGAGAGGGACCAGGAAGTGACAAAAAATAAGCAACAGAGAGAGAAGTTGGTGTGATGTAAGGCTGTGGTCATTCTGAAGAAGCTGCTCTGGGAAAAACAAACAACAAACAAAACTTTTCTTAAGAAATACCAATGATGAAGAGAGAAGTTACAATGTGAACTTTAATCAGTTGTGAACTGACTGAATATCTACCAAGCCTGAACTAAAACCCAGAGACAAAGAGCATGCTGTCTAGTACAGCAATTGTGGGTGAGCCAAGCAGGAGCTAAAGAAAAGGAAAAATAGCTAGAATCATGATAATAAAAGATTCAATTTAAAGAGTGTTTTTGTATTCAATTACTTATGCTATAGTCACCATCATAATAAAGATTGAGAGTTATAAATACATGTATTTTCATAAGACAAACATTCACTAATAATACAAATTCTTTCAGTTTTATAATGTTTCACAAATAACTCCTTTTAAACATTTTAACATCCATAAGAAGCTGACAAGCCCTGCTGGGTAGCTCGGTTGGTTAGAATGTCATCCTTACATGCCAAGATTACGTGTTCAATTCCTGGTCTGGGCACATAGGTGAATCAATATCTCTCTCTGTCTGTCTATCTCTCTTCCTTTATCTCTCTGTTTAAAATTCATAAGTAATAAAATGTATAGACCATTGTTTTGTTTTGTTTTTTAAAAGAAACTGACATTTTGTCATTTTCAAATGAATACTTATTTTTGTTTTGTTTTCTATTTTGCTAAAGAAGCCATAAACCCTCTGCATTTTGTTTCCAATTCCTTTTATTGGTATTTAAAACATATGGAGAACTAAGTCATCATGTCGCTTCCTGGATATTTCCTCATTTGTACCTTTATGTACTATGCCAAAGACTATTCAAGAAGATGTGGCTGAAAAAAAGAAATCCATATATTGTTTATATAAAATAAACTAGAGGCCCGGTGCACGAAATTCGTTCATGGGGTGGTGGTGTCCCTCAGCCCAGCCTGCACCCTCTCCAATCTGGGACTCCTAGGGATTGGGCCTAAACGGGCAGTCAGACATCCCTCTCACAATCCACGACTGCTGGCTCCCAACTGCTTGCCTGCCTGCCTGCCTGAATGCCCCTAACCGCTTCTGCCTGCCAGCCTGATCACTCCCTAACCACTCCCCTGCCAGCCTAATTGATGCCTAACTGCTCCCCTGCCAGCCTGTTTGCCCCTAACTGCCCTCCCCTGCCAGCCTGATTGTCCCTAACTGCCCTCCCCTGCAGGCCTGGTCACCCCTAACTGCCCTCCCCTGCAGGCCTGGGTCCCCCCCAACTGCCCTCCCCTGTAGGCCCAGTTGCCCCCAACTTCCCTCCTCTGCTGACCTGGTCCCCCCTAACTGCCCTCCCCTGCTGGCCATCTTGTGGTGGCCATCTTCTGCCCACATGGGGGCAGCCATCTTTGACTACATGGGGGCAGCCATCTTGTGTGTTGGAGTGATGGTCAATTTGCATATTACTTTTTTATTAGATAGGATAGAGGCCTGGTGCATGGGTGGGGGCCAGCTGGTTTTCCCTGAAGGGTGTCCTGGATCAGGGTGGGGATTCCCTTGGGGCATGGGGCAGCCTGGGTGAGGGGCCTGTGGTGGTTTGCAGGCCGGCCATGCCCCCTGGTGACCCAAACAAAGGCCCTGGTATCTGGGATTTATTTATCTTCTATAATTAAAACTTTGTAGCCTTGAGTGGAGCCAAGCCTCCTGCTTGCTCTGTGGCTGCAGCCATTTTTGTTGGGATTTATTTATCTTCTATAATTGAAACTTTGTAGGCTTGAAGGGATGCCAAGGCAGGCCAGGGCTGTGGAAGCTTGGCTTCCTCCATCACCAGGGGCAACTCAAGCTTCCTGCTCTGTCCAGCTCCGTGGCTGCTGCCATTTTTGTTGGTATTTATTTATCTTCTATAATTGAAACTTTGTAGCCTTGAGTGGAGGCCTGGGCCAGCCAGGGTGTGCAGAAAGCTTGGCTTCCTCCATTGCCAGGGAAACCCAAGCCTCCTGCTCGCTCAGTGGCCCCAGCCATCTTGGTTGGGGTTAATTTGCATACTCACTCCTAATTGGCTGGTGGGCGTGGCTTGTGGGCATGGGCAGCAGAGTGATGGTTAATTTGCATATTACTCTTTCATTAGATAGGATGTTATCTACAGTGTATAAAAGTCACTCTCATAAATGTTTGTATGATTAGAAATTGTTAAAAATGCCAGTTAGACATTACTATGAATATCTTCTTGAACTAAAAATATTTTCTCTGAAAGTTAAATATTTTTCAGTCATAAAATTTATCACTTATTTCTATACTAGAGGCTGGGTGCACAAAATTTATGCACTTGTGGGGGGCATCCCTCAGCCTGGCCTGTGCTCTCTCACAGTTTTGGAGCCCTTGGGGAATGTCTGACCACTCCTTAGGGCCTAAGCCTGCAATCGGACATCCTTAGCACTGCTGCGGAGGCGGGAGAGGGTCCTGACACCGCCGCTGTGCTTGCCAGCCATGAGCGGCTGCATTGAGTGTCTGCCCCCTGGTGGTCAGTGTGCATCATAGTGACCGGTTGTTCTGCCGTTCAGTTGATTTGCATATTAGCCTTTTATTATATAGGATTTACTGGAGTAGATTTAAAAATTGATTTCAATTCTTACTCCTCACACCTATGCCATGACTTTATCATGAAAAAATGTATACTTTCCTACTTCTTAATTTTGGGTTTGGTCACTGAAAATCTCACTGACCTATTTGGACCAATGGCATATTAGTTCACTTGATATGAACAGAGGTCTGAATTGAAACTGTAGTAGAGCTTGGCTTCTTGAACCTCAGGAATATCATGCATATACCACAGAAGCAGAGAGAGGTTTACCAAGGCTGAAGTACTCCTCATGACACCCAAAAAATATTTTGTTAGACTAAGCTTTCAAATAATTACTGCAGTTACAGTCAGCCATCAGCACAGTAAACTAAGCTATACGCATTAAATTTGAAAGTAAATTAATAATTTCTCAAGATCATTCAACATCGCATAAGAAGCAGTGTGTCTCCAACCCCTCCAGCATCACGTATCCCAGCTTCCGTTTAAAAGACAGTTTCCCTGTGATTATAAAGATGTAGAAATAGAATGTTACCTTACTTTTTCTATTTTGAGTGACTGCTTAGATTTTGTATTTGTGTTCAACGAGTTATAAAGTGAGAAAAGTTTTTTGATGGGTAAATATTTTGCTTTGCAAATGCTGTTTAGTTTTAAAATACAAGTTCTTATTAAATGTGAATATTATCCATTCAATGTACATATTAATATAGTGATGTTACCTGTTAATACATGTTTACCTAATAGCTCTTACTAAAAATTATTTTGTACTTTAAGAGAAGGAGCATGTTAGTAACAAATACTGTTGGTTTATCAAACATGGCAATGAGGTTCCCGGGGAAGGATTTCCCCGCACAGAGCTCCTTCAGCCTCCCTCAGAAGGAGTCTATCTACCAAGCCAATCCAAAGGACAGGCAAGCCACATAACAGTGAGTGTGAGAACAGAGGCTTGCCTTTACAACCCTCAGTGTTATTTAGAATTATTGTGGCATTAGTATACTGAGACATGTGCTGTCTTTTGAGACTTCCATTTATCTACAGCTCAAATTGTTTTATCCTCCATTTCACCTTATACAATGTCTCAATTTAGAAAGGTCTGAGTGATTATCTGTTGATTGATTGATTCTCAGTCTTAGACTGAAGGAATTTACAATCTCTCAGAAGAGAAAAAAGCCCACGGAAAAGTTACAGCAATGGAAGACTCAGTGTGAATGTGCAGGAGGCGTGGACATGATGAATGCTATATGGGTGTTAAAGGGAGGAAAGAAAATACAGAGTTACTGGTGGCTTTTGTGGAAGAAAGAATACTAGTAGAATTGGTGAAGTCTATTAAAAAACAAGTTTTGGGCCTGACCAGTATGGCTCAGTGGTTGGGCGTCAACCTATGAACCAGGAGGTCACAGTTCCATTTTTTGTCGGGGCACATGCCTGGGTTACAGGCTAATTACCCGGTGGGGGGCGTGAAGGAGGCAGCCTATCAATGATACTCATTATTGATGTTTCTATTTATCCCTCACTCTTCCTCTCTTAAATCAATAAAATATATTATAAAGAAATTTTTTGGTTTCTACTTGAAGAACTGATTGAATTCACCATGCTTACAGAATGGGGGAAGGTCTGTGAGAAAATGAAGTCCGTAACAGAGGCATGACTGAGCCTGCATCCTCAGAGATGAGTGTGCCATGGAGGAGGTACCTTCAGAAACAGGCTGCACTGGGTTCAAGCCTTACCTCTTGCCCACTTGAACAATTCAAGTAATACGACTTACCATTCAGGGCCTTTGTTCTCTTCTCTGTAAGTAAGCTAAACAATACTTTCTTAGTGGGACTATCCTGAGGATTAAGAGAGGTAGATCAGGCCTATTGTATACATTAAGAAATGATTAATTTCCACCACTCACTTTATTTTTTCTCCCATGGTTCCATATATTTAATTTTAGCCCTATTGTCTTATTTCTATTTCTGTGCTAAAACATATCTACATTTCTAATGTTCAATGTACGTTGGGACTATGATACTGATAGAAATGGAGCCATAAAGCTGGGAGATCAGCACAGGCATTCCTCGTTCTACTGTGTGTTGCTTCACTGCACCTCACAGATACTGTGTTTTGAGCAGATCGAAGGTTTGTGGCCACCCTGCATTGAGCAAGCCTAGTGGCACCATTTTTCCTACTGCATTTGCTCACTTCATTTCTCTGTGTCCCATATTGGTAATTCTCACTATATTCAAACTGTTTCTTAATTCTTATATTTGTTATAGTGATCCATGACCAGTGATCTTTGATGTTACTATTGTAATTGCTTTAAGATGCCATGAGCGGCACCCATAGAAGACAGCAAGTTAGTCCTTAAATGTCATGTCTCTTCTGATTGCTCTACCAACTGACTGTTCCCCACTCTCTCTCCCTCTCCTCGGGCCTCCTTATTATATGAAACACAACAATATTGAAATCAGGCCAATTAATAACCCCACAGTGGCCTCTAAGTGTTCAAGTGAAAGGAACACTTCTGTCACTCTAAATCAAAAGCTAGAAATGATTCAGCTTTGTGAGGAAGGTACATCACAAGCTGAGAGAGGCCAAAAGGTAGTCCTCTTGCATCAAACAGCCACGTTGTGAATGCATAAGAAAAGTTATTGAAGGAAATTAAAAGTGCTACTCTGGTTAACACAATAATGATAAGAAAGCAAAACAGCCTTATTAATGAGAATGGAGAAAGTTTTAGTGGTCTATATAGAAGTTCAAATAGCCACAGTCCCTTAGCCCAGTGGTCGGCAAACTCATTAGTCAACAGAGCGGCAAACCGAGTAGTCGTGAGCCACAGTTTGCTGACCACTGCTTTAGCCAAAGCCTAATCCACGGCCTTAACTCTGTTCAATTCTGTGAAGGCTGAGACAGGTGAGGAAGCTGCGAAAGGAAATTCTGAGGCTTGCACAGGTTCATGAGATTTAAGGAAAGAAGCTGTCTCCATGACTAAAGTGCAAGGTAAAGCAGTAAGTGCTGATGTAGACGCTTTAGCAAGTTATCCAGAAGACCTAGCTAAGATAATTAATGAAGGTGGCTACATTAAACAAGAGATTTTCAATGTAGACAAAAGAGCCCTAGATCGGAAGAAGATGGGCTTTCATAACTAGAGAGGAGAAGTCAATGTGTGGCTTTAAAGCGTCCAAAGACAAGTTGACTGGCTCTCTTGTTAGGGGCTAATACAGCTGGTGACTTTAAGTTGAAGTCAATGCTCATGCACCGTTCCAAAATTCCTAGCTAGTGCCCTTAAGAATTATGCTAAACCTACTCTGCATGCTCTCTAAAAGCAACAACAAAGGCTGCATGACAGCACCTCTGTTTACAATATGACTCACTGAATATTTTAAGCCCACTGTTGAGACCTGCTCAGAAAAAAAAAAAAAAGATTATTTTCAAAATATTTCTGCTCACTGACAATGCACTTGGTCAGCCAAGATGGAGATATACAATGAGAATCATGTTGCTTTCATGCTGCTAGTGCAATACCCCTAGGTTCTTGAGATAGAATCTACTCTTGGGGGAAAATGCTATGAAGAGTGTTGATATAACAACAAGCAATTTAGAATATTGCATAAACCTGGTAGGTAAAACAGTGGCTGGGTTTAAGAAAATTAACTCCAATTTAGAGAGAAGTCCTACTGTGAGTAAAATGCTATCAAATAGCCTTGCCTGCTACAGAGATGTGGATCCTGGAATTGCCAATCATTGCAGCATACTTCACCATTGCCTTATTTTAAGAAACTGCCACATCCAACCTTCAGCAACTGCCACTCTGATCAGTCAGCAGCCATCAACATGGAGGCAAGATTCTCCACCAACAGAAAGATTATCACTCAACGAAGGCTCAGATGATGGTTAGCGTTTTTTAGCAATAAAATATTTTAATAAGGTTACATATATTGTTTTTATACATAATGCAATTACACACTTAATAGATGATAGTATAGTGTAAACCTAACTTTTATATGCCCTAAGAAAGCAAAAAATTCATGTGACTGTTTTATTGCGATATTTACTATTTGTAGTGGTCTAGAACTAAACCTGGAATATCTCTGAGGTATGCCTATATTTTGAATGAGATTCTAGTATTCTCTTTAAAAATTTGACCAATGTACCTAAAACTGTAATCTAAACAGTCATACCAAGCAAGTCAGAGTCTATGGAATTTTCATGTTTCCTCACGTGTGAATGATTCAGAATGGTTACTCACAGGCAAGAAATATTTCTTCTTGAGTAACTCAGTAAACTGAGATAGGTGGAAGCAAAGGGCAGCAGGAGAGAGTTAACAGAGACTAGGCAACAGATGCAAGCAGGCACATGCACCCTCACACTGACACAGTCTCTTATCACAAGATTTCTTTTGAGGTTTAAAGGCATAGCACTGAGATATACTCAATGTTGAACTGAAAAAAATTCTGAGGACAGAATGTGTTCTTAGAGAGAGACACACTTACAGCATGATTTCTAGGTCAAGAGCAAATTCTTTGAAAGAAGATAATTTCTGCATCCATATTTTCAGTTATTGTAATTGTTGTTTTGCATCTCTATAAATATATTTATAAAATATTTTATAATAAAAATAATTTTTAAAAGTACTTAACTTGTGTCTCAGAAAAGCATTAATTTTCTTTTGGAAGACCCTGAATTCAGAAATGATTTTGTTAACCAAAATTATTAACACCTGTTCAGAGGGTAGAGGTTTGTCACATACACAAGGTTAGTTCCTATATTGGTCCAAAATGATCAGATAAAGGGATGAACAAAGAATATGCTAGAAAAACACAAAGAGTAACTACCCATATCATATGTGATTTGGGGTCTTCTGAAAAATGAAGACAAAAGCACAATATAATTAAATCAAAATAAAACACTAAGCTGAATTCAATACAGCAGATCTATAAATAGCATAGTTTCATTCAACATCTATTCGTTATAACATTGATGATTTGTGGTAGGAATTCAACTCTTGCTTATATTAATTAATTTATGGTAAAATTTGTTTTGTTATATGTTGTTCCACCAGAGCTCCAAGAAAGAATGTATGCACTCACCCCTATGTTTATAGCAGTGCAATTTACAATAGCTAAGATCTGGAAACAGCCCAGGTGCCCATCCGTAGATGAGTGGATAAAAAAGCTGTGGTACATCTACACCCTGGTTATCTTACCTTTGAGACAGCCTGGAGGGACTTGGAAAGTACTATGCTAGGTGAAATAAGCCAGTCAGAGAAAGACAAGTATCACATAATCTCACGCACATGTGGAATCTGATGTACAAAATAAACTGATGAACCAAATAGATCCAGAGTCATAGAAGCATAGAACAGACTGTGGAATCTCAGATGGAAGGTGGAGGTGGGTGGGTGGGTGGGGAAGAGATCAACCAAAGAACTTGTATACATATATACATAACCCATGGGTACAGACAATAGGATGGTCAAAGCCTGGGGGAGGGGGCAGGTCAATGGAGGGAAAAAGGGGACATATGTAATATTTTCAACAATAAATATTTAATAAAAATATTTTAAAAATCAATTGTTGAAATGAAAATAAAAGTTTTCTAAGTCACTAAATCTTAGACGAGACATCTAAGGAACCTTGTTTTTTCACCAGCACCTATTACAAAGCCCAGCACATAGTTACTATAGGCAGAATTTAGCACATATTTCACTCATTGACTGACTGATTGACTGATACTAGTATAATGAATGAATGGAGCCAAATATCTTCTGGGATATCTTAAACAGAGTATATGAAACATCTAGCTCAGCCTGAGTAGAGGTCATAGAAGTTGGGTGACAGTAATACATGTGCCATTAAACTTCTCTAGAGAAGTTTTGTGAAATCCAACTCTATTGAACTCTGACTATATTTTATCCTAATTCTCTCCGATACAGACATTTCTTTTGACAGAGAACCTCCATAGATACTAAAGAATTACTGAAAAGAGATATTAACATGTATCCTCTGGTATCACCTAAATGTTAACGTTGCATTTCTCATAGTAAGTTGCATTTAAAACCATAGCACTTTGAGAATGAATACCTAGCGGCTGAGTTTTCCAATCTGTTTTCCTCCCTGGAATTCTAACCATTGAACAAGCAACCCTGAGTTACCACTGACACCATTTATTACAAGCCTCCATCTAACAATCCATCCCATTTTAGTGTCCTTTCTTTTTACTTACTTACTTCGATGGCCTGTTCAGCTCTGAGTTTGCCTTATATTCCCCATCTGCCATTCAGCCAAGTGGCTAGTGTTGCCTGAAGGGGAATCATCATCCATCACCACCAGCAGACTGCACATTATGCTTTCCAAATGCACAGTGCACTTCAGTTTTTACATCCCCGATGCCCATGGACTCTCTGCTAATAATTCCTCTACTTTAATATTTAAGGAAGCATCAAAAAGTTTGGATGTTTAAATATCTGGCTTCGCAAGTAAGCAGGTGCAACAGGAGAACAAATTCTAACTTTGTGTCTTTTCTCCTTTTGGTGGATGAGTACAGCAATAAGCTGGAAATTCTTTGTCCTTCAGTAGTGAATTACCAACCCTGTACTGACATTAATCTCCTTAGTGTGAAAAATCGTATTTTTTCTAAAGATGCAAAGTTTTAAATCTTTCAGGTGAAAGGAGTTTTAGGTCCTATTAATTACTCTGCTCATTTATATGCAACATAGTTGAAGTGCAAGCTATTCTCACAATGTGATCATATTTTGTATCTAGAATAGAGTTCATATTGTTAAATAAGCATTAATTATTTTAAATATATGGTGCTTTCTATTTTTATTTTTGCTACAAATACCTGACCTGAATCTATGTACATTGTTGCAGTCCCAGTTGACAAAGATAAATTCAAAGAGAGGAAAGTAGCAGTTTTTGTACAGGCTAACTTACAATGCTTATAAAGAAAAGTGTACTGATCTGAAGGGAGTGTGCATTGAATATTGGGAGGACTAGTTTTAATTGGCAAAGCTTGTCATGTAATATGTGCTTCCTAATAGTTTCATATGATGAAATATTAAAGTGCAAGAAAAAATGATTTCCGAATACATTTGTAGATGCCACTTTTTAGAGTTGCTTGTGTATGGCTTAAATAAATGGAGTAACTGCCCAATTTATTGTAAAAAAAAAAACACCTTTAAATTATGGAAAGATCACCACAAATATTTTTTCTAAATATTTATTTATTTGGTTGATTGATTATAATGGTAATCTAAGAAATAGCTCTATTTAAAATCTCATTTCAAAACTTTTTAAAAGATAGTAATTTTTTAATGTCCATGTACATTAAATAATTTTTTATTAAATCTTCATGTAAATTGTCAGAACATTAAAAATAATCTAGAACAACAAATATTCTAATTTTAGTATATGTGCTAAAGGATGACACGCAAATTCGTGAAGCGTTCCATATTTCTATTAAAGATTTAAACCGTAAAAAGAACTCCAGTTACATATTCACATACTTTAATTTTTTAGTCATAGCTGTCTCTAATGCTATTAGTTTTAAAAGAAAGTTTCTGAAAAATATAGTGTATTTTTTGGTAAATGGGTTCTTGTGATCTTTTTTTCCCAAAACATGTCTAAATCTTTAAAGTTGCATCTAATGGGTAACCAAATGTACACATCTTCAATTACCATTTCTCTGTATATCATCATAACATTGTAAATAGAAAACATATTGCTTACCTAGGAGCTAACATATCTGATAACCTCAGAGCAAACTAGGCTAAATAGAGAATTTTATAAAAGTCTAACTTATTTCAAATAAAATATTTAAATATTTTATCTCAAATACTTATGCAAGTACTGTATTCTGTCTACATTAAGAGCATATTTCTTTGATAAATAATTTACTAATAAAAGTCTCCAAAATCGTATCTGTGTTTATGATATGATTGTTACATCAAATTATATACCAAATTATAGACCTTCATAATTTATTACATTTCAATTTAGTAAAACTATTTACTTGTGCCTCTCCAAAAACTTTTTATACCACTGGATAAAGAAACACTTTTTGTTTAGGTTGTAAGATATCTTCTTAATTAATTTTATATATATTCATTTCAAAGGACACAGTAACTATTAATTCACTGACTCCATTAGCATATTAGAAACTTCACAAAGTTTCAAATGATACCAATGTTACATCAGTTTTTCAGAGCTTTGAAGTAGAAATTTATCAAGAATAGTCTGATTTTTTTTTTCTTGCCTCCAATTCATGAGCTCAAAGTAAAGCTCTGGAATTTGTTCCCACCCCCTCTTGTCTTCTTATCACCAGAGGGGTGCAGGAGAGCTAAGAAATACTAGTGATGATACAGCCCAGGAACACGAGCCCACTAAAAGACTAATATTTAATCACAAAAATACAGGACACTGTCTTTTCTCTTTACTTCACCAATCATACCAATAATACTACAGTATAAGAACAGTAGATTTCAGCTGAAAAAGTTACAAGACATGGATGCTCCCTGAGGAGTATTTAAGGATTCCTATATTTATTTTTTAAGATGAATCAATAATTAATAACATAGAAAAAACATAAAGCATTGCACCCAAATGATTTTACAACTAAATTCTACCAAACTTTTAAGAATAGACAATACCAATTTTCCATAGTTTCTTCTAAATATCAAAGCAGAGGAAACA
Organism: Plecotus auritus; assembly: GCF_963455305.1. NCBI lineage: Eukaryota > Metazoa > Chordata > Mammalia > Chiroptera > Vespertilionidae > Plecotus > Plecotus auritus. The sequence goes on along the minus strand of NC_137770.1, from coordinate 205,393,033 downwards.
CTTCCTAACTCTTTTATAAGGCTATAATTGCCCTAATATTAAAATCAGATAAATATATCACAGAAAAGGAAACCCATAGACAAGTATTTCTCATGAACATAGAAGCAACAATCCTGAAAAAACAAACAAACAAACAGACAGACAGACAACAAAAAATATTACCAAACAGATCCAACAATGTGTAAAAGGAATTACACACTATGACCAAGTACCAAGTGGAATTTTTTCCAGGTATGCAAGTCTGGTTCAACATTCAAAAACAGGTCAATGTAATACAATCTTGCCAACCAAGTAAGGATTTTTTTCTTAAATGATCACATCAATTGATGGGGAAAGAGCATCTTCCAAAATCCAACACCCACTTTTGATAAAAATTCATCAATCTTAGAAATTAAAGAGTACTTTTCGACTTGTTAAAGAACATCTGCAAAAAACTGACAGCTAATGTCACATGTGACACTGAGAGAGAGACTTACGTTTTTCTTGGAGACTTGGAACAAGCAAGGATATCTCTTACTACTCATGTTCAACATATAAGTAGTCCTTTGTAACTGAAACAAGACAAGGAAAGAAAATAAATGTTACACAAATGGGAAAGAAAAAAAAGTTGATATAGAGAAATCAGTCATTTTATTATATGCCAACAATGAAATATTAGAATTGGGAATAAAAATAAAATGACTGATTTCTCTATATCAACTTTTTAGCTTACAACCATGTTAAACTCACTTATTAATATGAGTTCTTTTGTAAAAATTGTTTAGGGTTTTTGTACATAGATAATTATGTCATCCTACAAATACACTGTAATTTTTTTCTTTCCCATTTGTGTAACATTATATAAGAGCATCAAAAAATAATTGGGTATAAATCCAATATAGGAACTTTATGCAGAAAACTATAAAACACTGATGAAAGAAAGCAATGATCTAGATAAAAAGGGAGATATTCTCTGTTCATGAATTGGAAGACTTGATATTGTTAATACGTCACCTCTTCCAACTTGATCTATACATTCAATCAAAACCCCAACAAGCTATTTTATACATATCAGCTATTTTATACATATCAGAAAGGCCAAAAATTCAAGAATAAGTAACACAACACTGAATAAGTAGAACAAAATTCTTCATACTGCCCAATTTCAAGACTTATTATTAAGGTAAAGCAATCTAGATAGAATGCTATTGACAAAAGAATAGATACACATTGAAGTAACAGAATAAAAGTCTGGTAAGCTCACACAAATACAATCAACTGATTTTTGACATAAGGGCAAAGGCAATTCAATGGAATAAAAGAGATTTTTTACAAAAGGGTGATGGAATAATTGTGTGTCTATAAACAAAAGACAGGAACCTAGACACAGACTTTACTCCTTATAATGAAGCTGAACTAAAAATAGATCATAGATATAACCTAAAATACAAAACTATAAAACTCTGAAAAAAATATCGGGGGAAAAATCTAAGTGATCTTGGATTTTGTGATGAGTTTTAGACATGACACCAGAAGCATGATTCATGAAAGAAAAATATCAATAGGTTGGACTTTATTAAAATTAAGTATATGCTGCTCTGCATAAGATACTGTTAGAGTATAAAAAGATAAGCCACGGATTGGGAGAACATTTACAAAACACATCCTATCTAATAAAAGAGTAATATGCAAATTGATCTTACCTCTGCTACACCCACAAGCCACACCTACCAGACAATCAGGAGTGAATATGCAAATTAACCTAACCAAGATGGCTGTGGCCACTGAGTGAGAAGGAGGCTTGGGTTTCCCCAGCAATGGAGGAAGCCAAGCTTTCCACACACCCTAGTTGGCCCAGGCCTCCACTCAAGGCTACAAAGTTTCAATTATAGAAGATAAATAAATCCCAACAAAAATGGCTGTGGCCACAGAGCAAGCAGGAGGCTTGGCTCCGCTCCAGGCTACAAAGTTTCAATTGTAGAAGATAAATAAATCCCAGATACCAGGGCCTCTGCTTGGGTCGCCGGGGTGCGTGGCCGGCCTGCAAACCACCACAGGCCCCTCATCCAGGCCACCCCATGCCCCAAGGGAACTCCTACCCTGATCCAGGACATCCTTCAGGGCAAACCAGCTGGGCCCCACCCTTGCAGCAGGCCTCTATCCTATCTAATAAAAGAGTAATATGCAGATTGACCATCACTCCAACACAGAAGATGGCTGCCCCCATGTGGTCAAAGATCCTGCCCCCATGTGGACACAAGATGGCCACCACAAGATGGCCAGCAGGTGAGAGCAGTTGGGAGGGACCAGGCCTGCAGGGGAGAGCAGTTAGGGGTAACCAGGCCTGCAGTGGATGGCAGTTAGGGGTGACCAGGCCTGCAGGGGAGGGCAGTTAGGGGCAAACAGGCTGGCAGGAGAGCAGTTAGGCATCAATCAGGCTGGAAGGGGAGTGGTTAGGGGGTTATCAGGCTGGCAGGCAGAAGCGGTTAGGGGCAATAAGGAAGGCAGGCAGGCAAGCAGTTAGGAGCCAGCAGTTGTGGATTCTGAGAGGGATGTCCGACTGCCTCGGACATCCCTCAAGGGGTCCCAGATTGGAGAGGGTGCAGGCTGGGCTGAGGGACACACCCCTCCTCCCCCCGTGCACAAATTTCGTACACCGGGCCTCTAGTATCTAATAATAGAATTACATTCAAAATATTCAGAGCACTCTTCAAATTTAACAATAGAAAGCAATCCAATTTAAAATAAGCAAAAGAGCTGAATATCTCAACAAAAAGATATACAGATGGCAAATAATATAAAAACCTGCTCAATATAATCTGGCATTAGAAAAATGCACATTAAAACAATGAGATATCACAAAACATCTATTAGAATAGCTAAAATCCAAAAAACTTGACAATTTTAATTGCTGGGAAAAATGCAGGGCAATATAAATTCTCACTCATTGCTGATGAGACTGCAAAATTGTTTATACTCTGGGAGACAGTTTGGCAGTTTAATACATTGTCTTACTGTATGATTTGGCAGTCACGCATATTTATCCAATTGATTTTACATTTTATATCCCTACAAAAATACATGTGAATATTTATAGCAGCTTTATTCATAGTCTCCAAAAATTAGAAGCAACCAAGATATTCTTAATAGGTGAATGGAAAAATAAGCTACTTTTCCTCCATACCAGCAATTGTAACTTTTTTTAATCTCAGAGCACATATAAACTAGTTACTAAAAATCTGTGGCAAACCTAAAGAAATTTATTTTGCTGATCTGAAAAATAGGTATAATTTTTATTTATTTTCACAGAATGCTATTGCTGTGTGTCATTTTTAATTTGACAATCTAAGGGAAAAGAGGTTAATGTCCCTGACTAAAATAGTCAAGTATTGTATGTTGTAAACATTTTTATGGCACACCAGTTGAAAATTGCTGCTCTATATAATAGAAGACTAAACTATACAAAGGAATTGAGCTATCAAGCCATATGAATGTATAGGTGCAACTTAAATACACATTGCTAAGTGAAAGAAGCCTGTTTGAATAAACTACATACTGACAAAGGAAAAACTATAGAGACAATAAACAGAGTGTTTTTCAGGTGAGGAGTGAGGAATGGGTTGAATTGGTGAAGCATGGGGAAAATATATGGCAATGAAACTATTCTGTATGATATTGTAATGGTGGACACATGACATTATGCATGTATCAAAACCCACATTGTTTTACAACAGAAAGAGGAAACCTTAATGCATACAAATTTAAAAAGTAATTTAAGAGGTCAGGTTATCCCAGGATTTAAATCAAACTCTGACAAAAGAATTGGACTGTATCATGAATATAGGAAACTAGAGGCCTGGTGCACGAAATTTGTGTGGGGGTACAGTCCCTAGGCCTGGCCTGTGATCAGGGCCATCTTTCCTACCCCAGCCACCACACACCTCCAGTTCCCCATTTGCCATTTGGTGATTGGAGCCTGACGGCCGGGGGAAGGGACCAAGATGTGGTCAGTGCACCTCATAATGACTGGTCGAGTGGTCGTTCCGCCTTTAGGGTCAATTTGCATATTACACTTTTATTATATAGGATAGAGGTCAGGTTCATGGGTGGGAGCTGGCTGGCCTGCCCTGATGGGGGCCCCAGATTGGGGTGAGGGTCCCTGCTGGGGGGCAGGGCCAGCCAGGGTGAGGGGCCATAGGTGGTTTGCACACTGGCCCCACTCCCATTTGTGGTGGGGGTCTCTGCTGGGTGGCGGGGCTGGCCGGGACAAGGGGCCATGGTTGTTCTGGTCTCTGGTCATTCTGGTGTTCTGCCATTTCAGTTGCTGGAATTTTATCATATAGGACAGTCTTACTGGAGGGATGAGGAGCAAAAGTGCTAACTCAAGTAACTTTGGAAATTGGTAGAGTCTATAAGTCTAAAGACAAAAGGAGTTTTACATAAGAAATGTATTCTGGTTGATAAAGTTTTTCCCAAAGGGGTGTGAACTAATAATTTGAAAGTCACTATGTCTGTATAATGAACTTAAAATTAAGTAAATTCATGGTGAATGGTGGGAGCCAGATGTTGTACTGCTAAATTGGGAAGTTAGAGACAATCAAGGAGAATGATCTATGTGGCTATGGATTAGAGTTGAAAACATCAATATGAATCCATGTTTATCTTAGCATACTTCAGATGGAGACACACACACACACACATATAAAATTTTATTTTTATAAATACTTATAGATATGTATATGTATATACGTTAGTATCCAAACATATATTTCCCTGTTCTGTCCTCTGAGAATGCCTAGAAGCAGTGATACTGCAGAAGCAATGAACACACATAGCACCTAGATCTTGGTTTCTAATACTATTTTCCAACATAAGGAATCAGAGCTCTTTGATTCCAATACTGGCCTAGGTAATAATATATAGGATGACCTTGTAGTGCGAGAAAGTAAGGAAGCACTCAAAATAAACAAAATGAGGGTGGTATGCCATAAGGGGGAAAAGATTTTAATGGCCAAAGATAGAATTCAACACAACTAAGTATATAAAGTAGTGTTGAGTTATAAGTCATCATATAAATTGAATATTCATGAGCTAATACCAATTTAAATGAATAAATAATAACTAAATGGGGGAGAACTGATGAATCTTCCATGCAGAATAATCCCCCAGAATTGATATACCCTGTCCTCAAGATGGTAGAACATAGCTTTTCACTCTGTAAGTGTGTGCTGTACATAGTACTTCTTTTCCACAGAGAACAGAATACAAAGGGAGAAAGAAGAGAAACTGTACAGTATATAAACCTGACATAAGCTATCTCATGATTATAATTAACAGAGAAAAAGACATGTTGATAATACATAATCTATATGATGTTATGAAAATTATACATTACAGTCTTCATCTCACAAACCCATACCCTTGGTCTAATTGTGAGAAAATAACATCAAATACATCCCAATTAAGAAACATTCTACAGAATATTAGTACTTTTGAAAAAAACATCACTGCCATCAAAACAAAAACAGTACAAGAAACCATCACAGCCAAAAAAAGACTGAGACAGGGTGATAAAGCATTATGATACCCCAGATGGGATCTTGGGGGGAAAAAAAGACATTATTTAAAAACTAAGAAAATATTAAAGTATGGATTTTTTAAAAATATGTTTTATTGATTTTTTACAGAGAGGAAGGGAGAGGGATAGAGAGTTAAAAACATTGATCAACTGCCTCCTGCACACCCCCTACTGGGGATGTGACCGCAACCAAGGTACATGCCCTTGACCCGAATCAAACCCAGGACCCTTCAGTCTGCAGGCTGATGCTCTATCCACTGAGCCAAACCAGTCAGGGCTTAAGTATGAATTTTAATTAAAATAAAGTGTCAATATGAGTTCATTAATTGTAAGAAATGTCTTATATACAATACAACTTATTGATAATAGGGGTAACTTGAATTGGTTGTATCTATCGGCAAACTTTCTGTACTAACTTTACAACTTTTCTATAAATATAAGTCTACCTTAAAATAAATGTTTACTTAAAAATAAAATATAACAATACCAGGATAGCATAGTGTCACCAAACAAGAAAATGAACAGCCTGGAGACTTTCACCAGGTAAAGACTGGCAAAAGCCTTGTAGCAAAAGCTTCCAGACTATGCATTCTAGGGCAAGACTGCTGAGCCTCCATTTCACTCACATATTTCATGCACCCTTAACATAACTGTCTAGGTTTCCACTCACCCTGCCAAGAAGCAGCTTGGTAGCTTTTGTATCTGGCAGGTCTTAGCAGGTAGCACAGCTGGCTTGCACTTCAAGTGGCTGACAGGGGGTGTGGTGTCCTACTACTAGCCAAGACTTCACACCAATATGAACGCACTTATTTAAAGGGTGAGCAAGCTCCTGCACTGCTGGTCAAGAGAAGAGGGTTCCATTGCCTTGCCTCTAGTTCTCTTGGGGAAATAGACAGGCGATTGTTGGTTCTTTTTCATATTTATTTATGTGATAAAAGTAAAATCTCCACCCAGAGCACAGGTATCACACACACTACCAGATAAGACTGTGTAGAAGCTATAATGGAGATCTACTTCATTTGCTAATTAAATCGAATTTAAAACAAATCCAGGCAAAATGCTAAACCAGATGAGGCACCATGATTGAGGCATAAATGAGGACTGTCTATGGTCATTTAATTGGATAAATTTCCCCAGAAATCTCAGTTGCAAGGGGTTTTGTTGCTATAACTTTGTTCACATATTAAGGGTTTAAAATTCACATGTTTTTGGGCTTTCTTACTCATAACTAAAATTGCCAAATTGGGGCTGAGCAAGACTTTGGCACATGACTTCATCCATTGTCCTAATTTTACCAAGAAGACACAGAAACCAAAGCAGGGTAAGTGATTGGAGACATCGACAATGATCACTATTTCAGAGCCATAATTCCAACCTAAGCTAATTTCACTGCCCTGATGGTTCATGCTGCAGTTTTATTTCTCTTTATCTTAATAATAAGGTCCCTTTGGTTCTTTATTTCAGAGCAGCCTGAATGATAGCTACAGAAATAAAGATATTTATGACATAATTTTTAAACACTTATTGTATCATTTGGCTGTGCTTTTACAAGACTAACAGACTGAATCTATATATATAAAAGGCTAAGTGTCCATCCTTCCCTCCAACCAGTAGCTATGACACGCACTGACCACCAGGGGGCAGATGCTCAACACAGGAGCTGCCATGATGCACACTGGCCATTTAAAAATAAACGGCACCACAGACATGGTGCTGACAAACCAACACTTGGCTTCCCCCAAGTGGGACACAGGGACCATCACCACCACAGAGTGACACCCCACCAAATCACAGCCAATGCTGCCGAGACCCCATGGCACAAAATGTGGCCCACAGCCCAGCCCAACCCAGAAATGGTTGCTATGGGCACTGGGTAATGACATCACATAGCAACGCCTGGCTTCCTCTCCCTAGCGACTAGCCTCCTTGCAGTTTCTTCAGCCCAGGAACACGACTTGCTTTATAGACAGGTGCAAACATTTTACAGTTTAATTAAATGTTTGTGAAGCATTTTTCCGTGCCCATCTCATTTGATCCTCACAGAATTCCTGGAGTAGGTACATAGGAGACTCGGTAGAATTCAATTTTCTTTTCATTAGCTGGACAACGGAGATTTAGAAAGTTTAGAAACTTTACCCGACTGAAAAGAAGTAAGAAATGATGGAACTTAAAAATGACTTCAGGTTTTCTCACTGCGCAGAATATAGTCAAACACTGCTACAGTTAAATTTTTTACCCTTTGTTCTCCCTGTGTGATCTACAATAATAATCTGCTTTGTATTAATATTTACTGCTGTGTTGCTGACAATTACCTGAAAGAGAAGTTGGGGTGCTTCACTGGACTGGAAAAAGCTTAGCTAAATCAGAAAGCAGGTCTAATTAAACAAGTTTATCTCTATATATAAAAGGCTAAGTTGACTCGCACATGTGAGATACATATAAAGCTCCAGCTGGCACCAATCGCATGCGGGTGTTTTGATCTGTCATTGTTGATCGTGAATTTGGTTGAGACTTCTATTATAGAGAAAGGGCGAATAGTGATATTAAAATATTTATTCTAATTAATTTCCTTTCAATGTACACGAATCTGTGCACCAGGACACGGGTAAGAAATACAAGGAATGATTTAATCTAGTCAACTTCCTTCTTCCTTATGAGATGATCACCCATGATATAATGATTTGAGCAGTTCAATCAACATCTCTTTAAGGAGCATCTACTACTGTGCTAGGTATCAGAATAAGGGGATGGGAGGGAGGCAGAGAATTAAGTGTCCACTCAGCTTATCTAGCCTGAAAGATTCACAAATGCATGTAATTCAAGGCAACATATGTTATAGTGTGTTTATGGGAACACATACTGGAGTAGTATTTTTGAATTATACTTGGGTTATATTTTATCACAATTAGCAACACTACTAAAAATTGCTGCCATTTATTAAGAAACCTATGAAATGAAATGTAATTTTACAATGATTTCACACTTAAATCTCAAAAACTATGAAATAAGAGTTTTATCACATTTTACAGATGGGTAAATAGGGCTAGGAGATTTCTGTGAGTTAGAACCTATTAGAATCAAGACAATACAGGCCTCATTAGTTCACAACTAGAAAGTGGTAGAACTGGGATTTGAGTTTCATTTGTCCTCTCTGGCACTTATTTTGTGTGCGCTTTTTCTCAAGTTAAAGTAAAGGAAAGTTGAAAGAACTGAATGGACCTGCCTCAATTATAATCTCCCAAGAAGATTGTTAATAATTCATACTCCAGCTTTCCAGATGACTTTGGGAAACCTTCAAAAAGTCAAACAAGTAGAACATAAAGAATAATATCTTAATTTGAAAAAGTTGTCTAAGTCATTTAAAGATCAGTTAAAATAGTAATTATCACTGTTTATCATTAGGGTTTGTGAATAAGTTGATGATTATGATTAATTCCTAGTTTTAGGTTAGGTAAAGAATCATGAACACTAATATTTGAATTTTCTAGTTGGAGTCATGAAAGAAAAAGCATGGGTGATACTGGTGACTACAGATTGACAATTGTCCTTATCATTTGTCAGTTAAGATTTTTTAAGACAATTAGTTAGGATATTATAAAAAGGCATATTAGATCCAAATAATACAGTTTTCCCAAAGTCATCTAAGAGTGGAGACATGTCACTTAATTACTCTGTAACAAATATTATTATAAATGCCATCTTAGAAGTGAGAAATATTAACTTTTATCCATGATGCTCTGTATCAAAGCATCATAGGCCAGTATGAAGGTGAAAGTAAAAGTAAGCAATGGTGAGCACTGGAAATGTTCCACCTGGTAGAACAGCATGGTGAAGAAAGCCACTGAGCCCACATCCTGGGGGCTGCAAAAAGGCTTTCATACCAATGATGGGACATCTCTGGCCCTGCTTAGTTTTGCCATTTAGGCTGTGGCTGAAATTGTGTGGTCCTGCCTCCCTGTGGCCAATGAACTATCTGACACAGATTTTTTATTTAATAAACACTGAAATTAATGTTTCATACAAACTAAAATTTATTAGCTGTAACATACATGACAATTTTATTTCAAGGATAAGAATTTGTCATATTAAGAATATAAAGCTTAGGTGACAGGGAAGATCACATATATAAATATCATTTATATATGATTCCTGAGAAGATTTGGTCAATGTATATTGTTTTATTTTTATATATTTATAGTAATACCAATATACACATAGATTTTTAAACCTTGTTAATTTTCTAGAAATAGCAAGAAATATTGATTTTACTCAACCAGCTAAGCGATTCAGAATACTGTTTTAAGGAGAAAAATTGCACAGAGGCAAATTTATTTCTTTTAAATGCAATTAACCAATAATGTAAAATTTTACTATTCAGTTGTAGCAGTAAATACACAGAGTAAATCAGCCAAAGAAAATTGAAATTTAAAAGTAATTATAAGGGATGGAAACTTAACAATTATTTATAATGTAGAAAAAATGTGTTAAACATTTGAATTATCTATCCTATATAATAAAAGCCCAGCGACCCAATGGCGGAACAATCAAAATGACTGGTTGACCAGTCACTATGAAGTGCACTGACCATCAGGGGGCAGACGCTCAATGCAGGAGCTGCCCCCTGGTAGTCAGTGCACTCCCACAGCAGGAGAGCCTGTCCTGACCGACCCGTTAAGGAGGCCCACCAGCCCCACAGCAGCCACTCACTTCCTCAGTAGTCCTGCAGGTTCAATCTCCAGAGAACGGCTAGGCACCAATGGACCAGCGCCACCTGCACAATCCCGACGGCGCTGCCAGCCTCCTGGAACTCAGCCTTGGGCTGCATGGCCGCTTCCCCTCCCTAGACGCTCCACAAGGAAGAAAGGCTATAAAAGCATACATCAGCAGCACCAGGGGCGACCAGTAGTGACTGCTCTCCCCATGCTTCCTCCAGGTCACTCGAGCCGGCCCACGCCTGCCCAGCTCCTGATGAAGTGTGAGCTCTGCACAAGGAAGGAATGTAGTAAAAAACCAAAAACTGATGACCAAGACAATGCCGCGGTCAACGTCCAGAGTCCGGCTCAGGAGAACGGAGAGAAGGGAGAATTCCATAAGTTGGCTGATGCCATGATATTTCTGAGTGACTGCCTGGCGTGTGACAGTTGTGTGACTGCAGAGGAAGGAGTCCAAGTTTTCAGCCAAGGACTACTTCCATGTTCTGAACCTTAATAAGAAATGTGATACCTCACAGCACAAGGTGCTCAGTCTCTGCCTTATTTTGCTGCTAAATTCAGCCTGTGTCACACTGATGCATCCAGAAGGCTCTGCGGCTTCCTCAAAAGCCCTGAGGTGCTCTGTCTTTGACATGAAGATAGCTGTGGACTTCAGCATCCTGGAGAGTCAGAAGGAATTTGAGTGTCCGTACTGCCAGCACCGTAAGGAAGAGCCCCGGCTACCCATGCTGACCTCTGCCTGCCCCGGCTGGGACCGATATGCAGAGCGTGTGCTGGGTCACCCATCACCCCACCTCTGAATGGCCAAGTCTTCCCAGCAGATCATGGGCTCTCTGGTGAAGGATTACTTTGCCAGACGGCAGAACCTGTCCCCAGAAAAGATTTTCCACATCATTGTGGCCCCGTGTTATGACAAGAAACTGGAGGCCCTTCAAGAAGATGTTCCCTCAGGACACTTCCCGGGGTGCTGACTGCATGTTAACCTCAGATGAAATTGTCCAGATAATGGAGCAAAGTGACCTCTCCTCGAATGATGCTGCCATAGACACTCTGTTTGGAGACATGAAGGAGGAGGAGGTGAGGCTCCACGAGGGTGCCAGCTCCAATGGGTACCTGGTGCACATCTTCAGGCATATGGCCAAGGAGCTGTTCAATGAGGATGTGGGGGTGCTCACCTACCGCACCCTGAGGAACAGACTTCCAGGAGGTCATCCCTGAAAGGGACAGAGAGGTTCTGCTATGCTTTGAGGCTGCTTACGGCTTTCGGAACATCCAGAAGTGGTCCTGAAGCTGTAGAGGGGCAAGTTCCCCTGCCACTTCATGGAGGTCCTGGCCTGCGCTGGGTATGTCTAAGCGGCAGGAGCAAGGCCCAGGCGGAGGACGGGCGTTAAGACAAGGCATTGCTGTGGCAGATGGAAGGATCTACGCTGCAATCCCAGTGTGGCCCCTGGAGACTAGCGCCCATGGGCAGGAGCTGTACCAGGAGTGGCTGGGGCAGGGGGCAACTCCTCTTGGGCCCAGGCAGCCCTGCACACTGCCTAGCAGGGCCCAGGGCAGCCTTCCAGGACATCAAGTGGTAAAAGTCCAGCAGACACCCGGCCTGCAGGCCGCCTGAGGAGGGGTGTCAGATGCATGAAGGAAAAGCTTAGCATCTCTGTCATCGATTCGGTTTTCAGAATTCCCTGCTCCCCATCTGCTGGCTCCCTCCCTCTGAGGGGCGCTGTCATCCTCACATGGGTGCAACTGGAATATTGTATCTCGAGAGGATTGCCCCAATGTACGTGTCGTTTTATCCGACAAAGAAAAATTCCCAAAGAACAAGAATGGAGACAGACTACTGTCCTTTAGGCTTAAAAAAAACCCAGAAGTGTCCTGAAAGAGCTAAGACTGAGACTTGGATCTGTCCACATGCCTCAGAGAGATTGGATGAGGAAAGGGCCCGGTTGGCCCTGACTTCACCCACTTACGTTACTCTTGAAGGTGTCCTTGCCACAATGTGAATAAACTGCCACTTTTTGGAATAGGGGCTCATAGGAAAGTCTACATTCCCAACTTTTCTTGAAACAGATCTATGTTCTGCAGCTGTGGCCACCGGACTGAGACCAGGTCCTATTGACCAGGTCCTGTCGCTGGGAGTCAGGGGGCACTGGAGTGAATTACCTATTGTGTGAGTTACCTATTTTCTGCTTTCAATCTATTTACAGTAGGGTTTCAGCCTCTGTGGTAATGTAGATCCATTTCTGATTATGGAATGAACAGTTGAAGTGTCAAAAAAAAAAAAAGAAAGCCGCTGCCAGGTGGCTCCTGACAACTGGCGGGAACATGTGCGGGACGGATCCAGATCCCAGGCTGGCAAGGGCATCCCACTGCCACCCGGAGGGCCGATCAGGTCCTGGCTCTCCCCGAGCCCCTTGGAACTCTGCTCATGCACAAATTCATGCATCTCCTCTAGTCCTATGTAATAAAAGAGAAACATGCAAATTGACCATACTTCCACTACGCCCACAAGCCACACCAACCAGCCATCAGGAGCGAGTATGAAAATTAACCCAACTAAGATAGAGGTTAATTTGCATATCCAGGAGAAGACTGAAGACAGCGTAGAAGGAAGCCAAGCTGTGGAGAAGCAATTGGGGCGGCGGAGAAGGGAGGGAAGCAGGCGGGCAGCAGAGAAGGGAGGGAAGCAGGCGGGGCAGCAGAGAAGGGAGGGAAGCAGGCGGGGAGGGGGAGAAGGGAGGGAAACAGGCGGGGCGGGGGAGAAGGGAGGGAAGCAGGCGGGGTGATGGAGAAGGGAGGGAAGCAGGCGGGGTGGCGGAGAGGGCCACAGGAAGCCCTATTCTTGTAGGAATCTTCCTGCAAGGGCCTCTAGTCCTATCTAATAAAAGAGTAATATGCAAATTAACCACCACTCTGCTATACACACAAGCCACGCCCACAAGCCACGCCCACAAGCCACGCCCACAAGCCAATCAGGAGCGAGTATGCAAATTAACCCTACCAAGATGGTTGCGGCCACAGAGACAGCAGGAAGGAGGCTTGGGTTTCCCCGGTGATGAAGAAAGCCAAGCTTTCCACACACTCTGGCCAGCCCAGGCCTCCGCTTAAGGCTACAAAGTTTCAATTATAGAAGATAAATTAAACCCAAACAGAAATGGTGGCAGCCATGAAGCTGGAGAGAGCAGGAGGCTAGGGTTGCCCCTGGCGATGGAGGAAGCCAAGTTTCTGCAGCCCGGGCCTGCTTTGGCCTCCGCTTAAGGCTACAAAGTTTCAATTATAGAAGATACATAAATCCCAACAGAAATGGCTGCCGCCATGGAGGGAGCAGAAGGCTTGGCTCCGCTCAAGGCTACAAAGTTTCAATTGTAGAAGATAAATAAATCCCAGATCCCAGGGCCTCTGCTTGGGTTGCCGGGGGGCGTGGCCGGCCTGCAAACCACCACAGACCCCTTGCCAAGGCCACCCCACACCCCAAGGGAACCCCCACCCTGATCCAAGACACCCTCAGGGCAAGCCAGCTGGCCCCCACCCTTGCAGCAGGCCTCTATCCTATCTAATAAAAGAGTAATATGCAGATTGACCATCACTCCAACACACAAGATGGCTGCCCCCATGTGGTCAAAGATCCTGTCCCCATGTGGACACAAGATGGCCACCACAAGATGGCCAGCAGGGTAGGACGTTTGGGAGGGACGAGGCCTGCAAGGGAGGGCAGTTGGGGGTGATCAATCCTGCAGGGGAGGGTAGCTAGGTGTGACCAGGCCGGCAGAGGAGGGAAGTTGGAGGCAAACAGGCTGGCAGGGGAACAGTTAGAAATCAATCAGGCTGGCACTCAAGGGGTCCCAGATTGGAGAGGGTGCAGGCTGGGCTGAGGGACATCCCCTGTCCCCGTGCACGAATTTCATGCACCGGGCCTCTACTATATATATAAAAGGCTAAGTGCCCATCCATCCTACTGGTAGCCATGACGCACATTGACCACCAGGTGACAGACACTCAATGCAGGAAATGTCATGATGTACATTGGCCATTTAAAAATAAACAGCACCACGGACCTGGTGCTGACAAACCAACACTTGGCTTCCCCCAAATGGGACACAGGCCCTGCCTCCACCCCGAAGTGACACCCCATCAAATTGCAGCCAATGCTGCCGAGACCCCATGGCAGAAAATATGGCCCACAGCCCAGCCTAGCCCGGAAACAGTGGCTGTGGGTGCTGGGTAATAACGTCACGTAGCAATGCTCGGCTTCCTCTCCCTAGCGACTAGCATCTTTGGAGTTTCTTCAGTCCTAGAACCCGACTTGCTTTATAGCCAGGTGAAAATATTTCAGTTTAACCAAACGTTTGTGAAACGTTTTCTCATGCCCCATCTCATTTGATCCTCACAGAAGTCCTGGAGTAGGTACATAGGAGACTTGGTAGAATCCTATTTTCTTTTCATTAGCAAGATGCGAATAGCGATATTAAAATATTTCTTCTAATTAATTTCCTTTCAATGTGCATGAATTTGTGCACCAGGACACTAGTTTTATATGTTAAAATAAATGTAAACTTTCATAACTATTATTTTCCTTAAAATTATCAATTTACCAATATAGTATAAGATAATATTATATATTAAAATAAATATGAAATAATGGTATGTAAATTTATTAAAATAATATTTAATTAATATTATAGAGTACATAATTTATAAAACATTATATATTCCACATATACACAATTCTGGGAGAATATGTAACAGGTTATAAATACTGTTTTATTATTTTTAGGCAATGCAATTAGTCACAGGAGAAAAATTTTATTTGAAACTAAATCTTAGACATGAGTTTTAGAAATCTTTCACTAAAATTTATATTTTCAGACATGCCATAAGAATTAATTTCAATATCCAGATATGTATGAAGTTTTTGAAATTTTAAGTATTTGCAAATTGAAAGGAACACAAGCTGCAGGGAATAAATAAGAAACTTATACTTTAGCTCCAGAGCAGAAATTTGCTTCTTTTTATGTATGTGGTATATAGATCATGGGTCAGATGAAAATTTAAAGAAATATGTACATTTCTAAATGTTTTCATAGCTGCTAAAAACAAACAAACAAACAAACACAAAAAGAATTGTATAAATTATCTGCATGCAATACACTAGAAGGAGAAAATAATGCCACAATGGAAACTTCCAGGATTACAAAAGTATTCTGCACATAATGAAAAATCCCAGTCTCACTCTACCAAAACCACACACACACACACACACTCACTCACACATTCACACATACACATACACACACACACACAGCCAACTCTTGGGTCCCCACAGATCTCTCTGCTTTAAACTTGTGAGCAGAGCCCTTTTAGACTGATGGTTGCACACTGAGGAAATACCCATGTCCTCTGAAATTATCTGGTTGGCAGAGGCTTTATTGCTGTAAAATTATAGGAAGGAACCAATGAGCAAGTAAACCTGAGAACAGGGTGCTGCCTTCAGTTTTCTCCTAACTCAGCCTGGACATTAGTTGAGATTATAATTATTTTGCAGTAAATACTAGTATAGCTTCCTATCTTACCTAATAATAGAGAAACATGTAAATTGACCATACCTCCACTACGCCCACAGCCAATCAGAGTAAGTATGCAAATTAACCCAACAAAGATGATGGTTAATTTGCATACATACCTGGGTCCCAAGAACCTCCTTGGAACCCAGGTCACTCCCAGCTGGCCATCGGGGGGAGGCTTTAGGCTTGAGAAGGGGCTGAGCCTGGGATCAGAGGTGGGGGGTCCCCCTTCCCAAGCCTAAAGCCTGGGCAGAGGCTTTAGGCTTGGTAAGGGGCCGAGCCTGCGATCGGAGGTGCCAGGGGTCCCCCTTCCCAAGCCTAAAGCCTGGTGTGCAGGCTTTAGGCTTGGGCATGGGCTGAGCCTGGGATCAGAGGGAAGAGGAAAAAAATCAATGGAAACGTATTCTCAGGTAAGGATAAAAAGAAAAATAAAGAAAGAAATGTCATATTCTATGAAAGACACATCTTAAAAATGCCTAAAGAAAGTTGTCATTTTTTCATGGCAAAGGGACTGGAGTCCGTGTTAATGAAAACACCTTGGCAGCTGCGGTGACTGGCAGTGGCTGCAGCAGTGGGGTGATGGGGCTGGTGCCTTCCCTGATCAGCCCGGTTGCCTCCCACAAAGGGAGGCCAGACTGCAGCTTAGGTCCATTCCCAACAGGGAGCAGGCCTAAGCCATCAGTAGGATATCCACTGAGGGCTCCCAGTATGTGAGAGGGGGCAGGCTGGGCTGAGGGACCCTTCCCTAGTGCACAAATTTCATACACTGGGCCCCTAGTAGTTAAATGAAAACAAACAAACAAACAAATCCAGTTTTCAGAGTTGTTAGCTAATTTTCTGCAGGTTTTTTTTTTTTTCTTTCCCAAACAAGAATATTTATTTTTGAAGTGACTTATGTTGTTGAAGTGACTAATTATAGGAAATGAAGTTGTTTTACTTTCTCTTCTTTCAATAGCATTTTTTAAAAGAAATAATGATTTTTTAAAATTCACATGCTTGCTTGGGAGGAATATTTTCTAGAGCAATTTCACTTCTCTTGTTTTTTTTTTAAATTTAATTTCTCACTATAATTAGCAAGTGATATGTATACATCTGCCAGTATAATATATAATCAGGATAGTCATATACATGGGACCAGAAGCCTCCCTTATAAAAAATATAGATGATTTTTTCAAGTTTCCATAAAAAGATGCCTTTTTCTGTTAATTCCCTGCTATACTAAACTTAGTAGTTGAGCTGTGCATCCGTCTCTCATTCTCTGTTTAGTCTAACTTATTTCCAAAAATCTTAACGTTTCTCAAATTCATAACTACTGGAAATGTAGTTCTCAGCAAGCAGAAGGTTACCTTTACCTTTCTATGGACAGTAAAGTATACAACTTATTGCTAGTATGTATATAAATTCCAAGTCCTAATCCTAAGTATTTGCTCCTATCAGTTACATTTCCTGTATTCTGTTTTAGACTACTAAAATCAATTTAAAAATAAATGTGTATATATATATATATATATATATATATATATATATGGATTCATATATGTTAACTGCTATGCATATTTTCTACTTATTTCAATTATGATCTTAAGGACTTAAGAAATGTGCAGATGAATATAAGTATAAAAATCTACATATTTTATAATAAATAAAATATATCATAAAAAGTAAAATAATACATTTGATCAGTATTAGAATACAGTCATTTTAATTTTATTTAAAATTTCTTTTCATTGTTATATTCACAAAAATCAAAGAATTAAGCAATTACTGCATTGGTATGTATTTTAATTATTAAAAACTGTGGTTTTAATAAATCTTAATTTTTTTAATTTATGGTGGTCAACTTGAGTTTAAATTATGGTAATTGTTTTAATATGAACCTGTTTAATTTTTAAAGCAGAGAAAAACTAGTAAAAAAAATGGTCTGAAATCTAGTTTCAAACCTATGATCTATAAACATTGAGAATTTTCTGTCATAAATTGCTAAAAGTGATTTCTGAGCTCCTTTCCAGTTCTAAGGTGTGATAATTATATTTTAACTAGAGGCCCAATGCACGAAATTTATGCAAGAGTAGGCCTTCCTTCTCCTGGCTGCCAGCCCCAGCTTCCCTCTGGCACTCAGGACCCCGGCTTCACTCTGGCACCCAGGACCCAGGCTTCCCGGGCTTCATCCAGAAGGTTGTCTGGAAGGACATCTGGTCTAATTAGCATATTACACTTTTATTATTATAGATTATGAAAATGAACTTAGCTACATTAATATATAAATGTAGATGTTAATATAAGTAAAAGGACCCCAAAAATGGGCAAAATAACACTAAAACTTCCTGACTACTACACAAAACCCTGAGACTTTTCTTTAATATTTTTTATTCCTTCAAAATTATATGAGGGTGGGGGGGAGGTGAAGGGGACTCTATAAAGGAAGGTGAAGGGATTAGCTAAAGAACATATATGCATAGCCCATGGACACATACTATAGAGTGGGGAGGGCCAAGGGACCAAGGGATGGCGGTGGGAGGAGGGAAGGGGGCTGAGGAGTGGAGGTGGACAAAGGGAGTGGAAAATAGGAGACTTCTGCAATACTGTAAAAAAAAAGAAAAAGGAAAACATATTTATGTAAATAAGCATGTCAACGTGAAATTTTACTATCTTATATGTATTTTTATTTGTCACTTTATAGGAAAGATAAAACAACACATTTCTAAATTGAAAGAGTTTAAACATAAACAGAAGAGTGGTAATCATCTTATGTTGAATACCATAGAAGGGAAAACAGCATCAATGCCTCTACAACTAATGTATTTTGTATTTACTTTATCCTAAGGCCTGAGCTTTGCCAGTTTCTTTGTAACTTGGCCTCCCAGAGAAGGTTATCTTGATGTTAGAGTTGATACTATTATAGCTGATGCTACCCAATGCTGTATAATATTCTTCACTTTGTGAGTGACTCAGAGCTATGTGATGGCTATAATCTTAAGCAACCTTCTTAAATATATATTCCATATGTGCTTTGAAACATAAACGCAGAAATGAACCTTTCACCTGTAAAAAGACTCTAAGATATTGTTAAGCCAAAGGCTGACACTAAAATAATTTTTCAAAAATTCAAAAGACTTGCCTGAACACTTTCAGTTAGGATGTTGATATGTTTCAAGGATAAACTAAGGTCATGTTCTAAACTGCACCTCAGAAATGTCTATATGAGCAAAGATTTCTAGTAAATCCTAAGAACAGAAAGTTTTTTTATTGCCCAATCTGGGAAGTACTTCCATCAAAGCAGAACTAATAAACGCAGTAGGAAAATTTATAAAAATTGCAGTTTGGTACTTTATCTAGCTGACCAGAGATAGAGTAAAGGGTCAATATGATATCAAGTTCAAGACTGAACTAAAGATAAGAAGATGAGTAGTTAAAATTTATTTAGGATCAGTGAACTTGGTCAAGTTTTCTGACTTTTTTTTTAAGGCTAGAGTATTTTTTACCCACTTTTCCTGCACTTAAGAAAGTACTGAAAATCTAATTTGGTGAGATATGCAATCTAGCATTTTTGTGGTATGGTCAATCACTTTATATGTCTATATATCATGTTTTAAGTGGGTTTAAAATGTGATACTGTAGTAAGAAGAGATACATGATTCGGTCTCTAAACTCATATGTGAGCCAGGTTATATAAACTAATCAGTAAATTTTAATTCTTCTTTCATAAGTAAGAAAACTGAAGTTAAAATAAATGGAGAAAAAGACATCTATTATTGAAAACAATTCAGTGGATTTATTCTTCTGATGGAAAGAGGAAATGCATATAAATGTCTGCTTGCAGTATTTTCATGATTCAAAAACTCAGATTCTTTTTTACAGAGAGTTGCTGAAAAGATAGAGACTTGGAGTATTAAGTAAATGGGCTAGTGAGGGACATCAATAGGAGCAATTAAAAAAAAATAGGGGGGAAATAGAGAAAGAGGAAAAGGGAGGGAGGAAGGAAAGAAGACAGCTCAGAAAACAAAAGCCTTTAAATAGAAAATGACAATTGCAGGTTTATACTTCTTAAACCTATTCAAGTGTAATATCAGGCACAGAAGTCCTTTAATATCAAAGAATGATCCACATTTAATCAGTTTTATTCATGCTTGGGGATAAACTGGGTTTGCTCATGCTTTCACTAATTTACTGATCTATATAAAATATTTAAAATCTCCTGTGTTTTAAATTATTTAATAGTCCCTGGGGATATCTTGAACAAGATAGAAATAGACCCTCCTTTCATAGAATTGTACAGTCTGTCAGGCTTTATAATCTAGAATTTCATAATCCAAAAATAATAGTCAATATTTAAAGCATAATACTTTTCCATAGCCTTAAATACTTTTAATATGGGCAACTAAGTGGAACTATAAAATATCTTAAGTTTTATATATCATAAAACTTGAAAGTCTACCTTTAGAAAATAACGTTTAGATTAATCAAGCTCTTTAGACACTTAATGCATTGTGTTTTTCCAAAGAACTTTCTAAAATATAAATCACTTAGGAAGATACAAGTTAAGGATCATATTTCACTGTGAGTTAAGATTCCTAAAAATGAGAAACTCAAATAAAATTAATGATGAATCTGTCACATAATAAATCTGGGACAGACAACCCAGGGCTGGTGAAGTCTCTAAGATTCCTGTAACACCCCAACCTCCTTTTGTCTTTCCATAGTCTCTGCATGGCATAGAGGAATACATCTGAAATGGTTACACCTGAGAGCTGATAGTTGGATGAGGGCAAGGCAATCATTTGCTGAAATATGGGAACCTGAAAGTGCATTTTCTCCTAGGAGTCTCTGGAACTTTGTAGAAAAACTCACACACCAAGCTGAGGTGCTCACACACCAAGGCAGTTGGGGACAATCATGCTGGCAGGGGAGCAGTTAGTCGTCAATCAGGTCGACAAGATAGCGGTTATCAGGCTGGGAAGCAAAGTGGTTAGGGGCAATCAGGCAAGCAGGCAAGTGGTTGGGAGCCAGCAGTCCCGGATTGTGAGAGGGATGTCCGACCACCCACCAGGATCAGGCCTAAACGGGCAGTTGGACATCCCAAATTGGAGAGTGTGCAGGCTGGGCTCAGGGACACCCCCTCCAGTGCATGAATTTTGTGCACCGGGCCTCTAGTCTATATATATAAAAAGCCAGTCACCGGAACTCAGTAACAACCAAAATGACCAGTCGCTATGTATAATGCCCACTGTGGCCAGTGAACTGGCTAGATTGGGGGGAGGGGCCGGCTGGCCAACTTCCCACAGCACCTCCCCCCAGCCAGCCCCACTCCTAATTGCCCCCACACCCTAATAAGGAGCAGGGCTGGCCAGCCTACCTCCTGCAGCCCCTCCCTCAGGCCGGCCCCACCCCCGATGGGACCCCACCACTCTGATCGGCCCATGGCTCCTCCTCCAAGTCAGCTCTGCCCCCAATCAGACCCGCAATCCGATTAGGGGCAGGGCAGGCCGGCCAACCACCCTTGGCCCCTAACTCCAGGCAGCCCAGCCCTGATGGGGCCCCGTTCGGGGCGGGCCTGCCAGCCAACCTCCCGTTGTCTCCTCCTCCCAACAGGCCCAGCCCTGATCCGACCCAATTGGGGCCGGGCTGACCAGACCCCACCATGAACGAATTTGTGCACTGGGCCTCTAGTAGTAAAATAGAAAAGGTGTTTCATTATTATCTTGATAGCAGAAAGGAATAAGAGTGAAATACTTCCAAACCAATCATATTAATGACCTTAAGCTATATTTAGCTTATTTTTGTTACTAAATCAAATGTCAAGGAACAAAATGAGAAAGGTATGAGGATGAAAGAAGTAGAGTGTGATTACTGTCTGACATAGTTGAAAATGATGAGAGTCATTGCAGCTAATGTTTTGGGCATCTTTACTGAGCAACAGATTACTCATAAATAATCCAACACCTAGTGTAATATTGGTTACCGTTATTTCAGTTAAAAAATGCTAAAGGCTTATTAGATAACTGTCTATGTCTTGGCTTTTGCAGGCAAGAGTCTCTAGAGACAACACATAACACTTTATCTCAGCCAAAAGGCCCAGAGGAAACAGTTATGACACATTGGAAAACATATCATGGATCCATGGCACTTACTCAATTACCAGGAGACAGATAAAATAACAAGAAATCTTAAATGTATACAACTGAAATTTATTTTAATATCTATAGGAGAATAAAAAGTACTAGCTTAGGTTTCATTTTTAAACTTTATTTTGTCTTCTTCATTGACTGTATGGTTTACTGCGTAGTTAAATAAATAAGATCTCATTTCTCTCACATTATATTATCATCTTAATAGATAAATTTAGATGTTTCTAATAAAATCAGATCTCTATGTTGTTCTTAATCTACTTTTTAAAGAACTATGATTTTAAAAGTTTTATGGATTAAAACATAGCATTAATTTTTAGCTTTTCCTCTAGAAACAAAGGTTCATGAATTTCAAAAATATTAGTAGCAAACCTTGATAGGATTTACTGATTTTTTAAACTACAACAAAAGCTATTTTTAGTCATTATTACTTTTTAGCTATAATTTGTATTTTCTAAGCCTTCCAGAGTTTTAGCTGTGATTTTTTTTTTCTCCTTTCTAAAAATATGCGTACATCCCTTTATTCTGGTGAAGGTAGCTGTGCGATGTAAAATGCTATTCTTGAGTAGCTTGGGGAACAATGACAGCACCAGAGCTGGGGCTGAATTGCTCAGAAGAACATTGTCTTCTCCAGCTCCCACACGCAGTGGGCATTGGCTCTGATTTGATTCACTCTAAGTACTTCCAGTTCCTAAGTATACATTTTTCTTTCACTTTTAGAATCCCCATCTACAGGAGAAAACATTATCTCTATTCTTCATACAAGTCTGGCATGCATGTTTAACAACCTCTGGCTTCTGTTGATAAGCAGTAAAAACAATATGTGACAGGTACTATTCAAAACCCTCTATTCTACTGTCTATTTAAATCATTCATCAAGCCGATGAAGTAGGTACATTTATTGTGTAATTATTATCATCATGTCATAGATGGGACACTGAGACACCTAGAGGTTAAGTGACTTATTTTTAATAACCGAAGGATGTGATGTAGCTAGGTAAGCTCAGAAACTTGGAAATGTGAATACAGAGCCTGGGTTCTTAGCCAATGTGCAATACCACCTCCTTTAAAAAAAATCAAATCCAGTCCAATTTAGTAAATATTCTCCATAAGATTTTTGTTTTTTTTAATATGGTTTATTAATTTTTAAATTTTATTTTTTATTGAGAGTATTAAAGATGTCTCCTACTAGTATTTTCCCACTTTGCCTCCCTCCACCCGGTTCCCACAATACCCCAGCCCTTCTCCTTCTGCATAAGTTATTAATGTACAAAACAGCACTGCAAAGAATGCTGAGGCTTCAATACTGATTTAGAGAAAGCAATTTCCATTGAAACTAACAATAAAAGGCATAAGAAGATGAACACTGATAAGATGTAAATGAAGCTATAAGGTAAGGTCCAGTGGTAAAGTATTTTGCAGCCATGTTTGAGAGAAATATCATTTAGGATGAAGAGGTGTATTAAATTTACCAAAAGTGGATTTTGAGTAATAGAATAAGTTCTTGAAAACTCTCATAAGAAATAAGTTCAAATTTCACCTCTGTCACTCATTTGTGATTTTAGAAATGTTGTTTATCCTCTCCAAATCTCAGCTTCTTGTGATATTAGAAACTGATCATATACTACTTTAGAGGGTATAATAAGAATTAAGTGTTTAATGCATGACTATTTTATGCTAGAAAATGTTATTAAAAGTATTATCTTTCAGGCATATTTAATCCATTCTTTTATTTGCCACAATAATGTCTGAGTTAAGTATTATCTCTATTTTGCATATGAAGTTGGACCAGAAAGGAGTAATAAGCACAGAAAAGAATCAAATAAATATATATTTTATGACAAGTTTTCAAGATCTATCCACTACCCAGAGAAGTCAGAGAAGGGGTTTCATATACCATCCTACATTTCCACATT
Source organism: Plecotus auritus (assembly GCF_963455305.1). Classification (NCBI taxonomy): domain Eukaryota; kingdom Metazoa; phylum Chordata; class Mammalia; order Chiroptera; family Vespertilionidae; genus Plecotus; species Plecotus auritus. The sequence continues at coordinate 205,369,165 of NC_137770.1, read as the reverse complement.
TGAAAAAATATTCTATTTTTATCTAGTGTCAGAGATAATTTTTCTACATAGCCATAATAAACTGTGGATTTTTTCTATCTACACTTCTCAATAAAATAGCCATCCATATGACATACAAATCAATTTATTTTTTCCCTCTTTTGAAAGTGGTTTATTCATTAAAATACTATGTCTCCATTTGAGATTATTTATTTTTATTTTTAAATATGTTTTTATTGATTTCAGAGAGGAAGGGAGAGGGAGAGAGACATAGAAACATCAATGATGAGAGAGAATCATTGATCAGCTGCCTCCTGCATGTCCCCCACTGGGGACTGAGCCCGCAACCCAGGCATGTGCCCTTGACCAGAATTGAACCTAGGACCCTTCAGTCTGCAGGCTGATGCTCTATCCACTGAGCCAAACCATCTAAGGCTCCATTTGAGATTATTAAAGTTTGGTTCTGATATTATTTTTATGAATGCTTCTTTTTTAAATGACATATAAAAGAAGAGCTTTTATGAACCAACAATGCAAATATTGCCTTAATTATAACATCCTATCAATTACAAAAATGTTGGAGTTTAGAATGATCACATTAGACAGCCACACTTCATAATCTAACCATTTTCTACTACTGCTAGATGAAGCAAGTGGATTAGCCTACTGTAAACATTGGATCATCCCAGTCTTCACTGGGGAATTTGAGTCTTACACTTCCCAGTGGGTGAGATTGGAAAGGCATTGCAAAGAAGCTTAAACACATATGTTTTTAAAAATTTGAAAAATTTGTCAGGATCATTGGTTCATTAAGCAGCTTAGAAACATCAGATGTTTTAACACCAATTACATGTAAGTCCCTGATGATGATAGATGGGTGGTCTTCCTTACTGTAGTTTTGCCAAACTGATTGTTTCTAAAATTATGCCAGTTTACTTGCCTCTAATAACAAATACACATTTTTCTATTTGATTTACATGTTCAGACCTCACAATGACTAACAACCTTCCAGGTCTTAAAACAAAATAAAGCAATATACAACATGTTTTTCCAATTTAATCAGAAAAATAACAACACAAATGTTTTTTCATATTGTTGGTCCTCTGACCACCAGAAAGGATCTCCTCTGTGAGGGAAGTTATATAATACATATGAGTTTGGATGCAGGGGTATGAAGTTTGAAAGCATCACAGAACTGGTTTGATCAGTTTAAATGGGAGAAAGTAAAAAGTCAGCTGGAGAAGAGAAATAATAAAAATGAAGGGAAGAAACTTAACTAAGGAGGTAAAAGACCTATACTCAGAAAACTACAGGACACTGAAAAAAGAGATAATGGAAGACATAAACAGATGGAGGAACATACCATGTTCATGGATTGGGAGAATCAACATCGTTAAAATGTCCATACTACCCAAAGCAATCTATAGATTCAATGCACTCCCCATTAAAATACCAAGGGCATATTTCACAGACCTAGAACAAACTCTCCAAAAATTCATCTGGTATAAAAAAAGACCCCAAATAGCCACAGCAATCCTGAGAAAGAAGAACAAAGTAGGAGGGATCTCAATACCAGATTTCAAGCTGTATTACAAAGCCACTGTTCTCAAAACAGCCTGGTACTGTCACAGGAACAGACTTATAGATCAATGGAAGAGAATAGAGAACCCAGAAATCGACCCAAACCACTATGCTCAATTAATATTTGACAAAGGAGGCAAGAACCTACAATGGAGTCAAGACAGTCTCTTCAATAAATGGTGCTGGGAAAATTGGACAGATACATGAAAAAAAAAATGAAACTAGATCACCAACTTACACCATACACCAAAATAAACTCAAAATGGATCATGGACTTAAACATAAGATGGGAAACCATAAAAATACTAGAGGAATCCACAGGCAGCAAAATCTCAGACATATGCCGAAGGAACTTCTTCACTGATACTGCTCCTAGGGCAGGGGTGGGCAAACTTTTTGACTCGAGGGACACAATGGGTTCTTAAACTGGACCGGAGGGCTGGAACAAAAGCATGGATGGAGTGTTTGTGTGAACTAATATAAATTCAAAGTAAGCATCATTACATAAAAGGGTACGGTCTTTTTTTTTTTTATTTCAATAGTTTTATTCATTTCAAACATTTTAACAAGAAGAATGTAAACACTAATTATTATAATTTGAAACTTCAAAAAATGGAGGAATCATAGCACAATAACATACCTTCTATTGAAGATGGCAATGGCAAAATAAAATTGCCTAACAAAGGAAAGGTACAAAAGCCTTTCAAATTAAACTTAAATATAATAAAATAATTTAAAACTAAAGCAAATAGAAAAGAACAAAATGTGTAAACAGTAAATTAAACATTTTCTTTAGTGCTACTTCCAAATTATGCCCAGGACGTAGATGTAGATGGCAATGTAGACTGGACTGAAAGGTTTTTGGTCTTTAAAACATCAACTTCAGTGGGAACAGTGTTGTTGGTCTCCCTTTTAGCTAATGCTCTGATACTGTGCTCTCCAGGGGCGTGTCTCCCTACATCACCACGATAACGTGTCTATGCATTCCCAGGGTGATGTCGGGGGACACGTCCGCGGGCATTACAAGGAGCCTCTGGAAGATTGAGAGGTTGTTCCTTCTACTGAATGGGCGGATATAAATCTGTCCACTCAGAAGAAGGAGCTGCGGCCGTGTTTCCATGTTAACACTGCTGTTGGTGAAGGAGCGGAAGGGAGAGCAAGAGAACCCTCTGCTCTTTCGGCTCCGCGGGCAGGATAGAACAGCCGAAAGGGCTGGATCCGGCCCGCGGGCTGTAGTTTGCCCACTGCTGTCCTAGGGCAAAGAAAACTAAAGAGAAAATAAACAAATGGGACTACATCAAAATAAAAAGCTTTTGCACAGCAAAGGAAACCATCAACAAAACAACAAGAAAACCCACTGCATGGGAGAACATATTTGCCAATGTTATCACCCATAAGGGTTTAATCTCCAACATTTACAGGGAACTCTTACAACTTAACAAAAGGAAGATAAACAATCCAATCAAAAAATGAGCAACTGACCTAAATAGATACTTTTTGAAACAGACATAAGGAAGGCCAACAGACACATGAAAACATGCTCAAAGTCACTAATAGTCGGAGAGATGCAAATCAAAATGATAAAGCAGTAGCATCTCACACCTGTCAGAATGGCTATTATCAACAAATCAACAAATATCAAGTGCTGGCGAGGATGTGGAAAAAAGAAACCCTCGTGCACTGCTGATGGGAATGCAGACTGGTGCAGCCACTGTGGAAAACAGTATGGACTTGCCTCAAAAAACTAAAAATGGAACTCCCATTTGACCCAGTGATCCCACTTCTGAGAATATATCCCAAGAAACCAGAAACACCATTCATAAAGGATATATGCACCCCTATGTGACAGGTGTGGTGAAACTTTTACTTTAGGGCCAGTTTAGCTCCCTATACGGTATAAGACAAAAGCTTTCTGGTCTCAATCTACTCTCTTTAGTATTCAGTGAGGTCTCTCCATTCTGGCTGATTAGAATCCTAACCACTCCCAACCCTGTTTTTGCTCTGCAAGTTTTTGACATTTTATTTCCCCATTAGTTGCTGTTTGTCTGTCCTTACAGATCATTCCCACATATAGCCACTGACTTAGGCACTCCTCTGCTGATGTGTGGAGAATTTTCCCTGAGTACCTCTGTTTTATCTACTACACCGCCCTGATAATTTCAGCTTCCTCAGCCTCCCTTAACTCCCATGTTGGTTTTCTCATCCCACTGAAACTCATAGTGTTACAGTAGATAGTTATTAGAAATTAATGGAAAAGAAGGGAGTCCGGAATCTAATTAAGCTGGGTTAACTAGGAAGGCAGTTTCACAGATACCCCAGGGGACAGCCACATCTTCCACCACCAAAGGCATGTTAATCCCCAAGCAGGCAGGAAAGTCCAGTTTTCCATTCTCCCCAGGGAACAACCCACCCATTCATCCTGATTACAGGGGGAAGGGATAAACAGCAAGAGGACATTTCCTTTGCTGGGTGCATGCACAGTAGAAGCCAAGTTGACACAGGGGGAATGTCCTTCCTACAAAGGACATGTGCAGTAGAAGCCAGTGGAGGAGACAAAATTATGAGGGATACACATATGTTTGGAACAGTGCTCAACCAAATTTACTAAAAAAAATATGAACAAATGAATGGTTCACCCTTCCATTTCTATTTGAAATACGTACTGAGAGGAGTCCTTCTGGAAAAGCCCGAGGTGAAACTAGATTTCAGTAAAATGTAACTCTTGGAATATATTACATAAAAAAAAAAAGTTATTCAATTTCATTGCATTTGGCTCCATATTGGTTTCAAGCTACTTCATACTATTGATAATACTACTTTTAAGCCATGGACAAATGTGATGTTCTGTTTGGTTCCTTACCAAACTAATGTTAGCATTTTAATAATTGAATTTTAAATTACTTTCTTTTGTTTACTGAAGCAATGGTGCTTATATCACAAGACTGTAAATCACTTAGGAAGTATTAAATGTGCTTCTACAGCTTACACAAGACCCATAGTATGTCTGTACATTTTGTGCAAACAAAGGCCATTTAAATTGTTAATGTAGCTTAATTATATAATTAATTTAATCAAGTCATATAATTAATTATGATCATAGTAAATAGTTTTATAATATTTAATTGATTTAATTATATTTTAAATGCATTATAATGCAATTTTAATTTATATATCATCTTTGGAAAAAAAAATTTTTGTGTCATTCCTGATAGTTAATGACTGAAAGTTTGTGTCCCACCAAAATTCATATTAAAGCACTAACTCCCAATGTGATGATATCTGGAGTTAGGGCCTTTGGAAAGTAATTAGTTTGAGACAAAATCATGAGAGTGGGATCCTCATGATGGAATAGAGCCCTCATAAGAACAGACTATAGACAGCCCACTTGCTTTCTTCTCTCTCTCTCTTTTCCCCTTCTACCTCCTTTACCCTTTCTCTGATACATCCAGTTAGAATCTGGAGCAAAGATGATGAATTCAAATTTATAATCATTCCCATAAAAGGAAAATACTCACTTGTCAAATGGCTTTCCCTTCAGGTCACTAAGCATCGTAGAATTTTTGGAAGAGAAGAGTATGATATTACCTTGTTTAAGCCACTGCTACGTTTTCAAAGAACTTAGCCAACATCTTAACTAATTCTTTCCAAATAATCTATAATGAATTTACAGTATATGTAGATAACACAAATGACATTTTAAAAAAGGAAACCAAATATATAAAAATGGACAAAATTTATTGAACTAGTATTTATTACTAAAAGCTGATGGTCTTTTAGATATTTAAGTGCCTAAGAATTTCATAAAATATTATTTTATATCACTATGAAATATTCTGTATTTAAATAACATGCATAGTATTTTGATTTAAATGAATGATTGCTTCATCTATTGATACATCATAGAATTGGGGGAAAGGTGAAATGGTAATCTTACTTAATTATCAAAAGACCCTCTAAAATTAGAAAGAAAGACAAAAAAACACAAATACATTGTTAGCACTATTTCTCTGAGAGAAATCCTGGATTTTAGCATTTTTGAATACTAATAGACATAGTCACAGTCATATATAATCCTAATAATAAATTTGGGTTAACTTCTAAGCCACACTTCCTACAAAGGGGCTTCCAGTTAAGGCTCAAGATCTAGAGTTAGAATACCTAAGGTCATATCTAAGTAAAATTATGTGGGTAAATTTTTTTAATATATTTTTTCATTGGTTTTAGATAGAGAGGAATGGAGAGGGAGAGAGAGAAACATTGATGTGAGAGAGAAACATCAATTAGTTGCCTCCTGACTGGAGATGGAACCCAAAACCTGGGTATGTACCCTGACCAGGAATTGATCTTTTGGTTCATGGGACTATGCCCAATTAACTGAGCCACACAGGCCAGGGCATATGTGGGTAAATTTCTTAATCTGTGCTAGCTTCAGTCCCATCATATGTAAAGTAAGTATAATAATGCAACCTAATTCTTGCATTAAGATTTAAAAATAATTTAGCACTGTAACTGCCAAACAGTTGGCACTCCATAAAGATTAGTTTTTGTTGTGATAATGCCAATTTAAAGATGGATACTAAGATTAAATGGAAAGATAGAAAATGTATACCTGGGTTCCTCTTAATGGCTTCAAGGACAGAAAGTTAATATGGAGTGATTGAAAAGGACTAGATGTAGTTAATAAATTTTCATTTATTCATTTAGTCAGTAACTCAAAATTGGAGAGTGCCTTGGAATAAAGATATAATGAAAATGCATATTTTAAAATATCAAGTCATGTCAAATTACACTTAACATGTGTATTTAAATTTACTGTGCCGTGACATTTTTATTGGCACATGTAACTAATATCCTATAATGATGCTATGAGGCAAAATGTTATAGAGTATTTGGACTCAATAAAGATTAATTCTTTTATTTCTAGTGTCATTCAGTATCAAGAGACCTATTAATAGCAGATCATTGATAGACTTAAATGTAACAGCTGTCTGAATGTTATTACACACTCATAAAATACCTTTCAGAATGAGAATATACAGAAGATTTGTTTCAGAGTTCTTCCATACTATTTCATGATAATTTATATCATGTATTTTACAGTGCAGGGAGGGGTAGAGGTGGGATAAAATAGAATGTATGAGTCAATGCTATAGGTATAAATTTAACTGAACTGTATTTTAAATTAAACATTGTCCTCATTCCTAAATGTTTAGGAAACTATGTGTATAGTATAATAATTCATGTTATTGAAAACCACAGATTTGCATAAAAATGCCCATTTTGGGTTTTTAACTAAACATGCCTTTGAAGGCTTCTACTATAAATTGCCCTATCATTATTTTCCCATAATTTTCCTTACCAGTCTTCCCATTAGAATATTACCTCCTTAACAAAGGAATTTAGGTCTATTTTGTTTAAATTAATCCTCAACATGTAGAAAACTGCCTTGCAATAAGAATGCCATATTATTTCTGCCCTGGCCAGATAGCTCAATTGATTGGAGCACTGCCAGCACACCCAAAGGTTGTAGGTTCAAATCAGTCAGGGCACATACCTAGGTTGTGGGTTCAATCCCTGGTAGGGGTGACTATGGGTGGTAGCCAATCAATGTTTCTTTCTCACATTTATGTTCTCTCTCTCTCTCTCCCTTCTCTCTTTAAAAAAAAAATCAATAAAAACATATTTTCTAGTGAGAACTTAAAAAAGATACAGAATGCCATATTATTTCTTACAAAAAAGTTTAACAATTACATAATATTGAATAAAACAATAGAATCAGAAATATTAGATAAGGGAAGAAACTTAGGGACAATCTAGTCTATACATCACAGTTTATAAATAAGAAAACTAAGTCCAAGAGGCAGCAGATAGAATGCTTAAGATCACAAAGCAAGACTATGTTAGAGATTATATACATGGTCATAAGAGTATTGGTAATTTTAGAGTTTTTTAAGTGTTAATTATCCAGGTATCTATTCTTTGGTTATTTCTTTTAGTAATGGAACATTGCACATTGATATTTCAAATCACTTCCTCCTTTGATGAGAAAGAGTAGTCTCCTTAATGAGAATGGGTTGTTGGTAAAATAAATGAACATAAGGTGGAAAGTAAATTTTCTTGTCACCATACATGATACTTCTGAAACATACAATGGGCAATACTTTAAAATTAACTCAATAAATACTGAGAGTATTTTCACAATTTCTAGTTTCAGCTATAAAAGATGAAGTTCAGAAAATATCACATCCAAAATCCAAAGGTTTTAAAGTTTTGTGTTAGGATATAATCTTAGGACTTTCTAGTTCAAGTGTGGAATTTTCTACTAAATAACTGAATAACTATATGACAAATTAGCATAATTTTAGAATAATTAATAGATAACTATAGGGAACACTACTGATTATCTTTTGGTTTCTAGTCTCTTTCTCCCACTTCAGAAGTTCTACCTAGTGACTACATTTCAGTCTTCTTGAGGTCTGTCATGGTCTTATGAATATGTCCTCACTAATGAGAAATGAAAAGAGGTGGTACGTGCAACTTTTTGTTGTTATTATTGTTGTTGTTAATCCTCACCCAAGGATGTTTTTCCATTTATTTTTAGAGAGAGCAGAAGGGAGGAAGAGAGGGGTGAATAGAGGGGTGGAGAGAGAGAGAGAGAGAGAGAGAGAGAGAGAGAGAGAGAGACATCGATGTGAGAGAGCATATTGATTAGTTGCCTCTCCCACATGCCCCTACCAGGGCCAGGTATTGAACCTGCAACCCAGGTATGTACCCTTGACTGGCAATCAAACTCTCAATCTTTCTGTGCATGGACCGCTCTAACCACTGAAAACCACTGGCCAGGGTGACATGTGCAACTTTTGACATATCATTGCATTGCACTGTTTCATCTAGACAAAAATTTAAACCCAGACCTGGTAGTACTATATCTTGGACCGTGCAGACCAGACAGTGCCTTGCAGATGGCAGATCTATAAAAGATCTTGGTTCCTGAATAACATTCTAGATCTTAGCCAACATACTAGTAGCCTTAGGTATACGTGAAAAATAGGCAAACATCTATCTTATTTTAGCCGCTGGATGTCCAGGTCTCATTACTATATAGATAATGATGTATAGCCTAAATGCTAACTTATATAGTAAGCAAGAAATCAAGAGAGACAGAGGGATATAACCCTAAATTAAGCAGTAGATCAGAATTCAGATCCTAGAAGTAGGTGGAAAATAGATGGAAGAACTTGAGAGGGAAATTAATTGAAAACATTTATGAGAACTACAGACTGGGAGACACACACTACTTACAGACACAAATTACCCAGCTTGAGTACAGCTAAGAATAGAAAATAAGAAACTTCAGAAGGTCTATTCCTTTTCTGGTTAGCTCAGAGAAATTATGGTGGAAATAAGGTTAACAAAGAGTAATGAAAAATAGTATCTTCTTAGATAGGGAAATAAATAAATAGATGAGAAGCAGCCGGGCTAAATGAACAAGGTATGGTGAACAGAATTGATGAACATGTAAATACAAAAAATTCTTTACAAATTCACTCATTCAGAGATCCATTTATTTAAAGAGCTTTTTAAAGGGTTGATTAAGTAGTAGGGCTTCAGCTTATTGCTTAATTCAGCCAAGATAATATATTTCTGAACCTCAGCTTTATCACCTGAAAAAGAGTGGTTTTAAGAATTTGATAAAATCATAATGGGAAGTAAATGGCACATAAAAGGCTTTGATTATTCTTATTGATATCATTGTTAGAGAAAATGAGGCAACTAATTCTCTGTAGGATGTGACATTATCAAGTAGAAGGTAATCATTTATTTATGCTTTGAAAAATAAATAGATATCGTTCAGAGAAAGAGCAAAATAGCATTTTTTGAAGAAAAGAAAGAATATAACTAAAGGTAAAAGGCATGAAAGAACAACATTTATACAGGAAATTAAGAGAGATTTACTAAGCTTGGAACATAGGTCATAAAATAGGAAATAATTGAAAAGTAAAGTAGGAACAAATCCCAAAAGATTTGATTATCAAGTAAGAGATATTAGACATAATCCTACATGAAAAATAAGTATAACTTTTAAACCAAATAGTGATATTAAAGATATGTTTTACACAAGAAACTCAATCTTCATTATGGCAAATGGAAGAGTAAAGAGAAAGCCAAGCTAAAGGGATATTGGACAAAAAGATATTGTAAATAATTTTGCAAGAGAAAACTGATGTCTAAGCTAAATCAGTGGAAATAGGTGTACATAAATGGGTGAACTGAAGAGATAATCCTGAAATAAAATTTATATCACTTGATAAACAACTAGATGTGGAATCCTATGTTTATAGCTTGAGAATCTGTGACTCTAGTGACTAAAACTTCAAAAACTGGGGAATAAATAGATTTGTGGAAGTAAAAATGATTGAGGAAGTTTTATAACATCAAGTTGTTGCCATGAGTATAGGGATATATGTATGCTTTGCATATATAGCCTTAATATAAAATGCAGCATTTTTAATATGTTTCTCTTGTATTTTTGCTGTCAGTCGCCTCGTATATCTGCAAACATCTTGGTAAGGAGTTTTTATTCATAGAACAGTGGTTCACTCCCAAGAAAGCATCTGAATTTCAGTAGAAAGGAGCTCAATGCATGACAAAGAATAGTTTTGGCTGTGTGCTAGGCACAGAAGGAGGAACACATTGATGATATTCCCTGAATTCATGGATGTGAGCCTTAGTAGGGAAGCAGACAAATTTTACACGCCAACTTAACTGGGCAAAGGGGTGTGTTTGTGAAAGTGTTTCTGGATAAGATTAGCATCCGAATGAATAGACTTGGTAAAATAGATAGCCTTCCTAATGTGGGAGGGCACCATTCCATCCTTGAGGACCGGAAATAACAAAAAGGTGGATGAAGGAAAAATTCACCACTTTCTACTTCTTGCTTTGCTGCTTGATATGGAATAGTACTTGTCTTCTGCCTCTGGACTGAGTTTAACAGCAATGTTCCCCCATTTGTCAGGTCTTTGCAATGGAGACGAATTACACACCTGGCTTTTCTGGGACTCCATCTTGCAGACAGCAGATCATGGGACTTCTCTGACTCCATAATTCACTCATGAGAATGAGTCCATTCATATATATATACAAGAGGCCTGGTGCATGAAATCGTGCACAGGAGGGAGGGGGTCCCCTCAGCCCAGCCTGTATCCTCTCCAATACAGGACCCCTTGGGGGATGTCCGACTGCCAGTTTAGGCCCATCCCATGGATCGGGACTAAACTGGCAGTCGGACATCCCTCTCACAATCTGGGACCGCTGGCTCCTAATCACTCACCTGCCTGCCTGCCTGGTTGCCACTAACTGCCCCCGCTGCCAGCCTGATCAGCTCTCACTGCCTCTGCATGCTGGCCTGATCGCCCCCAACTGCCCCCTCCCTGCTTGCCTGGTCTCTCCTAACTTCCCCTGCCGGCCTGGTTACCCCTTACTACACCACTGCTGGCCTGGTCATCCCCAATTGCCCCCCTCTGCTGACCTGGTCACCCCTGTCTCCCCCGGCCAGCCTGGTCTCCTCCAACTATGCCCCCACCAGCCTAGTATCCCCTCACTGTCCCCCCTGACAGCCTAATCACCCCCAACTGCCTCCCCTGCCAGCCTGGTTGCCCCCAACTGCACCCTCCCCACCAGCCTGGTTGCCCTTAACTGCCCCCCCCCCACCTGCCTGGTCGCCCCACGCAGCCTGCTTGTTCAGTTGTTTGGTCGTCCCGTACTGACCCCCCTGCCAGCCTGGTTGTAGGCAGCCATTTTGTGAGGGCGTGAGTGTTAATTTGAATATTACCTCTTTATTATATAGGATATACACACACACACACACACACACACACACACACACACACACATACACACACATATACACACATTTACATTTGGTTCTGTTTCTCTGGATAACCCTAATACATAAACTCATAAACTAATAGGAACTTGTCTATCAAGATATCACCATCAATGATGAGGATGGTAAATTCTAGCTCATGGGGTTGCCCTCCTGTGGTAAATGGAATTATAGAGGTATTTTGTTCATTCATGCTCCCTGTCAAAGGGATTCAAATAAATTCACAATTTTATTTTGTTTGGGAAGATTAAAATCAGAAAGTGCAAAGTTACACAACTGATGTTCTGTAGTTAAAATCTCAGATTTTTTAGATAGAACAACTCAAGATCAGGTAGCCGTTGATGTCATTACAGAAAAATGTGTCCAAAATATATTCCAATATGCCCTTTCTTATTTACCTCATATCTAATAGAAATGGAGTGATTGCCTTCCATTAGAAACAGCTAGTATTCTTGAAGAAGAGGAGAAGCAAAAAAATCACTATCCAATTTAGAAAGGCTTGGTGAAGCAGTAAGAGGAGAAAGAAAGAAAAAGACTGGCTTACTTGGAGACCATTACATCAATAAGACTTTTCATCTTCAATCCACAAAGGCCTAATCTGGACCATTACTGAGCCAACTAGGCTAATGCAAAAGTGATATTCCCTATAAAATCCCAAGATATACATGACCTAAGTAAATGAAAACTAAGGGGGGGGGTGTGGATATCCATTGGAGGAGGGAATAAACACGATGCAGAAGCAATTGTCAAATTAAGAACCATTTTAATGAGTTTATTTGAACCAAACTGATGACAATTGATGGGAAGCAAAATCTCAAGGGATTGAGAAAATGCTCCAGAGGATGGCAGTTTTGCACCTTATTTCCTTTTCATTACAGTCAAAGAAGGAGGCACAAGGGGTTACATGAAATCCATTGGTGATAGATTAGGGAGGGAGGGGAAAGCAAAGTGGGGGAATTCTCAGGGGTTGGATAAAACTAAAAAAAAAATAGACACATACTTGTTTACATTGGTGGGTACAGGATAGCTAGCAGTTAACAATTAACAAGATAACAATAAGAATGAGGGGTTTTGTGGTCTCTGTTCTGGTGGGAGATTGTGCCCGTAGGGATCTGGAAAAAAGCAAATTATTCTGACCTTCCAAAAGTTTGTCATCATAGACACAAAAAACAATAGAAAAACTCAATTAAGGTAAAGACTGACCTTTGTCAAGAAAGATACAGGTCTAGGACCATGACTACCTGCCATAACTTTCCTTTGGTCAGGAGGTTTTAATTTTACTATTATGGGCATAATTATGTAGCTAGTTAACATTAATAAAGGAAAGAGAGCAAAGGGAGAGTCGCCTTTGATATGTTGAGCATATTCAGCTGAAAAGCATGGCCTGTTTGTTTCACAGGGAAGCTACAGCCTCACACCCCAGGAAATCCCAGTATTGTCCCTCCAAGGGGATTAGCACCTCTCCTTTCCCCACTCTGTGCTGAATTACTGGAGGGAGAAGCAGAAGGTAGAACATACACAGTAGAAGTTGGAGTGGCAAAGGGGAGGTGTTTGTCTGTCAGTCTAGCCTGGGAAACAATGGATTGGCTAGTGGATGGACCCAAACAGAAGCATACAAAATCGAGGACAGTTAATTGATCACTTTGAAGAAGCTCCTGGTTAAAATCCCCAGACAGAGTTCCCTCTCCTTTATTCTCTTTTGCTCCCTCTTGCTATGTGACCCTCACTGGCCTGTGGACTCACCTATTCTCTGTCCATATCTATGTGGCCTTCAGCAGCTGCATGTCCCATGGCTGTTCAGACCCCACATGTAATAGACTGCAGCTGGAACACAAACTAAGCCAACCAGATGCTGGGCTGAACTGTACTTTAATATGGAGCAGAAATTCTGGGCAGTGGCCTTGACTCTGGCCCTGCTGAAGACAAGATTGGACTTTTTCCATGGCCAGATGACAGAGATGGGACCTTGGAGGGAAACCCCTTTAATTTTACATCAACAATAAAGTTTTCCATTAAATCCCATCCTCCCATGGAGACCTCAGGAAATTATTTTCCTCAAAGCACCCCAAGAACTCCACTTCCACTGAAATTAAGACCATCCTATGTGGTTACGTTAGGTCTCTGAGTTTGTTAGACCCACCACGCAGGCCTTTCCTGAGCTTGTCAGGTTTAGTATATGGCCCCTTTTCTGTCCACACAATGATAGTCTTCTCTGCATGTACCTAGTCACATAGCTTTGATTTAGAAAATATATGTTTAATCATATTCACAAAGAAAATTTAAATTCACAGACCCTCCCCATTAAAAAATCCTATATCAGTGGTTCTCAACCTTTCTAATGCCACGACCCTTTAATACCTTTCCTCATGTTGTGGTGACCCCCAACCATAAAATTATTTTCGTTGCTACTTCATAACAGTAATTTTGCTACTATTATGAATCGTAATGTAAATATCTGTGTTTTCCGATGGTCTTAGGTGACCCTGCTAGCAGTTCTCAACCCTAAGACCATTGGAAAACACAGATATTTACATTACGATTCATAACAGTAGCAAAATTATAGTTATGAAGTAGCAAAAAAATAATTTTATGGTTGGGGGTCACCACAACATGAGGAACTGTATTAAAGGGTCGCGGCATTAGAAAGGTTAAGAACCACGGTCCTATATAATAAAGAGGTAATATGCAAATTGACTGTCACACCCTCACACAAGATGGCCACCCCCATGTGGTCACAAGATGGCCACCACAAGATGGCCAGCAGGGGAGGGCAGTTGTGGGCCATCAAGCTAGCAGGGGAGGGCAGTTGGGTGTGACTGGGCCTACAGGGGAGGGAGGGCAGTTGGGGGGGACCAGACCTACAGGGGAGGGCAGTTAGGGGTGACCAGGCCAGCAGGGGAAGGCAGGTGGGGGGGGACCAGGACTGCAGGGGAGGGCAGTTGGGGGCAACCAGGCCTGCAGGGGAGGGCAGTTGGGAAGGCAGTTGTGGGCAATCAAGCCAGCAGGGGAGCAGTTAGGCATCAATTAGGCTGGCAGGGGAGTGGTTAGGGGAGGATCAGGCTGACAGGCAGAAGCAGTTAGGAGCAATCAGGCAGGCAGGCAGGAGAGCAGTTGAGAGCCAGCAGTCCCAGATTGTGAGAGGGATGTCTGACTGCCCGTTTAGGTCCAATCCCTGATCCCTGTGGGATCAGGCCTAACCGGCAGTCAGACATCTCTCAAGGAGTCCCAGATTGGAGAGGGTGCACTCTGGGCTGAGGGACACATCCCCCCAAGTGCACGAATTTCATGCACCAGGCCTCTAGTATATATATAAACAAGTAAATATGATCCAGTACTGTGTAAAAATATAATTAGTATTATTTTAAATTAATTTGTTGTATAAGATAATACAAATGAGTTAATGTTATGAATAAAAATTTTCAGTAAAAAGGAACTAGAACAAGTTAACTTTAAATCCTATAACACTAAATTTAATTTATAAGTACTATTATGGACTCATAATTTTTCTTATAAAAAATATATATTTGTATATGAAAAAAAGGTCTGTATCTTCAAAACAATTGATGGCATTAAAGAGAAGAAAAATTTAGGAACTGATCTACATGAAGTGAGAAACGAGACGTGACAAAAGTATTCATTAAAATCTAGAGTATTTCAAATTCAATATTTAGAAATTCTTAAGCAATGTTACTTTAAATTTTAATGTAGAAAAAATTGCCATAAATAGGTAATTTTTGCAATATAAACGAATAAAATTCTCTGAGTTCACTAATAATTTGATTGAACGTGTATTTTTAAGTAAAATTAGATATTTGCAAACATCAAGTATTTTATAACTAACTTAAAAGTTAGTTTTCTTAGAATTCCCAGGTAAGTTTTATTCAACATTTGCAGGATCTAATTCATGAAAAGGAGAAAAAAATGGAGTTCATTACTTAAGATTTATTTTCAACTGCTTCTTAAAAATCTATCTTAGTTTGTTCCTGTTTTTAATTTTTTTAACAAAAACATTATATTACTCTTTCTTTTCCTGGCAATAAGATGGGATTTGGAAGAACATATTTACATAGTGTCATTTTGTATATCATTTTTTTGTTTTGTTTTTCTTTATTAAGGTATTACATATGTGTCCTTATCACCCCATTTCCCACCCCCACTCCCACTCATGCCCTCACCCACCTGGTGTCTGTGTCCATTGTTTAGGCTTCTATGCATGCATACAAGTTCTTTGGTTGATCCCTCCCCATTACCCCCACCCTCCCCTACCTTCCTTTTGAGGTTTGACAGTCGATCCATGCTTCTCTGTCTCTGGATCTGTTTTTGTTCATCAGTTTATGTAGTTCATTATATTCCACAAATGATTGAGATCATGTGATGTTTATATTTCTCTGACTGGCTTATTTCACTTAGCATAATGCTCTCCAGTTCCATCCATGCTGTTGCAAATGGTAAGAATTCCTTCTTTTTTACCCCAGCATAGTATTCCATTGTGTTTTTTAATCCACTCATCTGCTGATGGGCACTTAGGCTATTTCCAAATCTTAGCTATGGTGAATTATGCTGCTATGAACATAGGGGTGCATATATCCTTTCTGATTGGTGTCTCTAGATTCTTGGGATATTTTCCTAGAAGTGGGATCACTGGGTCAAATGGGAGTTCCATTTTTAGTGTTTTGAGGCAAGTCCATACTGTTCTCCACAACAGCTGCACCAGTCTGCATTCTCACCAGCCGTGCACGAGGGTTCCTTTTTCTCCGCATCCTCGCCAGCACTTGTCCTTTGTTGATTTGTTGATGATAGCCATTCTGACAGGTATGAGATGATACCTCACTGTTGTTTTGATTTGCATCTTTGGGACCATTAGTGACTTTGAGCATGTTTTCACATGTCTCTTGGCCTTCCTTATGTCCACTTTCAAAAAGTATTAGGTCTGTTGCCCATTTTTTGATTGAGTTATCTTCCTTTTGTTAAGTTGTAAGAGTTCCCTGTAAATGTTGGAGATTAAACCCTTATGGATGATAACATTGACAAATATGTTGTCCCATGCAGTGGGCTTTCTTGTTGTTTTGTTGGTGGTTTCTTTTACTGTGCAGAAGCCTTTTCTTTTTTTTTTTTTCTTTTTTTTTAATGTAGTCCCATTTTCTCTTTAGTTTCCATTGCCCTAGGAGCTGTATCAGTGAAGATATTGCTGCAGCATATGTCTCAGATTTTGCTGCCTGTGGATTCCTTTAGTATTTTTATGGTTTCCTGTCTTATGTTTAAGTCATTTATCCACTTTGAGTTTATTTTTGTGTATGGTGTGTATGGTCTAGTTTCATTTTTTGGCATGTATCTGTCCAATTTTCCCAACGCCATCTATTGAAGAGACTGTAGACTCCATTGTATGTTCTTGCCTCCTTTGTCAAGTATGAATTGAGCATAGAGGTTTAGGTCAATTTCTGGGTTCTCTATTCTATTCCATTGGTCTATATGTGTGTTCTTGTGCCAGTACCAGGCAGTTCTGAGAACAGTGGCTTTTTAATACAGCTTGATATCTGGAATTGAGATCCTTCCTACTTTGTTCTTTTTCAGTATTGCTGCAGCTATTTGAGGGTTTTTTGTTTGTTTGTTTGTTTTTTATTTCAGATGATTTTTTTGGAGAGTTCATTCTAGGTCTGTGAAATATGCTGTTGGTATTTTAATGGGGAGTGCATTGAATCTATAGATTGCTTTGGGTAGTATGGACATTTTAATGATGTTGATTCTACCGATCCATGAACACGGTATGTTCTTCCATCTGTTTATGTCTTCCATTATCTCTTTTTTCAGTGGCCTGTAGTTTTCTGAGTACAGGTCTTTTACCTCCTTAGTTAAGTTTATTCCTAGTTATCTTAATTTTTTAGGTGCAATGGTAAATGGGATTGTTTTTTTAATCTCTCTTTCTGTAAGTTCATTATTGGTGTATAAAAATGCCATAGATTTCTTGGCATTAATTTTGTATTCTGCTACATTGCCAAATTCATTTATTAAGTCTAATAATTTTTTGATGGAGTCTTTAGCATTTTCTATGTACAGTATCATGCATGTCTTCTGCAAATAATGACAGTTTTACGTCTTCTTTTCCAATTTGGATACCTTTTATTTCTTCTTCTTCTCTAATTGCTATGGCTAGCACTTATATTACTATGTCGAACAGGAGTGGTGAAAGTGGGGATATATAATTTTAATATTATCATATTTATTTTAACTTATAAAGAACATGTGGTGTATACTCCTAAAATATTATCTTGAAAATTTAAAAAAAGTAAGGTTACAGACACAAAAGTGTAATAATTAAAGAAATTATATATTTCTATTAATGTGTTCCTTATATAATAACTGAACACCTCAGAAATACAGAGTGATATTTAAATTCAGTTGGGACATTGTGAATATCAGACTTCTATAATGATTTAAGCATTGTTGACATGTAATTGGCATTTATTTTTAATATACTAGCAAAAACACTTAACAGAATACAGGATGATTTTCAGTATGTCTCTCACACAATCATAGTACTTCCTGTGAGCAGTAGTCACCTGTGAAGCAATCTTTTTGCTTTTACTCTATCTCCAATTTATTTTGTCTAAAATGACTTAACACAGCATAAGTTTACTTTATTTTACTTACAAATATAAAAGAAAAGTCTTTCTGCTTTATGAAATACTTTTCTTTCTTCCATACTAACAAAAACAATGCATATCAGAGTCGATGTTAATCTTGCATCCCTCTAGACTTTTAGTCAGGTAAACATAAAATCTGCATATGATAATTACTACAAATCTTGAAAGGTTAATTTGGATATAATTTTTTTAATGGATCATCTGTTCAACTTGGAAAGCAATGATAATTTTGCATTATCTCATGTCTCTCACCAAAAACCTCCTACCAAAAACATTCTAAATTCTGCCTCCCAGAAATCAGGCAATTTCAAGCTCTACTAAGTCACTTAATACATATATTCAAAATTAATTGTTTTACATCATAAAATAGGTTAATTCTTAACACAGTTAAACAAGCTTGGATAATTTCCATGATTGTAGTATGTTTATATATTACTGCCTTTTTTTCTTTATTTTTTTTTCAAAAGGAGCTTATAAAAACTCCTTGAAGATTTAATTTAACAAAAATAAGTTAAATTATTTGAAAAATGTTTGTCTTTGAGGCTATATTCATATTTATTATTATAAAAATATATAAGGCACAATGCTATATTTTCAATATATTATAGCAGTATTGTTATATATGGTTAAAATATTATAAATAGTTTGTGTTCCTATATTCCTAATCTCTTCAATAACATTTTAATATCAATCAGTCTTTCTTATCCTATCTAATAAAGAGGAAACATGCAAATTGACCATCATGCCATGACAAAGATGGTAGTGCCCATAGCCACAAGGTGGCGGTGCCCAGTCCCCTCAGCCCTGCTGGAGTCCCTCAGTCCTTTCAGCCCCACCAGGGCGGGTGGCAGATGCATGGTGGGGCTGGACCTGCCCTCAGCCCCCCAGCTGCCCAGGGCCGGCCTGAGGCATAGGCAAGCCTCAGATGTTGGCTGCCCAGACGACGCCCAAGGCACAGAAAAGCCTCTGATGGCAGCTGTCCAGCCACCCAGGGCCACCTGAGGCTCAGGTAACCAGGGCCACCGGAGGCTCAGGTAACCAGGGCCAGCCGAGGCTTACGCTGCCGGCAGTGGCAGGAGCAGAGGTGTGATGGGGTGTTGCCTTCCCCTGATCGCCAGGTTGCCTCCCACTCCTGAGGGCTCTGGACTGTGTGAGGGGGCAAGCCAGGCTGAGGGACCCTTCCCCTCCAGTGCATGAATTTTCATGCACTGGGCATGTAGTTAAATGATAAACTTCTCTAAAAATACTAACTGCATATTCTAGAATTTCCCCATAAGTATGTTTAGTTTTTTGCAGATATGACAATATTTCTATTGAGGTTTTGAGAGAGATGTTTCTGGCTGACATTGATCAAGATAATCTAGTTGATCTTAAGTTTTCTGAAAAAATCTTTTTGAGATAATTAGAACACAAAACTGAGTAAGACACCAATTTTTTAGTATTGTGCTAAAAATAAATTATGATATAACAAAAGCCACAATTTCTCAGTTTCAATTTCCACAAAAAATAAGTTTGATTGGATAATTTCTAAGTTTTGGAGAGTATTAGAATTCTAAAAGAAGATTATTTTATTGATATGAGCTATGTTTATTAGGCTGAATAAATATTACAAAATTGGACTTTAGTTTAAATATTATAATAATTATACATTAATTTATTTACCTACTTTTCAGATGTTTTATTGTTATTCTACAAACAACTAAAACAAAATCCTGTTTTTTAAAACAGGTATCAAAAAGGGTTGAGGTGCCGTTTTTGTTTGTTTTTGTGTGTGTGTGTGTTTTGTTTTGTTTTTCAGAAAATTAGATCTTACTGTTCCTTTCTCTTCTTAATTGAAAGTGGTATTAGTAAGGATGCCTAGAACAGGGATATTATGTGTTTTGAAGTACTAGTCATTAGGAAAATATTAAAATATTGATAGCATTTAGAGAAAAACAAAAAAATATAAGTATTACTTTTACAACAATATTTTCTATTTCAGTATTATAGCTATTACAGTTCATTCTTTAACTCCATTAAGAAAGACTAAGTATACCTGATTCATACCTTAGGATTGCATAGCACTCATGGTAGGTACTAAATACATGGTTAATAAATGATATTGTTAATTTGGAATTGCTTACTTCTCTTGCAGTGTATAGTAAAAAAAAAAAAAAAAAACAACTCTCAGGTGTCTTCAAACTCTATCTGCTTCTTATGCTCAAGTTCAATTCTTTTTAAACTGGGAAAATGAACAAAACAAAAGTATACCCTCCCTCTAGATACTGTTCTCCATGCAGTCTCCTCTTCAGTCTTCTCTCTATCTGGCTCTGAAGATGGTCTTGCCAAGGCTCAGGACCTGCAGAGCAAGCCAGGTGTGGTCCAAGAATCCCCACTAGTGTGGTCCTTCCCCGGTCACCACCATCCTAAAGGACACCAACCAGACTCATGCATCAAAGGTAGAGGATTGGTGAGGCATTCAGGCCATGAACTCTCCTCTTTATTGAACTTCTCACTCAAGAGCTTGCATATAAAATGAAGTTTTCTCACCCTCTTTGGGGTGGGGAGTTAGGAACTAGGAAAATAATGTTCCCCAACAGAGCTCTAGCTCAGAGGTTCTCAATCCTGGTGTCATACTGTAACCACTTGAGGAGCTTTAAACAAATGCCACTATTAAGCCCTGCACATACATACACACACACACACACAAAACACACAAAAGTTGACAAAATCGATCCAGGAAGGGGCACTGATATTCTCATATGTAACCAATCTTATAATCACTGTCTAAATTGCAAGCAATCTGGAAAGCTGCCAAAAAAAAAAAAAAAAGACAAGATAATCTGAGGACAATTAAAGAACCATATCTAAAGCTCATTATCTTCCTCCTTGCCTTATACCAGTAGGTATGGGCACGATTTTATTTTTTCTACTGACCCCTTATAAAGGTTTGGCAACTGTTATCCACATGGCATTTGAAGTTGTGAATTTGAACAGCAATAACTCCCTGAACTACTGCAAGAATATGGCTGAGGGATGCTACATGTGGTTATACAAGTACTCTCTCACATGCATGCTTTATCCATTGAGAATTTCTGTTCACCTCACTTTTTCTTTTCATCAAAGTAAACCTAATATATTATTCCCTATCATTGCTTTATGGTTAAAAAGGAAAATATAAAACATTGGTTTATACAGTAAGTACTCATTTAACATCATCATGGTTCTGTGACTTTAAACGAAACCACATATGACAAAACCAATTTTACCATAGGCTAATTGATATGGCATCTCATCAATGTTATAACAAAACAATGTTGAACCAAATAACTTTATTTGAGGATCTGTTGTATATTGTCCTGTGCTGAAAAAAAAATCAAGTAAATACACAGAAATTGTCTTTCCTCCCTTATCTTTCCTACTGCATGTTTTTAAAACAGTGCATACACTTACATACGTTTACCTTACTTCTCACGCCTACTTTTCATTGAAAATTCTCCCACCATAAGAGTTTAAGATCATAGTCCCATAATTGTAGAGTGACTAGTTAATACATAATACAAGGGAGAATTTATGTTTTTTCAGAGTCATATTTGATTGTGTATCCAAATTTTTATTCATTATTAGCCATGACTGCTAAACCCAAAACTTAATTTACTCTTTTTAAATATGATGCATAAGCATTTTATTAAAAAATAAAAGAATGAACCTGGTATTTTTCTGTATTGCAATCACTTGAAAAGTTTTTTTTTTGTTTTTATTCTCATAAAGTGTTTTTTTTGTTTTGTTTTTTTTTTAAGAAATACTTCTGTCACTACTGACTATATATATTCTCAGTATGCTTAGGTTGATCTATATAATTTATCACCATAGTTTTATTGGTAAACCTACTTCTCAAAAAGTTGGAAAATATTACCAATATCACCTAAAAAAATTCAATAAAAAGGTTTAAGCAAAGTTGGAAAAATGTTATATATGAACAGATTTATCACTGGATTCTAATAAAATAAAAGAGCTCAAATTTGCCTTCTAAGTGCACTGAGTTTGTACATTAACTCAATCAATCAGTCAGTCATTTAGTCAATAAAGGTTAATTGAGTACTAGACTCTGCATATGATTAGTTTTGGTGCCAGAAAAACTAACAATACCAATACATTCAAGAATGCAGTAATGAAATTTCTACACTTATTGTATTTGTAAACTGTTAAATTTAAAGCCTAATTAATCAAACATTTTAAATTAGTAAATAACTCAAGCTCTCCTTCTATTAGTAAAAGTCAAGTCAACAAACCAATTTTTTTCTCCACAGCCTGCCATTTAACAATTGGTTATGCTTATAAATTTGTGGAATCACATATATCCATCTTTGATTCCTGTAGAGAAATGAGAGATCAATTCTCACAATGCATATATTTCAAAATTAGTTTTATCATGAAAATCTTCCATTGTTTCCTATCCTATCTAATAAAAGAGTAATATGCAGATTGACCATCACTCCAACACACAAGATGGCTGCCCCCATGTGGTCAAAGATCCTGCCCCCATGTGGACACAAGATGGCCACCATAAGATGGCCAGCAGGGGAGGGCAGTTGGGAGCGATCAAGCCTGCAGGGGAGGGCAGTTGGGAGGGACCAGGCCTGCAAGGGAGGGCAGTTGGGAGGGACCAGGCTGGCAGAGGAAGGAAGTTGAGGGCGACCAGGCCTGCATGGAAGGGCAGTTGGGGGGGACCCAGGCCTGCAGGAGAGAGCAGTTGGGGGATACCAGGCCTGCAGGGGAAGGCAGTTAGGGGTGACCAGGCCTGCAGAGGAGGGCAGTTAGGGGCAAACAGGATGGCAGGGGAGCAGTTAGGCATCAATCAGGCTGGCAGGCAGAAGTGGATAGGGGCAATCAGGAAGGCAGGCAGGTGAGCAGTTGGGAGCCAGCAGTCATGGATTGTGAGAGGGATGTCCGACTGCCCGTTTAGGTCCAATCCTAGGATCGGGCCTAAACGGACAGTCAGACATCCCTCGAGGGGTCCCAGATTGGAGAGGGTGTGGCTGGGCTGGGGGACACTCCCTCCCCCCGTGCATGAATTTCGTGCACCGGGCCTCTAGTTACAGAGTATAAATTGTATAAAACATGGGCATCAAACTTTCAGTGTCAAAACACACATTCATATATATTGTTAAAAATAAGACAGCAGCCCCCAAATGGAGCTGCTTATGCTATGCCCCATGTCACCAACTAAGACTTAATTACAGTTCTGACACCCCCAGGAATAAAAACTTAAGTCAGGCATTCAGAAATATCCTAATGAGCACTAGTCAGGTAACCTACCTGATGGACCCCTGCCTTTCCCAAAAAGAAAGTAACCTTGCGATAACTAATCCATTTTTTTTCTAGTATAACTTTCTTGTTCCTGCACCCTTCTGCCTATAGGTGGGACAATACACAAAACCTATAGCTCCCCTGTGCCTACCAGAGCATATGGTCCTTTCTACTGAAGACATACCTGAAGTTCTAATTATAATTTTATCACTTTACTAGCTGTAAAAAATTTGTGGAAATTTTCTAACACAATTTGTGATACCATTGCAATTAGCTAATTATTAATAACGAGGCCCAGTGCACAAAAATTCATGCACTTGGGCGGGGGAGGGGTCCCTCAGCCCGGCCTGTGTCCTCTCACAGTCCAGGAGTCCTCAGGGGATGTCCTATTGACATCTGTGGGAGGAGACCGGACAGGCCGATCAGGGGATGGTGCCAGCCCCCCCCCCCCATCACCCCTCTGCAGCTACTGGTTGCCGCCCCCCATCACCATTCCCTCCCTCTGCCCGCTGGCACATGCTTTGGCTGGCCTGGCACCACCTGCACGCTGCACTCGCCCCTGCCTACTGGTCATTCTGCTGTTCAGTCTATTTGCATATTACGCTTTTATTATATAGAATAGGAAAGGAGCAAAGGGAAGGGAAGACAGTATAGGCATATCCCCTGCAAAATATTGGGGGAAGGGGACTGGACAAAGAGAAGGCAGACACGTGCCCAGTAAAGTTGTGATGATGAGGGAAGGTGCTTACTGTCAGTCACACCTGGAAACAGAGGTCAGAGGCCATTGGGCAGAATGGGCATGGCCAGTGCTAGCCCATGAAGATTTGGGATGCTTAACCCTCTAAAGTTTGAAACAAAGGAGTTCACTCTCATGCCCTTGGCTCCTTTGGAGCATTGCACTTGACTCCTGGCTTGTGGGGCTTCTTTGCTCCTGCTTCCCTGCATTTGCCCACATGGCGCACAGCCATCTGGATCCCACACAGGATGAACTAATGGACTGAAACTAGTCTGATACTGTACTGTACCTATCTCCAACATAGAAAGGAAACTGTGGACACTGACTTTGCTTCTCTACTGAAACCCTAGCTACACTTCTTTTATGACTAGACTAAGGGAAATGGGGCTTTAGAAAACCAGGGATTTAATTCTACACAAATAAAAATCGCTCATTCTCCCATGCAAATCTCAGAAAACTCTTTTTCTTGGGCTATCATAAGAACTCCCCCTATCCCCGCAGCACCGTGAGAAAGAGGACCCCTAACTTCATCCAATATCATTTGCATCTCAGTTTTCTGTGTGAACAAAAAAAGGGGTCTAAAAAAAGTAAACTCACAGGGTCATCTGGTCAAAAATTCATAACTGGAGAGGTCATGACAGGTAGTCATGCTCCAGGCACGTAAATATTTTAGTAAAAGTTTTATATTTGCCTTAAGCAAGCCCTGCGCATTGTTCTTGTGCATCTAGTTTAACACACCTTAGAACTACAAATAATGACCCTCCAGAAAGCATGTAATATTATTGCATAACATGTAATGAACCTAAAGCAGTCATATTTTAGTTCAAAAAATTAAAATTTAAAAGCTATCAAGACTACATTATAAAATTTCCAAAAGCCTCCTAATATTTAAATCAAAAAAGGGGGGATAGTAGGAGAATATCATGTAAGGAAAAATATCCTGTAAGTAAATTACATCTAGAAAATTTTTACTTTATAAAATTAACTTTCATTTGTAATGCTAACAGCAAGACACCCATGAAAAACACACATGGTGTCAAAACAAGACAAAGGAAAATCGTTTGGGCAAAAAATGAAAAAGGATCCCAAGTCAAATTTATAGAAAAGATTCCTTTATTAACTTTTGGTCGAGAATATGTTTGTATATTTTCAGAAAACAACTCCAAGACCATGTGGATTCCTGCAACAGAGAGGAATTGACAGGACTGCTCCAGCCATGAAGACAGAAGAGAAACAGTCCAGAGATGGAAGACGCCGACGACGCCTTGCCATACTAGCAGTCAGCAGCTGTGCGTTGCTGCAGGTTGCCCAGGACCAAACCAGAGAGGGTCGGACCTGCATTACCACCATTTGTCCACCATCCAGAACGGAAATATCATTGCTGATATGTACACATAAGGAACTGTCTGACATTGAGACTGGGACTCAAAGAACTGTTGGCCCAGAAAGAAACTCACTACAGACTGATTCATTTGCCTCTCAGCATAACCATTATTGCTTGTCTCATTTTCTGTTCTTATAAGTGTATTTCTAGTATCACATGATCTCGCTCATCTAGGGGAAATGATGAGCAACATAAACTGATGAACAAAAACAGACCCGGCGACAGGGAAGCATCCATCAGACTGTCAAACCTCAGAGGGAAGGTAGGGGAGGGTGGGGGTCAGGTGGAGAGATCAACCAAAGGACTTGTATGCATGCATATAAGCCTAACCAGTGGTCACGGACAACAGGGGGGTGGGGCATGCGTGGGGAGGGGTTTGGGATGGGAATGGGGGGATGAGGACAAATATGTGATACCTTAATCAATAAAGAAATTAAAAAAAAAATAAAAAATAAAAAGCATTTGTAACCAAAAAAAAAAAAAAAAAGAAAGCATGTAATTTTAAGTATCCACACCCCGCCTGGGCCTTGTTTCCTTTCCCTTCATTAACTTTCCTTCCTTGATTTCAAACGCATGAAAGAAACTGCAAAACTGTCATTCTCCAAAGCATTTGAGATCTTGCTTCCCAGCAATTATCATCAGTTTGGCTCAAATAAATGCCTATAAAAAATTCTCTACAGGTTTAGATGTTTGTTACATCAACACTTATTCATAAAAGATGAATTTAAATTCCTAGAATTAAGCCATTAAATACATGCATGATGTCTGTCACTTATTAAGCATTCAAAAAAATGTTAGCTATTCCAGGAGAAAATCTATCTTTTTGGTATCTTTGCTCTAAATTCTATCAGGCACAAGATATTTCCATTTTTTTCAATTGCCAAAGTGTTCTCTACCTTATTATCTTCATAATGCACAAAATATAAATATTCACCTCTCTCCTTACAATAAATATTTTCAGCATTTGGGTCATATGGTCTTTGCACCAACTATCAACTCTGTCATTGTATCACAAAAGCAGCCATAGATAACATAAATCAATAGTCATGGCTATCCTATATAATAAAGAGGTAATATGCAAATTGACCGTCACTCCAACACACAAGATGCCCACCCCATGTGATCAAAGATGGCCGCCCCCATGTGGACACTAGATGGCCACCACAAGATAGCCTGCAGGGGAGGGCAGTTGGGGGGGACCAAGCCTGCCGTGTAGGACAGTTGTGGGGGGACCAGGCCTACAGGGGAGGGCAGTTAGGGGTGACCGGGCCAGCAGGGGAGGGCAGTTAGGGGGGACCAGGCCTGCAGGGGAGGGCAGTTGGGGTGCACCAGGCCTGCAGGGTAGGAAAGTTGGGGGGGACCAGGCCTACAGGGGAGGGCAGGTAGGGCTGACCAGGCCAGCAGGGAAGGGCAGTTAGGGCTGATCAGGCCAGCAGGGGAGAGCAATTGGGGTCGATCAGGCCGGCAGGGGAGCAGTTAGGGGTGATCAGGCAGACAGGCAGGCAGAGGTGGTTAGGGGCAATCAGGCAGGCAGGCAGAGGCAGTTAGGAGCAATCAGGCAGGCAGGAAGAGGGGTTAGGGGCGATCAGGCAGGCAGGCAGGCAGGTGAGCCAGCCATCCCAGATTACTCCTGGAGACTGAAATTAGAAGATCCCAATTTTTAAATCTGTCACAAAATAATTTATTTTTAATTTTTTCAATCATTTAAAAATCTAAAA
Organism: Plecotus auritus; assembly: GCF_963455305.1. NCBI lineage: Eukaryota > Metazoa > Chordata > Mammalia > Chiroptera > Vespertilionidae > Plecotus > Plecotus auritus. The sequence goes on along the minus strand of NC_137770.1, from coordinate 205,341,951 downwards.
TCTAATCTTAGCTCATTAAATGTACAAAAATAGGTTGCAAGCTTTATTTGGCCATCAGGATACAATTTGTCCAACACTATATTAGCTTATTGTTTATTTTATGTTAAAAACCAACTTTCAAGTTGGTGGATGCTCAATCAGCCTGGCTCCTTAAGTGACCATGTTTGAGATCCCCCATTGCTGTCTGCTAATGGGGTTACAGTATAAATGAGAATGTTTAATTAAACAAGGAGGCCATTAGACTGAGGTGGCTTTGATGCCTTATAATCTATATAAACAAACTCAAAACTAAGCCTGTATGTGGCCTCAACATTAAGAAATCAAAACCTAAGGACAATCAATCACAAACAGCCAAATAGGCTTTTCCAAATACTTAAGGTATAGTCAAGCAAATCATTTCCTGGCTTTGCTTCTGTATATTCTTCTATCAGTGGAAAACTCCTAACCACTTCCAGCTTGGTGCTGCTGGACTAGAATATATTTTTGCTCAAATAAACTCGATACTTCTCATATAAGTCAGCTTCTCTTTTAACAGAATTAAATTTGTTTAGGAACACTGATACCATTGTAATTAACCTAGTTATTAATAACAGGAAAGAAATAAAGAGAAGGCCAAATAGTATAGCAATGTCATTTGGGCAGCTTTACCAGAAAGTTGCAGCATTTCATTCCCCAGGGAGCCTCCTGACTATTCCCTGCAGATTTCTGGGGGAAGGGACTGGACAGGGAAGAGAATAGACACATGTCCAGTAAGTCGGGGTGATATTGGGAAGGTACTTTCTTGTCAGTCACACCTGGGAACAGGTCATTGGTCAGAATGGGTGTGGCCACTGCAGGGATACCTAAGTCCCTGAACAAACAAGTCATGCTTGGTTCCTCTTGGGCACTTGGTGCTCTTGGCTCTCTTGGGACTCTTGTTGTAGGAGGTGTGCTCTCTTGGCTCCCCTGCATTCACCCACATGGCCCCACACAAAATGGACTGATGAACTGCAACTAGTGTGATACTGAACTAGACCCAGCTGCAACATGGAACAGAGGCTCTGGGCACTGGCTTTGCTTTTAGTTTTAGCTCTACTAAACCCAGTTTCACTTCTTCTATAACTGAATTAAGGGACATGGGACTTTGGAAACCCAGAGATGTAATGCCACACAAATAAAAATCACTCATCCTCCTGTGTGAGTCTCAGAAAACTCTTATTCTCAAGATTGTAAGCACTCCACCCCCAGTACTCAGTACGGAAAGGGATACCCTAATTTCTCCAATAATAACATGAATATGGGGTCACTTGTAATGTGATATATAAATATACATACACATATGTGTGTGTGTATATATGTATATATATGTATACATATATGTATATGTATATATGTGTATATATATATGATCAAGTTTTGTGTGTGTGTGTATCCTATGTAATAAAAGAGTAATATGCAAATTGACCATCCTCCACTACACCCACAAGCCACACCCACCAGCCAATCAGGAGGGAAAATGCAAATAAACCCAACCAAGATGGCTGCAGCCACAGAGAGCAGGAGGGAGGCTTGGGTTTCCCTGGCAATGGAGGAAGCCAAGCTTTCCGCCTGCCCTTGCTGGCCCAGGCCTCCACTCAATGCTACAAAGTTTCAATTAAAGAAGATAAATAAAGTCCAACAGAAATGGCAGCAGCCACGGAGCTGGAAAGAGCAGGAGGCTAGGGTTGCATTGTTGCATTTAATTTGAAAGATAAACATATTGCAAAATATGACTTCATCCCTGGCCAGTTTGGATTGGTGGTTAGAGCTTCAGCCTGGGACCAAATGGTCTGGGTTCAATTCCTGGTCAAGGGCATATACATGGGTTGCAGGCCTGATCCTAGCTTGTGTTGGGGCATGTGCAGAAGGCAACTGATTGATGTATCTCTCTTACACCGACGTTTCTCTCTCTCTCTTCCCCCTCCCTCCCTTCCACTCTCTCTAAAAAAAAAAATCAATGGAAAAAATATCCTTGGGTGAGGATTAACCAAAAAGAAACCCCAATAACAACAACAACAACAATAATAATAATAATGACTGCAACATAACTTTAAAAATTATTGTGGTCTTGTTTACTTTATATGACCACATCATTGGTCTACAAATTCTAAAAGTCCAGAAAATAAATGTAAATGTCAAATGTCATATTTAGAGAGAGATGTTTGGCTGACACTATCAAATTTTAAAATTGCTAATGTAAACCAAAATAATTCCATTATATACACTAAGCTCCAATCAGAAAGTCCAAAGCAAGTCAATTGTGATCTTTAAGAAATTCTGTAAATTGTTCCTTCATACAAACAATTGCAAATGAATGACTCTTTGGATTAATTTTTCTTATCTACAAGTAATTCTTATGTTGCTCTAAAGGACTTGAGGTCTGGGGCCTTGAAGTAATGCATTTGTGAATCTATGAGTTGTTTTGCCTTTCCTGTGCCCAAAGTCCACTGACGTAAATTGCATTGAAAGGACACACTCTTGATTTAAGGAAATGAAAGGGCAAACAAGCAACCACCACACACTTTTCGTACCTTTTACCACACAAGCAATTGCACTCAATCTGTTGCTAGAAATGCTATAGTTCTGCTTAGCCCTAAATCACTGGTATTCAAAGGTTTATTACACATTCACACTCATTTATCATTTGCAAGAAATCTAATTGAGAGAATTTACAGTTGGTTGAATGCTTCATTTAAATTGTACATGTTTAATAAAAGCTTTTGAAGTTACTAATCTCAGCTCAGGAAACAACAAAAGTGCTTGCGGGTTAAAGAATAAAACATAGCAGGTAAATGTTATGGTGTGACATTTCCTTATAATGTTTCCAAGTAACAGCATTTACTGGCTTGGAATTGTTTTTACGCAGCTAACATGCTCTGCTGGAAAAATTCAGCCTATTAGTTATCCCATGTGACAGAAATGTGATGGCAGACTTACTCCTCAGTCAAAATGCTGTGGTTAGCTGAAAATCGTGTCAATAATTATTGCACTGTAGGGGAAAGCCCAAAATAACATCTCACGTGAAATAATCTTGAGCATATTCTCATAAAATAAATAAATCTAATTAAATAGTAGAAACTGACTTTAGTCTGTTGCTCTGCAGTCATTTTAAAATGTGATTCTGATTTTCACTTGCATTATTGAACTATATGCATTGTTTATGGGATGGTACTGCACAGAGGGAACTCATTTTACACAAATAACCCTTGTTGCTATTTAACCTTATGTTTCAAAGAAAATGTGAAACTATGTAGAAAAGGAGACCAAAATGTTGAGGTTCGAAATGTGGCAAGAATAAACTTCAAAGAACCCAGCTAAGTCAGCCTGTGAAGTCTTCCCTCTGGCTTGATGTGCTGGAACTGTGGAGCCACATAGCAGGAGGAAGAATTAGACAGTGCTCATGAATAATGCTACAGGGCAAAAATGAAATCTGTGGACCAGCTCTTTTAGCAGAAAGTTGATAAGAACCTGCCTGGCTTCTCAATACTTAGCAGATGGTAGCGCTTCACTATTTTCCTTAACTTGGTAGATTAAATGCTAGTCCTACTGCATGACAAGGAGCAACTTTTAAACTCCATTGCTTCTAAATAAGCTCTTTACTGCCATGAAGGTGCTAATTCACTGTTAACACCTAGCTCATCTGAAAAAAAATATATATATATGTATATAAATTCATATATAAATTTTTTGGAATAAGTTATGAAGCACATTCGTGTATTATGACAGGACAATTTGTCCTTTCCTTGGAATGGAATTTACAGTGGACAAAATAAAGCATTCCATAAACAGATGGCCAAAATTAATGAAATGAAAAAAATATTAATGAAAATATACTCACTGATTAGAATGTGGGACAAAATTTCTCTAAATAAAATATTGAATTTTGATTTTAATAATTGATTCAGATTCCCTTTTCTCATATACATTTTAGAAAGCTGAAGAGGAGGGATGAAGGGAAGTTCTTTGGCCACATGGAAGATGGTATTCCAAACAGGGATCAAATGTTTGATGATGTAAATTAAGGGGCTCCCCTCCAAGGTCCCATCTCTGTCCATCTCTCCATGGAAGAAGTCCAATCTTGTCTTAAGCAGGGCCAGAATTAAGGCCACTGCCCAGAGTCTCTGCTCCATATTAAAGTCCAGTCCAGTATATGGCTAGGTTAGCTTGTGTTCCCAGCTGCAGTCCACTGCATGTGGGTTCACATGGCCATGGGCCATGCAGCTGCTTAAGGCCACATGTCTGTGGAGAGAGAACATGTGATCGCATTCAAGTGTGGGTCACAGAACAAGAGAGCAAGAGGGAACAAGGAGCACCAGTGAAAGGATACTCTCTCTGGGGATTTTAACCTTCCACGATTTTGCATACTTCTGAAGAGGTCCACTTCCTAGCCAATCCATTGTTCCCCAGGCTAGACTGACCAGCAAGCACTTTCCCTAGGTCACTCTGACTTCACTGCGCATACGTTCATCTCCCCCTTTGTTGGATCATTTCCTCCGGCGAATTGCAAGGAATGGACAGGTGGTTCCGAGGAGCATGAAGTTGCCCAGATGATCATCCTTATGCCTGGCCTCCCCTTTGTTCTCGTCCATTACTATTAACTAGCTAATTACAATGATAACACTAGGACATATCAAATAGCTTGCACAACTGCATTCTCATCCCTCCCTATTTTTGTCTGTATAACCACTGTAGGTTTAAGAGAAATAAGGAATTCACCCACTTTCTCTGAAAACTGAGTGTAACTTTTTCATTTCATTAGTCCATCATTAGTTTCTATTTGTGTATTTTCCTATGATGCATTCATTTCTTAACTATTTGTGTATTATTCATATCAATTGATAAAGACATCCTTGTACCCCAGTGATGGTACACTTATCATTACTCCTGCTTAGAATACATGTGCATATTCATTTTATATTGCTTCTATAAGAAATCACTACACATTTACTCCAAATCTTTCTGAACTCCCCTTCACCCTCATCTCTCTTCTGTCACTGCCATCTCCACTTCTGTTGCATTTCTCAGACCCCAACTAGAGAAACGTTTCTTCTTTTAAGGACTCAAGTGTTTAGTGGGCCTACCCAGATAATCAAGAATATCTTCCCATTTTAAAGTCAGTGTGTTAGTAATGTTGATTCCAGCTATAGTCAGTCCTTTCATTGCAGCACCTGCTTGAGTTAATAATCAAGGGACAGGAGTCTTGGGGAAAACATCTTTGGAACTCTGTCTACTATTAAGTGATAAGAGCTTCTGTCAGTATGCATTATCATAAAGAGAGAAGCAGTTTAATCATAGTTTTATAATGTAGGGGCTGTAATTATCTTCATGTTATAGATGGAAAAATCTAATGTGGTTTAAGTTATTACCCAACATTCTTTATTTAGAAAGACATGGAACAGGAATTAAACCTATATCTATATGATTCTAGAACACATATTCCTCCTCAAATACAGCCATACCTCAGGGATATTGTGGGGTGGGTTCCAGACAACCACAACAAAGTGAACATCACATAAAGCAAGTTGTAATATGTTTGTAGGTGGAGGGTCTTGCCTTGCATTTGTAAAAACAAACAAACAAACAAAAACACACACACCACCTCTGCGAAGAACAATAAGGTGAAGTGCAATAAAATGAGGTCTGCCTGTAATGACATGAATGGCAATATCAAACCATGTTACCCCTTAATGAGCAGGTATCAAGACAGTACTTCTAAATTAACCTTGTTAAGCATCTATTTTTTAATTCAGTTTATGGATAAAGTACCTGAACCAGTCCTTTATAGCACAGTAAATATTAGTTTCCTACGTGGAAATAGATGCATTTGAATCTATTGCTGGTCCTTTAATTTTTTTTTTCTTTGCTGTTTAGAGAAAAAAATATTCAATTCTCAAATTGAAAGAGAAATAACAAAATTCTATTTATATTTATATACATTATATAGATTTTAAAGCATTTATTATCAGGAAAAAAAATTAAATGTGTTTCCCAATATCAGAATTACAATGCTGTGATTCTTTAAAAGGCATATATTATTTTAGTAATTAAGTGATAATTAAAAGGATAACCACTTTAATGATGCTAAATAAAAAGTAGTAGCAAGATTTTAAACATTAATTGTGCATCAGTGAGTTAAAGTTAATCAAGTAGCTTTTAAGGCAATTTCATATTTGTAATAGTGTCAAACATGAACTTCAGCTTCTATTTATTATTATTATTTATTCTAGAAATTTTAATCAGATATGAGTAAATCAAAACACAGAATGAGGACTCTCATAGATAAGAATCTCCAAAACACAAATTAAAAAGAGGGAGAGTTGGCAGTATGAATTTAACTAACATACATACTCAAAGTATAAAATTTGCTAATATATTTGCATATATAGTCAAGCTGTATAATTCAAGATCATATAGATTTTAAACATGAATAGTGTCTAAAACTGTTTTTTTATGATTCAATGAATATATTGGATATTGGAGAAAGTTACCTATAGATAACTGATTATAAATGTATAGCCTTTAGAGTAATTTAAAATCCAAGATTCCAAAATTTTTCAGAAAAAATAAAAACTCAACATGTTTTCTAACTTTCCAAGTTCAGAGCTGACTACATATACAGATATTGTCACCCGAATATTTGAACTATAATTTTTTAAAAAAGAAAAAATATATATATATAAGTTTGTTCATTTTTATTTTAATCCTCACCTAAGGATATGCTTATTGATTTGAGAGAGACAGAAACATCGATTTGAGAAAGAACATCGGTGGGTTGCCTTCCATATGTGCCCAGACCAAGGATGGAACCCACAACGTAGGTAGGTGCCCTGACCCGGAATCTACCACCTTTCAGTGTATGAGATTACTTGCTAAAATAGATCAATCAGCTGCCTCCCATTCTCACCCTGACTGGGGATCGAACCTGCAACCTAGGTATGTGGCCTGACCTGGAATCAAACCTGCAACCTCTTGGTTGCTCCAACCAATGATGCTCCAACCAACTGAGCCACCTGGCCGGGTCTGTTCATTTTTCTTGAGACTCATAAAAGCTAGTTAGATTTAATATACAGAATCAATTGGTCAATATGCTATTTGTCATTATTTGTTATGTAGAATTTGTATCCCTGCTCTTTTAAATGGTAGGCCTTATCAAATTCAAGGGGGAAAAATATGCAACTAAGGCAAATTATTTACAAAGAATAGAAATGAATTATATAAATAGAAATTAAACACACTAAGGATTCTCCTAATTATTGGCAGATTCAGTTTTTAAATGGTATTAATTCACAAGAAAGATATTCTTTGGATTTAATAGTATTTTAGGTACAAAATCTATAATAATAAAAGCATAATATGCTAATTAGACTGAACGTCCTTCCGGACGACCTTCCAAACAAAGCTGGGGCTGCAAGGGAAGTGCGGTTCCGGGTGCCAGAGGGAAGCTGGTGCCGGCAGCCAGGGGAAGGAAGGCCTACTCCTGCACGAATTTCATGCATCGGGCCTCTGGTATAAGATAAAATTGAAAGGTTTTTCTAGAACATTTTATATACTTAATGAGTTTGGATTTTTTTTAATTGACTTTAGAGAGGAAGGAAAAGGGAGAGAGAGAAAAACATCAATGATAGGATTATTGATCAGCTGTCTCCTGCATACCCCACACTGGGGATTGAGCCTGCCACCAGGAATGTGCCCTGACCAGGAATCAAACCAAGACCTCCTGGATCATAGGTACAAGCTCAATCACTGAGCCAGACCAGCTGGGCAATGTGTTTGGATTAAACACCTATTATAACGTTAAAGATTTGGCATTTTTTCATATAAAATAAATAAATAAACACATTTCTACCACAGGAAAATCAGCTGGGGCAAAGTCAACCGTGAGCATGAGCCAAACTTTTCCCCTTTAGCTGACTGTGATTGTTAAATTATTTCCAGGCCACCCATCTAGTTTTCTGAGATTTTTTCCCCTCTATGCTAAAGCCAGAAGTTATTCAAAGACCTCAATTTAGGAATCCGCTTGGCACGCACAGCCTTACCCAGAGGAGCGATGCCGCAGTGTTTCCGCAGCGCAGCATAGTGATGGAGGTTTGCGTGTATCCAATCCTTGACAAATGTTCCGGCAGTTAAGTAAAGCTTTGTTTATATTGCGTGCCTTTCAACAGAAATTAAGAAGTGTGAAAACAATTCGCATAAGTGGTTGGCAATCTTCTCTCGTTCTCTCTTAGTGACTCCGACAAGCTCACCTGCTGTGGGAGGCTGAAAGGCAAGGACAATCTCACCACATTAATAAAACATGAGCCCAACGGAATCCGAGGCCAACTGAACCACCAGAGACCTACCGTGACGCTTCATGTTGGGGATGATGGAAGTACTTGAGCCCGAGGTAACTTTCACAGAGGCCGTATTTGCGTGCAAAACTTCACTTAAGGCACTACAAGCCAGGCCGAGGTAATGTTCACGGGAGTGTGAACTTACAGTAAAAGGCAGGAACCACATAAGATGTTACATCACTCCAGCCAGTCAGCTTAGGTAGTGGCCTGATGTTTTATTGAAGATCTTCCTCTTCACAGGAGAGCTGAAAACCCACTAGTGCCCTCAGAAAAGTGTCTGTTTTGGCTGCACAGACTGGTTTCTAATCACAGGAAGATCAAAACATCAAAAGAAGCTAATCGGATTTTGCCATGAAATTCGGTCCCAGGAGAACTAGAAGTAAAAGGAGGAGGTTTCTTGGAGACCTATGAAATTCAAGGTTTTACTGAAGTCAAGGTAACAGACTCTAACAAAAAGAAAGAAGGAACAGAGAGAACATACAAGAGAAAAATGAAGAAGGGGGGAAAAATAAAATTATGGTCTAGAAAATGGAAAGAAGCAAGACCCAACGAACTGAGTAAAACCATGCTTAAGTTGTGTGTCGGTCTTTGAAAATGGTGCTGAGGCCCTGACACAGAATTATGGAGATGGCTCATGAAAAATGTTCCTTGGAAAACTGTTTTAAATAATATCTCATAACAAAATGCCACCAGAGAAAAGACATTTATTTCCTTCTGTTAATTATATAATCTCAGGCAAAAGATTTCAAAATTATGTTTTCATTTATTTCCATGCTTGTTTGTTGAGACTGAGAAGGTTTTATTTTTTTAATTAATAGTAACAATTCACTTTTTCTAAACAGAGTATTTCAAAATGAGAGTATATAGAGAAAGCATATAAGACTATTGTTTATTGGAGACCCTTGGGATTTACTGTTGATTGGATTTCAGTTATATGTGGGCTTAAAGAGGAGATTGGGCACATTCAGGGTGGTATGTAGCAGCACAATTTACAATAGCTGAGATTTGGAAACAGCCTAAGTGCCCATCAGCAGGTGAGTGGATTAAAAAACTGTGGTACATCTACACAATGGAATACTATGCTGTCATAAAAAAGAAAGACCTTTTGCTATTTGCAACAGCATGGATGGACCTGGAGAACATTATGCTAAGCTAAATAAGCCAGTCAGAGAAAAATAAATATCACATGATCTTACTCATTTGTGGAATATAATGAACAACATAAACTGATGAACAAAAATAGATCCAGAGACATAGAAGCACTGAACAGATTGTCAAACCTCAGAGGGAAAGCAGGGGAGGGTATGGGGGAGGGGGGTAAGTGATCAACCAAAGAACTTGCATGCATGCAGATAAGCATAACCAATGGACACAGTCAGCAGGGTGATGAGGGCATGTTCTGGCTGGCGGGGGGGGGGGGGGGGGGGGGAGGGGAGGTGGTAGGAGCGGCCAGGGAAGGTCAATTGGGGGAAAAAGGAGATATCTATAATACTTTCAACAATAAAGAATTTAATTTTTTTTTAAAAAAAAGAAGAAAGAAAGGCTTATAGAAAGAAGTCCATAAAGAAATAGTGCAACTTGGAGAAGAGTTCATTCTTCCCTAGTCATGGTATGCTTGTTTCTCATGAGCAGACTAACAATATGGTTTAGAAAATGAGAGTTTTATCACCCTTTGTGGAACTGTGAAATTGTATACCTAATAGCTCATAGAAATTCGTTATGGGAAGCAATGGCACCTACTAACTGGTTCATAAATCTGTTACATAAGACACTGATGTTTTTGGTAAAGGTATTAGGGCACAAATTTTGAACCATGTATTCTCATATTTGCAAGAGCATCTGTGTCATTCTCTGCTCTTTGTTGTTTCCATAGTAAGAAAGAGGTTTAAGGAAGAAATAGATTATATGAATGTGTGTTACCTTGACAGTTCATGTCTTATATCAGATTAGCTGTGAACCTAAATCATTCAGGTAAAAATTCTTACTATTCTTTCAAACCCTAACAAAACACTAACTCAGGGAGTAGTTGCAAAAAGTTTCCTCCTCTAGATGAATTGAGCCAGCATAGGTATTTTGTGTGGCCCAGACACCTTTCTTTCAATTTTAATAAGCAGATCCAATTTTTAAAAATGAAGATGTTTTAAATTCCAAGCTGGAATTCCAGCTTCTCTTGAAAGACAAATGGTCTGGCACTATTTGGATAACATTTATTGAGCACTTATTCAACAAGCACCTTATTTGCATTCATTTATTTTAATCTTCTCAACATCTCTAAGATAGGCACAGAGAGGTATGTAACTAAACTAAGGTCACACAGTCAGTGGTAGAACTGGGATTGAAACTAGGTCATCTGACTTCGGCATCTATCAGCTGGGACATTGCCAGGACTGTGGCCAGCGTTCTCCAATCCATCATTATCTCCATACTCCCTGTGGTCTGTTTAACACTAAGACAAACATTCTTTGCCATTTATTGTCATGGTTACCCTATTTTTTATTTTTTAAATTATATATCTCTGTATTCTTGCCTATATAAAAGTTAAAAAATGTGTATAAAATATATACCCCATAGTTCAATAGAAGAATGCATTTCTTTGGGGACATGAAGAATGTATGTGTATTTAGTATAGAGTGTATGCCAATATCTTACACCTAGGCTACTTCACTCATTTACTTTACTTATCTGTCCCCCATAATATTTTTATTTCAACCTCCTCCCCCTTTTTAACTTTATTATAATGTTAATCCCTGTCCTGTGAACCTCTAAAACATTTCTTATAAAACTTGACTCAGCCTACTTGACATTTAACAATGTACATGCCTCTTCTTCTTCTTCTTCTTTTTAAAATATATTTTTATTGATTTCAGAGATGAAGGGAGAGAGAGATAAAAATATCAATGATCAGAGAAAATCATTGATCGGCTGCCTCCTACATGCCCCTGACTGGAGATTGAACACACAACCCAGGCATGTGCCCTGACCTGAAATTGAATCCAGACCTCCTGTTTCATAGGTTAATACTCAACCACTGAGCAACACCAGCCAAGCTTCGTTCTTAATAGACTCAAGGATCTTTGAGGGAAAACTTCATACATACTTCAGTTTGTAGCCCCAACTTAGCATAACAATGTTAAATAACCCTTAACAACTTTGTCAAAACTAATGAAGGAATAAAAATGAAACTAGTTAATAAGCAATACACTTATTTAAATGGAACATTACATTAAAGGGTTACTGTCCAAACAATTCGAAAATCTGGAAGAGATTTGCCTACTGTTGGATAGAATCACAACTCTTCTTTATTTAATTGCAATAAAGAAGTGTTTAATAGACCTCCTTTGATATAGTTTTCCCACCATATCTTTGGCTCAAGAATCTTTGATTTGCCAAATATAGGTCATAATGTGAAAATGGAATCCTATCTAATAAAAGAGTAATATGCAAATTAACCATCACTCTGCTACACCCACAAGCCATGCCCACAAGCCATGCCCACTGGAGTGAATATGCAAATAAACCCAACCAAGATGGCTACAGCCACAGAGAGCAGGAGGGAGGCTTGGGTTTCCCCAGCAATGGAGGAAGCCAAGCTTTCCGCCTGCCCTTGCCGGCCTAGGCCTCCACTCCAGGCTACAAAGTTTCAACGACAGAAGATACATAAACCCAAACAGAAATGGCAGCAGCCATGGAGCTGGAAAGAGCAGGAGGCTAGGGTTGCCCCTAAAAAGCTTGGCGATGGAGGAAGCCAAGCTTTCCGCATACCCGGGCCGCCCATGCCTCCGCTTAAGGCTTCAAAGTTTCAATTATAGAAGATAAATAAACCAGGACATCTGATTGGGTCGCCAGGGGGCATGGCCAGCCTGCAAACCACCACAGGCCCCTCGCCCAGGCCACCACCCCACACCCCAAGGGAACCCCCACCCTGATCTGGGACACCCTTCAGGGCAAACCAGCTGGCCCCCACCCATGCACCAGACCTCTATCCTATCTAATAAAAGAGCAATATGCAGATTGACCATCAGTCCAACATACAAGATGGCTGCCCCCATGTGGTCAAAGATCCTGCCCCCATGTGGACACAAGATGGCCACCACAAGATGGCCAGCAGGGGAGGGCAGTTGGGAGGGACCAGGCCTGCAAGGGAGGGCAGTTGAGGGCAATCAAACCTGCAGGGGAGGGCAGTTAGGGGTGACCAAGATGGCAGAGGAGGGAAGTTGGGGGCGACCAGGCCTGCAGGGAAAGGCAGTTGGGAGGGACCCAAGCCTGCAGGGGAGAGCAGTTGGGGGGGACCAAGCCTGCAGGGGAGGGCAGTTAGGGGTGACCAGGCCTGCAGGGGAGGGCAGTTAGGGGTGGCCAGGCCTGCAGGGGAGGGCAGTTAGGGGAAAACAGGCTGGCAGGGGAGCAGTTAGGCATCAATCAGGCTGGCAGGGGAGTGGTTAGGGGGTGATCAGGCTGGCAAGCTGAAGCAGTTAGGGGCAATCAGGAAGGCAGGCAGGCGAGCAGTTGGGAGCCAGCAGTCTTGGATTGTGAGAGGGATGTCTGACCGGGATCGGGATTAAACGGGCAGTCGGACATCCCTCAAGGGGTCCCAGATTGGAGAGGGTGCAGGCTGGGCTGAGGAACACCCCCCCCCATGCACGAATTTCATGCACCGGGCCTCTAGTAGGTTATAAAATGGCATCTCCATGTTCTCTCCACACTGGATGAGACAAACATTTTATGACTATTGCATTTTATTATTTCACTAGAGGCCCAATGCACGAAACTCGTGCACTGGGGTGGGCGGTCCCTCAGCCCAGCCTGCCCCCTCTCACAGTCTGGGAGTCTCAGGGGATGTCCTACTGACAGCTTAGGCCCGCTCCCACAGGGGAGAGGACCTAAGGCGCAGTATGGCCTCCCTTTGCAGGAGGCAACCAGGCTGATCAGGGGAAGACGCCACCCCACCACCCCGCTGCTGCTGCCACTGCCAGCCACCGCAGCCACCAAGGTGTTTTCATGAACACTGACTCTAGTCCCTTCACCATGAAAAAATGACAAATTTCTTTAGGCATTTTCAAGATGTCTCTTTCATAGGATATGACATTTCTTTTTTTTTTTTTTTTTTATCCTCATCTGAGGATATTTTTCCATTGATTTTAGAGAGCATGGAAGAGAGGGAAAGACAGAGAGAAACATCAGTGTGAGAGGGACACTTCGATTGATTGCCTCCTGCATGAGCCCTGACTGGACCCCAGCCAGGGAGGATCCTGCAACCTAGGTACCTGCCCTTGATCAGAATCGAACCCAGACCCTGCAGTCTGCAGGCTGAGGCTCTATCCCCTGAGCCAAACTGGCTAGGGCAGGATATGACATTTCTTAGCCCCTCCAGCAGTGGACCTTTGTTTTTTCCTCCAGGAGTGTGATGGAAAAACCTTAGATCACCTTCTTGGATTCTTATTACCCAAGTTACCAAGAGCACTGCAAGAGGCGTACCAGGAGCTTAGCCAATGAGCAGCCAAAAAATGTCTTTCCTCTGTAGCTCACGCGCAGAGGCGGGACTGCTGGCGCACCGCAGCTGGCAGGCCCCCTGTCTCTGGGCCTGCACCATCTGTGGCTTGCCTCACCTTGCACGCAGTCCCCTCCTGCCCACCTGCACATGCAGCCTCCTCCTGAGTGGTCGTGATGTTACAGCATCCTGGACAATTTGCATATTACCTCTTTATATATATAGATTATATATATATAAATGTGTAGCTTTACCTCTACCTATATTTGAATTAGAGACTTATTTATTAATTGACCCAGAGATTTTTTGGTAGAGTCATTTAATATTTAATGGGTTATATGTAAGAATGGTTTTCTTTTGTTTAACTTAGTGTTAAATAGCTAGGATTTCCCAAAATTCAAAGAGAAACTTTAATTCAAAGCAAACTACTGCTATCACTGTACCCATTTAGGTAGCTCTCTAGAGAACACTTGCTATGCTATCAAATGCAAGTGTTACTAGCCTAATTTTTTTTTCTATATAGGGTCCTCTTGCACATGTTTATAACATTCACTTTGTTAAAAACAAAATTAGATGTGGAACTATGTAATAATGATGAGCAATTAAAAAATCACTGATGAATTCATTTTTATATGCCAGGAACTATAACAAAATTTTAGGTGTAGAAATTTAATGCTCATAACAACCCTCAATGTACTGATGAGTAAATTGAGACAGAGATTATATAACTTGTTCAGGGTCACCCAGCTAATAAATGGCAGAACCTGGTTCCGCCCAGCCTGGCTAGCTGCCAGGCCTCTCCGCTTTGAGGCATCCAATAATACTGCCTGGATTTACTGTGATATCATGTGGAGTAATTGTGAGTTTTGATAGTTAATTTTGCCTGATTTTAAAGATATATCCGGGATGTAATATTTCATGAAGAGAAATTGGCTACTTTGTTAAGTTTGGAAACAAAGGCAACTATAAAAGTATCTTAATATGCTAAAAGGGATTGTCTTGTGATTCTTCATCTCTCTCAGTAGGTATCAGATTGGTCAGTGTTTAAAGTATAAATTTAAACCGATAATAAAATATACTTAAGTATTGTCATTTATAAAAATTCAGACATATTCTTGAGCACATTTATAAGGGACATTGCATATGCTGTTGGCTCTGTGTGAATTTCTTCCTTCTGTTCTTTGCCTGGCTGTCCCCTTTGTAAATTTTAGTCCCCAACTTAAATCTTACCTCCCTTGCTATGCCTTTGCACATCCCTCCATTAATTTCTCTCAGCGGATTTATCTAAACTCATTCTTGCTTACATGTTTGTGGATATGCATGTTATTTTTTTTCATAAAGCAGATGATAAAGTTCAGGAAGGTGGAAATCACATGCATTGCATTCACCAGGCCATGCCCATTACCTACCACAGGGATTGGTGTGAAGAAATGTATTGTATAAAAGACTGTCAATGAATTGTTAATTATCTTGGTACTAAAATATAGAGGGTTGGCGGCTGAGAATTAGGGTGAGCCCAATAAGAGATGAATTGGAGAGAAAGTCAAATGTATTTCTATAGATTCTTTTATGCTATAAATAATGTCATCAATACCCTTTAGCACTTTCTAAACCATTTTTCTTATACATCCCAATCAATAAAACTTTTTGAGCATACCATCCCAATACAAAAATAGTCATTTATTTAAAATACTAGAGATCCGGTGCATGAAATTCATGCACTGGGGTGGGGAGGGGGTGTCATCCCTCAGTCAGGCCTGTGCCCTCTCACAGTTCAGGACTCCTTGGGGTTGGTTGATTTTGTGCCCCAAATGCCTAAAATAGGGAATGACACATAGAAGGAAGTTACTTAATTGTTGAATGATTAATTATATGTATATTATTAGATAATTTTTAAAGTTACAGTGAGACAGCATAGGGATCTGGGCCTGGAACACCAAGGACTCTGGGTAAGAAAAACCAAGAGCTGGTGCCATCCCACCAGCCCACTGACACCAGAAAAAAAACAAACACCAGATAAACCCATCACAAGACTGCAACCACCTCTCCACTCCCTATGAAACATGTCTTATCTCCCTTTTAACTGCTTGCTTGGGAGACATGGAAAATTCCACAAGCATGCTTTTTTTTTTTCCCCCCAAAAGCTTGCCTTGCCCAGGCCAGTAGCTCAGTTGATTGTTTCAAGTAAGCCTCCATATAACAACAACAACAAAAAACCTTCAAAAGATACACACAAGATAAGAAAAAATAAGTCAAAGTACAGTTGGCTCAGTCATATCTATGGGTTCTGAATCTGTGAATTCAACCAACCACAATATTTTTTATTTATTTAATTTTTAATTTTTTTTTCAGAGAGGAAGGGAAAGGGACAGAGAGAGAAACATCAATGATGAGAGAGAATAAATGATAGGCTGCCTCCTGTATGCTCCCAACTGGGGATTGAGCCTGCAACCTGGGCCTGTACCCTGAGTGGAAATGGAACCATGACCTCCTGGTTCATGGGTCCACACTCAACCACTGAGCCACATCTGCTGGACAACCAACCAGAATATTTTAAATATTTTAGGAAACATTTTTAAAATGTTATATTGTTGCTCACATGTACTATGTACTTAGACCTTCAATGGTTGCATCTGAGCTATTTTTCTTGTCATTACTCCCTAAACAATATATTATAACAACTATTTACATAGCATGTATATTTTATTAGGTATTATAAGTATTCTAGAGATGATTTAAGAATAGGGGAGGATGTGTAACAGTTATGTGAAAATACTACACTATGAGGCACTTGAGTATCCACAGATTTTGCTATTTGCAAGGGTCCTGGAATAAATTCCTAATCAATACTGAGGTCATGACTGTTTATCCCAAGGAAAATCATAAACTCACAATAAAGACAACAAGAGAGGAAGAAAGGAGCAAAGGAACTACAAATCAGCCAGAAAACAATAGGTGGCAATAGTAATTCCATATCTAACAATAATCATTTTAAATATAGATTAAATTATCCAATCAAAAGACACTGAGTGACTGAATGAATTATAAAAACAACATCCAAACATATGCTACCAATACGAGACTCACTTTAGCTTTAAGGACACTTCAGCTTTGGTCCATGCAAACAAAAACAAAAAAGCAGGGGTACTTATATTATACAAAATAAACAAGTAAAAAAACAGTAACAAGAGGAAAAGGTTATTTTATAATGATAAAAAATTAAATCATCAAAAGGATGTAACAATTGTAAATATATATGCACTCATTATTGAATCACCTACATATACTAAGCAAGTACTAACAGATCTAAGGGAGAACTAGACAACTGTACATTAATAGTAGGACACTTGAATATATACTTTTGATAATAAATAGATCACCCAGACAGAAAACCAATAAGGAAATACTGGACTAGAATCATACTTTAGACCAAATGGACTCAATCATATTTTATATCGAATGGACCTTATAGAGATATAAAGAACACTCCACTTAATAGCAGAATACACATTCTTCTCAAGGGCACATGAACATTCTTCAGGATAGATCATAAGTTAGGTAACAAAACAAGTCAGCAGAATTAAGGAAAATGTAACCATAACAAGTATCTTTTCTGACCACAATGGTATAAAACTAGAAACCAATTATAGGAGGAAGCTGAAAATTTTACAAATATGTGGAAATTAACAAACTACTGAACAATCAATGAATCAAAAAAATCAAAATGGGAGAGAAACCAAGATGGCGGCATAGGTAAACACCTGAAATTGCTGCCTAGCACAACCACTTCAAAACTACAACTAAAAGACAAAACGGACATCATCCAGAACCACAGGAAGGCTGGCTGAGTGGAAATTCTACAACTAGAAGGAAAGAGAAAAGCACACTGAGACTCAGAGGAGGTGCGGAAGTAAAGTGCAGAGGTACAGAGGCATGCGCAAGGAAAGGGCTGGCAACTGAGTACGCGATTGTCTTTTTCAGTTGGGAGGGAGATACAAGCTCCTGACTGCTCTGAACTCCAGTTCTGGGCAAGATTCTGGGGACCCAGACTCATACTGGGAGAAACTGGACTGTCTGGCTTCAGGCAGAACTTGAGGGCAGCTTTCTCTCAGAGGTGCTTGCAGCGAAGGGACACTGAGACCCGGGGACCTCTTATGGCAGGGCTGAGGATCAGCCATAGCTGTTTGCTCCACCCTGTTGATTCCCTGAGACCCTGCCCCACCCAAGCTGTGTGCAGAGGCTTTTGCATATGAATGGCCTGGTCCTTTGCAATCTAAAATTACCTAACAAACTGCAGCTGGGTCAGAGAGCACCAGAACTTCCAAAAGAAGGCCCAAGGCCCCATAGCAGTTTGCATTGCTTCACAGCTGGGCCTCATCTGGGCATCTCCAAGCCCCAAACAAAGAAGAAGAATGTACAGATCTCTCCATAGCTCCTGCTGGGTGGCCTCAGGCAGAGGCTAAATTTGCACCTCCTTGGAGATCCAAGAGCCAGTGTACACAGTGGTTAGAGTGGGACCATCCAGATTACAACTCCTCAGATCCATAGGGACACACTCAAGGGGCAGACTCAGTGAGTACCAAAGCCTCATTAAAACAAGTCTTGCCCCATAAGGGTGTCTCTAGCACAGAAGTTCTCACAGCATAGACACAGCTGATCCTCACAGCAAATTGGCCTAGAGGTCAATTCCTCCCAGTGATACCAACAACAATCAAGGCTTAACTACAACAAGACTGTTCACACAGCCCACAAAGGGGTTCACTAAGAGTGTCCACCTCAGATAATTGGGGAGGCTGAGCCACTGGGCCCTATAGGACACCTAGCACACAAAGCCACTCTATCAACACAGGGAAGCAGCCAAAATGCAGAGACAAAGAAACAGGTCACAAGTGACAGAAATGGAGGAAAGCAAACTACTGGATATATAGTTCAAAACCATGGTTATAAGGTTTTTCAAGAATCTTTCAGAAACCGCCGATAAATTTAGTGAGACCCTCGAAGATATGAAAAAGGACCAACTAGAAATTAAGCATACACTGACTGAAATAAAGAATAATATACAAAGATACAACAGCAGACTAGAGGATCACAAGAATCAAACCAAAGATCTGAAATATGAGGAAACAAAAAACACCCAACCAGAAAAACAAAAAGAAAAAAGAATCCAAAAATATGAAGATAGTGTAAGGAGCCTCTGGGACAACTTCAAGCATACCAACATCCGAATTATGGGGATGCCAGAAGAAGAGAGAGAGCAAGATATTGAAAACATATTTGAAGAAATAATGACAAAAAACTTCCCCCACCTGGTGAAAGAAATAGACTTGCAAGTCCAGGAAGTGCATAGAACCCCAAACAAAAGGAATCCAAAGAGGACCACACCAAGACACATCATAATTAAAATGCCAAGAGCAAAAGACAAAGAGAGAATATTAAAAGCAACAAGAGAAAAAACAGTTAGTTACCTACAAGGGAGTACCCATACGATTGTCAGCTGATTTCTCAACAGAAACTATGCAGGCCAGAAGGGAGTGGCAAGAAATATTCAAAGTGATGAACAGCAAGAACCTACAACCAAGATGACTCTACCCAGCAAAGCTATCATTCAGAATTGAAGGTCAGATAAAGAGCTTCACAGGTAAGAAAAAGTTAAAGGAGTTCATCACCGCCAAACCAGTATTATATGAAATGCTGAAAGGTATTCTTTAAGAAGAGGAAGAAGAAAAAGGTAAAGATAAAAACTATGAACAACAAATACATATCTATCAACAAGTGATCTAAAAATCAAGTGAATAAAAAATCCTGTGAACAGAATAAACTGGTGAATATAATAGAATCAGGGGCATAGAAAGGGAGTGGACTGACAATTCTCAGGGGGAAAGGAGTATGGGGGGTGCGGGAAGAGACTGGACAAAAATCATACACCTATGGATGAGGACAGTGGAGGGGGGTGGTTAAGGGCAGAGGGTGGGGTTGGAACCCGGTGGAAGGGAGCTATGGGGGGAAAAAAGAGGAACAACTGTAATAATCTGAACAATAAAGATTTATTTTAAAAAATCAAAATGGGTATAAAAAATATCTTGAAACAAAAATAGAAACAAAACATACCAAAATTAATGGGATGCAGAAAAGCAGTGCTCAGAGGGACGTTTATAATGTACAAGAAAACTAAAATGAAAAATTCTCAAATAAACAACTTAATTTTATACCTCTAGTAACTAGAAAAAACAACAATAAAACTAAGCCTTAAGATAAAAGGAAGGAGTGAAAAATTAGAGTGGAAATAAATAAAATGGAGACTAAAGAGACAATAGAAAAAAATCAGTGAAACTAAGGGCTGAAAATTTGAAAAGATCAGCAAAATTCACAAAACGTTATATTGACTTACCGAGAAAAAAAAAAGCGTATTCAAATAAATTCGATTACAAATTAAAGAGGAGACATTACAACTGATACCACAGAAATACAAAGGATCCTTAGAGACTATTATGAAAAATTAGATGCCAACAACAGGAACAACCTAGAAGAAATGAATAAATTCTTAGAAACAGTGACATGCTCTGTTTGTGCAGTTGGTTCTCTGAGAACTCCCCTGTTTTATCCTTGTCCATCTTCATGATTACAAGATGCCTTCACAGGAGTCTCCTTTTTATAATGTATTACATCAATTATTCGCTGTATTGGTTTTCTACTGTTGCCAAAATAAATTACCACAAATTTAGCAACTTAACACAAATTTATTATCTTACATTTCTATAGGTGAGGAGTCCCACTCAGATCTCAGGGTGTGGACAGGGCAGTGTTCTCTCCTGGTTCCTCTATGGGAGAATATATTTCTTTACCTTTGCCAGCTTCTACGGGTCATCCACAACCCCAACCTCTCCTTCCTACCTTCAAAGCCAGCACCACTGCATTTCTTGGGCCCTTTTTCCATTGTCACCTCTCTCTCTGACCTCAGCCAGGAAAGGTTCTCACTTTGAAGTACTTGTGATTAGATTTGGCCTAACTGGATGATTCAGGATTATTTCCTATCTCAAAATGCACATCGTTATACACAAAAGGGTCAAGATCACTTGACCCATTTCATATACTAGTAAAGTTAACAATCACCAGTTTCAGGGATTGTGTTTGAACATTGAACATTTAGGGGTTTATTATTCTGCCTACAACATTCACTATGAAACCTTGTCTCAAATGTAGAAATTTAGTGTATGAGATCTCTAGTACTATTAAAGCCAGATGCAGAATTCCACACATACAGTACAAAAAAAAATCAATCATACTCAACTTATATGTTTATTAATAATGCTATAAATATCAATGTAACAGTATAACCAATTTCCCTTTGATCAATATTCATTCAATATTACTTAATATTTAAAATAAATAATTAATATTTTATTAAAAAGGTAGAGATTGTTCACTGGTATTATAAAAATGGAATATTTGGAAACAAATACATCTATGTCCTCATTTTACAAATCATTAGAATGAATGAAGATGTAAATTATAATGAAATGATCAAAGGGAAGGCTGGTTGCATATGACTCTGCTTTGGAAGCTCAGGAATGCCCTTCTTCTCATTTTCAGGGATAATCAGTCCCTGAGGGACTATCTTATGCTAACTAAAAGTGAAGACTGAAGGGAAAAACAGATTGTAATTTTATTAATTAAAGGGAGCAATAAAGTTGTCACAAGACTTGAAATTCAGAAGTTATGTCAGATCAAGCAGCAGACAGTCATACTGTAGTTACACCACCCGGAAGTTATATTAGTATCAGTTGTCACTTGATTGTAGCAACTTAAGAAATAATTTGCCCAAGGGCATAAATACTCATGGTCTAGCAGCCCTTCTTAGGTTTGTTAATGGTGAAACAGCACCAGATGTTAGAAGTCAGATCTTGGTCCTTGAGGTTGGCTAAGAAAGAATTCAGAGCCAAGAACTCTATTAAGCCAGAAGTTTATTTAGAAAGTCACAGAGGTAGAAGTGAGCCAGCTGGGCTGCATGGGTCAGGAAACAAGTTACAGAGGAAAAAGAAGGATCCTTGGAGCTTAGGAGAAAAAAAGCAAAGGCATGTACCTTTAAGGAAGAAAGGGGGAAGGAAATGTTGGGGGGGGGGAAGAGAGAGAGAGAGAGAGAGAGAGAGAGAGAGAGAGAGAGAGAGAGAACATGCACTATGTTCTTCCCTTAAGAGTTTAAGAGTATTATAGGCAGAAATTACAGGGAGGTCTCAGGGGGGAATCTCAACAGAAGATTCATCAGCTTTGCAGGTGTGTCCTTTCAGGGTGTGGTTTCTACTGATGCTCGGTGCTAGGGAAGGGGTCATTCGTCATCACAGCTGGTCCTAATGGCTTGGTTTTTTGGTCCTGGAGCTGAAACACAACTGAGGCCGAGATGTTATCTTTAGTTTGACCAAAGCTCAGTCTCTGTCATCAACAGACTTGATACTATGCTCACTTATGTTCTTAAGATTGTTTGTTCTGACTGAACCTCATTATCCTGATGGCTTGTGGCAGTGGTGGTGTAAGGGCTTATATGGGAGTCCTATGAGGCAGTTTTCCAGCCACCTTGTTCCTCCTCCAAGGGGGTCTACCACATGACTAGCGACATGCCAGGGGAGGGTCCAAACTACATGGCCAGCAATATAAAAGAGTAGGGGGTCTAAACCGAATGATCAGTGATGTGCTAGGGAGGACAGGTCACCCTGGGGGCAGGATCCCACCTATAATACTTGTTTTTGCAGTTTTGTCTGTTGCTAAGCACCTGGGGCTTTCTGCTCTGGTGACCTTCTGTAGCTGGCCTATTGTTCCTACTCTGCTCATGTCAGTCTAACTGCTTCCAACATCAGTTTTACTGTAGGATATCCACCTAGGTGAGAGTCACACCAACATAGGTGACCTTAAAATGAGAAAGAGGCTTGAAAATGATATCATTAGCCCCATAGTGTCATAGATTTCTTCAGTTCAAATTCTACTTAATGAGAAATATTCAAATGGCCTCACCTATATGTAAGGAGAGGTGAGAAAATTAGTCCTTGGCTGAGAACAGCATGTTAGAGTCAACATGAACAAGGAGAAACAAGGATGGAAGATGTATACATTAATCTAATAAGAGTCTGAAAAACATGCTTGTAATATATAATGTTTTTATTCATCTGCCTCACAGTCAGTCATACTGAGGTGTTTAAGACCTCTTTGCCACATCCCATATAAACATTCCTGAGGTTTGCAGTGGCACTTTTCAATACTCAACACTTGGAAATGAAATAGATGGTTGAGATGCAACTTTAGTTTTTCATCTTCTAATTTTTCTTAAAAAGTCTCTCTCTCTCTCTCTCTCTCTCTCTCTCTCTCTCTCTCTCTCTCACACACACACACACACACATACACACACACACACAATGCAAATGACGTAGCCACTCATATATCTCTGTTATTGAGATTGCTGCATAATTGATCTAATTCTACTTTCCAGTGTTAAAAAGAAAACCACAGGTCCAAAATGGCATTGCTCAAGATAACATCCCATAATACCAATCCTAGACACCAAACCTGATCTAATTGCAGTTTCAGCCTTTCCCACAAACAAAATATTAATCAACCAGTCTAGAATTTTCTGGTTAAGCACCAGTAATCCGTCACATGGGCCTTCACCATCCCCCATAGAAAGAAGAGGCACTCTTTACCAAAACCCTCCTCTCAGTGCTTTCCCAAAGAAAAGATGCCTGGGTCGCCAAATAATCCTTTTTTTCTTTTGTCAATAGTTCTCTTGCCCCACCCTTCTTCCTAGAAAAACCTTCTATTTTTATTTATTTTTATTTTTTAGAACTAACACATTTTATTTTTACTTTTTTGTTAATCCTCCCCCGAGGATATTTTTCCATTGCTTTTTTTTTAGAGAGAGTGGAAAGGAGGGGGAGAGACACAGAGAGAGAACCGCAGATGTGAGAGAGATACATCCACTGGTTGCCTCCCACACATGCCCTTAACCGGAATCAAACCTGAGACCCTTCAGTCCGCAGGCCAACACTCTATCCACAGAGCCAACCTGGCCAGGGCCAAAAAAAATCCCTTCCATTTTTACAACCCCTTGAAGCTTAGTTCCAGTTGCTAATGCGATGCTGCCTAATTGATAAATCACTTAATAAAGCTAATTACATCTCCAAATTCACTCCATTTAATTTTTTAAAAAATATTTTTTATTAATTTTTTACAGAGAGGAAGGGAGAGGGATAGAGTTAGAAACATCGATCAGCTGCCTCCTGCACACCCCCTACTGGGGATGTACCTGCAACCAAGGTACATGACCTTGACCAGAACAGAACCTGGGACCCTTCACTGAGCCAAACCCGTTAGGGCTAATTTTGATTTTTAACAATTGAAGGAAAACAAAGAAATGTTCTCCACTTTTAAATACCCACAGATATTAGAACTTTTCTTCAGTTTCCATGGTATGCAGTTCCTTTAGTTGTTAAAATCTCAGTGGCTTCTTTCCCTAAGGGATTTTAGTCTATGTCTTGGAAGGCCTTTCTGGCTTCTTCTTCCTTTGGGTAAGTGATAGTTGAATTAGTGCTACTTTTCTGGACCTTGATCCTATCTTTGTAAAAGATCTTTCATTCAATTCTTTTTTTTTAAAATGTTTTTCTTGATTTCAGAGAGGGAGAGAGAGGGAGAGAGAAATAGAAACATCAATGATGAGAGAGAATCATTGATTGGCTGCCTCCTGCACACCCCCTAATGAGGATCAAGCTCACAATCCAGGGCATGTGTTCTTGACCAGAATGGAACCCAGGACGCTTCAGTCTGCAAGTCGACTCTCATCCACTGACCCAAACCGGCTAGGGCTTTCACTCAATTCTTAAATTGCAGAAATACAATTTCCAAGCTTTATAAGATATTCTTTCTGTTTTTTTAGGTTCTCAAACTTTGTAAGGACTATAGTATTTAAAATATATATGTCCAAATATAAGTAGTTGATTCTAACATTGTATATGATGCTACTATTGGCAGAGTTTTCAATACAGGTCAAAGTAGACTATAACTTTTGCAAAATATTGTACTCATGTGAGATTCTTTTTAAAAGCCCAGATATTTTTTAATAAATGCATTTTTTCTGAATTAATTTGTGTACTCTTTTGGAAAAAAAAATATCTGAAAATGTGAGTGGCACTGGGGAAATGTAATGCTCATACCTAAAAGAAACTATAATAGTGTGGGGCACAGAAATGTTTTTATAAAATTGTTTTTAATCATACTTTAGGGAATATGAGTACACACTTGGGAAGCTCAGTAGAAAAGGAAATATTTCTAATGATGGTGTGCTTTTCTACTCAGCATGATTGCTTAGGGGAATAGGTTATTTTGAAGCACATAAAGGCATCATTATATCTAATCCTAAACAACTTCTAAAAATAAATGACCATTATTTGTGGTTCAGATGCTCATCTTCTATCATAAAATTGGATTTGAAAACTTCTGTAGTGTTCAAATAAATAATTACTTGAGTGTTTTGCCTTGTTTTTAATTGTCCTTTTTCTCCATGGCCAAGTGTCTTTTGGAATCTTAGTTAATTCTCATTGTCCAAACACAAAACAATTATTTTCTAGTGTCTTCAGCTTTCATACATTCTGTTTCTCCAGCATTCTGTTTGAGAAACTCAATAGAAATCTGGAAGAAGCATGAATCAAATAATAAAAGTCATAGTGTCAGAGGAAATGAGATGATTTTGTACTTCCTGAAATCTAAAAGCAGTTTATAGCTTTTTCTAGTGTAGCAGCCTGAATTTGATCACTTAATTACAATGCAATGTTCTTATAAAAGGTACATTAACCAAAAGAGGAAAACCAAAAGAGTTTGAGTAGTGTTTATTGAAAACTTTAGAAGGATAATTAAAATGAATGAGTCACCATAAATCATTCTAACCCTGAAGTTTCTCAGACCCTTCTCTTGACATATTAACAGAGTGACAGGAAAAATAGCCTGTTTCCAAAGAGATTTCTTCTCTTCCCTTCAGGTTTTCTATTTACATTCTCACATTTAACTTGTCAGATCAAATGGATTAGAATTAAATTGTAAATGAGCTTTTTTTTTTCTCCTAAAGAAGGATGAGCATGGTTTAAAACATGTTCACTGCTCTACCACATTATGTGATAAAATTGGTTTAAAACTAAATTCATGTGTATTCTCTAAATAAAGTTTTTAGACTAGAAAAAAATGTTCTCTTCTTTCTCTAATAAAATTCTTAATTTTTAAAAAATTTCTTCCAACTTATGTTCCTAAATTTAGTTTGTACAATAAGGAATGGAGCTGCATATGCTCAGAAAACATCTACAATAATAATGAATTTCCTTTGAAGGCATAGATGTAATGATGAACTAAGAAACAAAACATTTATTGTCCACACTCTTCATTAACATAACCATTTACATTGGGATTATTATTGACCTTTTTCATATAAAGAAAGTATTTAGTTTGTGTATAATGAACCCAGAAAACTTAGACTGATATTCCAAAGAATTAAACATTTCTTTGCTACAGTTTTAACAGTAACAGAAATTTTTGTATCTGCAACTTACCATAAGTAGTTTGGAATATAAAGTTGAATATTAAATATTTAGAATATTTCATGCTTTTTATTTTTAATTTTTTATAGAGGTTATCACACAAAGACTGACAAATGGTAGTAATGACTTTCACTCCACACCTACTGGATTAAATTTAAAAGGAGACATTCTTCTAAACTTAGGGCAAATATACTAACATTTTATTGCTAAATGATATCTTACCACATTATTTTAAAGATATAACACAATGGCCAAGAGAATTTAATGATTTTACCAAAATCATAAAGCTTTATTACATCTCAATTCTCTTGCTTCTAACCAAGGATGAAAACATTTTGCAGCTATGCTTTAATACTCCAAAAGAAACTGAAAATAGCATTTGTACTCCTTATATTCTGCTTTCTTTTTTTAAAAAATAAATCTTTATTGTTCAGATTATTACAGGTGTTCCTCTTTTTTTTTCCCCCCATAGCTCCCCTCCACTTGATTCCCCACCCCACCCCATGCCCTTACGCCCCGCCACTGTCCTCATCCATAGGTGTAAGATTTTTGTCCAATCTCTTCCCGCACCCCTCACACTCCCTTCCCCCTGAGAATTGTCAGTCCACTCCCTTTCTATGTCCCTGATTCTATTATATTCACCAGTCCATTCTGTTCTTCAGATTTTTTATTCACTTGATTTTTAGATTCACTTGTTGGTAGGTGTGTATTTGATGTCATTTTGCTGTTCATAATTTTTATCTTTACCTTTTTCTTCTTCTTCCTCTTCTTAAAGAATACCCTTCAGCATTTCATGTAATCCTGGTTTAGTGGTGATGAACTCCTTTAGCTTTTTCTTGTCTGTGAAGCTCTTTATCTGACCTTCAATTCTGAATGATAGCTTTGCTGGATAGAGTAATCTTGGTTGTAGGTTCTTGCTGTTCATCACTTTGAATATTTCTTGCCACTCCCTTCTGGCCTGCATAGTTTCTGCCGAGAAATCAGCTGACAGTCGTATGGGTACTCCCTTGTAGGTAACTAACCGTTTTTCCCTTGCTGCTTTCAAGATTCTCTCTTTGACTTTTGCCCTTGACATTTTAATTATGATGTGTCTTGATGTGGTCCTCTTTGGATTCCTCCTGTATGGGGTTCTATGTGCTTCCTGAACTTATAAGTCTATTTCTTTCACCAGGTAGGGAAAGTTTTCTGTCATCATTTCTTCTAATAGGTTTTCAATATTTTGCTCTCTCTCTTCTTCTGGCACCCCAAAAATTCAGATGTTGGTACACTTAAAGTTGTCCCAGAGGCTCCATACACTATCTTCATATTTTTGGATTCTTTTTTCTTTTTGTTTTTCTGGTTGGGTGTTTTTTGTTTCCTCATATTTCAGATCTTTGGTTTGATTCTTGGGGTACGTTAATCTGTAGTTGAGTTTCTGTATATTCTTTATTTCAGACAGTGTATGCTTAATTTCTGACTGGTCCTTTTCCATTTTTTTGGCATTCTCATTAAGATCCTTAAAGGTCTCATTAAGTTCCTCAGCGGTTTTTAGAAGATTCTTGAGTAACCTTATAAATGTGGTTCTGAACTCTATGTCATCCAGTAGTTTGCTTTCCTCCATTTCTTTCATTCGTGACATGTTTCTTTGTCTCCGCATTTTGCTACTTCCCTGTGTTGATGGAGTGGCTTTGTGTGGTAGGTGACCTATAGGGGCCAGTAGCTCAGCCTCCCCAATCACCTGAGGTGGATGCCTTTGGTACACCCCTTTGTCGGCTGAGTGCAAAGTCTTGGTGTAGTTAAGTCTTGATTGCTGTTGGTACACTGGGAGGAATTGACCTCCAGGCCAATTGGCTGTGAGGACCCGCTGTGTCTATAATGGAAGAACTGCTGCGCTGGAGACACGCTTATGGTGCAGGACTTGTTTCTGTGGGGCTTTGGTGCTCACTGAGTCTGCCTCTTGAATGTGTCACTTATGGATGTGAGGACTTGAAATCTGGTGTCTCACACTGACCACTAGGTACACTGGCTTCTGGATCTCCAGTGGGGTGCAGGTCAGCTACTGTCTGAGGCCACCCAATAGGAGCTACAGCGAGAACTACAGTTTTCTCCTCTTTGCTTGGGGTTTGGAGGTTTTGGAGCTATCTGACCTGGGTTGCAAGTTTGCTAGGTTAAGCTGTGATAGGGCAGGCCATTCATATGCTAAAGCTGCTGCTTGGAGCTTGGGTGGGTTTGTAGGTTGTGCAGGGCGGGGTCTCAGGGCGTCACTAAGCTAGGGTGTGGCAAACAGCGATGGCTGCCAGTAAGCTGGCTCTGTGTCTCTGACCGCGTCCCTGTGTCCCGTGCCCCAGCGCAGTAAACAATTATTCCTGCACTCAGCACTGCAAGCAAGCCACCCTCACTTTCCAACCCCAATGGCAGACAGTCCAACTTCTCCCCGTAGGAGTTTGGGTCCCCCACGTCTCCCTAGAAACTGGAGTTCGGAGTAATCGGGAGCCTGTCTCCCTTCGGTCTGAAAAAAGCAGCGCTCCCAGTCACCCGCCGCCAGCCCGATTCGCGTGCCTCCATACCTCAGCTTTTCAGCACGTCTCAATGCTCTTTTCTCTTTCCTTCTAGCTGTAGAACTTCCACTCAGCCAGCTTTCCTGTGGTTCTGAGTGATAGACGTTTTGTCTTTTAGTTGTAGTTTTGAAATTGTTGTGCGGGGCAGCAGTTTAGGTGTTTACCTATGCCGCCATCTTGGATCCTCCTCAAATGTTTTCCTTATATTCTGCTTTCTTTTGTCTTCTATAGAGTAGGCAAACTCTACATTGGTAGCCAACTATTTCTCACAGATACTCTAGTTTATAAACAGTGTTCTCACCTGTGAAGTGATGTCAAAGATGTGTGACCCCACCTCTCTAGGACCTGAGGAATAACAAAGCTATTGACAATTACAAAATAAACACAAAAGATATTTGAATGGCAAAGCCATAACCTTTAAATTTATCATGCTCTCTCCTACCGCAAAGAATGCCCTGACAAAAATATGGTCTCTGTCTATCAAAGAAATATTATTTCATATAAGAAATATTCTAACCCCTGGTAAATACCTGTGAAATACCTGTCTTTTCCCCTTAAATAGTATCTAATAAACTAAGATAGTTTGGTCAGAATTTCAGAGTTTGATATAAGAGATTGAACCAGACCTAATCTCCTTGAAACCACACAAAATAATTTAGCATGTTATCTATAATTTAAACACACACTCAGTGCTTACTAGGTGGTAGATGTTTTTCTAAGAACTTTCTTTGTATTACTTCATTTCATCTTCCTAACAACCTTACTAAGTAGGACTAATATTGCTTCTATTTTATAAATGAAAGGAAACTGAGACAAAATTAGCTTAAGCTTGCATACCACACTGTAGCAACTGTCTTGGACACAGTCTAAGCTCCCTGAATATTTGTTGAACAAATAAATTAATAATATAATCTGACAACAATCACACCAATTTAACTACCATTTACAATGCCCAACAATATTAATAAGCATGCTATAAGTTCTGATTGATTAGTGTTGCTTGGAGAATAATACACATTTTTCCTTCTTACTTAAATACAAAAAAAAGGGAGGGGAAAGAAAGGATGCATCCAGTGCACCCAGCCTTGTTAATTCTATTTAGAACATCTCAACTTTTGAAGAAGACATATAGAAATATAAAAATATCTATGTTTATCTATTTAGATAGGTATTTCCATATAGATACATCTATATATGTAGATATTTCTATATATCTATATGGAGAGAGAGACAGACAGAGAGAGAGAGAGAGAGAATGAGAGAGCCCAAATCATCTCTATCACTGCCTTAGAAGTAACTTGCAATACTGTGTTCTTTCCTTCTATGTCTGCACAATCTTATATTATTGAATAAGACATTGATTTGGCTGGAGTCAGACAAACCCAGGTGGCTCCCTGATGCTTATCATGTGCACATATTGCCTAGCACCTGCTAAATATTATTTCTGTTCCTTTCTGAAATAGCATTTTACCCACAAAATTAATAGTGTACTCATATGTAGACAAATGGAAAACTAAGGACACATTATTCCAAATTGCTGTTATTTCTCTCAGACTGGCTTGAAGGCATTTCATCATTCTGGGACTCAGAATGGATACATTTGTCTAGTAACATGTGGTCAAGCAGTGTCATAATTTCCTCTCTAATATCTGGTATAGTTACAGTTTCCTTGTAAAATATGCATGCCTTTGAGTGGATTATATACAGTATATATCAATGAGTTTTTATCATTTACTCTTTTTTTAAAAAAATATGTTTGTATTTATTTAAGAAAGAGGGGATAGAAAGATAGAAACACCAATCAGCTGCCTCCTGCACGCCCCCTACTGGGGAGCCTTGATGGGGAATTGGCCTCTTGGTTCATGGGTTGACACACAACCACTGAGCATCCCAGCTAGGTGATTTACTCTTTTTTTTAATGATTATTTTAAAGTTCTCTATTAACATAGATTCACTAATAGGGTATGGGTTGGGTTCATAGAAATGAGACTTGACTGCACTTCAGAAGAGAAAAATATTATGGAAAATGTAATTAGTGTTTTGAGTATGTGTTTTCATGTGTGTGATTCACTGAAAACCACAGAAATTTAAGACATACAACAGATTCTGTGTAAGGAAAAAAATGTGTTTGGAAGTGGGACACAAAAAGAAACCAACATGTGCAATATTCAATTTATATAATTTGTTAATTATAAATTACAATCTACACTAATAAAAGAGAAACATGCAAATTGACCATCACTCCGCTATGCCCACCAGCCAATTAGGAGGGAATATGCAAATTTGAAGGACAAAGATGGCGGCCGCCCAGCTGCTCCAGGTGAGGTGGCTGGGTGGGGCAGGACACCTGCTATGAGACGGAGGGCAGGGGGTGAAGGGATCTATAGGAGCGGCACTCCGGCCACAGCAAAGACGAAGATGGCAGATTCTGGCTGGGGTCTGCAGCAAAGATGAAGATGGCAGACTCCGGCCTGAGTCTGCAGTGAAGACAAAGAAGGCAGACTCTGGCTGGAGCCTGCAGCAAAGGCAAAGGCGGCAGACTCTGGCCAGAGCGAAGGCCTGGGTCCAGGGTGCTGGAGGAAAACTGGTGCTGGAAGCCAAGGGAAGGAAGGCCTATTGCATGAATCTATTCATGCAACGGGCCTCTAGTAATATAAATAAAAATTGTAAGTTGAAGTATGTGATTTGTAATTAACATATGTGATCTATTATTAATTTTCCTTAAATATTTAATGAGTGTTTTTGATAATTATTCTGATTCTAGTAATAGACATAAACATAAAAGATAGCAGTCCTCAAGGAGAACTTAGAGAAGTACAAAGGTGGGAGTATAGAAGCAGTTGAAAAGGAAATCCATTCTACTATCAGCATGATTATAAATTAGATTATTCAGCCTATCAAAAAAGTCAGCAAGGAATTATTGATATTCAGAGAGAGCTAACTATACAACCGATCAACCCTTTAATCACATGTTTGGAAATTTAGGACATCATAGTCTTTTAGATTTACTTTGGGTTGCTTCTTGTGAGATAGACTTTTGTAACTTTGTTTCTCATAACTTTGTGCTACTCCTGCTCATTTTAAGTGAAATTTTGAAAAAAAACAAACGCAGTGCTTGTGTGGGTTAATACTACCTTCATTAATAAATATTTGCATGCTACTCCAGTGTTATCTCATGCTAATTTTCCCAAACACTGAATACCAAATTATTCAAGTAAGTTAATAACCCATCATCCAGCATGATCCTAATTAGTCTGTGAACTTACCTACAGCTGAGATATAACACTTGGGATGGAAGCACCTGCTGAACCCTGTGATGAGGATGTATCTGTGTTTTGGCGTATCTCCAATGTTTAATTAACCTGTCATCTTTTATTATGCTTCTGCAAAGCATCTAAATCTCGTGCAAGTTAAATGTGCTAAAAATACTTTGAAGTCAAAAGTATGAGTTAGTCAAATATGGGCACCTTTAATTTTTTTTAAATTGATTTCAGAGAGAGGAAGAGAAAGATATAGAGATGAGAGAGAGAGAAAACTTAGATGTTGAAACATCCATGGATTATCTCCCACATGTACCCTGACCATGGATTGAACCTATAACTCGGGTATGTGCCCTGACCAGAATGAACCTGCCACTTTTTGATGCCCATTATGATACCCCAACCAACTTAACCACACAGGCCAGGGCCATATAATTTCAATAATTATCAGCTTGTGAGGGTGTTTTGTTCTTTTTATGGTGAAAGTTTGGTCAAGTCCAACTCATAGTAATTTTAAATGGATTAAGCAAAGCAAAACTCAGAAGGATGTGATTCTGCTTCACAAATGTAAATAATCACATTTGTAATTTTTATTTCACTCAAGATTTAAAAAAAAAATAAAATCTTGAGCAATGTTATGCCTACGAGAGCCAGAACTAAAATGCAAGTGTATTTAGTATGATGCCAAAGCATCACCATGTGTATGTATGTGTGTGTGTGTGTGTGTGTATAATTACCATCTATATATATAAAAGCCTAAGTGACTGTTCCACTGTTCCACCATTCGACCAGTAGCTATGATGCACACTGATCACCAGCAGGCAGATGCTCAACGCACAGGCATGGAAACATGGAACAAGACTGATGAATCTCAGAGGGAAGGAGGGAGGGGGAGGGCAGGAAGAGATTAACCAAAGATCTTATACGCATACTAGAGACCTGGTGCATGGATTCATGCATTGGTGGGGTCCCTCGGCCTGGCCTGTGGGGATCAGGCCAAAACAGGCAGTCTGACATCCCCTGAGGGGTCCCAGATTGAGAGTGGACTCAGGCCAGGCTGAGGGACCCCATCAGTGCATGAATCCATGCACCAGGCCTCTAGTTTATAAGTACTCTATTTCAGGAGTTGTTAATGAGTCTAGAATCCTAAAGTAAGCTTGAATTCAGGGTTCTCTATTCTAGTGAATGGTGCTTAACTCAGATATGACACTTTTGACTAAAGTTAAATTCCCAGAGCATATCTATAGGTAATATTTATTAACATCTCTTAATTTGTTTACTTGTTTATGAATATGTTTTCTATAAAGCTTAAGATTTAGAACAAATATTTTTTTGACCAATGGTCCTTCTCATTCATTGAAATGTCTATCAATTGTTTGTGGTAATAGTCCTTTGAAAAGAATTTCCATTTGCTTTTCCAGACCTTATGGTGACAAATAGAGTAAACTGATTGCAGCTTTTTCTGGAAGATGAGACAGGCAGTCTCAAGATTTCAGAGGAGACTTGTACATAACTCATGAATGTGAAAATTCTCCCACTGCAGAATACACTTGTGTGAAATAGAGCACTTGTAGATGACATTGGTGGCAGGTGTAAAGCTCATAATGTTATTCAAAATGTAAGCAACCAATTATAATCTTATTTTGGGGGCACATATTGGCCACTTTTCCATCCTATAAAAGTAGAATTACTGTAATGTAATTAAAAATACACTTAATATGTAGTTTCACTTATGTTGATGTTACATATAAAAGGGAAAAGAAAGAATAAGTTTGTTACTTGCACAAATTATATGAGAACATAAGTTTCTAGGTCCCATAAATGCCAGTGCTGACATATTGTAAATGTAACACACAATGTATTTCTGACTTAGAAGGCAGATTTTTCCAGTTATGAGATGTGACTCTCGGACTGGTACTCTCAGACATCACACACTTCAGTATTCAAGCAGTAAATCGTTAGATTGCTACTCCAAAATTACTGGGAAATTATGGAAATGTTCTAAGTTCAACTTGCCACTATAATGAACAGTAGGTAGCACCAAAAACTTGAAATTTTGGCAAAATTTTAAACTGTAAATTTACTACTACTTGTCCAAAATTGCTATCTTTATTTATAATACCTTTTGTCTAGGGCAAGAATGTGAATGAGATGACTACAAATTAGTATAATGCTTTGCTCATCATCATTTCTAGATGTAGAGTGTTTTTACAAACCAAAATAAATGATACAATAAACGAATAAATTATGTGGCAATAGTGATAAGCCATATATAATTCAATTTATTAAATATCTATATTTTCTATAATAAATGACTAATGTGGATCTTCAATAAGGTGATCCTATAAGTCATAAGTTACACTGAACTTTCTGAGATGCTTAACTGCTCAGAACACTTTCAAAGTTCCAATAGTGTGGGGCCAAATGTACTGTACATAAAAGGTGAATAACAAATATTTTGAGTGAATAAATGCAAGAATTAATAATGAATGGATATTCAGGGTTTACATTCACTTTAGCAAAACCTATACCGGGTTTATTTCATTACAAATAAATGAATCTTCTATTCTTATTTAGAGGTAGAAATCCTTCCACTTGGTTATAGGAATTCAGGAAGAGAAAAGTAATATGGTACAAATCAAAGTTATGCTAATATATATGTGGCTGTATCAGATTTTCTCACTTTGTAACAATAGATCTACAAATGGACACAAGTGGTATATTTTAGCTAACCAGAATGCAATCAAAGCAACAATTTTGATTGAAAATTATAATGAAGTTTTAATTCTCATTGTGGGTTGTAAAATTCCCAAGAATAAATCCACAGTTTATATATCCTTCTATAATTCAGTAACTTTCCCAACTGTTGTTCCAATTAAATATTTCTGAGGTAGAAAACAATGATTATTATTTAAATACATTATTTATAATTAATACAAGTAATGTTGAGATGTAAATGATATTTGAGGTTTTTTAACGTAGATTTTAAATTCCGTATACATCATATTGTAGCAGCATAATAAATGCATCTTTAAGGTAATACTTAGTTGCCTAAATAATATTTGAGGACAAAACACCTATAATTTAAGGGAAAAAGTCACCTACGTTGCACATGATCCAATGTAACATTATTTAGGTATTGCCTATAACCCGAAATGCCTTTCAAAATGCCAGCATTAAATTAATATCCACATTTGTATCTATCTTTATCTGCATATTACCATAGAAACAGCTGAAACTAATTTTTAAACACTTAAATGGAACCAGTTTTTGTTTTAAAATATTTTAACGGTTAAAAACAATGGCACCGCCTTTACACGGAAAGCTGTCATGGAAGTAATTTAAATGAAAGACCAACAGATTTTCCTAACTTACTCTAGTCAAAAAGTTAATTAAATGCTTTGGTGTATTACCCATATACCTGCCTTTGGGACCAACATATTCATGCCTGCATTGCCAAGAATACTGGCGTCTCAATTGAACCTCTTCCAGGGAATTGCCTTGGAAGGTGAAAGGGAGATGCCTTGCCCAAGGTCACATGCCTCCCTTGGGATAGCACTATCCAACGACCTATCAGAAGTGAGAGTAGAAAGCTCAATTTGAGACATTTCTTAAGGGTCTTCTTGTAGCAGTACAGTAAGAGGCTAGGAAAATAATTGGGCAAGTGGAATAGGGACAACTGAGACCAAAAAAAAAAAAATTAAACAAGACCAAAATATTTCAACAACTTATAACCAGCTAGTGAATTGCAGGGACTTATCTTTCCTAACCAAGGACACTTGAAAGCAAAAGGTTTATATCTCTCCTACCTAACCAGAGAATACATAGCTTAAACCACCATTGCCAGGGAAAATAGAGAACAGAGACCCAATTAATGCCATTTGTACCAGCTAAGCCCAAGGACAGATGAAGTCAGGGGAACAAATAACAAAAAATACATTAAAGCAAGACAGACCCAAGATAAAAGTAAAATAGTAAAGCAGACCAAACAATAATCCCAAACTCCTCTAAACACTCCTTTTTATGCATCAGCATATTAAAACATACTTGGAAAGCTTATAAATATTATACTGAAACCACACCCTAAGATTCTCACTGGCAAAAGAAAGATAAAAATCCCCAAGGAAAAGACCTGCCATGGGTTCGCTCTAGAGCACACCCATGCCCCTCCTAGGGCATGATCTTTTTACTTCCTCCTAAACTCTGAAGATCTCCAGGAGACTTGCAACCAGCGGAGCAGCAGGCAGCAGCCGTTCATCCCAGGCTCACCCCCTGATCCTGTCTCCAAGGCCCCCCTTTTTCTCTGACTTTCCAGTGAGGTAAACGCAGCCCCGCTTTGGCTCACTTCTTTCCTGTAACATTTCTAGGGAGCCAACGAAGGGCACCACCCCCCCTAGGCTCTCTCCTGTTGCTTCTTCTAGCCTAAGTCCTTCCTTTCTTTCACTGTCCCCAGCTTTAATAACTCCTTCCCCAAATCACCTGGGCTGCTGTGAACTCTTTCCTACACAAAGTCAAGAACCCACACACTACAGGCCACTGAGGCAGACCCAGTTCAGGCCAGCCCCTATCCCAAAACAATCTCAACTTCCGAGTTCCTTTGGGATATGCAGAGGACATTATCAAACCTGCATTGCTGTTCCCCTCCCTTCCTACAATCCTGCTTCACTCCTCACAGATATTATTCCTGAGAGAATCCCCCATCAACTTTCTGCATACAAATCTCTGCCTCAGAGTCTATTTCCAGATAACCCCAATCTATGCTGTCCTCTGTGTTGGAAGAGCAGATATGGAGGCATATATTTCATCCTCAGACAGCTTTCCTTATAGGAGAAATGCTTCCATTTTTCCCTTGGGCAGAGCAGTTAAGTTAGAGCCAGCCAGAGAGACAACAGGTAGAGTTATTGCACTTCAATCCAAAACAGTAAGAATGTAAGTTAGCATTCTGGAGGGAAGAAAATGTGAGTAAAATGAGGAGGCTGAGGAATTGTCAAATTAAAATGTTTGTATTTTCCATCACTGTAGTGTAGTTTGAATGAATGTGTATAGTTCAGAGGCCTTCATGTTCACATCTTAAAAGTAGATAACAACCTCATCTTTTAAGCTTGAATTAATTTTTTTATTTTAATTTTATTTTATGCAATGCATAGGCAATTCCCTGTTCTCTGCATTTAGAAGTACACACAATATAAACCTGTTAATTCTATAATTTTTATAATTATGATACAATAGCCTATCCTTAAAATATTTGAAACACACCTTCTACGTGCATTAAAAATAAAAGCTTAGTGCAGAAACAAATTCTATCTTCATGTGCCTGAGCATCTGGAAGGTAAAGTGCTCTTTGCTGAACACCAAAAAATATTGATAACTTGGACTTCATAATTCAAAATAGAAATCATTTTTACCAGCAGAAAGTGCCTGTATTGCAAAAAGGCAAACGGAAATCACCCTCGGTCTAACAAAATGTTCTGTAATTCTGAACCTGCTTTCATTTTTTCTGTTAGCGT
This sequence comes from Plecotus auritus, assembly GCF_963455305.1. NCBI lineage: Eukaryota > Metazoa > Chordata > Mammalia > Chiroptera > Vespertilionidae > Plecotus > Plecotus auritus. The sequence continues at coordinate 205,304,251 of NC_137770.1, read as the reverse complement.
TTGTTACACTATGATTTGTTACGTAGTTGCAAGTTCTCACAGCAAATGAAAAAGGGTTTAGAAAAAAATAATAGTACTTAAAGTTTAGGAAATGCTATATCTTATGTGACTGAGTTCTCAGTGAACTTAGAAAAATACTCCCTGTATACATTTAATAGAACACTTATATCCAGCAGAAACATAGTTTGAGAGACTCTGGCCTAATGTATACAAACTTCATGAGGAAAATCAGTGAGAAGAGTTAGAATACCTTGTATGTATAGTATATAGAATATGAGAAAGAAACTTTCAATTTCATGAATTCCACCCCAATTACTGAGAGGGTAGATGACATATTTATATATATCTACATACCAACATACACATTCAAATGTCTCAACTGATTGTTTTGAACCATCATGATTAATTTTTTCACAGACAACTAAATTTATGTATATTTATGCTGCTCAATCATACAATCTTCATAAATAATATTAAAAGGGCTGTTTGCCAAATAAATGATTATTCATAGCAAGAAATGTCCCCATAGAAAATGCTGATGAGAAACCAAATCAACAATAAAAAATGGTTCAAAAATGATCAAAATATTCTCATATTTGGCAGAAACTCTAAAAATTATTGTCATCAAATACATGTTTTTGTCTTTCATTATTTCATGAAGACAAACATATTTAGGATGGGGATATTACTTCTTTAAATTATGTTTTATACATCATATGAACACACTGGCAATTTAATTTTGAATTTCTATGTTAGTGACAGGACCTTTTGGTAAGTTTAATCCTGAATCTTAAAAAAATGTTTTTAGTATGTAATGCTATCATTCCTTAACTATTTATTATAAAAATTATAAATTTTTAAAAAATAATTATCTTGACTGGTCCCCTTCTAATGAAGTACTTTTGTGATTGAAACCACCATTGTACTATTCCATGGCTGTGTCATTTAATAAATACTTTCTAGTAAGAATATACTAGTATTTGTTACTATTTTGTTTTATTTAAGTTCATCTTATTTATAGGTTGCTTTTTTAAATCTGTTTTTGACCCATTTAATTTTTAACTTTCAATGTGAGGAAAGACTGAATAACTACACTACAAAAGCAATAACCTTAGAATTACATCATAGAAGTCTCTTGTGAATTTGACCTAAATGATCTATTCATTACAACATAGTCTTGTATCAGCATAAGTATTATATTACAAACATCTCTTAAAAAGGAAAAACTCTTGATTGTTCTTTTAAATAAAGCAAATGAAAATATTTATGAAGAATTTAGAGTAAGACAATTTGCATATGGGTCACAAATAATTAAAAAACAACAGTTTAAGTGCAACATTTTTAGAGATATTTATTTTATCCTGCTTACTGGAGACTGATAATTTAGCAAGAAGAAAACCATGAGTATATCTAACAAATATCAAAGCAAAAATGTTTTGCTATAACCACACACTAAACACTGAAGTACTTCAATTTACTATTGGGTTTCTACCCCTTTTCCATCTATACTTATTTTAAAATATATGATGACCATTTACTTGGACAAAAAATGCTGCATCAACAAAATAACAGGGAACGGCGTTTTGAGGTCTCATTTTATGAGGCATCAGGTGTTCTACAGACAGATTCACACACATTAAAAAAGTGAATTACTTCTAAAACTCTGTTATAAAGAACTATAAACTGTCTATTTTCTATTAAATTGCATCTTAAATGGATAAGCCATCATAAGTTAGGGAATTAGGAGGAACCTGGATTTCCTGAAAAAGTTGGGCTTGTTTTTTTAAAATCTTATAGAAATATTTCTCAAATTGAGGATCATGACGTGCAGGACACAGTGTTGAGGGGCAAATGTAGGATAAAGTAACTAATTGTATAGAGAATTGCAGGTCTATGAAGGGGAGAATGATCCTTTGCCTCCCATCTGAATTATTTCTCTTCCTGAAATGACTCATTGAAAATTTAATAGGGATCTCCATAATGTGAAAAGATCACATAAAGCATTATACTTTGGCAGTTACTTAAAAAATTATATACAATTTATTTGCTACAGCTATTGTGTTTTATGCTAATTAAATGCCTAGACACTTATTCTTCTATATGAGATTAGACTATCAGCATTAGTTCAACTCAATTCTAGAAGACTGCAATATGGTGTTTATTACTTATGTAAATTTGGTTAATTACACACCAACTCAGTTATCTTATTTATTGCATTTCAATTAGTATCCTTCTAATAGTCACTAACTCTCTAATTAACTCACAAGAATAAGAGGTGTCTTGTTAAATGTAAATTAAATAGATTTAAGTAGACAATAGATGGCAAATGGTAGATTTACTGCTAATGCTATAGGAAACTGTTGCTGGAAGAACTAAATATATGCAATACCATCTGCCTTCATCTCTAGGCAAGAAGAAATTTTTATTTTTCCTCAGAATTGTTTTTAGGCCAAAGATAAGAGCAAGATACAACAAATGTATGGCAGGGTTTTGTTTTGTTCTATTTTTGCAAGAGGGGGTTAAATGTAATTTAGAGTTTTCTCTTGTTGTCAATGAAAAATTCTAACAATACAGAGAAACATAAAGTAAAATACTTCTTGCGTGTAGAATTACTTCTGAAATGAATGTTAAAAGGTTTAAAAATACTCCATAATCACTGATTTATCTGTTCAGGGTAGAAAGGCGCAAACTATTACAGCTCTTCCCTAAATGGTCCCTTGTGACCTAACCAGGAAATTAATTAGCAGGGCACCACTATGTGGCAACAAGCATGACTACAGGGGAGGCTGAAAGTCAATGGGCTGATAGTGCAACCCAGTTTTGAGATAAATGTTTCTGCTTTAGCCAGTTTATTTCTCCGAGGTGAAATAAAGACTTAGCTAAGATGTAGAGACTATCTACTTTGATGCAATATCAAGTTTACTTCGCTGTAAAGGGAGTGCAAGAGCATTTCTGGGCTCTGTTATTTATGTTTTGGGACTGGCAGAGTCTGTCACTGTAAACACTGAAAATAGATGGAATGGGGTGCGTACATATTGCTACATATATTCTCTGCTATATTCTCCGCACTTTGGCTGTGCAACGGTCTCACGTGGAAGAAAGTGGCTTTTAAAATATATTATGACAAAGTCTGGGGTACTTATTTTATCAGAATAGCACAATATACTGTTACATTGCTATAAAGCCCTGAAAACTTAAAACCAAGTTTTTAGCTTTTTCTTTTAAGATTACAGTAGTCTCCTCTTATTTGTGGGTGTTATAGTCCAAGACTTTTAGGTGATGCCTGAAACTGTCGATAGTACCAAACCCTGTATATTTGGGGGCAAAAAGACACCCCAAATCTGTTTTTTTCTATACAAACTTACCTATGATAAAATGTAACTTATAGATTAGGCACAGTAAGAGATTAACAACAAAAGTGATAATAAAATAAAAACAATTATAACAATACACTATAGTAAAAATTATGTAAATGAGCTCTGTGCGATGTGTGTTTGTGTGTGTGGAGGTGATAACTAATCTAATAACCATGATGGCTACTAGGGGACTCAGGCAGAAAGCATACACAGCATGGACACACTGGATAAGGGGATGACACATATCCCAAGTGGGATGGGGCAGAAAATCAGAAGATTTCATTATTGTTTATTTCTAAAATTTTTCATTTAATATGTTCAGAGCATGGCTCTAATAAAGGTAATTGAAACCGCAGAAAGCAAAAGCATGGATAAAATGATACTACATTTCAGAAATGATGATTATAAAAATCACATTTTAAAAGCAATAAATATATCAAGATGTGAAATAGAAAAAAAAGTATTAGAACATATTATCATATCCCTGGCCGCCTCCCAAATTATATTTGTTTAACTTACCACTCCCAACGTGGTACCCTCAAAATTTTTTTTCTCCTTTCCCTTTGAACTTCCAAAATATTCTATTTTCTTTAGGAATGTATGAGCTGGAATGATATCCATAGTAAAAAAAATCTGATTGCAAGCAATGTTTCTCTGTGTACATCATGTGAGACTTAACGCATTACACCGTTTCCTTTTTTATTATAATTGCTTCATAATATTTCAATATTTCAAGCTTAAAATTTCCTATTGTGTATTCATGCAAATTTATTCTTTAAAACACAACAAAGTTCTCCATTCACATTCCTTTGAAGAGCTCAGAGTATCTATAGGAAATCTCTGAACATTTCCTAAAGTAATCTATCTTGCCAATATACTGAAAAGAATATGAAATATTGGGCTTCCCAGGAAACTCAATTTCTAGAAAAACATCCTGTGAGTTTGTCTATTCTTAGCAGAACTGTTCTAACCAGCACAGCAAATGGTATGGTACTCGCATTGTGAAGTAATGAGCCTGAGTTTGGGTCTTGGCTCCAACATTCAGCAGCTATATTACCTGGATAAATTTCTTCATCGCTTCAAACTCCAAGTCTTCATTTTTTTTTTCAATGGGAATTATAATTATTAATATATTAAGCTTTATTTGAGGTTCAATTGATGTTTTATGTAAGAGTTATGTGTAATATAGTGTCTGATACTTAGTGATGGCTAAATAATGGTAGTTGTACCTATTAAGACATTAAAAGGTTATGTTAACTTCAGGTACAGAAACATTTTGCTAGATGCAAGTGATAAAACATGTCATTATGTTTTATAAATTAATAAATAGGTCCAGGTTGCAAGTAAAGTTATTTGAACATTGTGTATTGGGTTTCTTTTTTAGATTATATATCAACAAAAATTCATAAGTGCTTATATTATGGAAACTCTATACATTTTGCTATCAAAAATATTTATAAACTATTCTTACTGTTAACAAAGATGACTTCAACAACTACTCTAGGCAGTTTAACTCTATAACTTAAACTTTTATTTCCTTGATATCATTACTGTTTAGATATGTTCTATTTTAGCTATCCACACCATAGCAGTGACCTAGACCCAGTCTACTAGAATGGCTCTACTTCTGAAATTCTAAAATCCATTCCTCACAGGACATATTCCAGATCTGCACCACTGTTTTTAAAGCACCCACCAAGCCACGGTCCCCTTTTCGAGTGAATCTGATCTCTGACACATAAAAGATACAGAATTTCCCAACCTCCCACTCCCACAATGTAGAGAGTTTCTGTATCTCCTCTCATCCTCACTTGCTTTTCTTTTCCCTCTTTCATTTCAAAGGGTGAGAAATACTTTAGCTTGTTCATGTATAATCCCACCACTTAATCTCGATTACATTTCCTCTCATCCTTCTGGGACCTTGCTCCATTTCTTATACCTAAACAAACAAAAAAAGCACACAAATAAACCCATTACCTGGCTAAGCCCTGAGTCCCCCATCTAGCTTGTGATATCTCTTCCTTTCCTTTCAATTAAGGCTATGAATGAAATCACCATCAAGGGTAATTAATATAGCTTTGTTATAAAGCTTCCTTCAAATAAGTAATCTTGTCCTCACCTCTTCTCTGAATCACCTGGTAAAGTAGTTCACCAGTACTGTGGTAATTAGCTAGTTATTAATAATAGTAAATGAGCAAAGGGAAGGCCAGATATGATAGGCATGTCATTTGGGCAGCTTCACTAGGGAGCTGCAATTTCACCCCACCCCACATCCCCAGGGAACCACCAGCCCATTCCCTGCAGACCCCTGGGGAAAGGGCCTGGACAAAGGGAAAGACAGGCACGTGCACAGTGCAGGTGGGGTGACTAGGGAAGGTACTCTCTTGTCGGTCACACCTGGGAACAGAGGTCATTGGCCACGGCAAGCCCACAAAAATTTTGGAATACATAATCCCCTAAACAAAGGAGTTCTCGCTCTTGTTGCCCTTGGCTTCCTGGTTTCTTTGGTTTCCTTCCTGCTTCCTTGCATTCACCCGTGTTTCTTCCATGGTCATGTGGCCCTGAGGACCCCACATGCATGGACTGCTGGACTCTGTGGGGAAACACACACTAAGCTAGCCTGATGCTGGGTTGGATATGCCCTAACATGGAATGGAAACTCTGGACACTGGCTCTGATTTTCAGCTCTGCTGAAGCCCCAGCTACACTTCTTCTATGGCGGGAAAAAGGAAATGGGGCTTTGGAAACTCGGGGGTCTAATTCCACAGAAATAAAGGTTTCTATGATATCTCATCCTCTCATGGCAGCCTCCAGCAATTCTTATTCCAGCAGTACCCCAAGAATCCCACTTCGACAGGTAACAGATTCATCTTTGTTACTTAATCTAATAACCAATGTTTTATGTTTTGGCATATCTACTGCAGTTGACACTATGACCATTTCTCTTTCTTGAAAACATCCCTTTTCACCTTTCATGGCAGCATTTCTCTCTGGTTCTTATCTGAATCCTCCTTTTACTCCTACTCAAGCGCATCTGCTAGCTCCACTGTTTTAAACAAGACTTAAATTATAATGTTTCTTGGTTTACTTTGCTTCTGACTTTCCTACACCTGTATCTTCTCATTCACTCTCTTAATTCAGCTAAAACCTGTACTAAAAGTTATCAATGTGTATCTCCAGAGTTTTTCTGAGATCACTATCACTATGTACTGGACATGGACAACTTTACTTTACATGTCCATTAGCGGGTATGACTCTAACTACAAAATTAAAACTTCTACTTTCTCCCAAATTCTCTACCAACGAACAATGATAATCCAGACATCAAACATGCATTATTTAAAACATGTCCACAGAAATATAATATGGCCCTAACCGGTTTGGCTCAGTGGATAGAGAGCTGGCTTGCGGACTGAAGGGTGCCAGGTTCGATTCCGGTCAAGGGCATGTGCCTTGGTTGCGGGCACATCCCCAGTAGGGGGTGTGCAGGAGGCAGCTGAATCAATGTTTCTCTCTCATCGATGTTTCTAACTCTCTATCCTTCTCCCTTCCTCTCTGTAAAAAATCAATAAAATATATTTTTTAAAAGAAGATATAATATGTTTTCCCAGTATTCTGAAATCTGTATTCAAGATGATTTTTACTTAATGACAAATATTAATTAAATGCCTCAAGCAAAATAGTGAAATGGAAGTTTCAGCCTTTACTCCTGATACGGCCTTCAACTGTAACTTCCAGACACCCAAAGAACTTCAGTACAGAATCACTGAGCAGAGGATTCAAGTGAAATGATTTTCCTGTTAATAATCTCTCCTAAAATGCATTTTAAGATGTTTTGATATATTAATAATAATCAAATTGATGTTAGCTCTTCAAATCATTTACACAAAAAAACAACCCTGTGTTAATGTTTTCTATGTTCAGAATGAACCACTTATATTAAAGAGGATTCTCTAATTAGAAGGTGATACATAAGTAAAGACAAATTTTACCCAAGAATTCATAGTTTTAAATATTTTTACTAGCAATTTTTGAGAACACAATTAAAATAATGGTGTTTGAAGTCTTATAATTTATATCACACCATCTTAAGCAGATTTTTTAAAGAAAATCTTTATGTTGAGTTACTTTCTTAATATTTTGACATGAATTTATTTTCTAAATTCTCTATACCATGACTGCCAACATAAAAAGTGACTACCATAACTTAAGTAGCCACAAGTGCTGCTAAAAAATGAGAAAGTTGTACTGCCTTGCTCAGCCCAGTGTAAGATGAAGAAGAGGAGCTGAATAATCACGGAAAATTATTAGACAATCAATATTTGATATTTCTTTACATAACCCTTTAAAGAAAAGAGGGAACAAATTTATTCTGTTTTACATAATTACATAGCTATTGTTCATGTTATCTTCACAGGGTCTGAGAAAACTAAGTAGCATAACAAGTTACAAAATTGCAGGCATCTCTAATGTTGATCCATATGCATAAATGCTTGCTTCAGCTAATCCACTGAAATTTGTAAAATAGCAAACACTTTAAACACTTACTAAATATGTTTCCTAGCTTTGAAAGTTAATGGATCGAATCAGACAGTGGGTTTAATAACAAATTTAATAAGTCACCATTCCTTTCCATTCACTCTAGTACAATCTCAGGTTTTGGGGTGTTTTTTTGTTTGTTTGTTTGTTTGTTTGTTATACGAGCAATTGCTTTGCTTACTTAGTTTAAAAATCTTGCAAATAGAAAAATTTGGCTAGTCATCTTATTGGCTGCCAGCTATTGATTCACCTGCTTTGGTGAATAGGCCGGCTTCTTTCTCCTTTCAAATACAACCCTTCCAAAACTGTAGGCAACACATTTGAGATAGAAGACAAAGAGGATGCTGAACAATCACAGATATATGATGAAGATGATTAGAGTATAAAGAATGCACTTAGTGGGAAATGATTTTGTTAATCTGTATTTTACAAATACAATTATCCCTAGTAGTCGTGGTAATACAATACACTGGATGGTTTACTAAAGTAAATTTAAAATACCTGCTATTTTCTTAGTTTGCCATACAACTTTATACACATCAAGAGGAACTTATATGGGCTTCAATTTTTCCAACTCTGAAGTAGATAATTACCAACCAAAGATTTAGAGGTAAAGATTAGAAAAAAATTTTGATACATATTATCATGATTGTCATTTTCATTCCATAATATTTATCAACTTTTTTAAGCAAGTACATTGATAGGTTGTTGTTTTTTTCTATTAGTCTCCATGGAGACAATAAGAGACAAAGGTCATGGCTCCACAAAGCATTTCCACAGGTAATTGCTCAATTTTCATAGCTCTCAAGCTGTTGCTGGTTGAGTAGTTAGGTTATGCCCTTTAGGTTAGACATCACAGATGTTTGCTAACTTACCCATTTCAAAATGACCTTCCAGAAGCTTTAGAAAAGGGAAGCTATTGAAACTTCTGTAGTTTCACTGGTTCATATATGAGTAAAATAGAAAAAGGGAATTTCTTTAGCATATTGTTCATATGGAAATAAAAACAACAGTCATAATGATGAAACCCATTTACTATTTATTTCAGCAAATAGTTACCTGTAGAAACTGATGGTTTTATACCAACTCAGGGTAGCACAAATCACACACAGATTTCTTTTAGTGGAGCTATGTCATACATTTAGTGTTGGCAAAGAAAGAAAGTATGACCAAGAGATTTCCCCAGCTTATTTTCTCATCTCTGAAAGTGATTATTGTGACACAGTCATACAGTTCACTTAATTTTTCTATACTAAGGTACAGGCCCTAATTTATTCTTTGTTTTTCTGTGTTTTTTAAAATATTGTTGAAAGTGTTACATATGCCCGCCTCTTCCCCCCATTGAATCCTTCTAGCTCACCCCAGGCCTTCACCACCCTAATTTCTAATTCACCTCCAGGAATATAAGACATTCTATACTTTAATGGAACATTTGTTTATGGAGAATAAACTGTGAAGCCTTTCTTTACAGTCTAGTGTAATGGTAGGACCAGCTCAAACTGCTCCTGTTTCTAACAAGATAATGAGTTGCTTTTCACGTTAAAATGCTAAAAACTCAAAAAATGCAGCTGAAGTATGCACAAGGGAGAGAATGTTGACCTCCAGATGCACCTACAACCAAAGTCTCACCTAACTCCTCCTTCCCAGGAAACTAAAGACCTTAACATGAGGAAAAATTGAACACCAGAACCCTTTCAGAAGCTAAGAGTCCATTGTCCAGGAATATCTGGTGCTGAAGTCTCTCTTACCATATCTTACTATAAATGTTCAAATTCCCCAAACCCTCCAATTGAAAACTGCCCTGCCAGCACTTCTACATACCAGCCTGCTCCTCCTTACTTCATAAAAGTCACCCCAAACCCTGGATCAAGGTGACAGATTTGAGCCCTGCCTCCTGTTGTAACCAAAGAGAAACTTCATTTCTTTAACATTACCTTTTCTCCTTTATTATTTTTTTAATCCTCACCCAAGAATATGTTTTTATTGATTTCTAGAGAGAGTAGGAGAGGGGAGGGATAGGTGAGGGGAGAGAGAGAGAAACATGGATGAGAGAGAGAAGCATGGATCGATCGGTTGCCTCTCCTCCAAGCTGCCACCTAGATACTAGTATGTGCCCTGTTCGGGAATCAAACCTGCAAACATGTGGCGTATGGGATGACACTCCAACTAACTGAGACAGCAGGTCAGGGCTCCTTTCTTTCCTTGTCATTCAAACTGGCTTCATCCAGAAAACTGACTCACCCACCTCAAACTCTCTTTCGTGTCCACTCCCTTAAACATGAAGCACTCAGGACAATAAGGTTCTGGTCAGCATTAAACAACCTTAGGAATGAAGCCTCAGGACTGTTTAATACAGGGGCAGAGTTTCAGTCAAACTAGAGATAACATCTAGGCCTCAGTTGTGTTTAGCTCCATGCCAAGAAAAGCAGAATGACCCCACTGACCCCATCCTTGTGAGAACAGACAAAATGACACCAGGGCTGATGCAGTAATCAACTCTCCCCATCCTAGCACCAATCAGTCAATAGAGACCATGACCCTATCCACAATCCTATAAAAACCTGTTCCTCAGAAGCCATCAGGGAGCCGGTTTTAGAACATTGGGTCACCCGTGCCTCTGGGTTTGGCACCATTTCCTTAAGTAAACCTTTACTTTCTCTGCTGCAGACTCCAGTTTGCTTCTTACTGAGCTTTGATGTGCACAGGCAAATGACCCCTATCATTTGGTAACGCTGTCTCCTTGCCCGGTCTACTGTGACATAGACTTTTCTTTTCTCGAAAGCCAGTGCCATTGTATTGGTTTCTATGCCTATCAAGTAGTGAGCCCTTGCTGGGTAACACTAATATATGTCTGGACTTTCTTTACGCTAATGTGTAAGAACATGAGAATTATTCCCCAGTCACTTCCCAAGATCAGAAAGGTCTTTCATTGGCAGTTAAATCAATTAGTGATTTACTGATGACTTTTCATTAAGAGTAAATTAAGAAGGTCAATAGAAAAATAATATATGTATACCAGTATCATTTGTTTGAAAGTTAACTTGTGTCTGAAAGAAAATTTTATGATGAAGGCATTGAAACATTTTCTTCACACTATGAAAATCATGCAAAATAACTAGCCAGTGGCTATGACTATTTTGTGTACCATTGTTTTAAAAAATCTATAAAATAAAATAAAATTACCTAAAGTAGGAAAGTCATTTTTAATTGAGAAAGGTAAAGCCATACTCTTTAATTTCATAAATTTAAAATTTAACACCTCACAAATTAAACTTCTTTGACAATTCCCTATCAAACCTATATTAATATAACAAAATAAATTTTAAGTGCAGTATAGAAGAAAAATGCATTTTTAACATCTGATTAAATGCTTTTTACTATGAAATTTTGATGCACATCAATACATTTAGTGTGGCTAATCAATTGCACCAATAAACTAGATATTGTTACAGAGCTAATTATTCATTTGCACTTTTTCCTTTAAGTAATTATTTTAACTAGATGTTTATCTTTATAATTTTGTGGTATTTTTCTTTGAATTTAGCAATATAAAACATTTATTTTTAAATAAACTTGAAAATGAAAGAAAGTTATAAAATATTTTAAAACAAAGATTAGAATTACATTTATCTCATAAAGGAAAATCTTGGTATGTATATATTATTTGTTCCTAACATTTCAATTAAAAGTTTCTGGATGCTGCCCTGTTATAAAGCTTTCCTTCACATTTTGTCAACTTAAAAATCCCATTCCTATTTCATTCTAAATTCTCTCTTTCAAATTTAAAGTTAAAAAAACCAAAAACAGTCTTTTTGTCTTCTCAGTAAAGTTGATAGAAATTATATTGCTGAATCTGTGTGACCCCAAAAGGCTATCTATTAGATTTTTCCCCCACAATAAAAAAGTCTGTCAGGAGACTATTCACCTTCAATGTCCATAACCCTGGCAAAAGAAAATCACCCACTTTCAAATTAAATTTAACCTTTTGGAGCATTAATTATTTATGTAACAATTTCCTTCCTGAGTATTCAAGTACAGAATTACTCATATGCTTTGACTTTCATGACAATGAATAATTACAAAACCAGGGCTGAAAGAATTGAATAGTCTTGGTGGAATTGGTTTTAGGGAGTTTCTGTTTTAGTTCTTTTACCTACCTGGCACTAACCAAAAGTCATGTTTTCAGCATTAGATATTTCTAATCAAATGTGTGTGGTTTTTTTTTTTTTTTTTTTTGCATGAAAATTATAATAATGTAAAAGTATCATGATACCTGAAATATTAATCTGTATTTAATATTCTTCTTACACACAGGGTAATAAAATTAAACTTAATATGTGTAAAGTTCAAATGTGAAGAAAAGTATAATAGCTTTTATGAAATAAAAACTATTGCTGTCATTTGTTTAGAATCCTCTGAGTTTGCTCAATTTACTGAAGCTAATTTTCTTATTGTCCCAGAGAGGAACAAAGGTCAGTGGAAAAACTATGAGACAGGGTAACTTTCCATCTAAATTACAAAATTCTGATCACAACTAACCTCTATTCTGGGGCCTTATCACCAGAGAGTCTGAATAGATTAGTTTGGGGAGGGAATTGGGCACTGGTACACACCAAAGCTCCCAGGTAATACTAAGGTGCAATCAGTGCTTGAAGTTCCTAGCCTTGTTGCACTTTGGAAATATCTGGAAAACTAAAAAATCTGGATGCCTTGGTCATATGTCCACATATTATAATTTAATTATAATGAGCTGTGTCCTGAGCAACATGGTTTTGAAATCCCTCAGGGGTGGGTAATGTCTGGCCTGCAGGCTATATACAAGGCCAGCAAAATCATTTGGTCTGATCCTGCCAAGGCATTAGGGGTGAGTTAATTAGCTATTTGACCAAATATAGCAGGCTAATTTTTAGGTTGATAATTGTGTATGGCCCGCAAATACCCAAATGGCCCTTGGCAGAAAAAGGGTTCCCCACCCCTTCATGATTCCATGGGTTGAAATGGCTGCCTGCATCAGTCACTAGCAAACCCTAGCACATTCTTTATGTCTGTGGTCCAGCTATGAGCCACTGCTCCAATCTGCTGTTGCTGCTGCAGCAGAGGCTGCTACTCAGTCCCTCTTTGGTAGCACCTCTGTTCTCCGACTTATCTTCCCATTTTCTTTTTGGCACCTCTCAAGCTTGACTCAACTTCTCCCCTTGAAATATTGGGAAACATCTTGTCCGTGTAACAGGCTGGGGTTCCCTTGCATGTATAGACTCTTGCTTCCCACATGGTCATGTAGGTAGGTCAGGGATACCTCTGAGATACTGTAAGTTTGGTTCCAGACCACCCCAGTAAAGTGAGCATCACTAGAATGCAAGTTAAGTGCTATAAAATGAGGTCTGCCTGTACTCCACCATGTTCTGCAGGTTCCCACCCAGCATGAACAGGACGAAATACAGGCTGGTCCTGAATCATGAAAACTCAGTGTGTCAGACTTGAAGCAAAGCAGGGTGTCCCAAGTAGATTCCGGGGAAGGATTTGGGGTGTTTATCTAAGGCGTCCCTTTTGATCAACTTTAACTGCACAGGAGTTGGGACATTTAAGTAGTCGCTAGCGAAGAGGCTACTCTATGCCAGCAGGACCAAGGGCAGGCTTAGGATTGAAAACACCAGAAGCTTTCATTTCAACTTTAAGCATATGCAAAATAATTCAATTAACTGCCGGAGGAATTACACCACATGAAACATACACAGTTGCAAATCACACAGCACTTTATTACTCACACAAGTTCCTGATGCTGTGGGTACAGGCTTAATGGGGATCCGGGTGGTGCTGTCCTCTGGGGTCTGGCAGCTGGGCTGGGGTGGTCCGGATGCAGGGGCTGGCATTCCTTACCCGAGAGCTCGGTCGCATCTGGATCAGAAGGTACTAGCCGTTCTTCTGTCGTCTGGCAGGGAGAGGAGCCTGGAGCAGTGTCACTGGCTGGACTGACAAAAGGACGCGCCTTTGTGGCTGTCTCGACAGGTGAGCACCGTTAGATGGCCAGGATTTATTTTTAAAGCCTGTACTGTACCCTCGGCAGTTCAGGTGGCTATCAATGAATTATGTCAATGCACACATGTTAATCTCAAACAGGGCGAGGGGCTACATGTGGATATCTAGGGAGAGTACAAGTCTCTCTGAGTCAGTAACTGAAGTTCAAATCCTTATCTCTGGAGTACACATGCTTCAGGGCAGTGAGGAATGTGTCCTTAATATCACACTTTAAGTTTCAAGGAAAGTTAACTCAAACATTTTAAAACCTTCCTAATGATTTTAGACATTCTTTAAGAATTTTTAAACATTTCTATATTTACTACAACGCAGGGGAACTCCCATATCAACTCAGCTCCCCAAGAATAATACCTGAGCTGATCCAAACTCCTGAAACAAAGCCTTTCACTAATTCCTCACCCAAACTTCACAAATACATCCCTGCAGACAATCCTTCACTTCCCACTTTATTGCCTCCACTGCACTATAGGAAAAAAAAATTACTCAATTTGGTAAATTTCTCTTGTAATGTCCAGCATCTCCCGCTGTTTCCTTCTGCTTTTCACGGATGTTCTCTATCAATCCCAGCACCTATAATTGACATTCTATTCCTTTTAGCCACAGATAAATTTCACAAACTGTTTCAATTTTAGTTTCAGTTTACTTAAAAACACATTACTAAATTGCTTTTAGTTTTTGTTGCTTTCAACTTTTTCTTTTGTCACATTCTGTAGCTATAGTTGAGAATACTGAAATTTACTTTCATTAAAGCATAAAACCTAATTTCTGAAATACACTGTAGAATAGCATATTCACAATCAAACTGCAAGGGAGTCATTCAACCACTGAAATACTCATCATGTAAGCTTTATAAGTTCACGCTGAATATAAAATTCTTTGAAATGCTGAATTATATAGCTGTAGATTATAGTCTGTTTCCTTCAATCTCTTTCAATGAATGCGAAATTATTGACTACACCTGGAGTCCTAACAAGTTAAGAAGTAATTCAGTCTTTATAATGAAAAACTATTAATGAGGTGGTTTTTGCTATTTTGTGAAAAATGAAAAGAATAAATCGTTGCCACTTGATTGAAGAGATTTGCTTTTTGTTCTTTGTTTTTTACATAAGAACACACACTAAACAGTGACTTCTAGGCTATTTATATTTTACATATTACCCATTAATGAATAAATTAAAAGGGGAAAGAAGTATGTAACAATTCTTAGGGGAAAAGGTTTAAAATGGCTGCCTTTTCATAAACAATTTGACTAATATATTGAAAGTGTAGCAAAATGAGCAATAGGATTTTTTTTCTTATATAATTGCAATGGGTGGAATATATTCTTTCTTAAAAAAAATCTTTATTGTTGAGTGCATTACATGTGACCCCCTCTCTCCCCATTGCCCCCCTTCACCCAGTTTCTGCCCCACCCTAGGCCT